>NC_140125.1:38256803-38856803 GCF_964035555.1 Netta rufina
ACTTACACAAATGCCTGTGGTAAAGATTCTGAAAGGGGTTGTAAAAACCATCCAAGCAGATTCATATCATCTTGTTAAATGAATAGGGTTTAACATGGTTCTTATTAGTTTGTCAAACCACAGTGGCTGTGTTTACATGAAAAACTTATGTTCTCTTGCCTTGCGTCCACATGTGAACATATTTGGCTTACATAAAACCTGAATTCACTAGACGTCTTGGAGAATGTAGCTGGAACACCAGACCAGACTTGTAGCATTCCACATCATTTGTGAACATAAGATAAAGCCAATTTCAAGATCTGAGCAAGAATGCCCCTTAATCATGCTGCATACACATGGAAATCAGCGTCAGAAGCCAGATGTATGAAAGAAAAACATTTTTTTCCCTTTTTTCTGCCTCCCTCAGGCATTCTTATAGATGACCCAAATGCTCAACTTCATATCCAGAAGTTTTCCAGCATGTTGCTTTCATTTCATTTCTGAGAATTTTCTGCAAGATTTTCTGTCCTTTCAGTGCTTTGTATTTCTTGTTCTTCGTCAAAGCTAATCAAATCTGATGCTGATGATGCAGGAGACGTTATGTTGCTTACACTAAACGTTTCTCCAGAAGAGATCCACAAGCTTTGTTAATATGTTTAAGTTTACAGACAGTACTATTTTGGTAGAGAGGCAGAAAAATAGCATGCTTACAAAATGACTGTGTCCCTGAAAGCGTTAGGCATTAAGCAATATCTGGAAAAGATTAACAATAAGAGATAATTACTGTAATCTGACTAATAGATTAGGGAACATAAAATAAGGAACCATATAAGCAAGTGTAGTCATAAAACATAAAAAGGCTGCAAATTATAGGAAATGAATGTTGTTCTTCAGGAAAAGGTGAGTGAAGCTGGTAAGAAAGGCAATGGAATTGTACACTGCTTTGAGACTTATTTTTCTGCTTCGTGATAGAGACACTGCTGGTTAGATGAGCTTAGTAAAAGCACTAGGAAAACACCTGCCATATGAACAATCATAATACATAGTACATGCGCTCAGTGATACTGAGTGCAGGGCCAAAGATTGATAAACAGTAGGTATATAGGGCACATGTTTGTAAAATAAAAAATAACTGATACCCATCTTAGATCGGTTATTCATTTATATCATCCATTTTATGGATAGATAGGCGATGCACACACATTTGTGATAAATATTCTGTTCAATGGGATTGTTTGGGAGATCTCCATCACTAAAGCAGAGTGGATTATAAAACAGCAGATCAGTATCTTAAACAATGACAAGCATTGTGTAACATACCACCCATGTTTCAGTGCAGAGGAATTTCCAGTGATCCTCACCATAAATAAATCCTCAATCCTTTCATTAATTTATTAAGTTCTACTGTTCCAGAGGAGAATACTGCTCACAGTATACTAGTGCTCTGGTCTTTTTTTCCTTGTTTATGCAAAAGTTTACAATTCCAGCTTCTATCTTCATGCTACATGTAAGCCATTTTTAGTTCTTTTGAGTTAGGAGTTAGAAACATTTTTCCCTTAAGGCAAAGAGTCAATGCCCAGTATTTTTTTTTCCTGCTATTTAGAAGACTCTCAATATATTCACAGTTAAGGTGGTGTATATATGTCTGCAAAACAGGTAATACCTTTAAAAGTATACTTCTGGAGAGTAGGGAATTCAAAAGTAAATTTTCAGATTACAGATGAGACGTTTCCCTCTTCTCCATGCAAAGGAGAAATGGATGGGGATAGTGTGGCATTCTAAACCACTTGTGTTGGCATTTCAAATCAATGCAGGATGAGCAAGTCTTGTACCTGGGCTAACATCCATCCACCTTGTCTTTCAGTCTAACTCTTGTACTGCACTAGTGTGACAAGTCTCCAGCCTCTTGCACACTTACTCTTCTTCCTGAGGTCCATACCAAATATGATCACAGGAGGTTAGGTTAGAGGGTCTTTCTGCCGGTGTCTTGAATCATTTTTCTAAGCTTAATTTTCTGCTCTCTCTTTTTTTTTTTTAATTTTTTTTTCATAAGATTGCATAGTGTTCTCTTTCTTTTCTTATCTGCCCATGTTTTTTATCGTATCTGTATGTTTTTGTTAGGTCAGTTATTTTTGCTGCTGCTTCATTTGTCTGCCCTCTTCCTACAACTTTTTTTGTGTGTGTGTGGTTTTTTTTTTGTTTGTTGTTTTTATTTATTTATTTGTTTGTTTGCTTTTTTGTTTGTTTTTGCTTTGGCTGTTATTTCCTCTTTGCATTTAATTCTCTGTGGTGAAACTCTTAATTTTCCTTCACTTCTCACTGAAACTTCTATTAATTTTCTGCCAAGATTCCTTTAAGAAATAAGCAAAACGCTTTGGAAATACATCTTCCTCCATTGTAAATATTTAAGTCTCCGTATTGCAGCCCATGCTGTTCCTTCCCCACCGTTGAGTCCCTGTTGCTTAGTTCCTTATTGCGTTGCATGGTGCGAAATGCCAGGCTGTGCAAGTTCCCTGGGACAGGAACCAGGCCTTCCTGGTTAAACCCTGAGGCACCTAGCAACTTGCTCAGGTGCTCTTATAGCGATTTGGCTTGAATAATGCTGTGCTGATGAAGAATTGATATTAGTAACTAATGCTTTCGGGAAAAAAAAAAAAAAAAAAACCTCTGCTTGAGACCATAAGAAATGCCGTTAAATTCAGTCCTTACATTATTTGTTATGAATATCTCCTTATTTGTAACCTTTCTAAAAGCAAGCTGCTGTGAAATTGGTAAGTATGTTAAATTTGTAATATACCTTGCTTTTCTGCGTGTGTGTGTGGAAAAACTGAGAGGGGCTTAAGTGTAGTAAGTTTCAAAACAAAAGTGACTTTTGTCAGAATTTTTGGGCCCTGTAAGAGCCAAGCACACTTTTTATAGCCTCTGAAACTTCTCATATTCTCTTTTTTCACCTGTTTATTCTGAAAAATAATTCCACATATTAAGCATGAGGGATTTCATAATATTTTAACTCAGTCTTAAATATATTGCTTTTTTATTTGTGCCTTTGTATTTATATTATCAGAATGAATGGCGACCAAAATCTTTGCACTGAGCATTGCTTTATAGATAGCTATTGTTAACAGCTGTTAAATAAGCCTGTATTTTAAACCCCTGCACACATTGGAGCCTTTCTGATCGTTTCTGTTGCATTCAGGTGGACTTCTCCTGTCCAGCTGTCCAAAAGTTTGTGTTTTGAGGCACGGTGCAGTTCCCAGAGGGCTGTCAGATCTGCTGGACTCTCGGCCTAGACAGGGCTCCTGTAGGTTTGACATTAATCTATAAAAGTGGGTCCTGTTACACTGAGAAGAAAACGGGATTATGAATGTTGTAGGCTTTGTATACAGCGTGTGTGCACAACTAGAGCTGTGTGACATGAGGGGCTGATCAGCTGGGCAATAAATGTTATCCTAGCATGGGTTTGTGTCTTCAGAGAAAGTGATGGCTAAGGCCTGCGGAGAGCTCCATCGCCTTCAGCCCAGGCTTGCTGTTGCTTAACAGACCAGCAGAAACCTTTTGGTCCTATTTACGCAGAACCTTTGGGTTGATTTCCGTGTATAAAAACCCATTAAGTAAAGGAAATCGCTCCAGTCCCAGTTTAGCTGATGCAGAGGAAATACTGGTGGTTTTAGGCTTTCATACTATCAACAGTAGGGAAAGCTTTATGCTGCAAAGCTTTATACTGTTCTTTCCCCTCCCGGCTCTGAATCTGAATAAAGGAAGGGAAGAAACATATTCTAATTTAATTATAGGGTTAACTATCTATTCATCTCATGCTTTGTGTTTCTTTTTTTCCTCAGGAGTAGTAAAATCCTGGGGACAGAGTTCCTATCCCCTTAAGTCTTTCAGTTCTGCATCACCTGAGCTATGGTTTGTGTGTAAACCTGTTAAAGTTTACTAGAACCCAAACTCTATACAGTTAATCTAATTCTTTTGTTGGTATACCCACTTTGTCTAAAACGGAATATATAGTACTGAAAACTGTTCTTTAACAATTTCTACCTATATCAGAATACCAAAGTTGGAATAACCCAAGCAAAGCAGTATTCATTAGCACTTAAAGATGACTTCATCCCACAGCTTTATACTATTCGATGAAGATTATGAAACTTCAGTCTACTTCAGTGTAAGCATCCGACCATTGTAAGTGGGCAAGTGAAGTGGTTTGCAGTGACGTGCTAGAACATACAAAGTCAGCAGAAGAGGTGCAAACAGAGCTCAAAAAGCCTGAGTTGCAGTTTTCTGCACAGTCTGTGAAGCTAAAATACATTTTGTTCTTAGTATCCACTTTTTTTACAGTGATTGTTTTGTATTTTTTTCCAGTCACCAGTCAGGAGGAACTCAGAAGTATTTACTCTGAACCTTTAGTAGGTCAAGGAAAGAAAGATGTTATTTATCCTTTTGGCTCTACTTGGCCAGACTTTTAGTGTTTGACCAGGATTCTCTGTCCAAATAAATAGTTTTTGTGTAGTTTTTCCTCTAGGACTTACTTGTGATTGTGTTTTTTCTTTACCCTCAATAACATCATTACGTCATATTATATCAAGTTAGCTGGAAACATACATTTTCATTTTACCTGAGTTGAAGTAGAAATAGTTAATAGTTAATTTAAAAGTCTCCTGTATTCCTGTAAAAATAGAAGCATGTTGTGTCTCTAAGTCGTTCCTGTAAAATTAAGGTAGGAATTTCTGGGGGGATACACTTTACCTTGTAGTAGATATGACTGGACAAACAATATGTTAATTATATTTGCTTTAAATTGAGTATTACTAGAAGGGGGAGAAAGCACTGTCACAAGTCTAGACTGACTGATTTCTCAGTAGTAAGAGTAATGTTCTGTTATTTTATTGTTAATCTCTGTATTGCTGATTGAAGCACTATTCCAGATCTCCTGCAAAGCACCACGTTGTTAATGTGATAGGGAGGATTTGATGGTCGAGCAAGTCTGAAAAATGGTAAACTGACAACGAATCTGGGATCATGGTTCTTAAGGCTTTTGTGGTCACGTGCTTTTATTTGATGTGGTTCTTTGTGTCTCCTGTGCCAAATGGTGTAATGTACTAAAATGATGAAACTGCAAAAGAAAAAAAAAAAAAGTGAACTATTTACTTTAGCAACAAAGGAGAAAGAGAACAGGGAAGGAGATCAAAGCCCATAATATGAGTGTCTCAAATCAGGAAAAAAGAGCAAAAAGAAGGGAATTTCTTTCCACCTGCTTCAGGCTATTCTTGCTTATACCCATCATGAGTAATAAACCCTTAAATGCTTGTGTAGGTCTGAAACGTACTTCAGTTTCAAAATAAAGCAGGTGAAAACTTACAGAGTTAAGAAGGGTGTATCCTTGTAAAAGAAAGGGCTATAGTCTATAGAGTCTAAAGTCTACCTTCCATCACTAGTAAGTAGATATGACATGTTTTAACATTGGCCACACTGAGAGAAAAGCTCTTAGTTATTTTGAACCAGTATAAAAAGTCTTTCCATGCAGAGGCAAGTTTTTTGTGTATTTATATTTTCAAAGCTAGGCAAATCTTCAACTTCATATCCATTGAAGTTGTCATTTTCTTATTTTATCTGTAGAAATAATACATTGGATTATAAGCATCATTGAGTGCAATCAGTATTATGTACCACTTTGTTCTGAAATAAATCTATTTAATATGTTAACACTGTATGCAGGAATATACTTCTTACGATTCTGGACCACCTTCACAAATGCATGGTTTTTAGTCCCCTCTTGGAGCGAAAATAAATACCATTGTGCCAGATATCTTCTTTTCAGAGCCTGAAAAATCTCCTTAGATGTTCTGTTGTTTGTGATACGTCTTTCAAAGAAAAGCTTATGGAATTTTAGGCACAGAGAATGGTAACAGATAAAAGCCATTAGAGCAAAACATATGGAGAGTACGAAATGCGCATGGGTGCTTATCTGCAGCACCATAACCTGTGTCAGCACATAACTTTATAAACTGTGATACTGGGATTCTTGCAGGACGCTGCAAGATGTAAGGAATAGTCTGAAATAATCCTTATTTTCAGACTCATCTCATAATGTCCCAGTGATGTAGAAAAATACTTGCATACATTTTTCTGCTCCAAGAAAAGGGGCAGCAAAATGGATTGCAGGGAAGAGGTGAGATAAGGAAAGGAGTATAGGGGAGCTCAGCAGGCCCAAGAGAGAATGGGGCAGAACTGCAGGGAAAGAGGTAGGCTAGGGATGGGAGTAGGAGCATCTTCCATCATGCCTTTAAGTCTGCCTTGCCTAACCATTAACTTTTCTGAGCTTGGGACTTAGAAGCAATTTTTGTCTTCCCATGTAGGTGGCCTTTTTAAGGAATGGGAACTAAATGGTTCTTTACAGCTAAATACTCAGGAACAAGAACAGGCACTTCTATAAACCTGTGAAATAATGCTATGTCTTTTTATCTTTTTTTTTTCAAGGATCATTTCTTGAGAAAGACCATTTAATGTAATTATAAGCTATCAACAAATGGGAAAGAATTTTGCATTTTAAATGCGGGCTTGAATAAATAGATCCATTGAGAGACAGACAGAGCAATTCACTTGGAATGCACAAGTCAACAGCAGAAATGTAAACGTACTCCAGCTACGCTATCTGTTCTTGCGTTTCAGTGTGTCTCAGAACAGAACTGCTATTAATGTAGGCTGACTGCTGCTCTTGTTGAATTCAGTATGGAGTCCATCACAAAATCCTGTTTAATTCACTGAAGGTGGATCAGAATCACATTGCATCTGACACTGGAAACCCAAGAAAGCAGGAACTTGCTGCAATGGAGTCTCTGGTCTGTCAGATGTATGAGGATGTACAAAGATGTACAGATCAGATGTACAAAGTTGGTTTGCAGAGCTCAGTAGGTTTAGCGTAGCAGCAAGTTAATAAAATGACAAGGCCAACAGATCTTTGTCTCTGCCTTCCAACATGTTTATGCATCTTTATCTCATAGATAGGTAGATCTACCATGTATTTATCTTCATCCGGTACCAGTCCTAATGAAATAGCATCCACTAAGACAGTTGCTTCAAAATGATAGTAAATTATAGAAAGTCAGAATCAGAATTCTGGCCTTTAAAAAGTACCAGGTTACTGGAAAAAAAAAAAAAAAAAAGTGTAAATAACAAACAATTCTGTTTGGTTGTTCTGAAACTGGACTTACTCTGGCAGCTGTAGAGGAGCTATATTAATTACTTGTGTTAAAAAAACAAAATCATTTGTTCTTTATAACTCTTGATGTTTTTTCAGTCATCTTGATAAAATGAATGTTATGAAACCTGATACTGAAGTTGTTTTTATTCTTGGGTATAAAAATGTGTTTTATTTGTGGGAAGTGTGTATGACAGTGATACGAAGAAGGAAAGCTTAATCACAGACTACGTAAGATTTATCCTCTAAGAGGCTCTGCTATCTGAAAAGTAGGTCTGAAGTGCAGGAATCTTTAGTGTGCACTGGTGGAATCTTTTGGCAAACAATGCCCTTGACTCTAAAAGGCTTCTAACAACATTTTTTCTTATATTCTTTCTTCTGATTAGGCTTGAGGAACGTTAAATACTGAGCTACACTTGCCTGGTTTTCTCTGTTTTACGTATTTCCTTGCACATTTTACAGCTGCTTCTTATTTGACATTAAATCACTTCTTTCTTCAGATGCAGGTTTATTATAAGGTCATGAGAAGGATAGCCTCTTGCTGTGCCTCACACTTGAGGTACTGAAGGTGTGTCCCTTTGACATGGCACAGACATGGTCAAATCCAATACCGAGCAGTAGCTTCCTTACATGTTCAAAAATAAAAGATAAACATCAACTTCATAAGGCAGTTGAAGCTTAATTATTATGTGTTTATAGAAAGTTTTGAGTTTGTCAGAGGCAAAGTCCTGTGCAAATGCAGTGTTTTATTAAAGTATTTAATAAGCAAATTCTCTGACCCAATAGAGGGAACAAAGATGCCTGTCCACTCTTAATTTTCCCTACCCATAATTATTTCTACAGAACACAAATTACATTTTGTACGGCTTTATTCTGTTTTCACAGGATAATTATACTAGAAATTCCAGCCTTCTCTCTGTGTAGGGTTCTCTCTCTCAGAAGCCACACCTAGTACCAGTCTATTTTTTCATTTAGGAAGGGTTGAATCCCTGTTTATGTCAACATGTTTTTGTAAATTGGCTACTTTCAGAATATGGGTTCAGGTAAAATGGGAAGCCCATAGTCACAAATCGATAATTCAGTCTGGAAGATGTATTGGAAACTGGTGATATTTGGATTTTATTTGCATGTGAAATCTGGTAGAAATTTCTTCTAATTTCATGCCTGCTATTGTAATTAAGAGAGGAGCCTGTAATTTCTTCTGTAGTCATCTGAGCATCTCCTATGGAGTCTGAGCTCAGAGGGTGAGCTTGGACATAGTTGCGAATGAAACAAGGCAGGATGCAAAATGGACAGTACCATTTGCTCTGAGTATGAGATTGGAGTCTTTCATGGACATACCTGATAAGCTCAAAGCCAGAATCTTAAAGTAAGGTTCACCCCCTGGTAATACATCAGGAGGGACAAGTCTTTCGTTCTCCAACATAAAAGACTCATGGACCCATTATGCTTCCAGTTTCCTAAGAACAAACAACCCTTTCAGATGTGTTCTAATTTCTTAATAATCTAGTAGTCATGCTTTGCTGTTTTTGACATCTGCAAGCAGCAAAATTGCATTCCCATGCGAGTACTTTTTGTAAGGGAATAGCAGCAAGGAAACTGAGTTTTTTAAAAAAATCCCATTCAAGTCTGACTTCTGCTAGAAAAGTGTTTGTTTTTTTTTTTTTCGTGTAGCTGTGGTGTACTCAAGGCTTTTTTCTTTCATCATTGCATATGCAAAATCCAGACCTGCAGAACTGTTCCATGTGGTGAACAGTCTGCTGAACCCAGACTGTTTTGCCTGAGTAGCAGATTTCCATATACCTCATTACAAGTTTTATTTATTTAGGCTCTGTTCCTTCAAAGGGATGTATGATTGCAGACCTTTATACCTACCAAAGTGATACGTTATCAAGTACTGAGGAAAATAGAAGGGCAGGTCCCACTGGAGAACAAGAGCCTTGTTTTGCTGAGAAGATCCTTGTTTCCAGCCAGTTTAATCTTTCATGGAAGCAGCATGTAAACAGAAGGCCACAAAGTAATTTAGCGTTTGAAGCTTTTTAATTGTACCCAACAAGGTTCTGGATGTTTAGTGCATGATGTAAGCCACAGTGCGTAATGGAAATTCATATCCCTTTTGATTGGTAAAAGACTATAAGAAAGATTTAGGTCAATGCTGCCAAAAGAAAGTACCATGGACTTCAGCTGGTTGTTGCCTTATGCAACCCAAGTTAAGTAAAAAGTGCTAGATCTTTCCACGCTGAAGGAGCTTAGATCCTCAGCAGTAGCAGGCGTGCTTCAGTTTTCCATCCTATGACAAAGGCAATTAATTGAGCAGCGTAAATACATCTCTGAAATAATCTTATTTCTGTGGATCTCCATCATTCAGATTTCCAGTTGGTATATTGTGCATGAATAAAGAATATCTTTGTTCCCATTGCTTCTCTTGGGGGATGAACAAAACCATAGAATCGTATAATATAGCCATAAAACAATTTAGGTCGGAGAGAACTTACAGAGGTTAGCTGAGCCAACTCCTTCCTCAGAGCAGGACCAGTTTAGATAGTTTGTTCATGGCAGTCATTCAGCCGAGCTTTGGAGCACCTTGAAGATGGAGATTCCTGAGGCCCTCAGGGCCCCTCTTCCACTCTTTGGTTATTTCCTGATAGCTAACCAGACCTTCCTTTGTTGCTACACGTCTGCGTTACCTTTCATCCTATCACTGTGCACTTCTGAGAAGATTTTCTGTCTTCTCTTTATTTTCCATTACATACTTGAAGGCATTGGTATGCCTTCAATTAGCTTAACATCTGTCTTGTATTGGAGGGGCCAAAAACTGGAATAAATGGCATGACTGACGTTGTGTCTGGACATCTATTACTCGTCAGTCCAAATTACTGCGTTTGTTCTTAGCTGTTCTGACTGAAGGTGGCTTTTTCAGTATTTCAAGACCCAAAATGGTCTCATCCATCTATGGCAAGATATCTTAACTGCAATGTGGTGCATCTGATTGAAGAGGGTTAAGAAATGTAACTGTTTATAATGAAAAAAAAAAAAAAAAAAACTATTTCCTTATACAGTGCTTTGTGTTAGTGATATTCTTGATTAAAGGTGTTGAATTACAATGGCTAGTGGTATAACCTGGTTTTATAGATGGTATCGCTTAATGCTTTTTATATCGCCACAGCATAAAATGCATTTCCTCATTATAGCCCTCTGTCTTTAAATTTAGGGCAAGAGGCCAGTGTAAAAATCGCTTTCAAATCCCAGGAACTGCACGTATGATGTACTTCTAAATTAACTTCTCTTTCTAGTGCACTTGGAGGATCATCTGCCCTTCACATCCCAGCCTTTCCTGGTGGAGGTTGTCTTATTGACTACGTACCCCAAGTATGCCAGCTACTAACAAACAAGGTAAATTACTGAAGAGAACTCAACTTCCCTTTCCCTCATGTGTTGTACTGTTTACAGTAACACAGTGTAGTGTTTCTGTAGATGTCATTTTTCTTCTGCCAGGTAGTTCAAACAAAACATATTTGACGTGAACTATACAGTGTATAACTTCTTGATAAAAGTTGAGCAGCTAAGCAACGTGTTGAAGATAATGAATCTGTTAAATAAATGAGCGCGTTTGGGATCAGATCTTGGGGTGGGATTTCTTGTGATATTCTGCAGCTTAGGATAAAATGCTGTTGTATTATATATTGCAGTGTAACATACAATTTAGCTATTAACTACGAGCGTGTAGTTTGCATATTATTTTTCTAGTCAGAAGAATCAAAGTTCTCATACCATAGTCATCGCTGTAGATTTCGAATGCCTTAGAGAGGATTCAGTGATTTTTCTTCTCATCCAAATGAACAGAATTAGCTGTCTACTTGGATATTCATGCACTAGTAGCTACTTAAGGTTGCATATACTGAAAAGGTTGTGTTCTGGCTAGCTTAGTGTTTAAACAAAAAAGACTGAGTACAATATTTTGAAAGCTTCTCATTTTTTTTTGTGTAATTTTCAGTAAACATGTAGGAATCTGCTCATTGCAGACTTCCTATCTATATTTCCACATGATTTTTACCTTTGTCCAAAGGAGGAAGATAATTTTATCTTTTAGAAGAAGTTCTTCAAAATATTTTTCCTTAACTTATCGTAATCTATCTTTGGAATTGTTTTTGTTGTGTTTTTGTTTGTTAAAATTCTGTTTTTAAAATCTGCAAGTACCCAGTACTGTTTTTATTCCTTTTTAAACACACTCCATTAAGCAAACTTATTGTATGTTTTCCTTTTCCAAAATAACATTTCAGATCCCACACAAAGCCTTCAAAATAATCATATTTTTTATAAAAAGAAATAAGTCTCAATATAAACAAAATAGTTTAAGGGGTACAAGATAGCTCACAGCAATGATTGTATCAGGGTCTCTTAAAAAAATTTAGGAGAGCATTTACCAGCCAAGCCATTCTAATATTGCCATGGTCAAGAGAAGTATTCTTCCTATTCTTTGCCTGTTTGGTAAGGAAAAAAAGACTTATAAAGCTTTAGTTTTCATTCTGGAAGTCAAAGGGATTTACATAAGGAATCACATATGGAACCACAGTGTAGCTACTCAAGCAACCAGTTGTAAACCAGGTGCTCTTTCAGCCTGGCAACATAGCGTTGTTTCTGTCATGGGTCAAACTCTGTTCACACTGTTCTGCTAAGTAATGTCATTCAAATCAATAAGAAAACGTACATGATGCAAGAGAATTTTGCCTGTGGTCTTCCTAGTTTAGCATTGTTCAATTTTGTCTGTGCCAGGATGGAAGCCTTTCAAAACCTAGAATGCCTCAGAAATTGATACTTGCAATTGAGTAGGTGGTTCCCTGAGTCAGCATGAAACCACTGAGAGAGTTTAGTGTTAAGATTTTCTTTGAGGCACAGTCTTCAGAAAACACCCAAGATCCAATGTGAAATTATTTGTATTTTTTTATAACCTGAAT
Organism: Netta rufina; assembly: GCF_964035555.1. Taxonomy (NCBI): domain Eukaryota; kingdom Metazoa; phylum Chordata; class Aves; order Anseriformes; family Anatidae; genus Netta; species Netta rufina. The sequence continues at coordinate 38,268,936 of NC_140125.1, forward strand.
TTGATTTTGACACATAGCCAACTGTCACATCAAGTAATTATGTTTTGCCTAATGCAGCTTCGTGCTTAAACTTCAGCAAGGCAAGGTCGTGCATTTTTCTTCACTCTTTACCTTGCGTACTTGAGCAGTGCTTCAGGATATTGTGAAATACTAAGTTTTACTTGGAAGTGAGTAAAGAAATTTCTTTACAAGATTTTCTGTGTGCCAGAATCCACTCTTCTCTTAAAGGCATTTCAGGTTTCTTCAGGAAAATCATGCAAATTAAATGTAGGGATTCAGATTCAGAACCATGTAAATCTTCGTTAACAAGGAATAAATGACAAATAAGCAACATTAAATTTTTTTAATGTTTTTTTAGCTATTGATTTCTTCCCCCCCCCTTTTTTTTTTTGAGGTACAATACGTTATTCAGGGATACCATAAGAGAAGAGAGTACATTGCAGCCTTCCTGAGTCACTTCGGAACGTAAGTTTTCTGTTCACGTGTTGTTTTATGGAGCATCGTGAAAGTGTTGTTCTCTGCACATGGTCTTTGGTTTTGTAACTGATATCCAGATGAAATCTCGTCATTTCTGCATAGTGATGTATATAAATTTGCCCTCCGGGGAAATACTGGAATGAAGTTCAGTGCTCAGTGCATGTTGCCAATCTGATTTTACTCAGAAAACAACTTATTATGGGAAAAGGACAGTAGGGATTTTCTCCCTGTGCAAAAGAAATGTTCTTGTTGCTGAATATAGGGCTCAGGGGGTCATACAGTAATAGGCAGTGACATAAATGGGAGGGAGGGGAAAGTGGGGTACGGTTCCAAGCCATGCAGTTGCCAGAAACCACTGCTTGACATGAAGGCAAGACTGGGAAACCATCTGCTCCCACCATGGAGCTGTAGCGTGTCTCATGAGAGAAAGGGCTTTCAGTCGTCTTGAATTCCTGCAGTTCAGAGGTTCGTGGACTGATGTGATGAGACATGCGATTCATAAATCAATGAATCTGGGGTGTTTCAGCACTGTGAAAGGTAGGCACTTCGGTCTTCCACCTAAATTCTGGCTTGAACAGAAGTCCAGGAGCTGATGTGACAGCAAGTGCCTGATCAGCAGTGCTTTGCCTCATTGTGAGGAGGGGAGTTTTGCTTCTGTGTGGTGATTCCAAATGACATGGATATTTAGGAGCCTTTCAAATCTCTGGTCTCTTAAGTGAGGGTAGGAAGACAGGTGGCTTTTAGTATGCACCCAAATTTTATACAACTGTAGATAGATAACAGCGACTTGATTTGGACATGTGAGCAGACAGAGATGATGTAGGCTTAATCCATATGAAAGCGTGTTGTTTTTTTTCTTCTGAGAATTATTTGATCCAAACTACAGTACAGAAATGGACCGGTTATGCCTGTGATTTTATTTCACTTGCGACATGGTTCATGAGTCTTGATACTGCTTCAGACTTAGCAAATGTCTTCTTTTGGTGGTTGAGACTTTTAATGTCTATACAACAAGCATGATATATATATATATATATATATACATATATATTTTATACTGTCATGCTGTGATGCTTTATATGTACTCTTTTTAATTTTCAAATTTAAACTTTTCTCGGCCTGTACAGTTTCAACTTTACCATGTCCATTAATAGTGTATTAATAAATTCTCTTAAACTGAATAACATGCAGGCATTTTGTGTGTGTACAGTTATTGTCAATTTAGACGCGTTACCAGGTCTTATTTTATTTTAAAATGTATTTATGAATATGGCCTTTATTTGGGTAAGAATCTCCAGTAACACAGCATAAATTTATCTAGAAATTTGTAATTGTTAAGAAATAAAACAAGTATTGGAACCTTCTGAACAAATGAAAAAAAAAAAAAAAAAATCCTGTAATTCCAGATTTATATTTCTTACTCAGTATTAGAATGAATGCTAGATAAAAATTGTGTTCTTTTTTGTATTTCTTGTTGATAGTGGCGTGGTGGAATATGATGCAGAAGGCTTCACAAAGCTTACTCTGTTGCTGATGTGGAAAGATTTTTGCTTCCTTGTTCACAGTGAGTAACTTTTTGCCTCAGGCACAAATGTCTATCCTCTTGAAGATACGAGTTCAAAAGGGAAAAAGTACAATTACAGGAAGCAATCTAAAAGTTTTAGCTATTTTTACCCAATGCTTAATGTATTTTTGATGTGACCATGGCGTTTTGAAAACACAAAGTCCTGATCATACTTGGAGAAAGAGGGAGGATCTGCTTTCATGAGGTGTACTGCTGGCCTTACAGAGCACCAAAAGCATTCGGGGAAGATGTGCTGGTAACTTGACTCAAGGCTGAGCTCACAGATGTAACGCCTCCTGACCGAAATGTCAATAACATGTCAGTAATGAGGACCAATACTATACATAACCTGGGAATACCTAAAATCTTGTATAACTGTCAGGAATTATTGAAATGATGGTGATAGTAATGACACTTTAGTGTAGTGAAAATACATTACAAAAGAAAAATAATAAGATACCGTGGTTAAGAGCGAAAACTTACTCCTAGAATGAAGCTCTGCTCAATGAAATGCCCAATAGTTTGATGCAGTATGTAGCTAGATTGATTATTATTTGGAATTTTTTAATAAAGATTGTATCACTTTCAAAAAGATGTTTATAATTTAATATATATGGGAATTACTTTATGGAGAAATTAGTGAGTGAGGCTCTATTGCTGCATTATACATGGTAACCAGAAATTATTATTTTCCTTATAAAGCGGGGTTCATTGGTATGAAAGATTTTTTCGTGTGGAAAAATTCAGTCATCTTATACTTTGTTTTTTATTAATATGCTTCTTGTCTTTTTTGTTTTGTTTTGTTTTGTTTTTTAATTACCACATACTCTGAGCAGCTGCAACGTTGGTGTTTGTTAACACTTTAGCTTTGCGGTATTTCAGTTTACATTGGTTGTGATTGTGGGCTAGCTTTTCATGTGGAAAACTAATGATGTCTGAAAGACATCTGAATTTATCCAGGTCTTTTAAAGGAAGAAGTGGGGATTGACAATGTTTAGAGAAATCCTTCACTTTGTGTTGTATTGGAGATCATTGCTATTGGCCTCATTTATGCCTTTTTCTTTATCACATAAAACTTCTAGGCATCAAAGAATTCTGATTGTAAGTGGTCTGGAAACAGCAAACCTGAAATTAAAAGAACCCCATTATATTAATATGGTTTACATGGGGGGAAACACAAAAGAAAACTTGATGTAGTTGGAAAAATTGTCCTTATAAGATCTTAACTTACTCTTCAACCACCCACTATGCTGTGGATCTGATTTTTGCCTTGGGATAATATAACTTAAATGTTGAATCAGTTAGATTTCAGAGTAATCAAAATTCAAATTTCTGTTAAATAACAGAGTAAGTTTTAACTGTGAAGTAATATTCAGAGTGCTCAATTTAACTGGCATGAAAGCTACAATTATAACTGAATAGTTTATCACTATGCATTAACCCTGTGGCCTTAGAAATCATACAGTGGCTTAGCTGTGTAAGTCATTGCATCACTTGCTTGCTGAACAATCCACTGCAAAAACATTTATGTTCCATGCACTAAAGGATATTGCAATGAAAGGACTGAAACCTGCACTTCATTTCCTGAGTGAAGTAATGTAGGCTTTCATCTCTTAACCACTGACATAACTATGTATATTATGGTTGAATATTTAGCAAGCGTCTAATAAAATGTCTGGGAGAGATAGCCATAAGATGAAAACTGTTCTACCTTTTATATTTACTGTAGTATGTAGCGGAAGTGTTCAGAGAGAAATAAATAGGTCAGTATACGGCAAGTACTGTGGCAAATCAAATGAAAGGAACCATAGTAAATTTTACTGGCATCTTATTTTTTGTTAAAGTTTTAGGTTTAATTGAGGTTGTAAGATGTATAAACCCTAGAGTGAGTTGTATTTCCTTTAGAAGATGCAACCAGATCTTTCAAAAATAACTTTGTTTGGTGACTTTTGCCAATATGGTCATTCAGAGTTACAAATGTACTTGGAAACTAGGAAGTAAAACACACTAGAAATGAAATCATTCAGAGTAGTTTTACTGAGTAAACCTAGTTTAAGAAAAGGAGGAGAGAAACTGGAAAATCATTCTGGAGTGCAAAAAGACCAATAACTTTAAAACAGTTTCACTTGCTAAAAATACAGATTTGTGCAGTAATTATGGAATGAACAGTGAAGTCTGGCCATTATACATTAAAACACACAACTGTCTAACAGCTAACTTAATCACTAGATTAATGTAGCTGCTAAAGTCGGTATATTAGATCAAAGAGTGGTGAAATGAACTGTTGTTTTAGTGGTTTACTTGTAAGAACCAAGGGCTTTCAAATATATGACAGGAGAAATTAATGTTCAGAGAAGTTCATGCCTCCACATGGAAGAGGAAATCATTAATCAGGGTTAATGCTTTTGATATTGATATCTGTTTTGAGTAAGCCTCAGAATGAAGCTTTGTAAGTAAATGTCAATGTACTGCTGATTTCTTTCTCTAGTTATTTATAAGTCAGCTATGATTAGTTTCTGGAGGTAGATATTTCTTCATACGTATACCTGCATCCATTCTGTGTATTTATACTGTATCTAAATACAAGTCACATCTGTGCGTAATTAAGCAGTCTTATTGGTATGGACACAAGAGTAAGACTCCAAACCAATATGTATGTAGGCTTTTCAAAGATTTATTTTTATCTTAGGAGATTTTTAGGTTATCAGCACAAATAGCATTGACAGAAGTTGGTACAACTGCAATAGCAAATGAAACTTCTTGTCTTAGTGGTTATTTGTTTAAGATGTCTTGAAAAGGACAGATATTAAACTAGTTTTTGTTTCTTTGAGCAATATGTTGGGGGATGGAGAATGTTGGAAACTGCCAGTGTTTGTATGCGACCTCAGACCTAGCTGAAGTTGGTGGGAACACTTGCTGCCACTGATCTTGGCTTACTTTAAAGGATTGCAGCTTCCATACTGGGTAATACCAGCGACCTGTTAGGTTCACAAATGATCAAATTGCTGAGGTGAAAGTCTAATTAAGCAGCTTTCTTGCCATGAGAGTGCCAACTGAAGTAGTGTTTTGTATACCCTCTTAGCTGTCTGTTCACTTCTGCAGTGACCACTGTCAGAGAATACAACAGGAACAGGGAGCATCTCAGCTGGAATGAGGATTTTCTCTAGGGAGGGAGAAGCCATCTTAAGGCCTAGAGCATTAATTGGGGTATGGAAGGTTGTACTGGGAGTATCAGGCTGTGGACAGACACCCTGTTCTGCATTCACTGTTTTGGGAGAAGTCATCAGTGCCAGCTTCTGATGCATTCCTGGTTAGTTATTGCTATCAGCAGACGTGTGTCAGCAGAGCAGCTTGTGCCAGTGCAGCTGAGACAAAATGGGCTCAGCTTATGTGATGGGCCGAGCTAAATAACTGGGGTTTCCTCACGTAAGCTTTCTTTGGATTTGGATTAGCACATCTGTCCACAGCCTAAGAAAGTAAACGGGAGGCAGATTGAAGAGTGAAGGCAAAGAATTTTTGGTAGCCATCATTGTCAAATGGAGCTTGGGAGAGGAAAAAAACATAGGGAAAAAGTGCTAGTAGTTGCAAGACAGGTTTACAGTACACTGCAAAAAAAGTGCAATTTATTCCAGCAGTGTTCAGAGAAAGAAGAATGTATGCCCACTCCCTGTAAATACACAAAATTGCATTGAAGTAAGTAATTTATTCTATCAATTCCCTCTCAAAGCAGAAATAACTCAGTAGGCTTCAGATACCGTTTTAATCACTCAGTAGAGCAGCAATAGTCCTTAGAATTTAGATAAGTGTTAATTTTTCAGGCAGCTGGTGTAGTTTAAGATGATACTGCCCTTTAAACAAGACGGTCCCTCTCCTGGATAGTCAACAGAACAGGGCTAATGAGCATTCATCAGCCCCTTCATCTATTCCTCCAGCAGCTGTTTAAATAAACAAGTTAGATTCCGTGGTAGTAAATGGCTAGTAAGGAGGTTTGATAAAGTCTTAAATGAAAGATGTTTCCTAAATGAGCGTGTTTCTGATCACTTGCTGTTTGCTATGAGGGTTTAGAAGAGCTTACGTGACAAGGCAAAAGTATTTTCTTTCATCTAAGATCTTACTCCTCTTTTTGAAATCGCTTCTGCAGATTCTTATTTGAAAAATCACATGCCTGACACAGTAACTCCACAGTCACTGAGATAATAAAAATGTTCAAGAAATACTTGTTTATCTGAGTAATTTGGAACCCAGAACCGAAGACTGTTCCCTGTAAACATTCCTCTAAATCTGCTTGTAGTTTTGGCCGTAGAGCTCTCTCGTTGTGTAGGACTTACAGGTCTTGGTAAATGTAAATGTAAATATCACTGCAATAATACAAATGTTAAATGTAAAAGTAGCTAGTGTATGTTGTTTTGATATAGAGTTCAATGCAGTTGGAACATGCTCAATGACTCCTGTGTGCTGCTAGAGTATGAATAATCATTTGAGTGGGTTTGGTAGTTCCTGAGAATTATTATTTTTTTCTTTTTTCTGTCATGTAAAACTTGCTCACATAGCTTTTGGAAGCTGAAAGGAAGATAGTCTGTAAGAGTTGCTCCTCTTCATCAATATCAGTGCATGGCAGTGATCACAATTAACACTTACAATTCAGGAAAAATAAGCTGTGGAGGGAATAAAGATTGCATTGGCTCTGCTTCTTCAGGGAAGCTAGTCTGATTGTGAAAGAGAAGCCTCTTCAAGAAAAGGTATGGGAAAATAAACTGTTGTTTGCCCCAGCTGTTTTCTGAGGAAGGGGCAAGTGTTGAGTGGAATATTTCATTAAATAGCTTCTACATGTTTTGATGGCTTTGTGAGCTTTTATGTAATTGAAGTGCTTTGGCTTACGATATAGTGCTTTTATTATATTCTTCTCATTGTTCCATGGGTGAAAAAATGACACTGTGAAAACTTAGGGAAAAGGATAAAAGGGAGAACATGACAAATAAGATACAGGGAAATGGGGTAACATCTGGTAGTTTCAGGAAAGCAAGATGGCTCAACAGAGATGTCAAGCATAACAAAATAAACGTTTCAGGAGTCGGTAAGAGAAATTGAATACTGATCAAAGAAAAATAAATCAAAAGTCTGCAAAGATAATAGGGATGTCATTTCTTTCTTAAATGAAATGAAACTGGAGAAACTGAAGATTAACGAAGTCCCAGTGATGCAAACCTGGCTTCTTAGAAGTCAAGAACCATTCTAATGTTATGCTTGAGAGTAATTTTTTGTCTGTTTGCTACGTGTCTCTCATGAGACAGTTTTTTCCTGTGACTCTCAGTACTTCTAGTCAATAACAGTAGTTCTTTGAATCTGGTCTTGAAAGTTCCTGAGTGCATCATTCTGTCTACAGCAAAATATTCCCTGAGCAGAGAGAGGGTCTCTTCAAAACTTTGTACATTGTTCGAATGCCAACAAAATAAAGCATTCTGTGACATTCTCTGTGTAGTGAGGTGTGTATCACTTAACTGAATTCAAAGAAAGTTGCAGATCCCCTGCAGAGCTGTGGATTGGGCAGAGTGATGGAAAAGTATCGCAAGTCATGAGCACACAGTTCTACGCCTAGGCATAGTCAGGGGCTAATCCCAGAGCTGCATTGCAGCATTTGGTAAATTAATTAACCTTTTGCTGATCTTTTTTTTTTTTTTTTTTCCCCTACAGGGCACTGCCAACTAGTTTTAGTTTGAAATTTGTATTGAAAGCTGATAATTTAATGTTTGTCATTAAGAGTACTCTAAACATCATGTTCCTTTGATTCCATCTGGGGTATTTACTTTTGCATGAGCTGAACGAGCATTTTTGTATTTGGGTATTCATAATCAAAGCAAGTTAACCTGAAAACAGGTCTTATTTTCTTCTTCTTTTCCTGTTTTTCTGTATTTGTTTTGTAATCAGTATAATTTAGTTTTAGGTTCATATTTTAAAATCTGTTAAAAAAAAAAAAAAAAAAAAAAGGAAAAGTGGTCACAAGGATGATTCGTAAATTAGTATGACAGAAGCAAACAGGAAACAACTGAACTGGGGTGTACAGGTATTTTATGGTGGCCTGTTACGTGGGTGGAGTGCAAAAGTATTTTTAAATGTCGCTTTGCTGTGGATAGTATCTTTTTAATTTCTGAGAGACACATATATCTGACATACCTTTCAAACAGTAGTGTATTGCTGTAGGCACTAATTGATGTTTTCCCAGGAACTACAAGTACTTTAACAAATGGACTGAAAGGTTTTGTAATAAATTCTTTCAAATCGCGCTGTTCTAAAAAGTGAAATATTGCTTTTTCTTATCTAGTAGATCTATGTAGAGTACTACTGCATATCTAAGTATGTGGCAGACAACTAATAAAGTCTTACAAGAGATACCTGAGATAGCAAAGTGATATAATCCTCTTTTATATACTTAATTTTGGGCAAAAATATAATTAGGTCACAAAAAGTCATTGACAGAGCTGGGACTTGAGTACAGATCTTGGTACTTTTTCTTCTTTCTCCATGCCTATGTCTTGTTTCTACACATTCTGATATCTCATATGGCATCCATACAGGAAATTTTTCTCTAAGGTGAGAATTACATTAAAGGAGTGAGATATAGCAAACTGAAAATTGTTCATAGTAGCAAGTAGAAAACAAATAGGAGAGGATCAGCATGGGTTTCACAGGGATCTTCCATGGGTTTAGTAGTAGGCAATGCTGTCAGAGAAAAAATCAAGGTGCTAGAGAACACCATGGAATTTTTAGAGGTGTAAAATTTCTAGAAATAAAACAGAAATCTTATTTTGTAGCCTTTAGAAAACCAAATTGGGTTTTACATTGGCAATGGAATTATGTATTCAAATGTTTTGTTGTAGAGCTAGACCTTGTGTAATGCATTTGCTGTCTTCCACAGAACTAAAGTTCTGAAGATAAAGTTGACGATTGGCTACGCAGGCTTGAGTTGACGGAAGTTTCTGGACTGGAATAGGAAGACACTTAAGCTGGGCAGGTTAAACAGATCTGATTGGAAAGGTCTAAGACTGAATGGAGCTAAGTTTGAAAGAAGAGGACAGAGAGTGTGTCAGAAAAGGTTATCCTTGGCCTGCAGGATAGCACCATGCTGATCACAAATGAGAATGAAATAAATCAGTTTCCTTTCAAATCCCAGGCAGCACTGAAAACAGGAAAAAGAACTTACTTGCAAACCTTGTAAGCTTCATAAAGTATTAGCGAGGGAAGCCAATGTTTTTGTACAGGTGCTTTTCTGGTAAAAAAAAGTATAAAGTCTTCATGCCCTGTTGGAAAGTAATGTAGAACTTCTCAGCATTTAGCATCATGCCTTTACTGTGAAAAAAAAAGAAGAAAAGTTTTCACCTTTTCTCCAACAGTAACACGCGATGACCACCAGCCTGGAATAGGAAGAAAAGGGCCAAGAGAAGGCCACAGGTTGCTTTTTACACTGATAGCAACTGCAACTGTATTTAAAATATAATCTTCATGCAATTCACATAGAGGAGAGGCAGCTTTTAGTAGCATCAATCTCATCACCACTTGGAGAAGTTACTATAGAAACTGTTACAGCAGAAACAATAAAAGGAAATAAAAACGGAAGGGGAGGGAAAGAAGATCTTTGAGAATTTGAAGTAAAAATAAAGCAAAATAGATGTCACTGGCTGAAGCTAATGAGGTAAAAATAAAAAGCCTTTGTCTTAATTAAAGTAATCATGGTTACTTGAATTAGAGAAGGAAAGACCTGTGAGGTCACTGTGCCATTTATTTGGGCTCAGAATAGGATTATGAGATACGCCATGGGATATTTTTAGCAGGTAGTCCAGTCTTGCTGTTAAAGTCCAAGAGTATTTTGTTGAGGTGAGAGATAACACTCCAAAGAGAGAGGACATTAAAAAGCAGTTTTCAGGTTGCTACATCACTTTTTCATGGTCTAAAAATGTAACTGAGAACTGTTTGAAGAATCTCTTGCTTTGATCTGTTACTTAGTTCCTCTGTAAGACTAAACAAAGAATTTGATAGTCTTGTTTGTAGGACACTGAAACTTAAGGTATTTAAACAACTCAAGGTCACATTTTTTTAAAATGCTATTTTTGAATGAAGGATGAGGTGCTTTAAAAAGGAGATACTGGTTGTGACAAAGACGTGACATATTCATACAACCATATCATCTGTCTATATCAAAAGAAAATAGAAACGATAGTAATCATAAAATGAAATCTGGTTGCCATTGGTGCCTCGACTGTATTGCAGTTCCCATTATCAATGCAATGAGAACCACAAGATAGATACAGCAATGTTAGGCAGTCCTCTTTAAATAAGAAAGGGTTTTGTACTTCATTTAAAAAAAAAATAAAATCTAAATGGTACATTTATTTCAGATTCATAGAAATTCACAAAGTAAACAAATCTACTCTCTGTAATGTGTCAGAACTGTTTAATCCATCACAAGTCATTGTCTCCATTATTCAGAAAGATTGAAGAGCTATCTAAGAGCAGTGGAGTTAGAAATAATGACTTCTGTGTTTTCAACTCTGAAGATAGCTATTTCTGTAAAAGATGTTATGTTATTATAAAATACATTAGGGGATAGGACGTATTGATGGTGCAAAAATTTTGAAAAAAGCACCAATTCTTATTTCAAATCTCACCCAGACTGGTAATAGCTGAAAGTCATTCCCATCCAACTAGAAAAAAAAAATAGGAAAAAAAGAAGATTATATTCCTTTAAGCATTCCTTGATGTCACAATGAACATCGCCAAAGTAACTGCAAACTGGGTATTTGCCAGCACTTCCAGTAACAGCCTTGCGTTCTGGAGGTAACACATTAAAGCAGTTCTCAAGAAAAGGTTCCTCAGCGCTTTTCCTCCTTCCTTATCCCAGCTGAATTCTTCCAAATGACTAGCTAATAATGTTAACTTCTAAACATCTCACTGGGGTCCTAACTTCCTTCCCATTCCTAAATATTGTGCTGATTTGTCAGGGTCAGGAAATTTTGTGGAGTTACAAGGATCAATCATTATACAAATGCTGTTACACGACTGGCTCCTTAGTGAGCTGTTCTGTTGCCAGATCCATTTCCTAGTACAAAAGAAGGAGCTGTCAATTTCATGTACTCACCGAAATCGAAATTGTTATAATTCCAGATACTGCCCTTGCTCCGTAACCACAAAGAACCCGTCACATTCCAATGTTTATCTATCTTTTTTTTTTTTTTACTGAAGTGCATTCAGTTAATATATAACCGATGCAGCTAAGGAAAAAATGTTGTCACTTTTTTTTTTCCATAGTATTTACATATTTGGAAGCATTTTGTATATAAGTCATCTTATTTACTCTCTAAGCGTTCACTTTGCTGATGGTGAGGATATTTCACATAGCAATGGCAGACTTAATTATTTTGAAAACAGCTGTGATTATCAACACACCCAAAGTGCCCTAAGTGTCTCAGCTAAAATTCCACAAACAGCTTTTCATTTTACACTTGAAATTTTGAAATGTTGCTTTCAAAATAACGTTTTCCTGCAAAGAACCTGTTTTTCTCCAGGAAGGATGTTTGCTCTCATCTATTAACAGAATCAAACTTGTATGACTGTGCTCTGTTAACCTAAAGTTCCACGCTAATAGCATTGTTATGTTATTTGTCATCCTTACTCTCATTCTTGTAAGGCTACATCATTATGCACCAAAGCAGGATAGCTGTGGTATTTTGTAATTGTGTGTATTTCGAGCCAAATTGACCCTTTCATTTTTTATTTTATTTATTTATTTTTCTAGTAGAATGTAGGCTAAAGGCCTTCAGCATGAAAGAGTTGAGGGAAGATTCATTAGGCAAAGTAGCCTGAAATCTGCTGCTGCAGAGATCTGTGCTAAGCCATTATGGTCCCCAGAATGCTCATGGCTGAACCTGTTCAGGTTAGTCCATAGGTACAGTGACCAGTATGATTCCTATAAGGCTTCCTATACTGGAATTTCTGTGTTAAAAAAATGGAGGTAGCTGTTCTCCCTTGAAGCTAGATGGAAGATTTTTCACCCAGCGTACAGGCTGTCTGGACCAGCTTTCCCATAGGAGAAGCCATGTCAGAAAATTCACCAGCCAAAATCTTTTTGACAGAGACCTTGATAGATGTATCAAGAACATTATTATATAGCGTGGTATCTGTGTTACCAACAAGTTGCACTGTGAATTTATGTGGGTCTCATCCACATTAACACCTCATAAAAACTGGAGAGGTGTGAGTTCAGGGAACTTCTCAGGCTGAGGCCCTTCCTTCAAATCCACAAGTGCTTCTTCCCAGCATCATGAGCTGGGCAAGCAGAGGTCTGGGCTAGCAGAGAGGATGTTGAAATTCAGTGAACTGAAAAAAGAAGCAAAACGATGATGAATATGTACTATCCAGAGATAATTCTGGAGCCTGGAATATGTATTTCCTGTTTTCATGACTGATTTCATCAGAAATACTTGAATGCAGAGGCAATTTCTGGCCGAAGTTGGATGATAAGCAAGGAGTGAGTCAGGGGATTTCAGGAAGAGTTGTGACTGTTCAGGGTTCTCTGGAGATTTAGTTTTAGCCCATCTTTCCTGTACCCTTCTTGTTTTTCTGGTGAAATCATTTAAAACTTTTCATATGTCCACTAATGGTTTATTCTGATGTACCTGCTATGGCAGTCAGGAAGGGTTGTGTTTGGCTGTGTGAAGTATGAGCTGTTAGGAAGTCTCAGATGTTTGGGTGCCACATGTTGGCACTCAGCAGTCAGTGGGCACACTGGCCATCCTTTCTTAGTTCCTTCATTCCCCATCTGGAATTGTTAAATAGCCTCTCAGCTCACAAAGATGCTGTGAAACAATTTTATTTTTTTTACTGTTTTACAGAGCTGTCATCTTATGGGAATTAGAGTCATCACATGAAAAAACTAATGAAGCGATGAATACACGTTCATTAAGAGCAAGGCTTCAATATTGTGTACAGGGGTAAAACCTGTCCAGTGGGATGGAAAACTGAATTAAGTTTGGTGCATTGTGGCCAGCTTAGGAACTGAATTGGAAGGAATAGTTTGTTGTCCAGTATTTGAAGGCTGTCTCCTCAGGCAAGTCTAGATTGAATTAAGGTTGTGCAGGCAATGAGAGCCTGTAGAAGTAGAAAGCTCGGCAGTAAAATATCCAGATCAGCCGTTGTTTATGGGTGTGAAACAAATTACAGGTGCAATAAACTGCAGCAGATTCAAGCAGCCAGAAGGTTAATAAGATAACCACTGTAAGATCATCCAGGCATTAAACAGTACGTAACATCCAGAGTAAATGTTGACTTCTGTGAAAACAAATGTCTGGATTTTACCCGTTGTCTCACAAAGGGTGGGCAAACAGCTTCTGTAGAACAGGGGAACTGTATACGGGAAATTGTCTGTAAATGTTGCCATCTGAATACTTCGAAATATTTGTATGGTCAGCATGCATTTCAAACATGAATTTGTTTTTCCTTCTATTCTCTGCAGTACTTGAAGGGAGAGAAGGGAACACGGATAAAGCTGCCTTTTTTTTTCTGAACATTTTTCCTTCAGAAACTCTATAGCAGCACTGGAGTATTTTTTTGCCGAGACATCCCTTCCACGTTTCCTGTGCTGTTTAAAAAGCTATAAAATAAGATGCTAAAAACATTACTTCAGAGTTAATAAGTCTGTCTCAATCAACCCTGTCGTTGTTGACAAAAGCTTGACAAACTGGGTAACCTGTTCCAGATCGCCGTATGATTGGTCTGTAAGAGAATGAACAGTTAAACCTTCCTGGTTCCTTGCACAGGTTTTCAGCTATTAATGAATCAGGATTTTGACTTTAAGATAACTCTGTTTTGAATATACATATGCACTGAATTCTAAGACGAGCAAATTTGTCTTCTCTCTCTCGATAGTTTCTTCTGTTTCAAAAAGAGAGCAACTTCAACTATTTATAAACTGTAATTAAGTTTCTTTACAACATGACTCATTCTCAACAAGCAAATCCTTGTTCTTTTGCTTTCTTATGAACTGTGTGGGAAAATTAGGGTTCAATCACTGAAGAATTTACTCAATGCTTAATTACCCAAAACAGCCCTCATATAGAGCTTTCATAAAGATGTGATTTTCCCAACACTATGGATCTCTAAAACTTGACTCTTAAAACATGGTCTATAAATTGTAACAAAGGAGAAAGTAAGTGTTTTGCTATAGTACTGGCTTCTTTCCCCAGCCTGCTTCTTTGAGCTCTTCTTATATTAATAACGTGATGCTTAGGAAAGCCAAAGTAAGAAATCATAATGATTAAATTACTTTGAGCATGAAACTGAATTAGAAAGCTTTACTTTCCTGAATGAGATAATTGTTTACATTTTCCAAAGGAAATGTTTCTATTTCTGTGAGAGAAGGGGTAAATGGGACTTCCTCTGACATAATTTTCATTTTAAAACTGAGTTTGACAGCAAGATTTTTACCTTCATAACCAAATATTACTGCTTAACTGCATGACTTGTGTAAGCTTGCTAGCTGAAGTGACTCACTTACGTAGATGAAGTTATTTTTAGAGAGATAATTTGCACTGTTTAGAAGAGAGGAAAAAAAGAGAGAGTCCTACTAAGAGCTAGATCCCTCATTACAGTTTACAAAGCTCGTGAACCCAGCATCCAAGCAAAAGATGACTAAGCAAAGGGACTATTGGTACTTTCAGGAATTTACAGACATGAGTCATCTGCTTATTTTCTGCAGACATATCACCAGGGTACTTTGTGAGTCAGCTGTTATTTGGAAATAGTACTTGTATTCATGTTGAATACGTTTTTGTAGTTCTTAAGGTCTTAAGTAACTACCATGCCAAACCAACGCATGCTTTTATAGTTTTTGTAGCTCAGGTGTGGATGTACAGAAGTAGTGTGTCGTTTTCAACTGTGCTGTGTTTTTCATGATAAAGTCTGAATGTTGCCTGGGATGTAATTATGGTAACGCTTACCTGTGCCACCGTACGTATCCCGTGAAGACAGATCTTAGTTTGTATTAATGCACAGATGTGGAGTCAGATTGCATATGCAGCCAGATAAAAAGAAACTTTATCAGTCTGTGCCACTTCATAAAAATGTAAGTGTGACTATGTGTAGAATTTGACCTCTCATCTTCAATGCACCTTGCTAATGTTGATTATTAATGTTATTTGCTTATTTTTCATATATAAGTGAACCAACACCAAATCCAAGCATTTTGTACTCTTGCAATGTCAATGCACTTGCATCCACTGTGCTAGAACTAAGTTCTTGCCTTTATTTCCTACTTCTGAAATAATAGCTGGCTACCTTGAGATACGTATAATGCTTTACAGCTCAAGGCTATTTCCTGTTTACTCGTCTTTTAGGTGTGGTTGTGTTCCAAAATTAGGGACAGGTTTTTTTGCTTGGTCTGAACTCCGCTCACACCTTGTATTAAAGAAACACTTGCGTTAGAAAAACAGGAGTTTGGCAATTTTAGGTGAACAGCAGTTGTAGAAATCAAAGGCAGATCAAATTATTCAAAACTCTCCTTGCAGTTCAGAATAATACTGCTGTTGGCCAGGTGTGGGATGCACAGTTTTAATTCTAATATGATTGTATGATTTAACAGCTTATAATGTAGTTGAGTCCTGAAAACTCCTATACAGCTTTTGGTTAATAAAAGAATAAAATGTTTTCTTCTGCGTTTTGGTGATACTGTTGTTGAAAAAATATTTGTAAAAATGAAAGGCTTGTCGTAACAAATGGAAGCAAAGAAACTAATGGTATCAATGTCTCGATTATCCATTTAAACAGTGTTTCTAATGCTAGATGCTTTCTCTTAAGTGCAAACCTTATATTTTAATTAACAGGGACAAAAATGCTTCTACTTGTCCCCCTTCATGTGGACAGAGATTTTCAGAGGAAAGACGATGAATTCAGAAATTCTCAAAAAAAAAAAAAAAAAAAAGGCTTAAATTATTACTTGAGTGTGTTACTAAATATTGTTATTCCTTTATTCCTTTTACGCAGGAATAAAACACCAATATACAGAGTAGTTTTCCTTTAAGGAGCTGGTGCTTAAGAAAGAGAAGAGGCACTGGAGGTACAGAGTTTAAGCACTCCGAGCTAAAGCAGCATATTTATCATGTGGAAACAGAGAGCCTTGCTTCATATTTCTTTCTGCAGTGAAGTCCTTGAGACTCTGAGGCATGCACATCCCATCTGTGAGGGGAGGAGACAGCTTGCCTTCTGGTAGATGGCCTCGATATGCCAATATTTTTCAGTGATACAACTTAATAATCATGTTATAAAGAGGAATTTGACAAAGGAATCGTGGAGTCTAACCTTTGTTACATCAGTGATCTGCCCTCAATTTAGCAGAGCTCTGCCCATGTCATTACCATTTAAATGTCTGCTGGAAGCTGTTGTGTGAGCTGAATCACCAGGACTTGGGGAGTTATCACGTGTAGCTCAGACACCAGGTCACGAACTGAGCAAACACTGTGATCTTAAGTGATTTGTTTTATTTTGAGACTACAGCTGGGATATCACATTCACTTTCGTGTACTTCATTACTACGAACGTATTTACTTGTTGAGCTTGGACGGAAATCTAGAGGAAAGGGAGTTCTGGTTTTGCTGATGCACATCCAAATATGCAGACATGATTAGAAAAATAATAGAAAAATAAAGAACCTAGTAAGATGATAGCATGGAATTAAAAAAAAAAAAAAAAAAATCTTTCTTGCACTGATATCTCAATCCATGAGCAGCAATTTCGAAAGAAGTGTTGGGATCTCTGTTCCATGACGTATTTAGGAGGAGAAAATGTAATGAATTACCAAATGCATTGGAGAGGAGATCTTGTTGTGGATGTGGATGGGTTCAGTCCTGTAATGTTCCTTTCTCTTTCTTAAAATCTGTTGTTTATAGTGATTTTTGACACCCTTTTTTGTTCCTACTTGGGTTGTTACAACCTACTTATTATTAACTCAGGGTTCTTCCCTTCTCTTTAAGCAGGACTATGAAGAGGCAAATAGAGAAAACTGAGTAACCAGGCTTATTTGCATGAATTATAACATTATGAATTTATTTAACTCATCTCTATGCCAAATAGGAAAAACAACTGAAGATTTACAGGGAATTACCGTTCCATTGGAATATTCTTTCATCCTGTTGACTTCAAGTATTGCAGTGGGGAGGATAAGAGTACAGTCAGAGGTGCTTTGCAAAGCAAGTCTATGTACCTTTAAAAATGCACATTCTTCTCCTAATTTTGGTGTTAAATTAGACCTCTAATATAAATTATTTCAGTCTCTTGATAACTCACTTTAATTACAGGTTTCTGAAACCTCCTGAAATTAAAAGTAGACCAAGAAAATCTTAAGTACATATCTAGCAATGCAGAAGTTAAGCTAAAGAAACATTTCTGACCATATTATTAACTGTTGCAGACTATTTTATTGTTCTGCCAGAGCTAGCTGATCATGAGACAGTGAAGCAAAGGGAACTAAGAGGTTCTGATTTTTATTTTTAGTGAGGTATTTTTGGTATTAATGACTTTGCAGTGTGTTCTTGGTTTTGTGGGTTTTTTTTTGTCTAACAGATGACTGCTAATTGAGATTTATTCTAACTCATGTGATCGAACCTTCTTACATCCTTTATCAAATCACTTAACCACTTTAAAAATGAGAATTATGATGCTTTTGATGTCCATGAGGGCACTAGAATGAATTGGCTACAGCTGAGCTGATAAAAAGAAATTTGTTTATTGAATGGAAAGCATAATCAGAATTTATTTTCTGTATTTTTTAAAGGGAAAATTTCACTATAAAGTACTGCTTTTTTTTTCTGGAACAATATGATGTAAGTGTTATGATTAACATAGAAATACAGTAGCTAAGCAATTTTTTAACAATATTTTACAAAATTGTATAGATTAAGCAATATGATGGATTCATTATTGTTAAGAAATGTAGAAGTATATGTTAGACGTAATCATCAATTGCTGCTTTCCTATCGCCTTTGAATCAACAGAAAAGAATGATTTATTACCTGAAAAAAAAAAAAAAAGGAAAAAAAACACAATGGTATATTTTACTACTTCTTTTTTTATTTATTTATTTCAGTTGACCTTCCCCTGTACTTTCCTCGAGACCAGCCAACCCTAACATTTCAGTCAGTCTACCACTTCACTAACAGTGGACAGCTGTACTCCCAGGCCCAGAAGAATTACCCTTACAGCCCACGCTGGGATGGCAATGAAATGGCCAAGAGAGCAAAGTAAGTCAGCCTGCTATTTGTTACACGGTATTCCGGTGCTAGAAGCTTCACAGATGTAACTGTACCTTTCCAATGTTCTGCAAGCTAAAACTGTTTGTGTTCTCATAGAGTCTTAGTATTCCCCTGTATGGGTACAGACATACCGTATTAATCATGCCTGTAACACTAGTGCCAGAGGAGTGATCAAAACAAGAGCATTTCTGCAAGGCATGATACAGAGTAGTGACAGTCTCTGCTGCAAGGAGCTTCCAAACCAAATAGACGAGGTAGCCCCCAGCAGGAGTAATCTGCATAATAGCAGTCAGTCAAAGTAATTCCTTGGTTTTGTGTGGGTGTATGGGGGACCCTGAAGGGAAACATGTGAGTTGGAAAAAAAATAGGAAGAAAAACCTGAAAGATATGGAATAATGCTGTAATAAAAAGGCACGAAAGTACAGGAGGAGGTAGAGCAAACCCCTAATCCAGCAGAGTAGGTAGTCCTACCAGAGCTTGAGAAAGTTATCTGAAAGTCTGAAGAGCTCTCTTTTTTTTTTCTTTCTTTTTAACTGCTTTCTATGTTGGCTGAAACAGAGAATCTCTGACTGTTTCCTCTGCAGTTTTTCTGCAAGCCTTGATTTCAGCATGGGTAAATATCACTTCAGTCCTAGTATCCCCTTTAATTTAAGTTGACAGGACAGCCTTCCCAGAGTGATTGTGTTGCAAGGGTAAGCTAGCATGGGCAGTGGTGCTCCTTTTGTATACTGTGTGCTATCCCTGTCTTCTAATGAAGCAGAACAGATTTCACCTGGATGGAGCAGTAAGGGTAGTGGCCTTGCTTCTGTATTTGGCTTTTGCAAAATATAAAAATGTAAGAACGGCAACAAATCTAAGCACACTGATTATCAGTCGTTCATCACATAAGACCTCAAAGTGCATAAATAATAAGGCATATTGGAATTAACATTTTGAATGACAATCGGAACATTAAATCAAATTAGCAAAGATGCATAAATAAGAGTCAAATGAAAATAGTTGAAGCTGAGTAAATCAAATGAATGGCAAGGTCAGAGTCTGATTCTAATTTGGAAGTGATGGAAGCAGACAGTAAATGATTGAAGCATTTGCAGATTTTATAATAAATAGTATGGAGAACATCAAGTGACATTTGATTTTGGATTTTGATGCATTGTAGTAGCTTTTTTTTTTTTTTTTTTCTGCTAGCATTTGGTTTTAATACTGTAGTGTTCAGGGGAGATATTTCCTGATCAAGTATGATTTGGTTTTGTGGACTTGTTTCTTTTTTTTCTAGCAGAGCAGTATATGTATTTTGGTTTGTTGTTGTTGTTGATGACTTTTTTTTTGTCTTGAAATGAAACAATAACTAAAAGCATCACTGTGTGTTGGTTTGTTTTTTTTTTTTTTTTATAACTGTATTGCAAAAAAATATTTGTGTATTCAAAAAAAATGCACTTATTTTGCAGCTGGAAGCTTACAAGTACCTATGTTCTGTCTGCTAAGTGCATTCATTTATGAGTGGGTGTATACAAATGGACTTCTGTGCCCTGCACTTGAAATTTAGAAGTATTATAACAGTACTTTTAAAAGCAGTAAATGTGTACACTTACTATCACATGTACGTTTTTTGAGGTTATTCACTCTTATGTTTGAGCCTTTGCATCTAAGTTTTACACTGGATACGTAATATGAGAAAGATGATGAGAAGCGGGGGAAGAAAGCATGCTGCAGTGTCTGAAATAACTATCATTGAGCTGCAAAGAGACAGAGAGGCTGCTCTAGTTAAAAGCGCTTTGCTTGCAGGAACAGCTAGTGAATCCTGAGCAGGTACCAGAAATAAATCTACAGCAAGAAAACTATGATGTTATGATGCATGTTAGCATATTTTAAGGAG
Source organism: Netta rufina (assembly GCF_964035555.1). Classification (NCBI taxonomy): domain Eukaryota; kingdom Metazoa; phylum Chordata; class Aves; order Anseriformes; family Anatidae; genus Netta; species Netta rufina. The sequence goes on from NC_140125.1 coordinate 38,289,145, forward strand.
CATTTTTAACACAATTGAGTACTTATGTAAATATTGTTTAAAATATTTTCTAGGGCTTCTTAGAATAGGCTAGCATGTTTCAACACAACCAAATAATTCTTCATTCTATTTTATTTTTACCATAGCCACATTACAGACCAAGTATATGGGAATATATGTAGGCGTGTATAGGATAGTGTTCTAATTAAACACATTAGTTCCAACACCAACTCAATTCATCCCCAGTAAAAAAGAAAAGAAGGATATGTGACGCAGCCTCTAGAATCAATGTAATGTAACTCTGCTCAACTGAAGTAAATTTAGCCCTGGATATATCAGGGACGTCTTTCTTGTGTTTATAAATGCTGTCCATTATGTTCTGCATACATGTAGTCTTTTTTCCTCTTAGCCAAATGGTTTCCCAAGTGCTTGGCATCATTTGAGACAGAAAAAGATCTCTGTTTATTTTTCTGGCCATACTGTTCTAGGTCCACAGGATATACCACTTGATGTTCTGGTATCTGACCAAATTCTCCACCCTTATTCTCAGACACTTGAGGGGTCGGTTTACACTGTATTCCTCACCACAGCCTAAGACACCGTCAAGGATTAGTTTTAGTTGCTCTTGCCCTGAGTTCATTAGCTGTCCAGTCATGTACTGAAGCATGCGTACCACACTGCTTTGCAGGATGCAGGAGCACCACCAATCTCTCAGAGATTTCCTTGTCCTCAGTTGGCAGCCCCTGCCTCTTTTCAGCAACTGCATGCAGCCTGCTTGTCCATGGGCACAGCTGTCATAAGTTCACGCCAAAGGGACTTTGATTCTGTGGCCAACCTTCTCACAGTTTTTTTCAAACAGGTGAGACCATGCAATTCCTTCAACTCGAGGGCCAAACTCGAAATTCTTGGTATCCTTGCTTATCTCTCTGGCCCCTGAGCAGATGTAGGCATCTCTTTTGAAGTTAGGACTTAACCCTTTGTTGTAGCCTTGAGACAATCAGTAGTAATTACAAGTAGGAGCAAAATTACTCCCCTAAAATATATACATATAGATGTAGATTGTATGCATTCACACTTAGACACACATCACCTAAATCTGAAAGGCAAATGCTCAGAGTATCAGTTTAGCAGAATCTTTTTCATTCACAGGGAAAAACTGCTTGTTTTCTTTTCTGAAATAATTGGACCAATTTGTGCTTGTCTGATAAACTTCATGTATTTGGGTTTCTCTTTCTGTCTCCTAGTAAGCAGCTTTTAACATCAGCTGTCTCCTTTGATGCCCACTGGCTTGTATTCCTCACTGAGAGATAGCATCTGGTGACTGAATTTTGCTATTGTCTTAGCCAAAGGATTGCCCTCTGGCTTGATTTAATCCTAAAGGACGAATCAAGAACTGTTTAAATAATGTGGTTCCAGATGCCTCCAGATTTCTCATTTCTCAACTTAACACAAAAATTTAACCTGTTCCTCCAGCTAGAAGCAGCAATCCCAAAAATATTAAAATTCTCCTACAAGCTGACAAGAGACTGTTTCTTCTCAGTTCCCATCTCAGGCTCTGCCTCTTGTAGGTCATTTATTTTTCTGGCTGTGGCCTCCTGTGGAAGCAGTTTCTCCAAAAGATTTTGTCCTGAAGTACAATGGCAAGCCTAAGAAAATACAGTGAATTATAGAAAGTTAGCAGCCTTGTTTGTGGTGTACGTGTGAAGTAAACCATCTCTGTGCAGTTTCCATGGGAAAGCTCTCTTGTTTTTTGCTTAAATAGGCATTCAGGAGTACATAAATGGAGTCTTTAAAGAGCATGCAGACTCCGAGTCTGGGATTTTATGAAGGGATACTGTAAATAAAGCTCGTTTGTTTATACAAATTAAGTTCAGTCCGTAGATGCACTCAGGCCCAATTCCTGTCCGATCCAGTGCTGCTCTGGAGACTTAGGTTACACTTCAGGGAGAGCAAGTTAGGACTCAGTTTACTGTTTTATCCTACATAAATCTACCTACTCATCATTAAACATAGCAGGAGGCAGAAAGCTGGTATCAAAATAAAAAGTCATCCCAAGGGTTCGTATTCTTTTTTCCAGCTTGGCTGCTAAAACTACTTGCTGAATGACTGTTGTCACTGGCCATTCACTGATGTTTGCTGATTGTGGTGTTAATTTTACATCTCACTCAGTGCTCTGGCAGGGTAAAAGCTTAAAAGGGCTCAAGTGCTCTCAACTGTATATTGGCTTTTGCTGTGCCATAAGGTCAAGTGCAGCTTAAGATTATATGCAGGCGCATCTTGTGCGAGCTTCATATGCATCCCCAGCACTGCTGGAGCTATGGTTTGTGCTCAGCACAACCGTGCTATGATCTGAACGTGTCAGGCTGGTGCACTGGGCCGTAGCATTTTCAGCCTCACCAATACGCTTTCCTTGAATATCGTGAAGTGAGAAGATGTGCATCACGTGAAGGTGCTAGTGGTTGTTGGGCTGGAATGGTTGCTTTAAGCATTAAACTTGCCTTGTATGGAGACAGAAATATATCTTTTGGTCAAACAAAAGGATATTTAAAAAAAAGGGGGACAGTTTGGGGGCCTTGGCACCCATCGTCATATAGCTGTTTAGACAATCTCAAATTGTAATATTTCAAGGGCTTGCTGTTGCATTCATTGTATTTTGAGTGCCCTAATGATTTTTTTTGTATTGACATTAACCCAGTTTTCAATTCATCCATTTTCTATTAGCTGAAAGTTCTTACGCATTTTAGGTAGAATATCTTCTGATACATTTTGCATTCTGTTAAGGTAACAGGTTTCTCTCTTTCCTTTAAATTTTTGTTTTCCACCTATGATGCCTTGGATCTCACTCTAAAGTTTACATGTAAATACTGCAGCGTTTTTGTAATCTCTGCTTGATAGGTGTAATTAAGGTAATAAATCATTTGTTGTTATTTGTTTGGCATTTCAGTATATTCCCTCGTTATTTGTAAAAGTAACACATTTTATTTGCATGTATTACATGATTGTTTCATACACAGTAGGGATCTTGAAAGAGCAGATTTCTAAAAATTGACTTGTTTGCATTCATGTATATGCTCCTCAGAAAGCTTTTTCCTTGTCTCTGTTCTGCTTTACCTTCAACTTAGAAAAAAAAAATCAGGAAAAAAATAAGGAAGTAGGCGAAAGAAGCACAAAACATTGGGACCTATCCTTTGCTCTGTGCGTGTGTGTGTTCGTGTCTGAATGTTTGAAAGGTTCAGAGGGTTCTTTACAGAGAAGACCAGTGGGGTACAAATGAATGGAGCAGGTACTGAGCTGGGTCACTTGTTTAACTCTTCGGTTTTCGATAGAGTCTTGCATCGGAAACAGTACACAAGTGATTTCCTCGCCTGAAATCCAATAGGGCAGAGATTTTGTTGCCTCAGGTGGACTCTTTCTCAGAATGCAAAAGGGCCAATATGCTGTGACAGCCACAGCGAGAAGAGATGTGGTGACCCAGCCATGTGAAGTTTACAAAGAAGTTAATTTGATTTTATAGACCATTAAATCAAAACTCTTATTTTCTGTGGCAGTGTCAGTTCATCAGAATTATAAATGAAAAGCGTAAAGGCAAATGCAGAAAACTGTTGTGTTAAAATATTTAATGGTTGCAGTTGTCCTTGTGACATGTTCCCAGCTGATTTACCAGCAAACCTCAATAATAACATGATTTTGATTGCAAGATATAAAGGCAAAATTAGCAGAGTTTTTAATTAGATTTTTTTCCGGGATATTGTTTTATTTTTACATTGTTCTTCTGCATACACTACACTGTATAGTGCATGTACATGATAGTCACACTTATTGAGTCATATTTTTCATGTACTTTTCTTTAAATGTCTCCTTGGATAATTAAGTCTGACTCTTAAGATATGGTATGTTAGTTTCTGACAGGTGCCTGCCAGGGATCTTCAGTGCTGTCATGCATTATGTGGATTTCCGCCAAGACAGAAGGGCCTGGGTATTTGTTTCTGGTCACTTCTCATTAAAGCCTTGGCTGTGGGAGAAGACAAATAACTATTTGAAGTTGAAAAGTATAGGTACTATAGGGAATGCATAGAAATTAAATCTGTTAGGCAACTCATTTTTCTGTTTTCATATAGACATTATGTATATGTGCACGTGAACTGTACGTATGTGTGTTTTGATACAAACTAAGTATGAAAAAAATAAACCTCTCCTATATTGACAAGAGAAGTGCACAGAATAGATTGGAGGAGTTTGCTTGACAGAAGTAGAAAATATCAGCATCTTGTTGGAAGACAACTGCTCTATAGGAATTAAAGGCCAGAATTTAATGTAGGTGGTTCTTAGATAACCAGGGTTGGGAGTTGTTCTACAACTGTGATCAACTGACTGCTTTGGCTTCTTTAGAGAGCTCCTTTATACATTTAGAAAAGCTGCTAAATCTGTATCAGATCCTGGAATTATAGTTAGGACCTGATACAAAAAAAAAAAAAAAAAAAAAAAAAAAAAAAAAAAAGTCCTCCCTTGCTTTAGAGAAATGGGTAGAAAGAAATATGTGGTTTTGAAAAGGAGCAGAGGTTTTATAGCCCAGGTAAATACTGTTATTTGATCAACTACAAAGTAAACAACTAAGTAGAAATAGCAGGTGAGCCTTATTGTCTTGTCTTTTGAGTAATATTTGTAATTGCTCTGTTAAACACAAAGAACAGTCGTACTGAGTCAAACTCAATATTTATTTAACCTAGTACCATGTTTCTATCAACAGTCAGTGGAAGATGCCCGTGAAAGTGTGTGGAAAAGCATGTCGTGATATTTTTATTGCATATTCTACCATACTCTAGGATTTCTACATCCAGAGTTGTTTTTGTGTTTGTTTGTTTGTTTGTTTGTTTTAACAGCCCTGCCTAGTTTGTCTTCTGTTTGTCTAACAGCTTTTTGAGCCCAAGTGAGTTTTTATCGTCATAAAACTCTGTTGGAACAGGCAAGCAAGGTATTGTGTGAAGGACTAGCTTTGTCAGCTTCTTATGTTCCTGCCTCCTGGTAGGCCCAGTTGTTAACCCTTAGCTCTTGTACCAAAAGAGGCAGCAAAAAATTAATCTCCACTGATCCCCTTCATACTGTTTATGTTTTATGAGCCTTTTCACATCTTTTGTGTCGTCATTTCTCCTACTCTGTTCACTTTTCCCCATATTTCTGATTGCCCTTGTTCTACATCCTTATAACTTTACTCTTTGTTGTATTCTGTCTGAGATAGAGGACTGCATGTGACTCATGGTATGTTCACCATACATTTATATGATGATGTAGTGGTATTGGCTGGTTTACTATTTATCCCAGTTCTAATGTTTGCCTTGCTTTTCTGTGCACAGAGCATTATGCTGACATTTTAACACCAAGATCTCCTTATCTGTATTTGAGAGACTCTGGTTTTTGTGTATGTAAAACTAAGGTTTTTTCCTCACATATCTGCCTGTAATGTTTGTAAGTATTCACTTTTTGCCTGGTATTTTATCGCCCAGTCTCCCATTATTGTGTGAACCATCTGTAGCTCCTCATAATTAGCTCTCATTTTTCCTTCCCTGATGGAATTGTTACCATTAGCAAACTTTGCCATCTTCTTTTGCTCAATTTTGCAGGTCATGCTAGGAATATGTTGAACAACACAGGTGAAAACACCCCTTTCTGGTGTAGTTCTCAGGTGACTTTACCCTGAGAGAACTCATCATTCATTCCTATCTTTTTTTTCCTTATCTTGGCCTGCTGTTTATCCACTCATGGATCTTTTCTCCTGCTGCAGCAATTCACTTTTTTAAAAAACATTGAAAAACCTTCCCACATGCCTGTTGGAAAGCCAAGCAGTGTATATCACTTGTCCACGTGTTTTTCATACCTTAAGAAGATCAGAGATTTGTGAAGTATGAATTTGACTCCTATCCAATGTATCATATTTATTTAAGTCCACTAATTCTCGACTTCTTATAATTTTATAGTTTCTTTAAAATATTTTCTACTAATTCATAAGGCAACTCCTTATCTCAGACCTTATTTTTAATTGACATCACACTTCTCTGGTACCAAGCTGTTTTAAGCAGGAGGTTTTAAGCTATTTGAGAGTTTAACTTTCTCACACTTGAATTTCTTTAGAACTGTTGGGTGTGAATATCATCTGGGTCTGCTGATTTCCGTGTGTGTATTTTGTTGCTTTGTTCTTTACCTTTTTGGCTGACATTTCTGCATGAGTCAAATCTTTCAGTATGTCCCTTGTAAAGAAGGATTCTGGTGTGGTAAACTCTTTAAGCACCTCTGTGGTGAACTTAGATGCAAAAATAGTTTCATTTATTCTTTGTGACTTCATTTCTTCTGAGCATTTTTTTTTTTCCTGAATGACTTTTGTAGTATTTGACTATTTTTTATTTGGAGGGGGCTCAGCTAATTTGTCCTTCAACTTCATTTTTGGTTGGCATTATTCTACTTTTATATACAAGTGTTAAGAGTTTTTTCCTGCCTGTTTTCCCAATTCGGAGAGATCTCTGACCTTTTGATAGTTTTCTCTGACTTCTAATAGTCAAGCGTGTGTCTTATAAGCGAAGAACAGAAATAGCTTTTATTTTAAATATATTTTTTATAATCACAGCTGTTCGGCATCTCCCTTTCCTTCTGACTGGTTTGTCCTAATGAATATCCAGGGAGGATTCTTTTATGTTTTGGTATGTTGCCTTCGGCCCCTTTTGATAAGCGATCTGGCAAAGCAAAGTGCATAGCATGATGAAATCGCAACTTTCACCTGCCAGCAAACTTTGTTTTCAGGGATGCTAGTTGTCAGACTCCTTACAGATACATCTGTGGTGTAACCCTTCATTTCTGCTGCTGAATTAAAAGTGAGGGATCCTCTTACAGATCATTCAAGTTCTCTTATTATTTCTGTGACCTCCTCGCTTCTTGAATCTTTCTATTTGTTGTCTTGCCTTACAAGCCTCACTCCTGAGTGGGGGTTTTGCCCAGTCTTTTCTGCTCTCTGCTGCTACTAACACTTTCCCTGCTTTTCACCCTCCTTTTTCCATCTTGTTCTTCACCCTGCCTTTTATATTTAGAAGAGGTTCTTAGTTGCACGGTCTGGCATCAACACTAAATAATGTACTAAATAATTGTTCTGCAGCAGTGTTGCTCCGTGTGCATTTATGTAACCTATATAGGAGGAAATAGGAGGTGTCTTAAACAGTGTTTCAGTAAGAAGTTAACCTTTACCTGGAACGGAACAATAAGCCTATGGCTCTTCAGCAAATAGGAAAAATAGAGCAGGCTTATCACATAGTAGCTCATAGGACTGGAAATTTCACATGAATTTGCACTATGTTTAGAAAGACTCTACAAAGATTGAATTTTTCCATGATGTCCTTGGAATATTGTTCTCATGATCCACAGGCAAGGAAACGGGGTGACTGGGCTGTCTGTGACAGAAAGATTCCAGCATCTCCCGTCTCCGCAGACACTTGGTACCCCAAGCACTGAGTAATGCCCGCAGGGAAAATGGAAGTTGAGAAAGCAGAAGCAAAGTTGCTATGATCTAAGACCACGAGCCTTCATCTGACTGAAGCAAGGCTATTTATATACATTGTGGAGAAGGTGAAGGAAGTGAAATGTTTATCTCTTGAACTGGCAAGCAGAAGGCATTGATAAAACTGGTTTAAAGCAGAGATTTGTTTTGCTGTATGTGGCTCGGGACTCTGTCTGTGGGATGATTCTGTGCCATACGTTTCTGTAAATTCCCAAATATATATCTGTCAGAAACTAGTAAGGGAATAAACCCCAAAATCTTGATTTCCAGATGATTCAGAAAATTGCTAGTTTTGTTAACGAATTCAGTTGATTATGTCCAGTAGCCTTAATTTTCATCTGTAATTGCCAGTAGGGTTTCATGCCTTCAGGAACATGTACATTCTTGGAACTAAAGTTATCTTTTGCTAAATGGCAGCCCTACTTATGCTGTTTCTTTAAGCTAAACATTAATTGCCAGCCTACATAATGGTCTACAGTCCTGGCTCCACAGCAGTTCCCTAAAACTCCCTTCCTTTATATTTTGCCTTTAGTCAGGTTGTTATATTTATGGTGGTTTTGTTATTCGAACAGATTGTCAAGATTCATTTTGCTTTATGCTAAGTTAGGCAGCAGAGTCATCTTAATTTTTATAGCAGAGCTATGTTGAATTCTTGACTTTATTTATGAAATCAATATAGTTTTTTGGAACAGAGACACAAATGGAGTGTACAACCAAATTAATGTTTAATTTTTATTTCTATTTGCTTCATATGGAGTAAACCCACCTGTTATTTCTGTAATCAGCAAACCATTGAAAAATATGTCTAAATATAACTATTTCCTGCACCTTTCTGTGCTACTTGAATTAAAAATGCCAGTAACCCCAAGAAATTCTAGTGGCGATAGGCATTGTTAGTAAAACACAGAAAAACAGCTTTCTGGAGTGAAGTTTAATGCTTGAAGTTTAGGTACGCATTTAGTTTCACTAGTTCTACTACTTCGATTTCCTGTTATGGTTTTGGTCACACATGTTTTGTTTTGTTTGCAGTTTTGCAGACAAATTTCTGTCATATAGTACTACGAACCAAGCTGAAGGCAACAGTATTTCTTTAAAAATCAGTGTTTTGACAGCTGCCCACTGCAGACCTCCAGCTCTGTTGGCTCTTGATTACTGCCCAGTCCTTCAAACTACATGCACGGTCAGTGCCTTTGTGTAGACTGCCAGGTAGAAGTGGCCATAGATGTTTACTAAAGTCTGTGTAGGTAAATCACAGGAAAAGGAAGTAGACTGGGGGGAAAAAAAAAAAAAAAAAGGCAGAAATATGGAAATATTGTAAGAGGAAAAGAGATTATTTGATGATTTTTTTGGCACCCAGGAAAGAATTGCTAGCAGCGTAATGGCACTGTGCTGAATCCTTTGTGCATTTGTGAGTTTAGCCAGTCCCAGTAGCAGTAATTTGAGCTATTGTTTTGCTGTTGTATAAACACTTCAGATGTTTGCTTGGCATCACCAGTTTTGGAGATGTATAAAATGGAGAACTGTAAACATTGTTTCACATAAAAGCAAAATATTTGCTATAGATAAAGCTGCCTAGTAAGGAAATTATAAACCACAACCCAAAGAGCACGGCATCGAGAAGCTTTGTTCAATATGAAATATGAACCCAGGCCAAGTATCGTTATGTACATTTGGAGTGATAAAGAAATCCTGGAAGGTATCTTTATTGTTCTGCGGTTCTGCTTGGATAAATTTTTGTGATGTTCATATTCAAATGATGATTTAGGATTTCGGTTGCTTTTTGGATGTCTACTGCATGCCACGATAGGCCTGGCTTTGATTAGTTCCTGAGCCTTTGCCACTTGGAGAGTATCCATTGTGTGGGTCTGGCTGTTACAGCGTGATTCAAACTACGCAACCAAAAGGTATTGTGCTGAGAAGTATCTGCCGCTTAAATTGTTTTAGTATCTTAGATCTGCAGAGTCAGATCATTTGTTTGAACAACCATTTTCTTGTAATGATTGTGTCATAAAGTGTCTAGCATAGAATTAATCATCTGTTATCCCACTGTCATAAGAGAGCAAGGAGACTTGCGTTGTGCTGATCTGTTGTGAGTGCTGATGTATCTTTAGCCTTGTGAGGAATGCTGTGGAAGAACCCATGAATAAACAGACAACATAACATGCTTCACCCAATAAAAATGTGTTTTTAATGCATTATGTAAAGTAAAAACAGCAGAGATGCTTAAACATCTCGCATCTGAGTTTTATAGGAGACAAAACTACGCCATGATATTGGTACGAGGCCTTTTAAAAGAATGGTCTTGCAGAAGATTTCAACACTGGTTTCCAGTCAGTGTTAAACGCAAGGCACAGAGATGCAGGAGGAGGAATATAACCACCTGTTGAGGATCTAATAAGCACTCAAATGAAATATGACCTAAATACAAACCCACTGGTGGAATTAAGGTAGCAATTTATTAATTTAAGTTCCTTTTGTTAATTAGTACTAAAGATGTTGAATTAGGTAGCTCCTGACAAATGGAATTTTAAAGGAGAGCATTCTAAATAGATGAAAAAAAATGTTAGCAACTCTGACTTTGTTCTATTATAAACAAACAGCAAATCCTAGTATTTGGTGAGCTGTAGGAAACGTCTTCTACACGGGAGATTAATTATTAGAGGTTCCATGAAACAAACCAGCTGGCTGTGCCTGTGTAGTCACGGGAGAAGAAATCCTGTTGTCTGGCACCCAGAAGGGATTGTTGTAGGTGTTCAGTATTTTCAAAACAAGTTTTCATTGTGTCAAAACAAGTTGCAACAGGAACATAAAAATACAAAGGCACGCTACATATGCATGTGTACTCTGTGCAAACACTTTGTACTTCAAAAAGTGAATAATCAGGTGACGATGATAAAGCCTGGAGAAGCTCTTTTATAATTCTAATATGGCTGTGCTGTAGAAATAATTTATATAACAAGATTTTATTGCAAAGTGTCAGCATAATAATACTAGTCTGGGAGGAATAGGTCAAAGACATCGGTGTGCCTCAGGCTGTCCCTTACTCTGACCTACGCCCTTCTTAGTTCCTGTTTTCACCCAGTTCAGTTGGAAGAGGGTAGAACGATGCTGTTCTAACTAATTTATGGAGATCGGTTGTCTTTGGACTGGATTGTTCTTCTGTCAGGGTTCTGTGGCTTTGAAGAAACTTGCAGATGTCTTGCAGCAGTTCCTTTACGGTGCAGAAGGAAAGAAATACGAGATGCAAAATGATGCAAATCATGGAGTTGCAACTCCTCCAAAAGAAATGGGCAATAGCTGAGGTAAATGCCTGGGAGTCTCAACTGTATCTAATACAGCTGAGAGGGTTACAATTTAGTCCTTGCCTCAGTCCAAGGGCAAATAATTGCTTTTGCAGAATATTCTAGCATAAATTCACTGTTAACCTTACTGAACAACTCAGACAGCAGAGGATTGCTGAGGAGAAGGGTGTCCTCACTACAGACCTGAAGAAGACCCGAAAGGGTTATGTACAACTACTCCAAGATCCATCTGACTATGGAGTAGCTGCCCCAATCAGATACAGAATCTTGAAGAGGTTAAGGAGAAGAATCTCACTTTTTTCCTGTATTCCTTGCTTAGAGTAGGAGAAAGGTGATGTATTTATTAAATGTAATGGCTACGATGATTTTTAAGTATACTAAGGTTGTACTGTAAGCAGAGCCTAATGCTTTCAGAATTAAACCATAGTCACAGGAGACACTAAAACATTGTACAAGAATGAATTAAAATATTGAAATAATGGATAGTATTTAAGAATGAAGTTTGTTCTCAAAAACAATAATTGGACAACTCCCAAGTATAACAACTTGAGGCTCTCTTCTGATGAGAAGGAATGCAATGCATACACTTGATATGGTGAGAGAAAGTAATAGCAGCCCATGTGTCTTTGTGAAAAGACCCAAGATTTTGGCTCAAGGGTTTTCACTTGCCAGTGAAGAATGTGCAAGGACGGAATACGTTGTGCTGGTAGTAGATGTTGCTTTACAACTGAGTCTGTACTTGATATGGACCATCAGGATTACTTCACCCTCCTCCTTTTCCTCAAATCATCCCTTGGTGGAAAAGGCACTTGAAACTCCCACATCCTGAGCCGAAATATATAAGACATATGAGAGCCAGTAGTGCTAGCATGGATGAATTTGAAACCAGCTTGCTTGGAAAATTTGGCACACTTAAAACGGGGAGTTTAAGGGGAGTCTATTTTGTGAATGACTTAGGAAGATGATTCATCGCCCCATGATGAACATCCTTCCTAGACCAAAAAAAAAAAAAAAAAAAGGCAGAAATCTCATTGGTATGGCATTTTGTGTGCTATTTTTCCCTCACTGAGTTTGAATCTGTGTTTGAATCGACTCAGAATTTCCCACCTGACGGTTTTAAGAGAAACAGAAACACACAGACAACTTTTCTATTGTTATATAACACCAGTCAAACAAAAACAGTAGCAGAAGGAAAGCAGTGCATTACCGTGGTACAACGCTTTCACAATAAAGGGATGTGAAGTGCTGTTTGGTAGAAGATCACAACTGCATAACTTAAAAATCTTAAAGGAAGATTTTCTTCAGGAATCTGAAGGCAAAAAGTATTATCAAATGGTCAATGAACTAAAAAACTACCAACTAAATTTTAAAAATCCAGCACTAAGTTATGCTGGAAAAACATTACAATTAGAGGGAAATTTCACAAAAGCAATGTGAATTCTGAGTCAAGTATGTCTTAAGCACTGCAAGCCCTTACCCTTAGATTTAGACATACGCATGGGCTTCTGGAGACGTTGCACCACAGTCAGTGTTTTATATCACTAGAAACAAGTAAACAACAAGTGATCCAATTCTCCCCTCTTTTAGATACTTACCATTTACAATAGCAAGACTTTCTTTCTACTGGATAATAAGGTGAAGAAAAGATAAGTGCTTTACTCTCAGCAGATGTCCTTGAGCATAGCACCTGAAATTCAATGTACCGTATCAAGTGTATATAGTGGTTAACTACAGCAAAACGTGTTGTTTTCTGGAGTGCCAAAGAGAAATTTCCATAGAAACCCCATAACTTACTACCTTGAACTTGGAAAATGACCATTTGAGGGAACAGAAACAAATAGACAAAAAACAATGGCTTCTTACAGTAAGACATTCGACAAAGAGTTAGACGTGTGCCTGTATGCGTATGAAGATTGGCACCCACTTTAAGCTGAAAAGAAAACAACACTTTAAACACTGTTTAAGCTAAGATCTAAACCATTATGAGAGGGATACAGAACCATTGTACTCAACACTTGTGTATAAAATACCTGTGGGTTTAGTGCAAACCAGTTTCTCTGTACTTGAAGGAGCATTTTATGCAGTTGTTCTTAGCTTGGTGTAAGGTCATTGCAATGCAGACCCACTGAGAATATGGTAGAGTAAAGTAGGAGAAACAAGGAGCTCAGTGTTTCCTGAAAAGGAGAAAAAGCATTGATCAAAAGCTGTTTTCTGCCATATGAGACAGCCCAGAGGAACCATAGATCATGAAGCAAAGCTTGCTTTCTCCATCTCCAGTGTGATTCAACAGGTACACAAATTACTGAATTATTTTTAATAGCTCTTGTCTAGAAATGGCAAACTGTACTAGCAGATGTAAAAATAATAATTTTGAAACACTTCTGAAGTACTTGAAAGTATCTTGTAGCAATGTGTCTGAAACAAAAAAAAAAAAAAAAAGATTTGTATGTAAATTCCTGTGATATGGCACAGATGAAAGTTACTGAGGGTATAAATTTGTGTGAGTAGGATATGAGCAATGAATCTTTTTCCAAAGTTTGCATTTACGTTCCCAGTTTCTCTTTGCCTATATCCACAGGATGCTAGAGTATAAATGTTCTTACCATTTTAAAGCATAAACCTTTATAAAAGGAATAGTAGTCCATGTGAGAGAGGCCCTTGTCATACAGTCTGTTAGTGTATTGTCCTTTTGAAAATGTTTTTTAAAATGATATTTCGTAATCAACTGTGAAATAATATGTCCGTGGCTGTGTGAAGTAATAAGTTCACGTTTGTGTGGAAATGTGTACGCTTTGACCTCAGAACCAGTTGATTGGCAAATGAAACTTGGCCATTGTCAGGTAGTAAGAGGTGTTTGTTCTGGTCCTATTTACTAGGAATTTCTGCAGTCAGCGTTTCCATTTTACTGGAAATTATAATGTTTTAGTATATATTTCTGCCAAACTTAAGATGAAAGGAAAAAGTTCTTAAAAAAAATAATAATAAAAAATTGCCTGGAACATGTAAAGAAAATGCAGTTGTGACACTACTTCATCTCCTAGCAGTAGCACAATGCCTCCTGGAAGCAGAAATACTGATGATTTATCCCATCATTCTTGCCGTGGACTGGGTCCTTTGAAGAGATTACTTCTGCTAATATCTTCATACTTCTGTCTCTTCTGATGCACGGGGGCCTTGTCTGTGTGACTAGGTGCATCATCTGTGAGATGCTGAATTGCAGATAAGCAGGTTAACATCAAACTGATTCAATGTTTAGGCTTAGTTCTACAAATCAGGATATCTCTTCTCAGGTCAACCCAAACCAAAGTACCTCATTCTTTTCTTTCTTCTCCTGATGAAATGTCAGTAGCATTTCCACAAAAATGCTCTCAACTGGGCAAAAATGCAATTTTCCATTGAAAAAGCCATGTGATTTAAAGAAAATCCCAGTGAACTCTAATAGTAAGTAATGTCCCTGTTGCCTGTTCCACTCCATCGTATGTACTCAAAGTAAGTCTTGTTACTTTTATACGCTGCAACATTTGCCATTCCTTCCCTGTATGCAGCCATCGTTAATACCAAAGCAGTTTAACCTCCTTTCTCGTACTTCCCCTTTTTTCCCCTTCAGCTGATTAAATATGCCATAGCTAATACAATTCTATGAAGTATTTTGTTCTTTTGGATCTCTTTACAGGTTCTTCTTCTTTCTTCTTTGTGTGTGTGATGAACTATAATTATCCAAATGTTTTTTTTCCAAAATTTCTTTAATCTCAGATACCTGGGCAGCACTCGAGAGGGGCAGAAGTGGAGGAACATATCCCAGCTAAGCATTTGATACTACACTTGTTTCAGTCTGGAAAAGACCACAAATAAGAGAAACTCAAGCATATACTTTAGAGTATGGAAAGAAAAAAGTAGACATTTACAAATTATGAAGTACTGAAGTAATTTTTGCAGTATGTATAACATCTCCAAGAGGTTCATACAAACTACCAGTGAAGTAACACTCTCCTTGAAATAGTACATTTGATCAGAATGTAAGGAGGTGTTTGATTTAGTATTGCAGCAAAGGATACAAGCTCTACTGCAGGAACCAGTGAACAGAGAGGATATTGGTATAGATAATGATGGTGTGGGAGTGTGTATGATGTGGTATTCATTTTTGGAATTTATCTAAGAGAAAGGTGATTGAAATACAACACAGTAAATTAATGCAAAGCACCAAAATGCTATAAATGATGTGTTTCAGAGAAGAAAGAAAAGGTAGGCAAATACTCCAGCTAATATCCCATTTAATGATTAAGAATTTTTACAGTTTAGGAAAATGTAAGAGGGAAGATTTAAGTAACATTTACTGAGGCAGTGAGAAGAACATGTGCATGGAAGAAGAGTCTGCAAAGAAGCACTCAAAGGGGAAGGAAGAAGCTAGTTAAAATAAGCAAGCAGAGGAAATATAATTAAATGCTAGGACAGATAATGCGAGGAGAAATAAAAGGATGATAGATCCTGTGGTTGACGTTGCGCAAGCGATGCTCCTTGAGCTGGCAAAATGATGTAGAGCTGACCGGGCCATACAAAGGCTACAGTTTCAAACGTATGCTGTAAGAACACAAATACAGATTTTGCATTCAATTGTTAAGATCAGATTACCATCTTAACTGGTTTATGTATGCATGTGCCTGTATGAACAATCACTTCTGTGGGCATAATTTACGAGGGCTGCTTTCTGAACTTTGATTCCATAAATCAAAGTGTATTCTATAAATACACATAACAATCTGGGTATGCTATAAAATTTGTGTACTGGTTGTCCCTCTTTCCTTTTCCATTTCCAGTCTCAACTCCTCAGTCCAGAATTGCTTTTACTTTATATTGCTCTTTAACCTTTGGATGGCATTTCTTGTGTGTTTACAGCTTTTGTACAAAAGCTGACTGTAGCTATTTTTTTAAATTAATTTGCGAGGCACAACATCACAAAGAGAGGGAAGCGTTCTCTTTTGTGATCTTGCAACATTTTGAGATGTGAGGAGGTATGACTGGTGTTCAGTGATTTGCCAAAACTTTACCCAGATTATGAAATGCAGATTGTGATTGATAGTGAAGATGATCAGCGTATGTTTGCTTCAGGAGGTATGCAAGCAGAAAAATCAGTAACATAATGAACATGCAGCTGAATGACTGCAGCTATCCTCGCTTCAGATGTTTCTTTTTTGGTGGGGTGAATGGGAGGAGGTTCTTCTTGTGCAGAAATTTATAAAGATCAGTGATATGAACAGAAAACCAAATGAGAAAAAAATAGAGAAAGTGAAAGTTCAGTGCAGAAGCAGTAGGCTAAAAGCAAAGGCAGCAAGGTGAAGCAGCTTCTAATACAACATGCAAGTAAAGGGCATCATGGAGGCATACAAATGTGTTCAGTACACAGCTGAGTACTTCAGTGCAATAAACTCAAAGGTACAATTCAAACTCAATTTTGGATACTTCAGATCAGCTCATTTTATGGACTTATGAGTCACTCAATTATTTGTAAAGAAGATAGACCGAGATCCAAAGCATACAAAGCACATCTTAATTTTTAGAGTAATGTTCTGAATTTCAGTGTCTACTGAAAGGAATTAGAGTTCCTCCAAAGTGTTAGTATTTATTCTCTACATCTTATATAAACTACTGGCATCAGCGATGACGCTGTATTGCGTCGAGGTTGCTGTACGGAGACAGATGAAGAGCTTATCTTCTGTATGTATTCTGACTTTTCCTCATGTTTCTGCTGCTCCTCTGACTTGGCTGTCTTTGGGCCTTTGTTGCCATATGTGAAGCTTTCTTTTTAACACAGAAAATGACATTATTATCCTAGAAGCATGATAAACATCAACTGTATCAAAAAAGCTGATATAAAATGCTGCAGGCATAACCACACTTAGGACTTCTCCAAGAATTTCTCACCTCTACAGCCTTTCAAAGGTATATTTTCCAGTGCATAGCAGAGTTTATTTCTGGAACTTTGCACTGGATGAACTATGGGCGCTGGATCAGGCTGTCCTGGCAGCCTAAAGTTGCGATGGCGACCACAGTAAGAGGTGTGACGTGTTGTTTGTGGTGAGGCCACTGAAGAACAAAGTACTGTTGGATGGAGAAAGCTGCAGTATATGGGTCTGCTCTGAGCTGAACACTTGTGAGAAAAGCGCTACCCGTTTATGAGTTCTAATAACGGGCTGAACACTGCAACTTCATGCTTCTCTTTGTTAAAACTTTGGCTACCTACATACACCATACACTCCCTCCTAACCATGAATTTTCTCTCTTTTTTTTTTTTTTTTTTTTTTTTTTTCTCACTAGGGCCTATTTCAAGACATTTGTCCCTCAGTTCCAGGAGGCAGCGTTTGCTAATGGAAAGCTTTAGGTAGCCTCGGGCATTGAGATGATACTGGACAGAGCTCTTCAGTCTACACGTATCAGCACACAAGAAGAATTCCTGGAAACGGGCTGGACTGGCTTGCTACTTTCTAACCTCTGAAATGGATTTGCTGGCTTCAGTTTTTGTCAGATTTACGAATTGATGACCTCAGCTAGCACGCTCAAAACTGAGTGTTTGATATTCATCCCATCCCTTTGCCTCTGCCACTGCCATTCCTTCATGTATCTACTGGATTAAATTTAAAAGCACGTGTTTTGATGTGATAACATTTTCTGGTGCCAACAGTGTCCTGTATGTCATGCCTTGTTTGCTTGTCTTCAGAGGGTATTAATTGGATTATTACTTTTTTTTCACAGAAATTTGTGAAATTTGTATATTTAGTTAACATTTCCAGCTTATCCTGAGAAAATCTAAAACTGCCGTATGTACCAGAAATGCCTAATGGACTGTACAGTGCCGTATTCTGCCTTGGATGTTGGCATCTCACTGTGGTTGTTACTCTCACAGGTATGAATACGAGTTGCACAGTTCAATTTTCAGTGCCTTTCAAGTTAGTCTGATATTAATATGGCACGGGTTTGGAGCTGGGTTTTTTTTATTATTATTATTTCAGTTGAAAGCTCATCTTATATTAAATGCTGTGCTTTTATGCTTTGTTTTTATTTCCAGTTGCACACTTTCAGTGTTTTACTAATGAACTCCCATTGCTTTTATGAAAAAGTTTTAGTGCTCTAGTACAAATGCTCATAGAGCTGGTTATATAAATTGGTATAACAAAATAATGCTTTCATAGACCTATAATTTTTCCAAGTAAGATAAATACTGCTAAGAAGAAAACTTTCAATGAACGAGTGAATGATGTCTTGGAAAATAACTAATGAAATAATGTAGGGTTACAGATATTCAGCTTAATGCTTAAGTTCAGCATGTCTTCTCAGAAATAACTTTAAGTGTATATAACTGGAAACATTACCTTCCCTATTTCTGAAATGCCAAAAGCAAAATTCCACCTATTCATCCTTTCTTTCATGCTTGTGTCAGGCGCACCAGTTAGGGCTAACGGTCACGGTGTCACTTTCCCGAATTAATTTGTAAATAGACCAGGGGACTTTCCAGTAAGGAATGAAGTTAACGGTCTGCATTGCTTATAAATGGCACGTGGAAAATGTGCCCCACTTCTGCTAAATATAAGGAACTACATGAATAGGATGCAGATGATACAGTGGTACTGAAAAACATTTAATTTGAAATTATTCACCATATCACTGCTATCTGCTCATGTAATGAAATCTCATCAAATTAATTGATTGGCAGTGTTCTACCCTTTCTAAAACTCGTTATTTCACATCAGAATTAGTGTTTTCCAGTGGAATGTCCACCTAGGGGATATGGATGGGTCTTGAGCAGTGAAGCTTAATAATTAAAAATTATGCAAATTAGTTGCCTCTAGAAACTACAGGTTTTTTTAGCTAGTTTATAGGCAAAATTGTAGTATATGTTTAATACTGAACTTCTTGGCTGGAAATTAAGCTGCAAAAAAAAATCAGAGTTGTTTCTGCAAATCTACTGAGAAAGGGGACATGTTCATGTTCTGTCCTGTGACCCATCTCCATGTGACTGCTGCTGCATTATCTGAGGGCTATAATCAGCACCAAAGGTCTGAGGCTGAATTCTCCCTGTGGAGGCATTGCATTAGGCTTTTGCATGCAAACCAAGTCTTACAGCAGATGTGGAGGGTAATGGCTTCGTGTGTTGAGCAAAGACATAGCTGAACAACCTCAAATGACTGAAAACTGGCATTGTTTAGTGTATTGGGACAATCTCAAATCTGCATTTCTTCAGGTAAAAATCAAAGCCTCTCACTCAAGAATAAGCTAACTGTTGTGAATTGGGAGGGAAAAGGAGGACAGCTAAGGAAAAGCATTCACAGTCTTATAGTAACAATCTCTAGTACCTTCAAAAGGAAAAACAAAAAACAAACTTAAGTTGCATCAGTAGATCCCTGGAACCTTACATTTTACTGCACTTTCTTGGATTCAGACTGCCCCATGAACATGGTGTTTCCTCTATATCTTTCAAAGGCTAGCAGTTCCAAAATGATGCAAAAGGAGTTGCACTCTTCAGAGTGAGTGCACATTTTCAACCAAAAATGCATCCTTCACCTCAATCCTCAGAATTCCAGACTACTTTAGTACTGAGGTCTGCATGTTCCAAAAGCCACGTAAGAGAGGACTTTGAGGATATAAAAAGCCTAAATCAAGGATTCCTCATGTTATTCAATAGCGTGATACCAACTTTTCACTAGCATGTATGGAAATGAGCCAATGGTTTCAGTTTTAATTTTGCCTCTTGCAACTGGTACTATTTGGCCAAAAAAAAACGAGGTAGAAGGGTTGAGAAACTGGTCTGTTTGTGTTTGAGATAAAGTCTGCAAGCCTAACAATTTTCAGGTTAGAAAAAAAAGGCATTTTGCTTGCTCTGAATGAACATTTTATTTATTTCAAAACCAACCTGCACTCTTTGACACATCCAGTAGTAGTGTATGGAGCCCTTCCTGATCGTTCTCAGGTTGGTTTGTGGGTGTTAGACCAAGATACGTGGGGCGTTAGGAGGAAGGACATGGAAACGAGTGAGCTCTTCTCTTCAGAAGGAAGATTATGTATAAATGCTAAATCAGAAAGGAGAGTTAGTCTGAATAATTTCATATCAAATCAAATATGGGTTGAAGCAATTTAAGTTAGCCACAGGAGCTGTAATCTGATAAGGTGGAGTTAACTCTGTTACGTTCTGTTTTCTGATAATAGCCATTATGGCCACTCCAATGGAGGTGAAACTTTCAGCTCTTTCTCTCCTATAATGTGATATATGCAATTAAAAGGAGCAGTTGGACCTGAACTGATTCCTGTGGTTTCTTAGGACAACAAAACAGGAGAAAAATAGCAATGTTACGAGCATATGGAATAGCCTCATTTCTACTCTGCCATGGTTTTAAGTGATAAAATGCAGTAAGCCTGTATTTACTCTTCCCCATCAGTGTACAACTTTCTGACAGTCTTTCAAAGTGTAGATGTAAGGGTCGAGCCTTTATTCCTCTGAATGCATTGCATCCACTGTGCTAGAGGTAATACCAAAACTTTTGGATTCTGAGTTAGTTTTTTTTTGTGAACTTGCTGAAAAGACTGGACAAGCAGCTGGAAGAATAAATAAAAGTTAACAATATTGTGTGTGGTTTGGCCTTCATTGATCTTTGTCGCGCTGGTCATTGCTTTGTTGATCAGCTTGCTTTGTTTGCTGATTCAGCAACATCTGCATCCTTGAACATCCTCCCATTCATATATGGAGTAAACTTGACTCAGTTTTTCAGAAAAAAAAAAATCATTGCTAGAATTAGCAGAGATCTCCTACGCATTGTTAAAGCCTTACTAAGCATGTTTTTTTCTGTGTATTTTCTTGCTCTCATCCTGTCTGGCACTTACGGCAATCAGCATCCCTGGTGAATCAGTCAGGAGACTGAAGTCTGCGCTGAAGCGCGGTGCCATGAGTCCTTCTTCAGGTGATTTCACAGGAGGAGACTTCTCACGCAGGAAGGGATGGAATGGGGCTGGTCAGTCTCCCTCCAGCAGAGCTCCCTGCTACAGGACTGGGCTTTTAAGAGAGGTCAAAAACCCGCTCAGGTAGTAAGTAGGGGCTGCTGCTTAGCCGGCTCCGTCTGCATCAGCAGCCTGAGCGAGGGGAGGCGGTAGGAACCTGCAGGAGCACGTGAGGGCCGCTCCTGCTGGACCGAAATCCATTTCTAATACTGAGTCTGAGTGGCAGCCATACGTGAAGATGAAAGGGCAGCGCTGCGTGGAGCCCTCTATCTAATTTCTCGCCCTTCCAGCTTTGTGAGACAGGCGTGCTACAGGAAGGTACCAAGCTTCGGACACAGCTCCTGGCCACGGCTTAATTACAGGCTGCCGTCCTTGCCCTGTGAAGCAAATGAAATCTGTGACAGAACAGACGGCAGGTGAATGCTCTTCCCTTAAATTACTTACCTCTCTGCAGCGGGTGTAGTGTAATGCTCGTTAACCCAAAGGTAACACTGTTTTGAATGTCTTAAATGGTGCTGAAAATCCCTTAAGTCATCTCCTTTGCAGTTTCCATCTCCCGGTGTCTGATGTTCCGGGACAGTCTTGTTTTCTTCTTCCTAGTTGCTGCTATTTTTAGCAAGCGCAGGGTTTTTCTTTTTAACAAAGCACGCTGGTGTTTGCCAGTGTCTTCTGGGCCTACATGAAATGTGGGATGGTTTGCTGTAAAAAACATCAGCCTGACTGTAGGGAGTGTTTTTATTTATTAAGCTTAGCATTGTATTCTCCACAACAGAATCATTGTGAGGAAACACTCCAGTGCTTGCCAGGAAGGAGCCGACAGTCACGTTGATGGCATCGCATGCATTTTTTGCACTGAATCTTAGTTTAATGCACATCTTAGCGGCAGCAGGGGGAAAGGGTATTCCGAAGGAAGCCTGCACCGCCGTAAACCATTGATCGAGTTGTATCTTTTCCTGTTTGCACTTTGAAACAATAGATTTTGTCCCGTTGGTGGGCAAAGCCAGTAGCAGTCTGAACAATGCACATCATCAGTACAGGGGGGTTCTCATTTTTTTTCCACTGACTCGTGTAGATTCAGAGCGTAATTTCAAACTTTGTACTGGGGGAAAGCAATGCAAATATCAGAAACGTGCAAGCAATTTTAGCTTTGTATGAAATAAATGAAATAAAAGGCTAGCTGTCTAATATACTGTAGGATTGTTGAGTTCTTGCAGAATAATATTTTGAAGCACATGGCCTGAAAAAAATCATGGCGTGTGGGTGATTTTAGTCCTGCTTTTCCTATTCTGTTTCCCGTCTTACATTGAAAAGCACGGTTCTTGGTTCCAAGGCACTGCACAAACACCATTTTGCTAAAGTGGTAGTTACCAAGCAAAAAAAGGCAGGGGGGAGACTGGGATCGGCTGCTGAAAATAGGTCTTATATCATCAAGAAATCAACAAAGGAAGCGAGGTTTGGCGGCTGCCCTGCCACTTGCTGAGTCTACAATATGGGCCTTCAAATGTGTCCCCAGTGCAAATTAGAAAAAAAAAAAAAAAGCTTTTTTTTTTTTTTTCTTGCAGTGATAAAGAATAAATACAATATTAAACAACAGGAAGTAAAGCAAGCATTTAATTGCGGGCATGAAAAGCAAAATTCACACTAGAAGCCTAATGTTATTTGTTCCTACAGCTCCCTGGATTTCTCTTGTCACCAGAGAGGGTGAAGGATTAATGCTTCTTGCTACAGCTGCCTGTGGTGAAAATTGATCCTTGGGGTGCTACATGTTTTCATCAAACTCTATTTAAACGCTAATGATGCTTTTTCTGTCCCCAAGGATGGCAACACCGTACCAGTGAAAAGCAAATCTTAGGCTATCAGGGGTTTCTATTCCACCGCTACCCCATCTCAAGTGCTTGATTTGGGTGGAGCGAGCACTTTGTAAGCCATCTAGCCTGCCAGCAAGCAGGGTACATTTTATTTCCTCGGTGTTTATTCAAAATGCTTCAAGCTGATTATAATTTGACATCTTATTTCCTTTACCCCACTGTCCCCCCTCACAGCAAAGGATATTTTCTTTTTAGTATTTCTTTAGAAATCAGAGCCGTCGAGGTTATTTGTGCCTTTCAAAGGGAATTTAGCGCTGGTGCCGGAGCAGCAGCTCGAGGTTGGAGCCTTCAGTTCGTTCTCTGAACTGCGCAGTCAGCAGCAACAGCACGAGCATCGCGCACCCCTCCCGGCAAACCTCACGTGAGCTTCTTCTGACGGGAGGACAGCCAGGAGTGGAAAAAAAAAAAAAAGCACAAAACAAAACTTTTGCTGCTCCTCAGACTGCTCACGAAACGCCCGGTGCTCATCTGGTTGCTGTACGTAGCTTCATCTGCTACCAGGGACAGGACCGCTGTTGGAGAGGTGCTGACTGTAAGGTGCCCTGCTTGGGTTACTGCTTGGGTTACTGGAGCCCTAGTTTCTGCACCCAACAGGGAAGCTGTGCCAGAGGGGAATTGCGCCCCGCTGCCACTGCTGAAGCAGGGCATTGCCTCTTGAGCCTTGATAGGAAAAGGCAGCTGCAAAATTCAGCGGCAGCTCAAGAACAGCCCTTCCAGCTAATGGTGATTTCTTGTGCGTTTTGGCCTACTGAGCCTGCTCTGTCTTCTGCTGCCTTAATGCCTCCAGAGGGCAGATGGGGCAAAAGACTTTCTCCTTGCATCTCCAGCCCTAGAGGAACATAAAAGGCTCGGAGCTGTTCACAATCAGCTTCCCAGCTGAACTCTTCTATCCTCACTGTGAGAAGGGGAAGCAAAATGTTGAAATGAAAACCTGTGTTGCAGAAAGAGTTTGTTTTGGGCATTTCTTAGCCCCTTGGTTTGCTTCCACCGTTGTTTTGGTATTGCTTTCTAGTGAAAAGGACACCGTAGTACACGGCATTTGCTGCACACATCCCTCCATCCCCTGTGTGCAGCAGGTGCTGCATCCCAGCACCTCCACTTCCCTCAGGACTGTGGACGTGAGCTGAGGTGGCCCAGGGGTGAAGCAGGGAACAGGATGGCGTTTTCTGCTTTCAGCAAGAAAGAGGGGAGCTTGGGCGAACGAGTTTGTGCTGTGAGAGCTGAACTCATCTTCTGAGCACCAGCAGCACTTGTAGCCAAGAAGAAATAACAGCTCCTGTCTAATGGGGTCAGATAGCTTAATGGAGCAGTATCCGCACGGTGCTGGCTGCATAATTATACGCTGGGCCGTGGCGTGTCGGCTTCTAATAGCGCCCTGGACTCTTGTACAGGAGTGACTCAGCCGCTGCTTGAGGCTAATTATGGGCAAGTTGCGTTAAACCCCCCAAGCCTGACCCTGCCGGCCTCGCTTCCCCTGGCTGGGGACTCGGCACCGAGGTGGATTGCTCACTGAAAGCTGGGCAAATAAATGCCTGCTCGTGGGGAAGGGGCTGTGCAAAGACAGGCTCCAAACCTCCCGTGGGTGCCTGGTTGGAAGAGGGGGCTTTGTCTGTCGGGACGTGGCTCATGCGAGCCTCATTCTCTGCCTATGGTATCAGCTGGAGCTGGGGGCTTCAATAATCCATTGGACTGGTTTCATGGAGTGCTTCGTCTGTGTTTGTAATGGCCATTTTGTTGCATTTAGCATGGTTTTTATTGTGATGCTTTAGAAATGGATCACGTATTTGGCCCTTTATAATATTAAGCAGTGTACTCATCCCTGTGGTATACTCTGGCAGCAAGGTCCGCACACTCCCTCCATTGTATGAAGTGTTATTCATTCTCTCTGCTCCAGAGGTGCTGTGAAGGAGACTCGAGAAGCAGCCCATATACTTGAAGGCAGCACAGAAGAAAAAATGTGAGAACACTCTGGAGATCAGCAGCATCACCTCAAGCATTATTTGTACAGACCTGATCTTTGCTAACAACAACAACTACCGATTTTAAAGCGTTTGCAGGAAAGAAGTAACAAGGGTATACACACGTCTAGTGCTGTATTCACAGGCTATGAGGAGCTGCAAGAAGCTGCTAAAATGAATTCACAGGGAGTTTCATGGCTCCTTATATCAGGCTCTGTCAGGTTATGTTTACAGGGAAGTCTTGTCAAAAATCCTTCTTCCAAAAGCAACATCATCATAGCTAAAAATCTCCAGGATATCCAGCCTGGGGGAAGAGAGCATTTCCCCCAAGAGCTTGGGGAATCTTCTTGGGGAATTCTGAGATATAAGCAGGCAAACCCGTGGCAGTCCTGGTGCTGGGGGTAGCCCTGCTTCAAGGGAAAGGCTGGACTAAATGACCTGCAGACGTGTCTCAGGCAACTTTCATGTGATCTTTTTCAAAACCTCAGATAGAGATCTAAGCACAACATGATATTATCTAACTTAAAAGCTAGTTCAGAGTCAATGGCAAATGGAAAAGGAAACAAGAAAAAAAAAAAGTGAGATTTCAGAAGTTCACTGTTTCTTACCATTTTCATTCAGATCTTAGAAGTGCAAAGACATACATTCAGTACTTTTTCAGTCGCTTGTTCGGTGTCAGTAGGGACCACTGCAAAAACGTAGCTGGTGTCTATAATGCGGTGCTCTAAATAACCGCCTGAGCTGGTTCTGAGCAGAGTAGCTTGAGTACTTAAGTGCTATGGTCATATTGCATCATCCCTTCTTTTTTAACTTTATGAAAGGTACCTTGATGTTGCCTTGAAAAAAAGCTGTGCTTGGATTTGAAAGTCAGCTGGGCATTTGGAGCCAATGCTCTGGGTACAAACAAACAAGCCACTTCTTCAGCAAGGGTCTCAGGCTGGAAACTGGTCCAATATGCATTGAATTCTTATTGTTTGGGGTCTTTTGTTCTGTTTAAAGAGCATTTCACAAGCAGGAACGAGTTAAAACTGAGTGCAATGAGCTGCTTGGTGGGCCGCAGGATCAGGCTCTGACTGGAAGCCAGCAGGAGTCTGTAAACGCGCACACCTGAGGGGCCTGTTTGCAGGGAAGTTTGCATTTTACGTCTGACATCTTGCTATAGAAAAATAAGGATTGTTTTGAGGTTTGTCTTTGCGCCTGGTCCTGCCACTCAAGATTAAATCTCGCAGACAAAACAAGCTGTTTGGGAGGCGGACCAAGAATGCCTTTACAGTGAAGAAAAATATAAACACTCAGCCAACTGTGATTAACTATTGAATGCAAAACACTCCCTGGGTTTTGTTTATTTGTAGACTGTAGAGAAATCTCCCAAACGCTGCCATGCTTTCAGTGTGAAAACACTCCAGCCTGTACAACCCACTATTGCTGGGGGAAGGGAAGGATTTTGTCCATTTTGCTGCGAGCTGTTTCTCGAGCGCCTTTTTTTTTTTTTTTTTTTTCTCCAAATGTGTTGTTTATTTGGTTTTGCAAAGGCACTGTACCCAGTTTCCTTTCATTGTGCAGAGTCCTGCCTTCAGCTGCTTGCACCTGAGCACGGCTGCAGCTCTCCCCACTCCTGCTCAGCGCGGAGAGGCTGAGGGTGCCTGGTGCCACACACACAGGCTCCTGAAGCCCTCTGAACATCATCCAGGTGAGCATGGGGAGAAGCTGTCAGTAAGAAAGACCCAAAATGTGCTTACAAGCAATTGGTTGTTGCCAGCAGGCAATTCGGGGTATCCCCAGACTTGGAGGCAGCTGCAGGAATGATGACAGCATGCAAAGAGCCCGACGAGCACTCTGTAGAGTGCTTTATGTGTGCATCTGGTTATTCCTGCTATCAAGGTGATCATGTCCAAGTTCGTGGCCAAATCTAGATTTGAAGGAAGAGAAAGCAGGCAAGCCATGGCAGCTGGAAGGAGAAGGGGGAGCAGCTGTGCTGCTGTCGGCCGGGGAGCGATACTGCTGAGTGTGGTGAAACTCTCCCATCCTGGGAGGCTGACTGCAAAATACGGCTTGTAAATGTGGAGCAAATGTTTATACGAAGCCTTTTCTAGTTTTATAATCCAACGCAAACCAAGTGTGAGACAGCTGGAGCAGCATGCCTCCTGAGTGCTGTGTTTGCACTTGAGAGACTGAAGGTGGAAGCGAGGTGGGGCTGCAGGGGCAAGGAAACGCAGAGAGCAAACGGTGTTAACTGGGAGAGAAAAGCTGAGTTATGGAACCTCCTTTGGCTCCAGTTTCCTAAATTACAGGAGTAATTTGTGTTTTGCAATTAACTTACTAGTGTCTCTGTAGACACAGCGCTGGGCAGGCCTGCTGGGGAGATTTAACATCTGAAGGCAGGGGGCCAAACTGTGCCTGCCTCACTCCGCCATGCACATCGCTGTGCCCACGGTGTGAGTGGCCCTGAAGCACATTTTCATCCTGTATTTCGGCATCAGTCGTCGGATGGCTGTAGGCTGGAGCATGGGCTCGGTGTCATGCCCACTGGTGTGACACCACCGCGCTCCTCAGCCCGGCTGCAAAGTGGGCTTTGCTGCTTCATCAAGTGAAGCTGTGTGGGGAAAGGCTTAGTGGCGGGTGAGACAACAGCAGTTAACGAGACCCGGCCCAAACAGGCTCTAATTTGGGAGTCAGCTGGTGTCTATGAAAAGTAAGCCATGCTCAGTTATTTAAGCACAGGCTGTTGTAATGCTTTTTCCTCAGGCCCGGGCAGGAAAGCCTTTCTGTGCAGTTACTGCAGGTGTAGTCAGGACACACTGGTATGCCCAAATAGATTAGCTTGTTGTTTGGGTTTGTTTCTTTAGTTTTTTGTTGTTGTTGCTGAAGGACTGTTTTGTTTATTACACACTTCACTGACAGTAAATACAAGGTCACTTCTGTCCGCTCCCTGAAGTTAGAAGGAACAGCCCCCCAAATTAACTGTTCTGTCATTTCACCCGGGTACTCTAAAAACAAAACACGACCACAGCCGACCGCAGCAGCTTCTCTAAGTGTAAACAGCGAGACCGATAACATCTAATCGGCGTCTTTGCCAAGTCAAGGTAGCAAGAAGTTCTGGCTTTATAACATTAAAAAGGCTTTGTAGTTGGCGTAGCACTTTTCATCCGAGGACATCAAAGTGCGCTGCAGGCGCTAGCTCATCAGGTTTCCCCGCGCCCTTCTGAGGTAGCCCCGGCCACGGCCATGCGAGCCGGACCAGGCCTCGTCCTCGTGCAGGTGAGGCCAGGCTGGAGGCCATGCCCATCCCCGGGCCTCAGCCACCGAGGCTCAAGACCTGAGGCCTCCATCGCTCACGGGGAAGTGCCTGAGCTTCCCCAGGGCCTGCGGGGCTGCTCGCGGGCACGCCCGGCATCACCCGCCACCTGCCGGGACCGCCAGCCTCCTGAGAGGCGAGGTCTGATAAGGCAGAGCCAACAGCTCCCGCCTGCGGGAGCCAGCTCCTCCAGGGCAGCCTGCTTGGAAACAAAGAGGAGGAGGAGGAGGAGGAGGTGGTGCCGCCTCCCTTTTGTTCAGTAGCTGCGCAGTTACGCCAGGGCTGGGCACCGCGGGGCCCATCGCCTCCAGCACAGTGCCAGCAGGGACGACGAGCGTCCCCTGGGCTGCGGGGTGAGAGGCTGGGCACACAGCGCAGGAGAGGGGTCCCTGTGGTGGGTCTGGGGGATGAAAGCAAGTGTTTTCCATCAACAGTGGGCAAAGGGACCAAGCCTAATGGAAAAAGAGAAAAAAATAGAGATGTGAGGCACACTCCTCCGTTATTCTCTTGAGTCGTCATGCTGGTTCCCTGCTTGGTGGGGAGCCTGCTGTGACCCCTTCCCAGGGCACCAGCCCGCCCCACACACCATAACCCGCACCTCGCTTAGCCCTACGGCTTGTACTGCAGGGAACGTATTCCCAAAGTTAGGAGCTGCAGCAGGACCTAGCCTAGTGCCCAGCACCCATAAGGAGCGGCACCAAATGGCTTTTCCTCCCACACTGCGAAATTTCCCGGCAGTGCCCTCGTGTGTGCCTGAGACGGGAGGGAAGGGGAGAGGGAAGCAGCTGAGCCCCGCTTGGGAGGCAGCGGGGCTGAGGCTCGCAGCCACTTTCACAAGAGGAGGAAGGCGGGGGAGCATTTGCATGCCGGTACGCTGGCTTCCTGCTGGAGCCGTAAGGTATGCCGGTGTCTCAGGAAACTGCCTGAAAGCTCTTTGATCAGCAAGAGAATAATGGAAAAATATTTGATTTAATATGGGTCAAATTAACATAGATTCCACTGGTTAAACAGAGAAGGCCTTAAAATAGAAGATGTTCCTTAAGAAAGAAAAAAAAAAAAAAAAGATCAGATTAAGGCCAGATGAGCCTTGTCCAACTGAGAGGCATAAAATGCTGTTCCCAGCATGTTGTGGTTATTTTGTAATAACCATGCATTACACTGATATGCCTATGTAATTGCATACAGGGAAAACAGGAGTAGCATGTAATATAAAAGTGCCAGACATCACCAACAACCATGAAGTAAAGTATATTCGTAGTGGTCCAGAATCTGCAGGTTTTTTCCTTATCTGAAATTCCCTTCCTCGGGTAGTTTTGCTTGGGTAATATTTTTTGTTCAAGATTTGACCCCAAAACTTGAAGAAGAGGGAAGTGTCCTAGAAGGTGACCTCACTGTTTCATTCACTGTCCTTGGATCCTTAATGCTTAATCTACTACAGTCAGCTGCTCAAGGAAAAAACGTCAGAAGATAATATAGTATCTGGTTTCATTTCTCCTTGATCTCACCAAATTTTTTGATGTCTTGACAGAAGTGAAATGTGGAAATTCCTCTAAAAGCTGTGTAACTATTAAAAAAAAAAAAAAAAAAAACACCAAAAAAAAAAAAAAAAGAAGGAAGGAAAGAAAAGAAAATAAAAAAAGAAAACACAGTGAGTGCAGTTGGCCAAGGTATGGTCATCAGGCCCAAGTTCAAACACAGTGTTTAAACACTTGCTTAACTTATTAATTGAAGTCAATGGGATTTCAAGCACTTTGCTGAAATGGGAGATTTTGTGGACAACAGTTGTGCCAGTACATTTGTAATACAGAAATCAAGTCATGCCAGGTTTATTTTGGCTCAGGGTTTCTTTGTGGTGGTGATTGACAAATCCACAGAATTGGACCGATACCAGAGAGGTGATGACTGTAAGAGAAGTGATGACAAGAAATAATAAATTTTGAACTGGCAAACACTTTAGTTTGAGCAGGCTGAAAACCTCTACATAAGGGAACAAAGAGGTCCATTTATGCTGATAAATGCACTCTTTTCAGGAAGACCTCCAGTTCATAAGCAACTAATGTGCTGGGGTAGCTAAAAATGTTGAAGCAAATCCTTTTGTAAGCGGTGTAACTGCAGTGAAGCTCTTGGAAATGGACAGGTTTATATCACTTGATAGCCTAGTCATATAATCTTATAATCATTTTGAAAAAGATTCATTTCCTGGAGTAAAAAATTCATGCCTTAGTTTGCAAGCAGTAGGACAGAGCTCAGCATGGTAATGCATTTCGTGTCTGTCGTTGGAGGTTGTCCAAACACACCCCAATAACCAATAAATCACTGCCTAATTGAAAAGATTCACAGAAATGGGTTACAACATCGAGGTCGGAACCAGTACAGTAGGAATGAGACTGACAGTGTCCGTACGCAGGGTGTGGCTCAGAGAGAAGATCTCGCAGCCTGCCCCCACTTGCCCTGCTCCCTCCTCTTCCTCTTGCTTCTCCCTTTTCTTCCTCCCACCACTCCTCACTGCCTGATCCCTTGCGTCTCCCTCGGCACCAGCTCTGGTACATACCTGCGTGCACGGAGAGCGAGTTCAACTCACTAGCCTAGCAAAAAAAAGAAATGAGAAACCAAAGGGGTTTTTTTTGTTTGGGTTTGGTTTTTCCCATTTCAAGGAGTTGACTCAGCATGCAGTGCCATCAGCCAAGCACTGGAGCAACGCAAGTGGCAGAAGCGCGGCCGGGGGAGCCTCATCCCGCAGCAGGAGCGGGCAGCGGTTCCAGCTCTGGCCACCGCATGACACCACACCTCAACTCTGCCGTGGCAATTTCCACTTTACTGACACAGGGCAACGTGGACAAGTTATTGCCGGTACATCAAAGGGCTGGAAAAAATTAATCAACAGCACCTCCGAGCTATTAGGCATAGAACGTAGCTAGATAAAATCATAAATAATGAAATCCTGCAAGGATGTTGCACAACGAGTATTGAGGCAAAGCTCATAAAAGTCCTCTCCACGGCATCTGAGCCTTTTCCTTCCACGGAAGGCATCGTTTTCTAAAAGCGATTTTTGTACAGTAAGCTCACACTGGGCAGAAGCGGGAAGGGCCCCAGCCCATGTGATGTCAGGATAAATATGTGGGAAGCCAATGCAGCAAAAACTTCAGCCAGAGGAATGTCTGGTGCAGAGCAACGCGGGAGCGGGCTGGCTCCCGGTCCCACCTTCGGCACAGCCGCCAGCGAGGCCCTCGCTGAGGACTGGGCTGAGCAGTGGCACGGCTGGGTACAGCGGGCCGGGGGCTGGCTCTGGCCATCCTCTGAGGGGAAACCATCCTGACATTTCTGTGGGTGCGTCCTCCTCCCAAGGGTGCGCCAAGCAGACCTCTCCGTCCAATGCAGAAGCAATTGTCCCGCTTCTTAATGCGGGATTTCAGCATCCAAGTGTATAGGAAAACCTAGTGAAAGACCTTCGTGTTAGACTCTGCAAGTTCGTTGCAAGCAACAAGAGCAGATCTAGAGATAAAGATAATAGAAAACACTGCATTCCCTTGTCCAAGAGCCCGTAAATCAAAGCTTTGGCTTTTCAGTACAGCAACACTCTTGGACGTAATTGGAAACAGACAGCACCGATCTGAAACACTTCACGGAGCTGGGCCGGTGATGGCTGGGGCGAGGAGGTCCCCGGGGCCCCCCCTCCCCATTACCCAGCTGGCAGCTCTGCAGCACGTAGCATTCCTGAGGAGCCAGGAGGGACAGTCCCTGCCCCGGCAGGTGCGAGGGACTGGCCAGGAGAACAGAGCTTGGCCATGTCCACCTGATGGCAAGTGGGGTGTACATGGCTTTTTGCATGGCTCTGGCCGTGCTCGAGTGACCAGAGGCTTGACAAAGAGGCTTGGAGTTGGGGTTTTCATGTCCCACCTGGCGGCCCCACAGCTGAAAGCCTGCAGCACCCAGGCTGGGGGAGCTCTGCGAGGGGAGGCAGAGGAAGGGAGAGGGGCCCCAGAACCTCCCCCCCATCGCTTCGTCCTCCTCGACAAAGAGTCATTTACTGGGTTTCTTCACTCTCGTTAGCGTTTGTTCCTCGGGGCCCTATCTGTGGTGGCTAAGGTGTCAAGTGTGGTTTGGACTCGGAGGCCACACAGCTGCCTAAAAGATACTTCCCGGAAAGCAGGGCTGGCACAAGACAGATGGTGAATTTAACTTGGTGACAGGCCTCGTACGCGTGTTCTTCTGCCCAGCTGCCATTGCTTTGGAAAGGGCCTAACTCAAACTCTAAAGGCTGCTTTTATCCCGAACCGTCCCCAAGAAGACCATAATGATATGGCCATGTATCAGTAATAAACAGTGAAGCTTGCCACGGATGGAGGAACTAGCACAGCAAGTAGTTCTGCAAAGCAGCGATGCCAAGCCAGATCAAGGCAGCAGAATTTATAGCTGCTATTATCTGCATGAGGTATATTTATGACTCCCCTCCACATTACTCCGATATCTTTGAATCTCACAATATTTGTATATTCATTCCCACAACATTCCTGTAGGTAAGGAATTTGCAAACAAGAAGCCCAATATCGGAGCCTCTCCGTGCCGCGTGGAGCAGCGTTTGGAAGGCGGAGAAACTTCAGAGTCCCTTCAGCAGCTACAGATACATCCAGGGAAATTAACCAAATAATGTGATGGAAGTGGTTGGGCTATCTACAGGGCAACTACCTCAGTTCCTCTGGGCTGGGCCGTGCAAGAGTTCAGGCTAGATGATGACAGTGAGTTTTTATCACTTTAAAGTAAACCTCAACTTGCAACCTAAGCAGTCCTGACCTGGGACGCCTTGATACAGAATGGTTGGAGGCATAGGAAAATGAAAGCACCCCAAGCCCTGAAGTTGGTAATAGTAAAATAACTCATAAGCACAGTTGTATAACCGCGGGTTTGATCACTTTTGGTTTAAAATATTCCTGAAGTTCTGCCCCTAATTCCTTGACACCTGATTTACTATTCATTCCTCTGAGAAGCTATTGATCTCGCAGAAAACAGCAGAAGAGCTGAACACAGCAGATGGGGTACGTGAGACAATATGCCTTTCCGTTGTGCAGAAAGCTTTCACATGAATATGAGGGGTTCATATTTTCATGCCATTTTAACCTAACTTCTGTACGGTACGATTGATCTCATTGCATCCTAGAATGAAAATAACCCTTTGCTTTTCCATGACCTTCAAGGGGAAGAAGCCCTTGAGCCGAGCCCGCCAGGCCGGGCCAGTTTGCAGGCGGAGGCTGGTGCCCAAGGAGGGTTTGCTGTCTGGTGACTGCCACTTGAAATGGCTCTTCTTCTGTGGACGGCTGCATGCTCTTGGGCAAGCGTGACCTCAGCTTTCCATCCTACTCATGACGATAATTATTCATACTTACCTTGGGGGCAGGGGGGAGGTGAGCTTAATTAATACTTGGAGAGGCCTTTGAGATGCTCGGATGAAAGGCAATGTTGACAGACAGAATATTTCCACCGTGACTGTCAAATTGGTGTCCCCTGCACTTCCTCAGCGAGGGAAGGTTTAGGGAGCCAACCGGTGGAGCCTGCCAGCCCCAGCAGCACAGGGCGCCCGGGGTGAGCGTGCTGGGCCGCAGAGCCCGTCCCCGGAAAGGGGAACTCCTTCCACGCTCACACCTCAGCGTTACGAGACGATGTCCTTGCATCACGCTTACACGCCTGCCTCTTCCGTCTGGCTGTGTCGCAATGGTTTCCTTTTCCCCCGTGCGTTTCCCACCTCCCCTGCCCGCCGGCACCGCACCCAGCTGCAGTATCTGCACTGTGGCCAGTGGGGACCGCTGGACGTTTGCTGTGCCAACACTAGATGTTATTGCACTGGAGCGACCTGCAGGTGAGGGAGGTCTTCAGCTAACGCAGCCCTGCCGGGCTTGCCGACAGGAAACCAGCTGCGTTTCCTGGGCAGGTCCAGAGCACCATACTTCATACTTCATGTGGGGGGGGGAGACACTGCTGAGCAAACCCTGCGCTCATCGTACGCAACACAGCCTCCTTGTATCAACCTAAGGGAAGTCTGCCCCTCGCCTGGGGACCCCACCCTCGGACACTTGCGCTGGAAATCAGAACCGACGGCTTTGTCTAAGGGGAACTCGGTCATGGTTTTGGTCAAATGCTAGGGGTTTACTCTAAGAACTGGCATGAGCAAAAGGCCACAGCACAGTTTTTCACCCTTTACCCTCCTCCAGATCACAGCGGCCAAGGGCAACGCTTGCTGGGGCTACAACAGCCCACAGAGAGCGCACCATCCAACTGATGAGTAAAACCTTGCACCTCGGGTTTTCACAGCGCTGTGCTCATACCAGTTCATCTTGGCACGGGTCTGCAGAGGGTAAAACTTGTTAAAACCTGGGGGGTGGCTTCTGAGGCAGGAGCTGCTGTCCTTGCCAGCAGAAGGGGCGAGAGGAGCGTCCCGGGGCACATCGCTGCGTTGGGTGCCCGTCCCTGCATGCCGGCGGCCTGTCTGTCTGGCGACAGGGACGCTGCCTGTGTGAGGAAGGTGGCAGTGAGCGTGTTCCCACTGGCTGTAATATTTGTTTACCTTCTGAGCGTGTGTTTTTTCAGCCGGACGGGGAGATCTGGTTTGCCAGCTTCCTCTCCCAGCTCTCTATCTGACTCTGCGCTGTGTGTGCGTGTCCGGCACAGCCGGCCTGCCTACCCCTCACTTTGCAGCAATCCCATCGCAGAGCTGATCCCGGGGTTTTGCCGTGCTGGTTCTTGCTGTGGCAGAGCACAGGGATCTGCTCGGCAGCCCCAGCCCTCACAGCCTCCTTCGTTGTGCAGAACTCGCTCTCCAAGCCCAGCAGCGCTGCACCTCCAAGAGAGACACATCGTGGTATTTCTGGTCCCCAAAACTGCCCAACAGCAAGACAGAAAAGGGCAAACCTTGTTCTCAGAGGGCTGCTTGTTTTCTGTCCAGCCTTTGATTAGGAAAAATCCCCACCAAAATCAATAGCTTCTTTCCCCGGGTAGGAAATACTGAAATCTGACTCATGGGGTTTTATACAACACTTTGTGTGCCTAGGTTTGCCAAAGGGCAGCATCTCGTGCCCCAGCTAGCTGCCCTTTGAAGTAGCCCAGGGAAGGAGCATGAGGGTTTCTCAGAACATTAAAAGTAGTAGTGAAAGTCACAGGGCTTTTTTCCTTTATACAATCGAAGCCGAATTTGAGCAATAACCCTCCTGATTTCTCTGGGGGAGGAGATGTGACGTCTTGAGGTAAACCACACATCCCGTAACTACCACTGCGTCGTTTGTACGAGCTGCCTCTCCACAGAAGTGGCAGAACTGCTTTTCAGCAAAAGTCACCAAGTTTTTCAGAGGGGAACGATTCCAGTCAGAGAAAGACCGGGCAGCAGAAAGGAAGAAAACTCAACCACAATAAAGCAGCCATTGAACCTGAAAGGAAAAAGACGTCAGCAGCCCAGGCAGGGGCTCTCCTTTTCCTGGTATCTAGCGAACCATAATTATGTGGAAAGAAGCCGTGGGTGGGACTGTTACTTGCACGCTGAACTTCGTAACCCAGCGCCATGACGTTGGGAGGGAAGAGCCCGCTCCTCTCCGGGACTTTGACCTGGAAACTCGGGATGTACCTCGGAGGTTGTCACGGGGTGGGCTGAGCCTCGGAGGAGCTCCTGGGGTGTCCCAGCCCACCCGTGCTTCTTCCTTGGTGTTCCCCAGGTGGTGGGACTTGGGGCAGTGATGAGGCTCAGGTGATGCAGAGCGAGGAGCCTCCTCCAGAGCAGGGATGTCCTCCTGGGGAAGGGCACAGCAGGCACACGAAGGCCTTCAGCTGCCAGGGGAGGGAGGAAGGTCAGGAGGAAATGGTCAGGGAGAGCAGAGGAAGGGTCTAGGTGCTGTGGGAGCTGAGCTCCAGCACAGCCACTTTGCTGAGAGAGACCTAAATGGGATTTAAAACCCACAGAAAGGATAACATGTAGTTCCCAACAAGAGAGATGGGCTTGTGGTTCACAGCTGCCCTGTGGAGGAGAGCCAGAGAGAAAGCTGGTACCAGGAGCTGCAGGTAAAGGTTGGGGCAGCCTTGCTGTAGGGTCCACACCTGGTGGAGCTTGGGGTGAGAAGAACACCTGGTTGAAACGCCAGACCCCTCTGAAGTATGAGATCTGGCCCCTCAGGACAAGAAGGAAGGGACAGGGGCAGCAGAAGGGAAATGGAGGCTG
This sequence comes from Netta rufina, assembly GCF_964035555.1. Classification (NCBI taxonomy): domain Eukaryota; kingdom Metazoa; phylum Chordata; class Aves; order Anseriformes; family Anatidae; genus Netta; species Netta rufina. Next base: position 38,325,259 of record NC_140125.1, read on the forward strand.
TGAGCTCCCTGAGCAGAGGCAGGACAGAGACGCGGTGCCGCTCCAGACCTCCCAGGTCAAACCATCACTGTGTGGTGGCCGACCAGAGCCCGGGACAAGGACAAGCCTTCAGAGAGCTTCTCAACCCCTTGCCAGGTCATGCTCCACCCCTCATCTGTTTAAATAAACATTAGCAGAAGAGCGAGGTGGCCAAGGAATGACTACAGGCAAGGTCTGAGGTGTACATCTGGTCTCTCTCCAAGTCTGTGACTGAAATAAAAGTCTAAATATATCTGCAGTTGAGGACTGAGCTGTGCTGTCCAAGTTAAATAAGGATACACAGCCCGGGAATGGCGTGGAGAGCTCTGGGCTGGGTCTCCTGCTCGCTGGCAGGCCTGCGCTGAGGAAGCACCTATTGCTGTTGGCTGTGCTGTAGGTTGCTTTTAGGATCTGTCAGGGTGGCGTTTTCCTACTCCTCTCTTCAGCTCCGTGAGTGCTGGCCCCTCACCGCCCTTCTGACCACCGCTCTTTAAGCAAGCTGGGGGGGAAAAAGAGAAGTGGTCGCTCACCTTGTGGATATGACTCCGATTCTTCTCAGCAGCTTCCTGGTGGGGCAGCGTGGGGACTGTCATTTGCCTGTGCCTAAAGGCGAGGATAAATGTAGTTTTGGCGTCCTGGCCATCGGAGGCAAAGTCCACACTCCACAGCAGGTTCACAAACACCCTTCCCGAGTGGCAGGACCTTTGCTGTGGTGCCAGGGGGCTTCAAAACCTCACCCACGTCCTGTTCCCTGCCCTTCACTCCCTGCCAGCACCCCCAGCCTGGCTGCACCCCCTCCTTGGGCTGCGGCCACCCAGCCCCGTGTGGTGGGGCAGCCCACATGGCTGCCAAATGCACCGACGGTCCCCCGGTGTGTTCCTGGGCATGTCAGTAGGCTCCCCGAGCCCGGGGATGCTTAGGTGGCTGAACCTACTCGTGTTGTTGGAAGGGTTCTGGCAAATGTTCAAGAACAAGAGCTAAGACAGCCAGTTCTCATTTGTGGGCACGTCCCTACATTTCAATGTGGCAAACCTTGTGATTTAGCAAGTGAGAGCCTTCTGCCCCAGGGCTGTTAAAAGCTTTTTTTTTTTTTTTTTTTTTTTTTTTTTTTTCAGGACTCGGACCAGATTTCTGAATGTGCCTACACGAGGGGAAAGCTGCAGGCTGAAAGCTCAGTCCTTTGAAAGCTGCTGGGGGCTTTTCGCTGTGGGTTTTTGTTGCTGTTGTTGTTGGTTGTTGGCGTTTTGTTTTTTTTTTTTTGTTTTTTTTTGGACATGCTTGTACTTACGGAAAAAGGAGGAAAAATTGCCAGAGGCTTTCGCTGCCACCGTGAATAATGTTTTGCTCTGAAAGTGTTTCATGTTTTTCTCCCCAAAGTGAGCACCTCGCTGACTGAAGTGGAACGTGCTGGCTGGTAGGACACGGCTCATCAGTGGAAAAGGACAACTTTAGTCACCCTGTTCTTAATACCTCCCATGCCCACCCTGCCCCAGCATGGGGGTCGCAGCAGGTCCCCACGGGCTGCACATATGCATGGGTCATGAGCCCACGGGTGACGTGTACGAGCCCACTCGTGTCATGAGTGGCAGCATCCTTGTGTGGAAGGAGAGTGACCTGCCACCTCTGTGGGGTGCCGTGGCTGGTTGTCCTCAGGAGAGGTTGGTGGCACTCAGCCTGGTGGCCTGTCCCCTTCCTGCAGCCACCAAGTCCTCCTGCTCCCTCCTCTTGTCCCCAGCATCGTGGCTGTCGCTTGTCCCAACCTGCACCTCTGTCAGTGTCGATGACAGAGTAAGTGGGGGTGTTTCTGTGGGGCTGGGCTATGTGTTTATGGCTTCCTGGCTATTTATTTCTAAGCAGTCAGTGGCAGGAGCCACCTCCCCTGCTTGGACCTCTTTGCTCTTGCAGGTTTAAGAGCCTACCCCTGAATACCTGTCCGTGGGTGTCAAACCAGGCCCCTTAAGTGAGAAGCCATTAAAAAACCCAATAAACCAAAAACAGGTAGTCTCCTGTAATCCATACACAACGATGTCAGCAGCAGAGATCTGTGGCACGCCACTCTGCTGCTGAGCCAGAAGGCCACTGAGCAATCTTCCTCTTTGTTTTACAAATAGGTATAGCCTTTTGAAGCAGGATCAGTTGTAACATATTTATTGCGAGAATGAAAGACAAAAAAACACAAGTCTTTGCCAAGAGCAAGTGAAATGGGCATGCTTTTCAAATAGCTACCACAGGACTGATTACCTTTCCAAGTAATTAAACATTGTGAAAGGTTATTAACGTGTTGATAATAGACAGCTTTGCAAACTGCCAGCACAGCACGATCTAGCAGACGGCGGCACGGCAGAGAGCAGGAGCCCTCGCTCCTGGGGGGCTTGGCGGAGCCTCGGCACCCCAAGGGCTGGATGTGCCCGACGGGGCCGGCCTGGACCCGGGCAGCCCAGGAGCGTGGGGCCCCCAAATCCCCACTCTGAGTGACAGCAGAGGAGCTGGTGAGACGGTGGGCGGCCTCCCCCCGGCGCTCCCCCGCGGCAAGGCAGCAGGTGTCTGCCAAAACCCGGGGCCTGCCGGTGCAGGTTACCGCGTATTATTTCTCTTCAGACCGACTTGCACCCACAAACACCGTCTCTCGCTGTGAATCCTCCTGGTATTTTAATACGTGTTATTAAACCCGCGTGGGAAGCAGGCGGGCTGAGCTGCGGGGTGGGTTTGCTGCAGCCGGGGGCTGCAGGCAGGATGCAGGCAGGGATGCAGGTGGAATTTAGGCAGGATTTAGGCAGGGAGGCAGGCAGCACGGAGCCTGTGCCTCCAGACGGTTCTGTTGCCACTGGGCCAAGGAGGAGCCAAATGGGAAACCTGCTGTGGAAAAGGAAAAAGCAACAAGTGTTTGTTTTTTTTTTTGTTTGTTTGTTTGTTTTTTTTCTGGAACAGCTCCTGGGCAGAGGGAAGGCAGGTGGGTAAACAGCGGTGCCACAAACGCCAGCACGCACCCGCTGGACAGGGACTGCCCTTGTCTGGAGCAGCCACCTCCTGGACATCCCCTCAGACCACAGACAGACAGCTCTGCTCTCTTCCTGTTTCCAAACATAGCAGGAAGGGAGAGAAGGCAGGGGACACAGAAGCGCAGGCCGTGGTGCAAAGATGCAACAACATCCCGGCGAGAGCATCCTCGTAGCCCTCTCAAAGCTTGCCCAGCAGTGGAAGCGCTCGGGATGTTTTGCTGCTGCCCGTGTTTGTGCTGGTGTAATGCTCTGCATCGCTTTGAAAGAACTTGGACTGCTTTTGTGTGTAGATGAGGTGTAACCTGTGCTTCTAGGTCACTGCTGCGTTCAAAAATGCCCGTCTGTGCTCACGGTGAGCACACCAGGAGTTTATTATGGGAGGTGTTCAGACCAGGGCATTTAAGAAATAGTACATAATAACAGTCTCCGCCTCGTGTCCCAGACAATGTGGCCGGCATCTCTGCTACTTATGTGTCATCAGGATAAACGCAGCGCCAAGCAGATGGGGCTGGCTCACGTGTTCCTGCTCTGACACTCCTGGGCTGCCCCTGGGCACGGGCAAAGAGCATCGCCCTGCCTCGTGCACAGCTCGTGCTCTGTAAGCGTAGAAAACAAGGAGCAGGGTGTTTAAAAGGAAGCAAATAGCCCCGCTCATGGATTCAGGCAGCCCCTCTGCGGTGTGAGCTGTCCGGGGGCAGCTGGCGGGGTGATGGCACCGGGACACCCACCTGGGGCACAGCCAGCTCCCGGCACACGCCGCACGGCTTCGCCTCCCTTCAGCGCTGCCAGCAGCGCAAGGGCCTCTGCAGGAAGAGGCAGAAGGGACACTGCACGGGGTCAGCCAACAGGTTAGTTTTACCTTTGTGTTCAGCCACCTCTTCTGCTCGCTTCCCGATCGGGCTGCACCGAAACCCTGCCACCACTGCGAGGCACGGCCGGGGCGATGCGCTGATCGATACTGCTCGCTCGAGAAAGGAAGTCTCACTCCTCGGCCACACAGTGCCCTGAGTGCTCGTGTCAACCTCGCTCACGTCAGCTGGAGGGAGGCTCACCCGCAGAAAGGTCAAGCTGCCGGGGCTGGAGCCGATGCTCTGCGCGCCTCCGGCTGTTTGAGCGCTGGGAGCGCTGCTGGCCGCTCTTACTGACCCCTCGGTCCCAATCTGCTTCTTGCACCTGTGGCTGGGAGCACCTTTGCTCTGGAGCACTCCGAGGGCTGAGGCTGCTTCTGCTTTGAAGCGGAGCTTGGCTTTGCCTGGGGTCACCTCAAGGAGTGCCCACGCTGCCTGAGGGACTGGGGATGGGGTCCTTCTGGCTACCCCAGGCCATAAAGGGCCACCAGGGCACAGCAGGACCGCCGGCCACATGGCTGGGACAGCACCAGCTGGTGAGAGGTGCGTGCCCGGCTGTGTCCGGAGCCGCTGTGGAGCAGAAAGCCTCCGCTCTGGCTGGGATACGCTGGGGTACTTAATAAATAGCCGTAATTAAGCGTGAGGTGGTAGCTTGGGAGCCCGTTCCCAGAAGTTAACATCGAAACACTTGCTCTTAGCACTTGGGGAGACGGTAGGAAAGCAAACTTCTCATGTGGATGGAAGCGCGGGTGTCGGGAAGCGCCGACGAGCCCTGGAAACGCGCGCGCTGGCCCTTCAGGAGGAGAAAGGTCTCGGGAAGTGTCACGGCCGCTTACGCAATTACAGCACTTTTAACGAAGGCCAGGCCGGGGGGAGATGAGTTTCCCTTCCAGCCTCACGTCTGCTCCTGCCCCTCGGGCAGGCGGCGGGGGGCGGCCGACGGTGACCCCCTAACGCCGGGCCGGGAGGCGCCCTTACCCCCTGCTCCTGGAAAAACACCGCGGAGAGCGTTCCCAGCTGGGGCTTTCAGCCTCCTAATTGCTGCCGGAATCCAAGCAGCCAGAGCCTCGTTTGCCTCGCAACCATCCCGGCCTGCCCTGGCACCTGGGCTGGGCTCCCTTCGTCTACGGCTCGGGCAAGAACGGACGGGGCCGGCGAGCGTGTTGCCTCTTGCTCCGGGAGCAGGGCACGCGTTGTGCAACGCGGCTGGGGCTGCGCGGGTTGGACACGCGCGTGTCGGGGCACCCCAAGCCCGGGGAAGGTGTTACGGGGGGTCCCAAATACCCCCAAATGGCCCCAAAGTCCAAAATGGCCCCAAATCCCAAATGGCCCCAAATGGCCCCAAAGTCCCCCCCCCCAAATGGCCCAAATGCCCCAAGTGCCTCCGAATGTCCCAAATGCCCCCAAATGTCCTGAATGCCCCTAAATATCCCAAATGGCCCCAAAGTCCCCCAAATGTCTCCAAATGGCACCAAATGCCCCCAAATTTCCCTAAATGGCCCCAAGTGTCCCAAATGCCCCCAAATGGCGCCAGATGTCCTCAAAGTCCCCAAATGCCTCTAAACAGCCCCACATGCCCCCAGATATCCCCAAATATCCCAAATGCCCCCAAATGTCCCAGATGGCCCCAAACGGCCTCAAATGCTTCCAAATGCCCCTAAATGGGCCCAAATGCCCCCAGGTGTCCCCATATAGCCCCAGATGTCCCCAGATGTCCCAAATGCCCTCAAATAGCCCCAAATGCCCCCAGGTGTCCCCAAATGTCTCAAGTGCCCCAAAATGTCCCAAACGCCCCAAGTGCCCCCAAATGTTCCAAACGCCCCTAAACGTCCTCCAAGTGTCCCTAAATGTCCCCAATACCCCCCAAACACCCCCCAAATCCCCCAGCCGCCCCCACACCGGGCAGCGCCAGGCGGTCACTCCTCGCCAGGCCGTTCGGGGATCAGGCTCCGCGTGGGGCAGGACGTTGGGGCAGCGGTGTGGTTTTGGGGTGCCGGGACACCCCCCCCCCCCCGGGACCACCCCCTTCCACCTTCCCCCCTCTCTTTCTCCCCGCGCGGGCGCGGCCCCTTTAAATCCCGGCCGCGCGGAGCCAGGGAATCCCTCTCGGCGCGCGTCACCCGCGGCACGGAACCCCGCGCTGGCGTAGCGCGACGCAAATGCCCATTTTTGGCAACGTGCGACAGCGGCGCGTACCAAGCCGCACCTCCAGCGGGGGGGGGGGGGGAGAGCAGCGCGAAACCCTTCCCCGAGCCGCCGCCACCCCGCGGCACCTCAGCGTTTATTCCTCCCCCCCCCCCGCAGCGGGGCGCGGTGGGAGGCTCCGCGCGGGCGGGGCGGGGCGGGGCGGCAGCGCCGCGGGTTTGACGTGCGCGGTGCACATGGTGCGGCGGCGGCGGCGCGGCGCGGCCGGATAATAGGGGACGGAGCGGGGCCGCGCCGCTGGAGCGGAGCGGGGCAGAGCGGAGCGGAGCGGCCGCGGTTATAAAGGGGCGGCCGGGGGCGGGCAGCTCGCTCCGCCCGCTCCGCCCGGGGCCGCGCCGCGCCGCCGGAGGGGCGGCAGTGGCCGGGCGGCGCGCAGGGAGCGGGACATAGGGGGCACGGCTCGGCTCGGCTCGGCTCGGCAGCGCTCCGGCAGCAGCGGCACGGCGCTCCCCTGCCGCCTCCTCCCCGCGCCGCTCCGGGGAGCCGCTCCGCAGAGCGCTTGATTTTGGGGGTTTTGCCTTTTTTCTCCCTTCGCCCCTCGTCGGTTCCCCCTTCTTCTTGTCGTTTTTGAACTTCTCTCGTTTTCCTATTTTTTCTCGCCTTTTCACCTCTCTTTTCTTTTTTTTTTTTTCCCTTTTATTTTCTTCCCTTTAATCTCTTTTTAATTTTTTTTCTTTTTTTTTCTTTTATTTTTTTCTTTTATTTTTTTCTTTTAATTTTTTATTTTTTCCTTTTATTTCTTTTTTCCTTTTTTTTTTTTAATTTTCCTTCTTTTTCTTTTCTTTTTCTTTTTCTTTTCCTTTCCTTTTTCCCCTTTTTTTCCCCTTTCCCCCCTTCCTTTCCCCTTTATTCCCTTTTCCCACTTTTTTTTTTTTTTTTACTTTTTTTCCCCTTTCCCTTTTTTTTTTTTTTTTTTCCCCTCCCGCCCCAAAAGAAGCCCTTTCCAGCCCCGTTCCCCATCAGGGGCACACGCACTCACTCGCACACTCGCACCCAGCCACGCCAAACCCGCGGCCAGGGGGCGGGGAGACGGCGGAGGGAGCGGCGGCTGGCGGTGCGGGAAGGCGGGGACGCGGCTCCCCCCGGCCCGACCTCGGACCATGTACCAGGACTACCCCGGCAACTTCGACACCTCCTCCAGAGGCAGCAGCGGCTCCCCGGGACACCCCGAGACCTACTCCGGCGGCGCAGCCCAGCAGGTAGGGCCGGGGCTGGGGTTAGGGTTTGGGTTAGGGTTAGGGGCTGGGGAGGGGGGGACCCCGATTTTCGCCCTCGCCGCCCCAAATCCCGGCCGGGGGGCTGCGCTGTGCCCCAGGCGGAGCAGGGCTGCGAGGCGCGGCTCCGCTCTCTCTGCCTCCCCTCCCTCTCCTTTACCCAGCCGCTTTTTGGGGTGTTTTCGCCGAAAACGCCCCAAAAGCGGCTGGCTGTGCCTTACAGGCGTTACACAACGGGGCCGGTTATACAAACGCGGCCCATTTCATAACTTGTTTACATCAGCCGGCCTATCCCCACTCCGGGGCTCTTTTTTTTTTTGGGGGGGGGGGGGGGGGGGAGAGTTGCTCTCCCCCCCCCATACCCCATTTCTCCCGGTGCTGTTGCTGTGCGAGCAGCCCCGGCGCGGCTCCGCATCCGTATCCACAAGTCATAGGATCGGTTAAAAAATAAAAATAAAAAATAAATAAAAAATAATAATAAAAAAAACTCCGGCACTAAAGTTTGCCAACCGTACCAGCCCGTGACATTCCTCTCATTAAAGAAGTTTTACCAGAAATGACTCGCCGCCGTTCCCAGCCGCCTCCCAGCGCATCTCGTGGGTGCCCTCTGCGGGCTGCGCCGAGGATGGAGGCTTCCAGGGGCTGCCCCCAGCTCTTCCCCGCCGGCTCCGGGACGAGGTGGGCGAGCGGGGAGGAAAAAGCCGAAAAAAGCTGGAAAGTCGGGGCTCGCCCTCCCCTCTGCCCGCTCAGCCCCGGCACCGGGGTCCGGCACTTGCTCCAGGAGGCTTGGGGAGGCTGGAGGCACCCAGCCCCGAGCCGGCCAAAGGCACTGATGGCTGTTAGTTGATTTTATTTTAATTTTATTTTACTTTTTTTTGCTTTTCCCTCTTATTTTCTGGTGCTGCGCGTCCTCTCCAGGCAGCTGGCGTGTGGGCACCAGAGCCCAGTTTCCAGGGTTGCTGCCCACTCTGGGGCTCGGCGCGGGACGCCGGCTCAGCGCTGCTTTCCCTAAGAGCCTGGGCAGTTTCTCAAGGCCCCCGTCTTTCCCCTCATCCCTGCAGATGTTGTAGATTAGGATCAAATGCGAGCGTTGCCTTTACCCTAGGAACCGGGCTGCTCTGCTGATCCTGGGCTAGGGGGATCTGCAGGACTTTATCGCCACAGAAAATATGCATTGTAGAAATTTTTTTCTTGTCTCTCTCTTTTTTTTTTTTTTTTTTTTTTTTTTCCCAAAGCAAGGAGAGATGCATCAGTGACATGTTTGAGTGGAAACTGTGACTCGGAGCCAAAACTTTGATGCTTTTTAATTATTTTTCCCATAAAACGCAGCGCTGGAACATTTTGCTTTCAAGTTGCGTGTCATGCTGTATCCCTAATCGCCGACTTGCCGTGTGCTAAACATAGACTTGAATAGGAATAATTGGTGTGCTTTTCCAGACGGGCCGACTTTCCCCTGAAATACCCCCATGTGGTGTCCGGTTCTCCTTCCAGGAGACGGTCAACATGGGCGGGCTGTTGGGGGGCCTTTTATTTGTTATGGGATATGTCCCATACGCTCCGGATTTGATCATCGAGTGTTTGTTGAAGTCCCCCTGGGTGGACTTTTCTGGTATTTTTGGGGTGTGTTTTTTTTGTTTTTTTTTTTTTTTCCCTTGGCTGCTTCCGAGCTGGGACGTGCCCCTGCTGCCTGGCCCTGCCCTGCCTCGCTGGAGCCTCCTCGGGGTCGGCTCCTCTCCAGCCCCACATCCTGATGTAGAGCTGGGGCTGAGCTCAGGCTCTTGCCCCCTTATCAACAGGACTCCTCCTCAGTCCTTGTCCAGCTGCTGCTTTTTTTAAGGATTCCTTCTTCTGTCTGTGTGCTGCATCTGTCCCGTGGCGCCGTCGACACGGAGAGCGGAGCCGTGCCTCCGGCAGCCTATCCTGTGCCAGAGCAGGAAAAGCTGAGGGCAGCAGCCTTTTGGGGTGGCGGCGTGGTGTCCTTGCAGGGCAGCTGTGTGGGGAAAGCCTGGCCGGTCAGGGAGCGGTGCGGGGAAAATCCAGCCGTAGCCCAAAGTGCCTGCATCTGAAGACTTAACCCGTCGCAGCAGCGTGCCCTGTAGTTATCAGGGAAAAATACGGCCCTTGGAGTGTTTGGGGGAACTCCGTGGGATATTTTGAGGGATTAGGAAGGAAGCTGGTGGCAGCGATGGGGCATGGCACAGGCAGGGGCTGCATCCTGCCTTGCTCTCAGCCCCGGGCCTGAAAGCAAGCCCGCGGAGCTGCAGAGGGATGTGGCTGGAGACTTGTGCTAGGGGTAGGAGAGTCCCAGGTCAAACGCAGGAGTGATTGCCTGTGGAGTAGCCGCTTTATTAAGAGCGTGGAGCCTGGTGTTTGTGTCAGACATTTGTCTCGTGTGCCTGCCTCGGTGATGGGGCTGACTCGCCTGGCCCCTGCTGGGAATTTGCAGCAGGGTGCTGGAGGCTCCGGTGAGGTGGTGCCGCCATGGAGGGCTCCTCTGGAACCGTGTCTGTGCCCAGCAAAGCACCTGGGTGCGTTGTGCAGCCAGCCACAGCTCTCGGGTGTCGCTGCCAAGAAGGCAGGGCTCGCCCTTCTCTGCTTTTTGGGTGCAGGAGGGCTGATGGCGCAGGTAGGTTTGAAAAAAAAGAAGAAGAAAAAAAAAAAGTGACTCGTGGAGCTGGAAGCAGAACTTGCATCTCTCGACTTGAGCACCTGTGGTTTAACTAGCTGCGTGTTTCCTTCCTCCTGCGAGGCTCAGGTCCCTCTGCAAGGGTGTCGTGGCTGTGGAGGCACCGGGGCTCCCTCTCCTGTGCCGTGGGGGCACGGCCAACGCTGGGCAGCGCAAAGAAGGGGGTTTTCACCAGGAAATTCCTCTGCGGTGTTTACAGCTGGCGGCCCCAGGCCTCCAGAGCCAGCTGGGAGAGGCCTGAGGATGGCATTTACAGAGGCGTGGGGTGAGCTGAGGCTGTGCCAGAGTCCAGCTCCAGGTGAACCCTCAGGTTCTGGTGGGGCTTCTGCCACGGTCTTGGTGCCGCTGCCACCCTGCCTGCATCCTTCCCCCCTCCCGCCTCGCTGGGTGCATCCCTGCCTTCTCTTGTCCTTCCTGTCTAGGTTTAGGGCTGTCCAAAGCTGTGAACTGGCATCTGTCTGCGTGCAGACTGGATCTGCTCTTCTCTGGGCCTTGGCAGCTGGACTTGTGGCTGAGGCTGGCCCCGGCGCTGTGGCTATCAGCACGTGGAGCTCTGTTTGCCGTAGCCTCGCTTTAACAAAGCGCTTGGGCAAGGTGCTTGGCCAGGCACACCCTGAAAAGGAAATCTGTGTTGGGAGAGCTGTCCCTTATCGGGGACGCTTACCTGGGCTGAGGTCAGGCTGATGCAAGGCCCCTCGCGTCCCCGGGAAGCCGCTGTGCTGACCCCAGAGCGCGCGTTCCTCACGGGATCGCGGCAGGGCTCACACGCTGCGGGCCCTACGAGCCCCATCCCTCGCAGGGCGAGCGAGGCATGGCTGGCTGTAAAGCCTACTCTAACCATTGAAAGTCTCCTGAAGGGAGTTCTTCGCAGACAAAAGCATTCCTGCTCCCCTGCTTCCCCCTCCGGGGACAAGCAATTGTTTTCCTGGCAGTGCAGTGCCAGCACATTATCCAGATGGATTTACCTCTGTCTGAAACAAGGTGTACGCATATTTGGGAGGCGATCATTACCTACTGCCTTGGTTTTACTGCTGCCTTGTTTTGTCTAGACAGTGCAGAGAGCTGCAGGGAACTTGTCCGATCTCCATCCCGAGACCTATTTTATAGGCTGCTATTAAAATACATATCCCTGCACGTAACCATCCCTGGGCCGGCTTCCTCGCGGCGAGCACGGAGCCACCAAGCGAGAAGCAAGCGGCCCCGCTGCCCATACCGAGCCCGAATTTTGGGGGAATCCTTGGGTGGAAGGCTTTGCTCTCCGCTGGGTAACAGCATTTTGGAGCCCAAGTTTCTCTTCCTTTTCTTTGGACTGGCAGAGAAGTGTTTTTCTAGAAACTCCTTAATTCCCCTTTCGCCCCACGCCGGAAGGAGCGGTGGGCCCGCGCGGGAGGCAGCTTTGGGGATGCTGGGGAAGACAAGGATGGGGCTGGGGGAGGTCAAAGGCTGTGGTGGGGGCAGCTCGGGGTGCTGCACAGGCACTAGCAGCGGTGCCTTTGCTTCAGGCAGTGCTCTGACCCTCACCGGTGCCGCTCCTGAGGGCCTGGCTGGTTTCTGAGTACGTGCCATGTTCTGCTTTCTCTGATGGTTTCTTCTTTTCTCTCTCCCCTGCCTTTCCTCCTAGAAATTTCGGGTAGATATGCCAGGCTCAGGCAGCGCTTTCATCCCCACGATCAACGCCATCACGACCAGCCAAGACCTGCAGTGGATGGTGCAGCCCACCGTCATCACCTCCATGTCCAGCCCCTACTCCCGCTCGCACCCCTACAGCCACCCGCTGCCCCCGCTGTCCTCGGTGGCCGGGCACACGGCCCTGCAGCGGCCGGGCGTGATTAAAACCATCGGCACCACCGTGGGACGGAGACGAAGGGACGAGCAGGTAAGCACAACGGGGAGGATGACACAGGGCACGTCAGCAGCAGGCGTGAAGATTCCCCTCTGTGCCAGGGGAGTCCCCTGCTGCCTTCTCACAGCATCTCCCGGCCCCACGGGGAGAGCCGAGGTCTGTCCCCTGCTCTGTACGTGCGTGAGGGTTTCTCAGGGTGATGCACGGCGTGAGCTGGAGGGTGGCTTTCTCACTGCTTCCTCAGCGTGCGGCACGACTTCACCAATCTCCATCAAAGGCTTCACACCACGGGGCCGCGTTGCGGCTGGGTTTCAAAAGCAGGTGAAACTCTCAAGTCGAGCCTTGGGTTTCAGTTTGAGTGTCTCTGCCGCTCCAGGCAGAAGGAAACCCCTGAGCTTTACTTAGGTCACTTACAAAACCAATGCCCGAATTACATCAGACGGTGTTTTGTGTCAGAGCTCTGGCCACCTGTGCTGCTCCAGTCCCGCTTTGGGTGCCAACCAGCATCGTGCAGCTCCCCCAGCGCCAACCACCAGTGCCAACCAGCATCAAACAGCTCCCCCAGAGCCCTTCCAGTCTCACAGAAAGCCTCCGGGATGTCCAGGATCTACATCCAGCCTCCCACCACAAGCATGCGATCTCCTGACCTCTTTACAGCAGTGATGCGGGCAGCCCACAGGCGCTGCCATCCTGGTAGTGTTCTCAGAGCTGGGTGGGGTGGCTGCTCCCACTGCTGCCCGTGCCCTTTCAAAGAAACTCTGAGTGATTTAGATCTCCCCAAATCATCCCCAAGCAGCAGTTATGTGGGTCACCACAGAGGAATGTAACAGGACGTGCCACGCATGCTCTGTGCACGAACAAGCTGCTGCGTGAGGCCTGTTCCTAATGAGATGTTGGCCCTACTTTTAGGTTTTTAGGTCTGTTTTGATCCGCAGCCCGATTCTGTTGTATGTAGGGCACCTAGAGGTCCCCTGAAGTCCTGCTTGTGCCAGGCAGGACAAGCCTGAGCCCCACGAGGGCTGGGTGAGGTGCCGGCCTTCCAGGGCCGGTGTCCAAGGCCGGGGAAGCTCTCACGAGAACTGGGGGAATAATTAGCAACGGCTAATTTGTTTGACAAATGCTGCTTCTGTGCTCACAAATTGGCTGTGAAGAGATCACCATATTCTCGGGTTTATTTGTTGTTGGGAGTTATTTGCGGGAGGATGCCTGCCAAGCAATTCCTGGCCTGTGGCTTGTTTGCAAGCCGCTCATTGCGGGTCATTCACATCCAAGTCCTTTTGATCAGACACGTGCTACGGCGGGACCTGGGCGCTTCACCGTGACGCCTTGGCTCAGGTTTCCACTGCTGGTGCTCGTGAGTGCCGAGCCCGAGTGCCTTTTTGGAAGGCCTTGTAGGAAAAGGGCCTGTCTTGATGAACGCTCCTGCCAGCGGCTGCACGCGCGGGGCTGGGACAAGCTACAGCCAGTGCGTGCAGCAGGGGCACCGGCAGTGCCACAGCGAGCTGCTTGCAAACAAATCCAGCACCACTTCCACAATATTCCCTTTTAGACACATTCATGCTGTTCTGCATGACCAAATTAGCGTCTTCAGCCCCATCTTTAAACAGCAGAGCCTCTGAGATAGGTAACTTGGAAATAACTGAAGGCCCCGTGAGGACTAATTTTGGTCCCACTGTATTTCAGTGAGATCTGTGCTTCTAAACCACAAAAACGTTCCTGAAAACTGTCTGCAGAAGAGGCTCCAAGTCAGCCCAGAGTTTGTGTGTGTGCCTAATGTTTTTCCCTGCAATTACTGGTGCACAAATACGCTCTAACCCCACACACCTACAGGGAATCGGGTGCACAGAGCCGTGCAGGGGTACCTGCCGGTGAAATCATTGCCACCGTGCACAGGGGCCCAGGAAAAAAAAGCAGAACAGAGTGAGGGGAATGCCCAGGGGCTGAAGTAAACTCCCTGAAACTGCAAAGATTGAAATTAGGGAAATGAAGCAAACCAAAACAAACCAGAGTTAGAGTAAAACTAACACTGAAAAGAAAAAACGGTAGAAAGGGTTGAATATCTTCTTGCAATTTTGACATCCCCGAAGATACTAAAACTGAAAGCTTTTATGAAAAGAGGTGTTTTCTTCCCCTTCTCTATTGACAAATGCTCTGCTGGCCTGCCTGAGGAGGCTGAAGGGGCCGGCCCCGGTCAGAGGAGGCCGTGGCGTGGGGCACGCTGCTTGCTGCTGCTGGGATTTATCAGACCTTGTCTCCAGGCCCAGAAGCTAGGCCTGACCTCACTAGGTCTTGTGGGCTCCTGCTCACTTCCTCTGGTGTCGCAAGAATGTAACTCTATGGGTTTCTGTGGAATTGCTCCCGATTTACATCAGAGAGGATGTCAGCTGGCCTCAGGAAGCCCTTGGTATCGCTGGAGCCTTGCCTGCTGATGTGAGAAGCGCAGCTTGTTATCTCGCTGAGTGCTCCAAAATCTGAGGTCAGATTTTGGGGTGGTACAAATAATTGTTGCTTCACTGACTTCTTGAGAGTTCTGCTGATCTCTCTCTCCCTCTCCCCCCACCCCATCCCCGACCTTCAAGCTAACAACTATTTTTGTGTGGGAAGCAGCAGATATTTTCTTTCAAGAACGAGGCACTTACAACATCGCGCTCTGGTTTTGCTTAATGTACCACCCAAGTTGTGAAACAATCAGAGCATCTTTTATCTGTTTGGCCTTGGTGCAGATTCACTGTCCTCTTACACAATCTTCCCCCTGCTCCCCGCTCTGCCATCTCCTCACCCTTCTGCTGAGACCCGGTGCTCGCAGAGATACCGTGCGCTTTCATCTTCTGCTGACACCAGTGCAGAGGGGGAGTGCTGAGCATCCTGCTGGATCAGGCCTTTTTTCTGTGCGGTGCGGTTAAATCCTCACAAACTTCAAGGAATGCCTTGCTCAGATCTGATTGTGGGTTTTCTTGGCACTTGCCCACAGCTGTCGCCCGAGGAAGAAGAGAAGCGAAGGATCCGGAGAGAGAGGAACAAGCTGGCAGCTGCTAAGTGTCGTAACAGGCGTCGAGAGCTAACAGAGAAACTCCAGGCGGTACGTGCTCTGCATGCATTTCTCCCTCCTTGTCGCTCGCCCTTCGGACCAGCTTGCAGGGCTTTGCTCTCCCTCTTCTAGCCTGTTTGGGGAAGATGCTGCAAAACACACGCTGCCTTCCCCTTCCAAGGCTGCCTAGTGATGTTGCTCCTATACAGCAGTGGTGGTGAGGGCTCAGCAGCCTAAATTCCTACTGCTGGCTGCCCAGAGCATCTCAGGAACTCTCTTCCTGTGTAGCCTGCCATCTAGCACGCATCTTCCTACCTCTGGTCTCCCTCTGTATGTGAAAATATAGACGCTGCATGCCTCAGATGAAAGCCTTGAGGACAAAAGCACACAAGACTTCAGGATCATCTGAAAGCAGAGGGAAAGGAGGCAGTGTTATGTGCACCTCTCAAAGCCGTGTCATTTAGGCTAACCTCTCTCTGGAGGGGGTAATTGATCTTCTGCCCAAAGGAAGCTCTGCAGAGATGTATGGCTTGGTGCCGTAGGGGAATAACTTATTATGGTAGAGAAGGTGGGGATGACTGCAAGAACTGTGGCACGGGTAATGGACTGACTGAAGAGGAGGCAAGGATGGGTTGTGTTGAAAGAGTCGGTAGGGAAGACTCCAGTACTCCTCTGAGAAGCAGCCCAGGGTTGGTTGTGTTTGATGATGGTATTAAGAATCACAGGAGTGAAAGCACAGCACTCAGCTGTGCTGCTGACTCAAATCTGGGAGGTCCTCTCTGTGTAGAGGAGGCAGGACAGCGTATAGTAAGAATTTAAGGATTCTCATGACTAAACTAATGCAAGTGAGAGGAGTACGAACTGGGAGGTCATATCCTGAAGGACTGAGGGTGAGTATTTCTGTGAGCTCCTCACACAGGAAGATACTAATTGCTCACAGATTGACGATGAGCCACCAGTGGGATGTGACCGTGGGAAAGGTAAATAGAATAATCCTAGGATGCATCGAGGGATGATGATGCAGCAGAAATGAAAGTTTTAGTCCTTTGTACAAGTCGCAGGCAAGACCTCATCTGGAATACGAGCTACAGAAAGAAAAATGGAAACAGTTTAGAGATTACTGTGTACTACCTCTGTCTAGGAAATGAGAAGAACATGACCTAACTCTAACAAAATATGATGAGAAGGGATCTGAGTCCTCTCTGCTAAAGTGTCTGGCAGGCAGACAGCAAGGGCAAAGCAGTGCTTAAGCCACAGAACAAGACAGAGTTGTAGAGGCTGGCTGTGAGAAAACTAGGGCGGGCTCTTGAGAAGACCATTTGTAACCCTTAGATTGGTGAAGCTTGGGAATAGCCTCCTGGTAGACAGAGGGGATTCAAAATACTCGACTAGCAATGACTTGGTGCTTGCTTGGTTCATGACAAGGCTGGGGCGTATCTGCCCATGCCAGCTGGGAACTGGGCTTGGTGGCCCTGTTCTAGGTGAGGAACGGTGCCAGAGCCTCTGATACTGACTTATTTCCCCTTTTGTCTGCAGGAAACTGAGGTGCTGGAGGAGGAGAAGTCAGTGTTGCAAAAAGAGATCGCTGAGCTCCAGAAGGAGAAGGAGAAACTGGAGTTCATGCTGGTGGCTCACAGCCCTGTGTGCAAAATCAGCCCTGAGGAGCGCCGGAGCCCACCCTCCAGCAGCCTCCAGAGCGTTCGGACTGGAGCGAGCGGAGCGGTGGTGGTGAAGCAGGAGCCCGTGGAGGAAGAGATCCCATCTTCCTCTTTGGTCCTTGACAAAGCCCAGAGGTCTGTCATTAAGCCCATCAGCATTGCTGGAGGTTTTTATGGGGAGGAGGCACTCAACACTCCCATCGTGGTGACCTCGACACCAGCCATCACTCCTGGCTCCTCCAACTTGGTGTTCACCTACCCCAACGTCTTGGATCAGGAGTCTCCTCTCTCCCCGTCCGAGTCCTGCTCCAAAGCTCACCGGAGGAGCAGCAGCAGCGGTGACCAGTCCTCGGATTCCTTGAACTCTCCCACCTTGCTGGCATTGTAATCCCCCCGTGGCCCCCCATTGCCAGTGTGTTACACCCCCCGCCCAGCTCCATGGGGGGAGCCCCTCTCCATGGGATTAGAGACAGGCACAGGATCGTTCAAGCACAAGGGCAGCAAGAACAAGGATGGGGAAATGCTGCAGCTCCAGGAAGGAGAGTGAGGACCAACGTCAGCTCCCTGGAGGCAGGAAACGGCAAGGGTGGGACTGACGCACCGGGACTGTTTGGAGAGGGCGACGTCCCCTCTGTAGGGACTGCCTATGGAAACCTCTTCTCAGCCGTAATGGACTTGGGGAACACTCCTGGCCAGGACGGAAGGCGAGCTGCAGACAGTTGCTAGTCGTCCCTTTCCTTTGTGAATTGATCTGATCGGTTATGCTCTGTGCTTAGATCATTCTGGTTAGTTGACCTTACAAGTTCTTCTTTCCCCCTCTCTCTCTCTCTCTCTCTGCTTATCATTTCCAATGTTGTCGATCCCATGACATTTCATCCAGTTGCTTTGAAGTCTAAAGGCTTGTTAGGATCTTTCCTCTTGGGACAGGCTGTGGGAAACTTTGCCCGGGCGGGAGGGGGATGGCCAGGAGCTGGTGGGGGGACCAAGAGGAGCCCAAGGGCTCAGCAGCAAGGGCAGAGCTCATAACTGTGCCCTGTGGCACAGACACAGTGAACAGAGAGAGCAGGAGGCTCGTGTGGAAACCTTTTTTTTCTTAAAAAGTAGATATATCTGTCCCCTGGGCTCCTCAAAAACCAAGTTAGCATCTCAGGGCCAAAGTAGCACCAGAAAAGCTGCTGGGTTGGCACTTACCAGTGTCTTTGGCAGGGTTTTAACCCCAACTTGGTAGATACCAAATCTGCTGCTGGACTCATTGTTTACTTTTCCTGGGCTGCCTGCTCTCTCGAGAGCATTGCATCTTTCTCCCCGTCAGGGCTCCTGACTCAGATGCTGATCTCTTTCTGTCAGTAAAATCCTCGCCTCCCCTTGGCCATATTCGCAGACCATGCTACCAAAAAAGTGGCACCGTGTGCTGTAAATCCAGGAGACTGGCAGCGGATAAGGAGGTGAAACCACCTGGTTGTGCCCTCGCTGAGTTTTTCCTCGTTGGGAAACAAGGCGGCGCAGATCCACACAGCTGGTACGGGCGGGTGGTGTTTGCTCAGAGCTCCTCAGTCTCTGAAGCTGGGGCGAAGGCAGGGGTCCAGCCTCCAGCACGGGCCTCAAGGAGCTCCTGACCAGGCAGCGGTGGCATAGCTGATCTGATGGCCTGCTCAAGCAAAACCAGAGCTTCTGATAACATCTGGTGCGACTGGCAAATTGACACTGGAAGGAAATCAATTACCATTATTTGCACCTTGGTCATTGGCCTCTTTTCTGTTTTGCCATGTAATTGATCTGGTTTTGTTGGGGTTGACTGGCCTGAAGGTCCGAAGCCAACCAGGGGGCTCTTCCTTCAGCTTTGGGTCCCTGTCTTCTGCAGCCACCTCTGGGCTTAGCGCTGATGTTTGCTACTGAGAGCGGTCCTGTGCGTGACCTGTTCCTGCCTGGAGCCAAGCTCAGGCCCTGGCGATGTCAAGGCACTGATGAACCATGACCTTGTGCACACGAGGACTGCTCAGCTTGCCAGCTAAGCTGCTTACGGGATAGCTCTTTAGTCCAGGCTGTTGAAGCTGTGGTGGCAGCTATTTATTCTGATGTGAGCTTTTCTTTTTTTCTTTATTTCTTTTCCGTTTTTTTAATTGGCTGAAACTTGGGTATTTCTTGGTCAGGCTGGACCTGGAGAAATGCAATATGCAATGACAGGGCCAGTGCTGTGAGATGCTAAACTGCTGCAGTCCCTGCCAACTCCGCTGGGAATTAATAGGGCTCAGTCTTGCAGAGCAAGACCTTTGCTCAGCAGGGCTGGATTCCCTCAAACCCTGGCCAATGCCTATTCCTTGAGTCATTTCAAAGTGACACTACTTTGGCTGTAAAGGTAGACTTTGTTTTCTTTTTCTTCCACCCCTCCCCCCCCAAATTATTATTAATTTTAAACCCAGGTATTTGCCAGAGCTGCCAGAAATATAAAGATATGAGCGATCTTTTTCCTTTGTAAAACTTATTCAGTAATTCAGGCTTTTTCTTTCTCGCTTAAACATTTCCATCTTTATACCAGTGCTAGAGGTTTCAAATTGAGCTTAATAGGTAAAATTGATACAGGAGTCTGTTTGTCCTTAAATGATAATCAAATCTTTTTTTTTTTTTTTTTTTTTTTTTTAAATAAAGTAGACATTAAAATTTCAGTAGTTAGCACAGAGGATCCAGTTCTCACGGGGTTTTATGTAGATGATGTCACTTTAGGTGAAGCCACTGTTTCTCTAATTGTCTCCGTTCTGCCAGGTGCTTGTTTGGGCCAGTCTGCATTGGGAATGTGTTTCAATAAAATGTCTCTACATGTCATTTCCACCCATTGTGGGCAGAAGGCAGCACAGACAAATGGTGAATCCTAAAGTGACACAGACATTTTTGAGGCCAGCTGATCAGGACTGCTGGCAGGTCAGGAGCATTCCTGCTAGGGGCTTTAGGAAGTCAGCTGCCTCCTCAGACCTAGGTAAGCCTAACTCCTAGGGGGACAATGCAAACATCTTCTGAAATACTGTTGATCCTCCGTAACAAATATCTTTTAATATACTGCTTGTCCCCTTTTTGCTTGCAGTTCAGGTGTGTTGACCATCTTGTCAGCTGCGTATCTGTCTGCTGGGCAAACAAGCACTTTTAGAGGTGTGATTGCAAGTTTCTTGGAAAGGAAAAGGTTTATCTAGCTCTGACAAGTAGGCAGGTGGCATAATCCAATTGCATTTCTGAAAAAATCCATAGGTGTGGCCTTCCCTGCACGCAAGCCCCGTATCTGCCAGCCTCCAAACGCCATCCCGGCAGAGGTGCTTGTTTTCACATTTGGCCCAGTCCTCTGTGATAGCCCCAGATTGGTGATAGCCCCAGATTGGTCTCTACAAGTTTCTTCAGCTTTTTTTTTTTTTTTCCTCCCCAGATAGAAAGTTCTCATCCTAGACAGGAAGGTTTCAAATAAAGGGCCTTGCCACTCACCCATACCCTCTCCTCACCCCTTTGGGAGAGGCATGCATCCCAAGGAAGGCTGTGATTCCTACCTTTGCTTCTGCTCACTGAATTGTTGCCAAAAGGAGCTGCTGCTGGCCCTTGCCCACTGCCTGTTGATTTGTCATGGACCTTCTCAGAGGTGGGACAGGAGCATCCCCTTTCCTGTCCCATGAGACTGATGGGAGTGATTTCAAACTGCCAAGAAAAGGGAATCACTGTGCTGTCTGAAAGAGCCCTGAACACCTTGTGCCTCCCCGTTTTCTCCCTCAAGCCTCTTTGAGGATGTCTGTTGTAGGACCGCTGGTCTCCTGCCTTCTGTATTTTGTGGATCAGCCTTAACTTTTTTTAGCTGTTGGCAGACAGGTACAGCTTGAAGTCTCCTGCTGTTTTGATCTGGCTCTGCACACTTCTCTTCAGGTTTGCTGGTGTGCTTTTGGGAATCTTCCCCACCCTTGAAATGGTATTTTCCTTGAGTACCTTACCTGACGCTTCCTAAACGTACAGGAATTTCCTAAATGTGCCTCCACGTTCTTCTGCATGCTCTGGGAATGCGGGAGCTGTTGTAACCAGCATCTAACCAAAAGTTGTTGAAGTCAATAGCAAAAGGCCCAGGGAATTTCAGCTGGTGTTAGGCTGACCCCCTAGAGACTGGCCCAGTGAAGCATCTAATGACACCTGAAGTTAATCAATGCCCAACTGGGAGGAGCAGTAGCAGCCGCACTGAAGGAAACATTCAGCTTCTAGGTGATATTTGCCATTCCAGTTTTGCCCTCGTTGTTCCTTCCCCCTCCCTGGTTGTGGCATTGCTTTCATCTATTCCTTTCTTGTAGGTGTGGAGACTGGGTAAGTCTCAAACTGCTTGTGGTGTGATGGGATTTGGGACCAACCTGCTGGGGACAGTAGCTCTCTGTTGTGTTTTTATAATTATTATTTAAATGATCTATTTAGTTCATCTGAACCTTTAATTTTGCTGCTTACTGTATGTAGGATCCACCTGGCCTTCATCCTAAATGAATAACAAAAACAAAAACAAACCTAAGACACCCCCCCTCCCTGGTATCTTATTATTTATTGGCAGGCAGCCATTTTGTGCCTGCTCCAGCAGATCTGCCCGCCATTAATTTAACATCCTCCCAACTCACATTCCTGGTGTTTGGTTGTTGCTTTTTTGCTTTTTTGTTGTTGATTTTTTTTTCTCATTCTAAAACAGACTTCTGAAATGTAAGAAACCTTATTATTTTGACACTTACAAGTTCATTTTCATTAGGAAGGCCAAGTCAAACATTTTAAGAGGTGGGGGGAACAATCTACTTTTATTTCTTATTTATTTATCATGTTTACATCTTTTTTTTTTTTTTTCTGTTCGAGACTTGGATATAATAAAGAAAGCATTAAAAGTACTCCCATCTTCTTCTTTTTTTTAGGATAATATTTTTTTCCTATTCTTTAAATAAAAGATTCTGGGTTTTGTTGTCTGTATAAAATGTAAAAAGAGATATGTTTCTAAAGATGCATTATCATTCCTCTGTGAACAGTAGGTGGAGTTGAGGACAAATCTCAGAATACAAGATAATAATAAAATCCCATCCTGTTTTACTTAATTGTTCCCCTCCTATCCTGTATGATTAAAGGGTTATTCCACTTTCTTGTTTGTGGTTACTTGATATTAAAACCATATTAAAATGTGTAGAAAATAGGTATCCAATTGTTTTTGCTCAGTGAGAGGATAAAATGTTGTATATATCTTGATATACTGTGTAGTTCAAAGTAACATCAATAAGGGATAGTGCATCTTTATTAGAGCGATAAGTTACTAGTGTCACTAAAGTCTACTTTAAGATCCTCAGATATAGAAAGGGCCTGATTCTGATTCCACTTTCCTGTGGAAGCTGAAAGCGTCAGCAGCATTTCGCTGCTGCAAAGCGAGTGTCAGAGGTGGAATCAAGCCTCAGCGATTAGTATCTGACCATGAGGATAATTGAAGGTTTGGGGGCACCATTATCTTTTTTTCCTCAAAAGTTTTAGCTCATGGTTTTTCTTTTTTTGTCTGCAGTGAAATAGTTTCTGCCAAGGAGGTTCTTAAAGGTGACTGCTGAATTGGGACCCTTCTTTGCTCGTTGTGATCTTGGTATCGTTCTTGCAGTCCTGGAGAATCTCAGCTCTGAGGTGTTCTCTCTGGTGTTGTCTCTTCTCTGTTCTTGTTATTTTACTGTAATACAGGCCTACAGTATTTGCACTAAAACAAAAAGCTTGTTAGAGAAAGCTTGCTGCTATGAAAGAAAGAACATATTAAAATGGTTTTGCTTTTACAATTTTAACTGAGTAGCATTTTGTAGAATAAAATCAATTTAGATTGAAAAGAAAAATGACTTTTCTTTTTTCCTCTGCACTCCCTCCCCCATACTCCTTTCTTTCTTTCCCGTCCCTAGGTGGTGTGATGGTTTCCCCCCTCCCCTTCTCCTTTGGTGCTCAGTTGTAATGATTGGCTGTATTGTTGACTATGCTGCTGAGAGTTATGACACTTGTAAATCTTGTTTTAATGACATTGTGGACACTCTTTTGTATAGCAAGAGCTAACTGGAGTTCTTCTCTCTCTGTTAATTGAAGTCATTAAAAAGCTCCCTTTGCCATGAACAATTAAAAGCTTGCATGTTCCTTCAATATGAACAAATGGGTACAGCATTGCCAGGTGCCCGACTGTAGCACATTTCAGGGCTTCTTTCATTAGAGCAGCTGCAATCCAGACAGCTGTTAGTGGCAACAATGGTAAATGGGGCAGAGGCTAGCAGAACAGACCACCTGGGCTAAAAGGCAAATAATGCATTAATCCTTTCATCTTTGCTTCAAAAAGAAAGGGATAGAACTAGAAAATGCATGCTGAGGTGACCTTATTATTTTAATTATTATTTTTTTTTAATCCACTGCTTCAGCCAGAAGGAGTCAAAGCTTCTGCTCTGAAAGCTTGGGGTGGGGTGGACACCACGGCTGCTTCACTGGCAGTGAGCAGGAAGTTAATATGCAATTGCCTGGCTCTGCTGGGAAAAGCTGCAGCCTCTGGAGTGGAAGGAACCCAGACACGCCAGGTTAGGAGTGGACGATGTCGTATTCAAGTAAAAATACAGTGGTGGGGAGGAGATGGTAGGTGAGTCATGGTTAGCCAAGCTGGCATCAGGCCAAGCTGCTTGTTACTCATGGGTTTCCTTAGCAGTAATGTCTACTTTGGCTTCCTGCTGGTCCCTGTCCCTGTCCTCTCTCTCTCTCTCTCTCTTTTTTTTTTTTTTTTTTTTTAACCCCTGTGTTCTCACAGTGCCATAGGGGAAGGTGATGAGAGATGTCGGTGTGACTTATGTGGCTTGTGCTTGAAAATACCTGTGAAGTCATGGGGAATGCTGAAGGTATCAGTCACCAGAATGGGGAATACGTGCACACGCCTGCGTGAAGTGAGCTCAGCAGTCAGGAATCCATGTTGTAGGAAAGCTGAGATGAAGCTGGCATGGGTCGGTGCAGGCTGTAGAGCTGGAGCCAGCTTTGGGGTGCCCCATGGTGCTGAGGATGATGCAGTGAAGGACAGCCTTTGGGAGGCTTTTTCCAAATATACTTGTCCTGGTGGGGCTGAAGTTATTCTTGGGGGGGTGGAAATTAGAAGGAAATATGCTGAAGGATCCATCTTTTAATGTCTATCTCCTCAGAGCCTCGGGCATGGGGGAGTCTCCATTTTATCTCCTACTACACGTAACCTTTCCTGAAGGGGAGTGCCTCAAGGGTTTCCTGCCTCACTAAGGGCTTTCCCATCACACTGATGCACAGAGGCGTCCAGCCCCAAGTCTGTAAAACCAGCTCCTCTGGCAGCATCTCCCCTTTCCCACCCCCTCCCAAAAAATGGCTAACAGAAGGATATGTCCTTGCGTGCCTGCTGCCACCCTGAAGTGCTCCCTGAGCTCCCGAAAGCTGGCAGAGCCCTTTGAAAAAAGGGGTTAATGATGTTTGACTGCAAATGCTGGTTGCAAGGCCGGGCCTCCCACCTGATTTCCTTCCAGCACCGACTGGTCGCGACTGTCTTTTGTCACCATTAGCTCACAGGTGCTGGAATGTCCGCACCGGTTACCATCATTTGGTTTTGAAAGATGAAATTACACAGCTGAGCAAACTGCTTCCCACCAGTCTTCTAGCTGTGGGAGGCTGAATTCTACCACATTGACATGGAAATTGTGTTTTTCCCGACATCCCCATCTTGGTTTAGATCTCCACTTCATGTAGGGAATTCCCCCTCCCTCTTAAACAGGCTCGCCTCCCCCCACCCTGCCATGCTCAGATCTTGTTGTGCAAGTGAGGGATCTGGTTGTTATCACGGGGAGAGTGTTTGCTCCCCAGCGGAGTCGTGCTGGAGGGGAGGTTGCCTGTTCCTTTTGCAAGGAAAGGATGCAAAACCATCTGTGCCAACAGCTGGGTTGTGATCAGTTGGTGCCCGGATGGCATTTTTAAGGAGTACGTGAATTAAGAGAGGCTCCCTGTTCTCTTTTACCTGTCCATTCCCTGTCATGCTAGACTCATCCCTGATTTTTCCTCACGGTCACATTTCTTAGTGAAGTTCCAAGAAGCGTTTCATCTCCCTGGGCAGCACATGAGGGCAGCCTGGTCTTCTTGCACATTCAGAAGTTTCTTTCCACAGCTCTAGCGTAGTTAACCTTGTGCTTTCTGCTGCTCTCTGATGGAGGGGAGACCCTATCTGGGTTAGGTCTTTTGTGGCAAAAACAATCCCAGAAGAGTGACCTGAATGTATTACACCAGAGGCAGCAAGGTGTCACAGGAAGGTTTTTTGGTGGTGGTTTTATTTTTTTTTTTAATTTTTTTTCCATCCTCTTCTTTAATTTGGTCTAGAATCTGCATGAGCAGCTACAGGAACACTGCAGAAATTCTGCAGCCAATGGAAAGAATAAGTCTGTGCTAAACTTTAAGAAAGCTTAATGGCAAGTGGAGCTGGAGTGGGAGTGTGGGGGAAAGGAGAACATCCAGAATGCTGGTTTGAAGTGATGTTTCCACTGTCATGTGGGAAGGATGTGACAGAGGAAAACTGTGACATGGTTATTGCATCAGATACACTGAAGTGGAACAAATGATACTTCTTTTTTTTTTTTTTTTAAAGAAAAGAAAAAGGAAAAAAATACCTTATGGTCCTACTCCTACTGATGACTGTGACCTGATCCTCCTGAAGTTTCATTTCGTCATAACAAGTTCTCGAGTTCCATTGCAACAGTGCAGTGTTTTCTGCTCTGCCTCGTGTGGCATGAGAGGCCCCCATCCAGCTGTGTTTGGCCACTGTTAGCATCAGGAGATAGGGTATCAACCTGTGTGGAAGCTGCTGGCACGCTCTCATAAGGCTGAGGTTTAAAAGAAGGTTTTTAATGTGTGTTCCAGTGCAGTGAGATCTAAGACACCTCAGGAAGATTTTCCTCGAAGAAGAAAGGACAAAGCTCCCAGGGAGGTCATGGAGTCTCCCTCCTCAGAGATACTCAAAACGTAGGTGGACGTGGCTCTGAGCAACCTGCTGTAGGTAGCCCTGCATGAGCAGAGGGCTGGACTAGACAAATCTCCAGAGGTGCCCGCCATCCTCAAGCATTCTGCGTTTCTGCTTTTGCCTTGATGTAGCCCAGAAGTTCTGTATTGCAAGCATATTTCTTTTCCCTTCTGCAGCGTTATCGCATTTGAACTATAGAATTCCTCTGTACTAAATATCAGCTTTACTGATACTGGTTATGTGAGGTCAAACAGATAAGAACTAGGCTGGGAGGAGGATATCATGGCAGACAAGAATGTAAACTGTTCGGCATGCCACAGTGTGAGTCTCAGATTTCTCTTTTTATTTTGCATGCTCTGTTCCACAGACTAGTGTGGGGGAAGAGAGGGAGACAGGCCTTACATGGCTGTAATCTACAGCCTGCATCCCACAAATGACTGTACAACTCTGCAAGCTCATAGGCAGTGCCAGTACCCGTTGCCTATTTGCCTTTTGTGGGCTCTCATACTTTTTTTCCTCTCTCAGGAATAAGTTTTTCAAGTTTCCTGGAAAGGTAAACTTGGATCTACAACCAGTGAGCTTAGGTGGGTGCGTGGGTCAGGCAGACTCCATCAGCTGAGTGTGCACGCTCCCTCTGGTCTCCTCGCCCCCTTTCTGTAACCCTAACTGGGCTCCCAGGCTCAGCAGCATTCATCAGCGTCTCCCAGAGATGACACACACTGCTGCTGGGGGTTATTGATGTGAGCATCCGTGGCAGGACACAATGTTTGTTTTGGGCAGAAGGAAGAAATAAGTCAGGGTTTTTCCTTTGAGGAGCTCCGGTTATTCAAGTGCTGGATGCTCTAACATGGGCAGAAAGGTACATTTTACCAAGTTCATAAAGCACAGCCCTGCTCCGACCTCTCAAAGCCAGGGCTTAGGGCACCAGTCATAGGCAATGCCTCTCGCAGCAGGAGCCGGCCTCCGTAGCCTTCGTCCTGGGCTGATGAGAACTGAGCTGCAATCCTCTGCTCCTCCCTGCCTGCTACAGGTCATGGGGGTGATGGGAGATGTTAGCTGCCTTTTCTAGTCTCCAATTCAGTGTTGTGTTTATGAGCCACGAGGACTGTGATTAAATCTCTACTCTGAGCAATGTTCTGAGGCCATACTGGTATCTAATTAACTTCTGCACTTCTGGCAGCTGAGGAAATGAAGATCCGTCTGTGACACTGTCTGTGGTGAAAGGGAAGGAATAGGAAAGGAGAGTGACGCCTTCAAAACATCGGCTTCAGGTGCTTCCCCTGGCTCTGCGCGTGTTCTTCAGCTGGCACCTGCAGCTGGGATGAGTGCTCACCCTGCAGCGGTGCTCTTCCTCCTCCCTGCTCCTGTCACCCTGATGAAAAAGGTTTGCTGCAGCAGCCATCACCCCTATCCAAGCCTTCCACTGATTGCTGCAGGGGTCGAGGTTGTGCAGTGGGGGCACGGAGCAGAAGGAGTTGTGCAGTAAGGGTTTTGGCAGCCCACAGACCCCAAGACACAGCATGAATGTAGGAGGTCTGTGGCGGCATGGACCCTCCCAGAACATGGCTTTGGAGAGTATGGTTGGCTGCTGTGGCTGGGTAGGTCTGTCCTCCACCTGTGGTGGCTGTCCCTGTTTGTTTTTGTGTTTTGTTTTTTTTTTTTTCACTTGACACCAACTCTTAATTTCCCAGTGCCGCTTCTACCGTTGCTCCATGGACATGTTCCTGGTGGTGGTGGTGGAGAACCATTTCCACCACAGGGCCGTACAAGGGGCCGAATCCTGTGACCTGGTGCCATTGGGGAAGAAGCCCTCAGTAATGCCTCCCGTGCAGCGGATCCGCCTGCCCAGCAGGATCAATGGCGCCATCTCGGCCCCATTATGTCGACTCTGAATCAGTGAGGAGCGCCAAGGAGCTGGGAGGAGAGGGCTCCTCCCTGTGCGGGGCAGCGCTGCTGGCCCAGGACAGGCAGGTCTTCCTTTCCTACCCCCAGTTTTGGAAGAGGTGGTGAAGCATTTGGCTGCTCTTGGGCTAGCCCCGACCCTCCAGGGGGATGGGTTGAGCCCCTGTTAGGGCACGTGCCAGGCTCCCCAGCTCCAGAAGCGTACATGGGTGCCTTCCTGCTGAGCCCAGCCAGCTCTGCTGGCAGGTAGAGGCAGGGGTGGGTCTTGGAGCCATTTCCAGTCAGCAGGCAGGCCCTGAGGAAAGCAGGGATGCCAGGGCGGCGAGGGGAAGCAGCACCATCACTCTCCTTCCCCACCTCCATGTGAGGCTGGGGGTCTGGCCTTCACAAAAGGGTGCCTCAGAGTGCTGGCCCATCCGTCCCCACACTGCTCACCGCCGCAAAGAGAGCAGGCTTTTGAGCAAGACTATGCCATTTAAGGAGTTCCTCGGCTGAGTGAACCTCGGCTGACCTCAGGGTGCCGAGTTTCCAGCACAGCCGAGCAGCAGCGTTTCAGTTGAAAGCACGCCACCCAAAACTTCCCTCTGCGCCTCTGGAGGGGGGGCCACAAGGGGTGGGCAGCAAACGGCTGCCAGCAGAAGCCGAGGCAGCATCAAATCAGCGACTCTTGGCCACAGCCAGGCCTCTTCCTAGGAAGGACGCTGCAGAGCAGCAGGACCAGCCTGCGTGTGGAGCGGCTCCGGCGGCTTTTGGCAGGCGCCCGGCCCCCAGCACCACCAGGCGCTGCAAGTCAGGACGCGGGAGCATCGCCCCAGCGATGCGGTGTTTACCGAGGCGAAAAACATTAACAACATGCACTCTGCTCCTCCTGTTGTTTCAACAAGATCAAGGTGTGTACGGGAGAGCCTCTGTGTGTATACATGTGCACGCACACGCACTCACGGTGGCTGGCGCTGGGTGCTGCGCAGCACAGACGTTTTTCCAGGCAGGCTGCAGTCAATACTGACAAATACAGCATAGGTCCCGTCTTGCCCGCAGCAGCTTGGGTGCTTTCCTTCTGTTGTGAAAGCCTCTGGGTGGCTCTCAGCAGAGCCTCGGGTCCGAATGGAGCATGGTCCGGCTGCTGCCATGCTGCCAGGAGGGTGCTTTCCCCTGCCCAGCGTGCTGCACAGGACAGGGGTTCGGTGCAAAAAAATAATAGAAGAAGGGAAAAAAAAATAGTATGTGAGATCATATAATTAAAGATGGTATCAGAATGTCTAATTAGGATGACTGAGAGAACTTGGCTGGGAGACGCAGCCAAGAGCTGAGTTAGTGTGTTTGCCAGTCCAAAGCTCCTTAACAGTAATTAATCCTTAAATGTCCAATTGTTCAGAGTTCAAGGAAACACCTCCTACTACTGTACTTTGTGTTCCTGTTAAGCAAGGAGACACAGCAGGGCGTGTGCCCTTATTCTGTAAGAGCGACACGCCTAGGGGTGTTGTTAGGAACTAGACCGAAGGTTGAGTATAATTATTAACTACCTAAGAGTTCCCAGCATTGCACAATTACCCAGCCCGCCTTGCAGCTGTGCGTTCGCCCGATTATTATTTTTTTTTTAAATATAAATGCTGAGCTTTAGTGGTGCATATGTACAAATTACAGCAGTGTCGTCTGGTCCCCTTCCAATGCAGTTTGTGTCACTAAGTCAGGGGGCTCTAGTGAAGGAGTCTGGGGGGGAGCACACAGACATACATACACACTGTGTGTACAGCCAGGGAAAATCAGTGCTCTTCACTGAAATTCAACAGGCTGATTTACATCAGTTTGTAAATTTCACCCAGAGATTTTTTTTTCCCCTTGTTTTGATGCTCTCAGTGACTTGTATTAACATAAAAGCCTTGTCTATTTACTCTTGTGGGGTTCTTCATTCTGGTTGCATTTTTGAGGGTTGGTTTTGTTGTGTCTTTTTTTTTTTTTCTTTTTTCTTTGTTGATATTAGGAGGAGAAAAAAACTAAAGGAAAGAAACATGAGTTTGAAAGGTGAGTGGAGCTGCTTGTCCTGCTACAAACACCATTCACTGGGCAGGTAGGAGGGCTGCTGCTGCAGGCTTTGCGGAGCTGAGCCCTCTCTCCTTGGTGTCAGCAGCAGCATTGCATATCGCTGGCAGATGAAGGAGGCATGTGTCATTTCCTCAGATGCAGCATCATCTTTTAAGTCGCCTTTCTGCTTTTTTACCCTCTCCTTTTTTTTTAATTCACCCTCTCCGGCAGGCGTGGCGATGGCCCAGCTGGGAGCCGGCCGGCCAAAGTCGCTTCTGCAGGGGATCATTAACTCGGGCGTCAGCCAAGGCCGTGCAGTGTTTATAAAACTCAGACAATTAAACGCCGTCGCAGCCTGAAAGGCTATAATTGGAAAGCAGTATGTGACAACGTCCACTGAGAGGGACCGGCACCGAGGCGGGCTGGGCCGCGCCGTCCTGACGGTGTTTGCCCAGTGCAGGTGGCAGGAGCCCGGCCAGGGCCGTGCCAGGCAAACGCCCAGCTGGGATGGTCCCTGCCCTGCACAGTTTACACGCTACCTACTCAAAAACAAAGGCTGGGCAGGGAAGCGAGGGCAAAAAAAGGACCAGAAGGTGTCTGGGGCATGTGGGCTGGGTGCCCCAAGTGACCATGGTGATGCAGGTCCACAGCGGACCAGGCTTGTTGTCCCAGGCTTTGGAAATGGCCATCATCCAGGCCCCGGGACCCAGGCAGGCCTTGGGGTGAGGGTCAGCAGACTGGCTGGGGCTCCACGGCTGCAGAGAGGACAGCAGCCAAGGACAGGGAAAATTTTTCATCATGAGACTCTCAGTGGTGGCCACACCAAAGGCAATTTATTACTGGTGTCTCGCCCCTTTGCTGTTGCTGGTCCCTTAGGGTTGTCTGCACCTCCGGGTTTGTACAGTGCCCCTGCCTCCACTCTTGGCCTGTTTTGGGGCACTGCAGTGCCAAATGCAATCGATGTGTGTCCTTCATCACTGGCCCTTGGGATCAGTGTCAGGTAGCTGCTGAACGTGCCCTCTGAGCAGATCCTCATCATCCATAATGTCCGTCGAGCGGGGAGGATGCGGAGTACCGGGTTGGGAGCACTGCTCCACGCTCTGCAACTGACTCAGTGCTGCACCATGAGCACATCCCTTCACCTTTTTGTGACTCAGAATTTTCATCTATCAATTAGGGATTTATGAGGTTTAATTAAGGTCTATGAAGTCCTTTAAGATCCTTGCTTGAAAGATGCTGTGCAGGCATAAAGTGGTGTACGCAATGAAGAAAACAAGAGAAATTAAATGCTCCAGACGAGAAAGAAGAGAGGGCAGGTTTCCCACTGCTTGGTCTCCCAATTACATGCTCTGTGTTTGGATGGCAACCTCACTTTAACCTGTGGACAAACGAACTTGTTCACCCCTTCTTGCAGCAGACAGGCGATGACGTGCAGCAGCGTCTTACTCATTAGTTAGCCTTCAGTCATCTTTCCAGAAGTATGAGCAACTGGGGAAGGGGGAAGGGAGCGAGGGCGGGCGAGGAGTACGAATTCCAGAGAAAAGGGAAGTATCAGCAAGCAAGCTAGGATGTGCAAGGGCCTTTATCGCTGCTGCTGAGATCTAGCTCTGCATAGTAACTAACAGGAATAGATCTCATCTGTCCCTAGAGGTACGTGCCCTGGAGCAGGGAAGAGCTGATGAGTTACAGCAGAGAGGAAGCAAGAGAGTCTTCTTATGCAAGGCATCTATTTCAGTGTCAGAGAGGTGGTAGACTCGACTTCAAGGAGCCTGAGGAAAGCATTTGAATCTAGCCGGAGTGAAAAATCGTTTTATCTGTGTGTGTATTTTAAGGTTAAGGCCTTGTTTGCAGAGGTTGCTAAACACATGCTTTGTTTGAAGCTCATGCTTAAATTTAAGCATGCGCTTAAGGCCTTTACTGAATGGGGACGTGCCCAAATTTGCTGAGGCGCTTGGCGGAAACCAGGTCCAAGTGGAGGGAGTCTGAGAGACTAGCAGGACCAGGAAGGTCCTCAGGAACTGCAGAAAGCAGTGATACATGTACAGCCTTGCCACACTATTCATAAGGTCAGGATGACCTGGGGGAGAAATGGGCAAAAAGGAAGTTGCATCTCCAATCTTTATTTTCTCCTTTGCTTGCTGTACAAACAACCCTGTGGAAGCTGGCTCCAGTAGGTGTGGTCTGTGTATGCACTCTTGGGTGTGCCGCTTTGTTGTGTTAAAAGGACCATTCCTCCCCTAAAAGCAAGTTTCCAGGTTGTCACCAGCTGTCACATCAAAACTCATGATCCCTCCCATCCCCCACCTGCATGCCTTCCATCTGAAGTAAGAAAAATGGAGTTGCCTGATGGGATGAAACCCCAGCCAGCACCGGGCTTGGTGTCTTGTCTTTTTCGCACACTGGTCTAGTACCCCTCTGTGTGTCTTTTGGGAGGCAGGGAAAAGAGATCCACATTATTTGCTGTGTGCTAGAATAGCCCCCTGTGTTTGGCGAGGCTGTCCTCCTTCTCATCGCCCCTCTTGGAAATGCTCCCCCAGTCAATCCAGCTTTCCTCCTGGGTTAAGCTTCCTGTTGGGCTGGCTGGTCTACTTTGTCTTTCTGAAAGCGCAGTGCTCCAGATCTGGCACAGCATTTAGCACGAGTGAGCATTCTTCAGGATAAAGCATAATAATGACCTTCCGTGACATGCTTATGACACTCCATTTGCATATCCCCAAACAAATGTTTTGTAGGATTTCTTTTTTTCTTTTTGCAATAGCAGCATACCATTGACTCATATTTATTACATGATCAACTCTAATTCCTCCAGATTCTTTGCCATAATACTGCTGCTTAGGCAATTATTCCAAGTCATTCATTTGTGAATTTAATTTCTCCCTCCCGATCATAGTACTTTGCTGTGTTTTTATTGAATTTTATCCAGCTGATTCTGAGTGGCTTTTGCAATTTATTGAGATCACTTGAAATAATAATGTGCAGATTAATTGTTCAGAAAATCCTATGCACAGGCCCATGCCTGCACCCATAGCTGGTTCCAGAGCCCAGCCTTTCCGTCTTAAAAACAAAGGCCTCCGGCACTTGATGGCATTCTTGCAATATTCAGCTGAAATGTCAGGATGAAGCCTGGCAAAGCTGTGAATTTTGGAAGG
The DNA here is from genome assembly GCF_964035555.1 of Netta rufina. NCBI lineage: Eukaryota > Metazoa > Chordata > Aves > Anseriformes > Anatidae > Netta > Netta rufina. The sequence continues at coordinate 38,357,823 of NC_140125.1, forward strand.
TTCTTTCAATGAAAATATGGAATAAGAGCATCTGTTCAGCTGGCAGTGGCTGTTGGTCTCCGACCATCTAGCGGTGGTTTGAATCAGTGATATTTTCTGTATTATTACAGGTCTTCAGAGCATGGAGTCCCTGGAAATACGCAAGCTTGAAATCAGTTTCTGGCTGTAAGGGCAGGAGCAGAGCTACAGCAGCGGACTGCACAAGCAGACACCACCAGCTCTCATCAAGAGTCCCCTGGCCTGGGCTTTCCTCCTGAGGACTGGAGCTGCTGCTCCACAACCATAGGAGTGTTTTTCCCCGTTCCCAGCCACGGGGGCCGGGAACGTGTTGGTCTCAGGAGCTAAATGTTGTAGGAATTTGGTGTCCTCTGGTGGCAGCAGTGAGAGTTACAGCAGGCAGAAGCAAGCCTTGGCCTCGCCATGCAGGTGGCCATGGGCGCTAGTGGGCCGTCCCAGGGCCTTGTTCTCCAGGTGGAGCACTGATATTCCTTTCCACCTGCACTGTAAATATTCCTGTGCCTGCCTGGCATCTCTTGTTTCTATATGCTCACCCCTCCTATTTATTTTGTGCCTGGGGAGCCGCTCCCCTTTCAGGAGCGCTGAGGGCTGCGTGACTTTGGGTGCAAGATTGACGTGGTGGTGGTTGCTTGTTGTTCACCTGGGATTTCTTCACCTCACAGAAGGGAATTTAGCTTCTGCGAGGACCTCTGCACAGTTGGCAAAGGCCTTTGCTGCTTGCCTTTGCATGGTCCTTAAGGAAAATAGCTGCTCTTGGTTTCAAAGGCCTTTTAATCCACTTCTTTGCAGGCACTGAATCTGTTACTGCCCAGGCTTGCCCAAATGTGGTTCCACTCACCAGGTGAAAACACTGGCGAGTGAGAAGGCACAGAGCACCTGGGCAGGCCATGCCTGACTCTTTTTTAGCCACAAAACAGGTGAGAGCATCTCAGAGCATTGTGTAGATGGTGAATACTACAAGTGGGAGGACGCGTTTGCCACAGCCTGTGGTGTGTAAAGTACGTCAAGGGAGCATGCTGAGCCTTATGCTCCTAGCTCCAGGTGCCTCTGCTGGATCCAGGCAAAAAATGATCATTTGCCAGGAACTTGAAGTTCAATGGTCTGTGTTTGGAACAACTGCAGTAAGAAGGGTCAAAAAGCCTCATTGCTTGTGAAGAAAAGCAGCCTTACTACCTTTCCCCCATCTCACGAACTATGTTACCACTTGGTATTCTTCTCTATTTCAAGGGCAACACAGGCATTAATAATGCAAAAGGAATATAGCACAGCTGGGGCTGCCTCATGGAGGTCAAAGGGATATGTTTTCTGACCTGTAGAGGCAAGCTGAGAAACAAGCTTCTACAGGCGAGTGAGGTTAACAGAGGATTTTTTAGGGTGTGGGTACGTGGACTTTGCGAGCCTGTGATGCATTGGGACCTATACAGGCTGACCCTAAGGAGCCTGTGCATTGCACCTTCTTGTAGAAAGAGCTTGAGAGAGCACAGGAGGGTCAGGAGTTTCCCACACTGTTGCTGCAGTCCCAGCTCTGGCTGAAAAACAAACCAAACCAAACAAACAAACAAACAAAACCTTTTGTGGTGTGAATACAAACAGTATAATGCTGGAACTGCTTGAGGAATTTTATAACCTAATGGAAAAGGATGGGAGAAAGGGAGTGCTAGTGTTTCTATTTCAAAGAGAATCACGGCACTTTGAGACCTACACTTAAATTCACAGAGGTATTTATTTGGGTGTGTGATTTCCAGGCAAGTTTTTGAGAATTGGGTGCTTGGGATCTGAGACTCAATAGTCTCGCCCCAAGACTCACAGGAAGAGAATCTACATTTTCTGGTCCCTGCTGTAAAACACCATCCCCACGCCTATCGGAGGCGGACAGACTGCTTCCTTTGCTATCTGCCTTCCTGCCAGTGCTGCTGTCTCACGGCTGTGCTAGCACTGGCTGACTCTCCAAGGCTGGGGCTGTAAACAGGGCTCTTCAGAAACCAGCATTATCTCCTGATCTGATAACAGAGGGGCCAGCTGAAGACGAGGCCATGGGAAGTATCTGGTCTTCTTGCAGCCCAGAGATTTAAACTAATCCTCACGCTGCAGTAATGTGAGCAAAGAGTCTTTTGCAGAAGATCTCCGAATTTTGAGTTGTTCTGTTTGGTGCCCTTGGCCATAGCTGGGCCTCAGCTGACCAGCAGAAAGGCAGTGACGAGCTGAGGGACCCCCCTGTACCCAGCACTGGGGTTCCTCGCTTCTGTGGAGCTGTGGGAATTTCACCGATGGCATGATCTGCAGCCCACTCGCCCTGAGAGCCCCCTCAGGGTATATTCTTGTGTGCACAGCCAAAGAAGCAGACCCAACACAGTGTGCATGTCCAAGGACGAAAGCTCTGCTGTGCCACTGCAGGTGTGGACAAGCTCCAGAAGCTCTCCCCGAGCTGGGTGGGGGTCACTGGCAGCTCCCATGCAAAAGAGGGGAGCAGAGCTCACTTCACCTGCTGGGTGCAGCCTCTGGTCCTCTCTTTCCCCGTTGACACTGTGACAGCCTTTGCAGACTCACAGCTAAGATGGGAAGAGGGCAGCACTTCATACATGTTCTTCTTTCAAGTGCCAGGCACACCTGAAACGGGCCTGAAACGTGGCACCCTTTCCAGACCTGAATTTTAGTTTCCAGTCATGTGCTCAGCTTAGACAAATTCACATTCAGAAGTGTATTTGAGGCTTTTCATTTGCACGTGTTTTTACAGATATTCCTTTCTGAAAGCCATGATAGAAACGCCTAAGATCCTCCCTGCCAGCAGCTCCAGAAACCTGTGTTTTAAGGGGAGAGCCAAATATTAGAAGGCATTTTGTCTGCTTTCTGTTGTCTCACCACATGTGGAGAGGTGCATTCCAGCTCCTGCCCGAAATGACCAAATAAACTTCTGGCTTCTTCTTCTCCACTGAGTATTTGCAGTCTCTCCAGCAGATGGTAGCAGCCTCCTTTAAACTGGGCAGCACTCCTGCCTGCTGCTGCAGGATTCCTGCCCTGGGGCTGATGTCTCTGCCTGCCCTTGGCCTCCTTTCATGCCCTGACCCTCTGCTGCACTCCTGGCCTCTCCCGAGGTGGCAGATCTCCTGTTTAGGTCCGCAGCATGCACTGAGCTTACCAGCAACGTGGATTGCAGCAAGACAAGGCAACGGCACATCACAGTAACATGTCTGACTGTGGTATATGATTTATTCATAGCCGTTCCACACTGCTCTAATGGTCTACCCATTACAGACTGGGGTATGATGGATGGAACAATGCAAGGATATGCTTCCTGAATAAAAAATTCAGGATCTAAAGCCTTGGCTAGGCAGTAGGATTAGCTGAAGCATTCACAAGTCACAGACAGGCTGAACCTTCAAATGAAATGGAGAATCAGTCAGCTTTATATTTCAACAGTAAGTCCTCTGCTGTGCTGGTGTAATATCACAGTTCTGTGGGTGTGATTACATTACCCTCTGATATATGGCCTCTGCCTATTAGCGGCTGAAAGAACTATGTCCCTAACATACAGTAAAAGGTTGTGTGTGTGATGGCAATCATTTTGTGTTTAATTATGAGTGGTTGAGTGCTGTGTTGTTGGTTTTTCTTTAAAGGTGCAGCCATAGATTCATTACTTTGCACTTTAAAACACTGGTCCTATAGGTGAGGACACAAATAGATTGTCAGGGTTTCTGGTTTTCAATATTCTGCATGAGGAAAAAGGAATGCAGGAAAAAGCTCCATTTGAGTGAGCAGATAAAGCAAAGCTTAAAGGCAAGTAAAGAAATCCATTGACTTTCCCACCTCCCATACAAGGTATGAGGGGTGAAGCTCTTAGGTATTACTATAACCTACCTAAAAACATAGCAACAGGCCAGGAATTCTGACTAACATGTTTGAGAGCATGTATTTGAATATATGTTTGGGTGTTGCTCACTTTAGAGCTCTAATAGTGGCCTGACTTTTGGTTTTGTAGCGTTTCACTCTCTTGGGCCTAGATATGTGAAACAGGTACATTTGCTGGAGAAAATATAGAGGCACAAAACTGCTCTTAACCACCACGTTCCTCAGAAAGCTCTTCCATGCAGTTGTGTCGTCAACTTTCTCATCCAGGGCAGATGACGAGAAGACTGACACAACACAGGCAAGGTCAGGTACAAAGTCTATCCAGCTGCCTGTCCCACCCAAGCAGCAGCAGGAGGTGCTTTAGGCAAGGCAGAAGATGTTCTGTGTAGACCATTAAGTAATTAGCTATGTGGCTGCAGTTCCCTGGGGTATTCCTAAATGCTGTCAGCTGGGGGTTGGCTCATGGGCTGCAGCTCTCCACAGCTTCTGTGAGATGTGGCTTTGTCCTTGCAGTGATGGAGAAGCTTCAGCTCATCTCTGACACCTTCTCTGTCTGTGAGAAAATTCTCTCTTCTCTCTTTTGCCAGCTTCTTTGATCTTTGCTGCCACCTGCTATTTGCTATTCAATCTAGGAGCTATTTTGATGCTTGGGTGGTAGGAAGAAGTGTTTACAGAAGACTTACAAGCCTTGCAGTTAGTGATATTTCCCTTCTGGAGCACGTCACAGAGTCTGAAGACCTAATTCTTACTCTTGGAGCTGTGGTTTATGGCAAATGTATGAATTAACGCTACCTTCCTTCTTTTGCTTGGTGTACAGTGAAGAAGAAGCTTTCTCTCTAAAATTTTAAACATTCTAATTCTTTAAGGAGGCTGTTTCTCAGACTTAATGAGAAGTTTCTGCTGAGGAATGAAACAGCCACAAACCCTTGTACCTAATGACAAAGACCACTAGAGATAACTCCCATCTGCACAGTGCCATACTGACTCACAGGCCATGATGGCCTTGACCAGCCTCACCTGGGGCCTCACCAGCCCTGCCAATGGCCCCAGGAGCTCCATTTTAAGCCAGTTTGGGGAGCTGCTGGCCCCTGGGTTATTCTGACGGTGTGTAAGCTTCTAGTTTTTTGCTACCTTACTCCTGGTCAAAGGAGCTAGGGTGTCAAACCAGGTTTCTTGTTGTGAGACCCTGATGTGGAACAAGCTCCTCTTTCTCGGAGTTGAATATGCTGTTATGTTGGAGGTGAGCAGCTGTTTATACTGGTGAGGCCTATGGTATGTTTGTGCTGGGATGAGGTTAGAGACTGGGGGGTGGAGGAACTTTTCTCCTATCTGTGCAGATTCCTACTTCTATGTTATTCTGCATAATAGCTGTTCATATTCTAAATAAATTTTACTTTCCCATTTTTTTTGCAAAGTGAAGTAGGTGCAAGGTCTGTGCAGTGCATTTCCTCAAATATTATCAAATTTCAGCCATAAAGCCATAAAAAGCAATTTGAAGGATGAGCTATCTTGCCTGAGATATCAGGGGTGTCAGTGGTTTGCTTAAGCATTTTAAGCTGTTTACTGAAGCAGTTGCCCTTCTTAAACCTTCTCCTATTATCTCTGCAGGAGGTCCAGTTGGGTGTCAGGAGGCTCAGAAGAGACCAGAGGACCCTAGTGCTTTGTGTGAGGACAACAGGATGCTCTTCAGGGGTTAGATCTGAATGCTGTAACTGGGGGAGTAGCAGGGTCTTGCTCGGGAGTGTAATGTTGCAGTGCAGCAGTCACTCGTGTTTGTTTGTTTGAATCTGCAGGAGTGACCAGGCTGCTGTGAAGGTGTTGTAACCAGGGTTTTGCAGACTTGGGCACGCCGTATGCATGCTCAAATACATGACGCTTGGGTTGACTGCCTGCATCTAAACATTGATGCAGTCCTACTGTCTTGTTTGATACTGACTTGTGTGTATATAAAATTCCTCTGCAGTGCTGGAGTACCTGTGGTGTGCTATAGGCGTGGTATGCCCTGAACTGGCACTTTAGCTGTCAGGTCATGGTGCTTGTTCAAATCAGGAAAACTAGTCTGTAAGTCTGATCAGCCTGGGCCTTAGGACCATGCTAGTTTGTGGTCAACTCGGTGTGAAATCCTGTTTGTTGAACATTGTCTGACATAATGAGGGCAGAGTGAGCTATACTGCTTGTCACCAGTGCTTTGTCTTGGCAGATACCTATGAGGAATGCCACAATGAAGGAAAACTTGCCAGAAGGAGAACTACTGCTTCATCCCATGGGATATAGGCAGAGGTCTTCACTAACATGCCTACTGCCAGCGCTGATAGTACCATACTGGCTCTGCATTACTTCCCTCTGTACCTTTCTTCTTATTCTCCCAGTATCAGGAATTTTATGGGCTTGGGTGTCAGGAGAGGTGATACATCCCTGACGAGGTGTTTGGGCTCAGCCACTTGTGAGGGATATATTTGCATTATCTCACTTCGGGGCAGGCTTTCACAGCGCAAGGTAGAGCTGTGCTGGATTCAGGACTTGCTCTCCTCACTCAGATGATGACTATCCCATGCTCTTATGTGGTGTCTCTGTTCTTCACGCTGCTCTGGGACTCAAACTTAGGTTTTTGGAGTTTCAATGAGATAAATCAGCTTTCAGAAGGACACAGTGGCTCTGGACCTAGTGGAAGAGAGGCGCAGTGTGAGGCTGTTTGAAGGCAAGGAAAAATCAAAAGGAGAGAAGAGGAAGAACACAACTTTGGGTGGATGTGTCCTGCTATGTAGGGCTGAACTGCCCTGTAGTCTAAGAAACTGAGCCTCCTTCCGTGTTCAGTAGAGACAGACTAATAAGTTACTGTGTTGTGCACTGCAGGAAAGAGCCTTGACTCTGCTGGAAGTTGACCTGTGTGACCTTAGTGCTGATATTTGCTGAGAGCTCCCCTGCAAAGAGACCGGTTCTCTCTGAACACAGGCAGAAGTCTTAACAGGACACTAGATTTCGTTATATCCCACGAGAGAGTTTGCATAGTTTGCGCTGTGTGACACTAACAAGCTGTTAAAGTGTTTTAAAGTAGAATGCGGGCAACATGTCCGCTATATGCTAACTATGCAAGTCTTTAAGTGCTCATTCATTGCACTGGCAGTAAAATACACCTGCTAGTCACGTGCTGTTCTGCGTGGTGTTTATCACTGGCAGCAACCTGAAAGCTACTGCTGCTCCCCGCTGCAGTCTTCTCTGATAAATCATGTAGCTAATGCCTCATAGACAGAAAGGATGAGCAAAATGCTGGGTTGGAGTGCCTAGTGGAGAAGTGGGAGAAGCTGTGCCACTTTACTCCTTTGACCCATGGATGGGGCTATTTATAAACTAAGGTTGCAGAGCTCCTTGAAATAAGAAATGCAAATGTTATCGTTGTTTTGCTTTCCAAAGGTAAAGAGGCTAATAAATTTTATGGCTGCTGAGTTATCAACCTGGTAGAATATAAAAGAGGAAAAAGAGGGGAATTTCTTTCCTAGCAGCCGTAAACGCTAACCAACAGCACTCCAAGTTATCTGTTCATAGAGGCACTTATCATGAAACTACTGTTAGGCCTGTTTTTCCTTTGGTTGCTTTCCTTAGAAGGTAAGAAATGACATGTTCTTTGAAAATTCTGGTTACGCGGTATTTAGGAACCTATATTTTTAGTCGTTGCAAGGTGGGTGTATAGCACAAGTCTTCAAGCAGGGTGAAGAAAATATGAAAGTAAAACTGTGATCTTGCATGTAATTTGGGGTATGTCTGATCATTTTAGATAGAAGATACATGCCTTGGTTTCCACTGTTCTGGGGAACAATTGCACCTTAGGCAGGCACTGAAGTTTTCTCATGGGGATAAATGTAATCAAATAATTAGTTAATGGTGAGCTCTGCCCCAAAATAGTGCAGAAATTCAAGAAAGAGACAAAATTTTTCTCCAAATTCATGTCTATGATAATTTTCTTTTCAGTGGTAGAAGATTGAATGAGTTAGGCAATGTTCTGACACTTAGGGCATCATTATTCAGATTTCTGCTTTTCCACAGACTTTCTGTACAATCTGAGCAAATTGATGTAGGGGAGGAAAAAAAAGTGAGGGGTGGTGATGCTGGGGGGTGGATGAGCTTTGTTTTCTGTAGTGGCTCTGTGAATTCCACACTTAGTACCAGATACTGAATTTTCTAAGTGCTCTAGGACTAAAAATGCTGTGGATGTCTTGGCCTTATTAGCTCTTTACTTTATCTCTCTGCCTGTAAGAAAGTAATGATGAATAGGACTGTAAGGTGCTCTGATTAACTGTTAGGAGGCTTTCATTCTTAACACAAACCAAAGAAATGATTGTGCTCTGGCATTTTAATTTAGTGAAAAAAGAAGTATGGTGACTGGAGTTCCTGTGAAAACAATTCAGGAAAAATGTTGATTGATAGCAGCCTGTAAGAATAATTATCTGAAACATATTAACTAGAAGAGCAAGGGAAGAAAGAATAGAACTTTTATCCAGGTTTTGGATAAATTGACAGATTTTTTTTTTATTTTTATTTTTTTTTTTTGGGGGGGGGGAGTAGGGAAGAGATGGAGAAAATCAGAAATACAAACTAGAATTTAAATGGTAGAGTAAGGGAGTAACTATAATATTGGAAGCAGCAGGGGTAAAAAAAAAAATCCTATGGAAAACATAAATCCAAAGCAAACACAGAAAACTAAAGAATGTGTGCTCTGGTAAGTTAAAATGCAATCAGACAAGCCAAAAATGAATCTATGGGGAAATGAGGAATCATTGCTAAAGCAATAACAAAATAATAAATTTTCTTTTAAATACATCTGAAAGAGGATCTGTAGTGCTGATAGACACACAAATAAATAAATGAATAAATAAAAGCTGAAGCCCAAGACAAAGGCTGCTTTTTTTTTTTTTTTCCTTTTTTTTTTTTTTTTCTTCCCCTTTGGTGTCATCTGCACAAGAGCTTATAAAGGCTTTGTACTAAGAACCTTTCTGTGGAGGGGATAAGCTAGGGAAACTGTCAAATCTGTGAACAAATTGATAATGAATAGCAAAAAACTTGTCAGGATTAGATGATATTTGCCCAAGGGAGTGAACCAAATGAATGTGTTAACTGTGTCCATGTGTTAACTGTTGTGCAAACTAATTCTTCAGTTGGCATTGGTGTCAGGAATGGAAAATGGCAAATGTGAAACCAGCTTTTAAAACGAGCTCTGCTTTAGGAGGACTTGAGGACCTGCGGTGGTAGTGGTACAAAAGTAGTGAGGCTGGCAGTAGGTAAACTAGGTAGTGAGGCTGGCTCCTGTACTAGGCAAAGGGGTGACACCAGAGTAGAGGAATGTAATGAACTAACTTGGGGCAAATGTGATATAATGGGGAAGTTTCCCTGTGGAATTGATACAGAAAGGCCATGACAATGGGTATGTGCCCATGGATTGTTTGTCTGAGGGGTTGTTGAATTTCCAAAAATCTTTTGACCAAGAGCTTCAGACACCATTGTTAAGAGCTGTGGAATAAAGATTCGGACTGGGAATTTTCAAACTGGGAAAAGGGGAGAGCCAACCTGCAGAGTCCCAGCATCACCTGTGCTGGGAAATGCTTTCAGCATATCTGGGTATCAGATAAGGAGACATGCTAGCTTGCTTATGCAAAACTGCTCAGGATGCTCAAACTGAAAACTTAAAGGGAATACATATGGTGGGCAGAACTTGTTCTAGCTATGCGCAGTGGTGAACTCTAAATTAGATACTGCTTCACAGTATGTAGCTGTCTGAAGACATCAACTCAGTTTTAGTAACAGTTAAGGAGCCAATTTTAGGTATTAGGGAGAGAACAGAACAAAATAACACATCTCTAATGCTGTGTGCAAGTCCAGTTCACTCACCTTGTGAGGACTGTCTAGCTTTTTCATGTTAAAAAACATGAAAGAACATAGGAGGAGGATAAAGGGGAAGAGTATTCAGACTTATGAAACAACTTCCACATGAGAGGAGATAAATAGGATGACTCTTTAGCTTGGAAGAGAGGTGGATGGGCATACGATAAAGACATACGAGCATGTGCAAAATGGTGAATTTTGTGGAAGCATGGAAGAACAACATCAAGAAGCCAGATCAAATTATTAGCTGGTGAGAAGGTATTTTTTTCAGAATAATTAAGTATGAAGCACCTTTGCCACAGGACTTCTGGAGAAGCCAAAAGTATGAATGGGTAAAAAAAATAAAAATAAATAGCAAGTTAATGGAAGAAAGGTCTCAGGAGTTCTTCAGCATTAAGTAATTGCTTGCTCAAGGAGATGCAGAAGCACAGAAGTTACACTTCCATGGTATATCACCCCAGCCCATTTTTTATTTTTTTTCCACAGCTGTTTTCCCTAAGCACCTGAGTTTGGCTGTTGTCAGAGGCAGCATCTCAGATTAGACTGACCTTCAGCCTGGTGCAGAATGGTCTCTCTGAAGTCTTTCAAATATTGAGATTTCTTCCTCCCCCATAATCCTGGAAACTGGGATTGGACCCTCTTTCTTCCCCAATGTAGCCTGTGGATCTATTCTCAAATAGGGTTGAAATCAGTGTTTAATAAAAAACCTCAAAAATACTGAATTTCTACAACAGGTTGGCATAATGAAGATGAGTCCCCTCATTGCACGTGCTTCCAGTATCTCAAATGAGAGCTGGGATCCTGGTTGTTGTCCTGAGTAAAATGTCACCTAAAAGCATGGATTGAGCAAACACACACGTTAAATAAATGTTACTCAGCAGTCAGGCAGCAATTGTTTGAATTTTCTACCAAGCACCATGAAGACAACAGGAGCTTGTGAATAGCTCATGGCTGAAACTCAAGTGGAAAAATAATGCAGGGAAGTTGGTGACAATTATCGAAAATGGGCAGCATGGCTCGAGGGATGGGCTGAGGTGGTCATGGAGAGCAGCAGTAGCTTTCTGCCACCCTGCTGACCATTGCGAGTGCCAGTACCCGTCTCAGGAGGGTGGGGGTACCCCATACCACTGGCCCATGCTAGGCACGTTTCCTCCCTGTAGCGTGTGTGCTGCCAGCTGTCCTAATTCAGGTGTCTCTCACCTGCTGGCCTGAGCTGGCTCCCCATTTACTTTTTGGTGTGGAAAGAAAGGCATGCAAGCCGGAGTGTGCAGCAGGACTAAATATTCCCGGGTTGGCTTCTGAATGCTAAAGGAGAATTATTGTAGGAACAGCAGGGCTTGGCTGGCATGCAGGGGCAGCTGTGAGCATGCTGTGAAGTTCAGCTGAGGATCCAGACCCATGGCTGCCTTTGTGAAGATTTTAGAATAAACCAAAATTCATGTGTTCCAATCCAAGTGTATACTAAAGGAAAGAGAATAATGTTTACTGAAATACCTACAGGCCTGACTTTTGGCTCCGCAGACTATTTTATCTGTCAACACTCTCCAGGAAGAAAAGAAATTGCCGCTGTTTCTGTATCACTATGGCAAACTCACAACAGTGTGATGTTGCTCCCTGGATGTGGAAGATGTAGATTAATGTGAACTGCTCCTTTTTTAAGGAGTTTCAGCTTGTATGTGCTCAAATGACCCTAAGTTTGTACAGGGCAAGACTAGGCTGTGCTCTCAATGCGTAAGAATTGGGGGTTGGCTCACGTGCATTTGTAGATGATTGCAAAATCTCCTTTTGTTCATGGGAATTAAATGTTTATTAGCTGTCCTTGGCATTTTGTACTTTCCAAAACAAAGATAGGTTGCTTTCTTTGAGATACAAAGCTAAGTTCCATTGTAATACAGGAGAACAGCAGTGTATGAATTGGGCTGAAGAGGAGAGTGGTTAGAATACAGGAATTCTGAAGGGTTTTTAGTGCCTGTGAAGGATGAGGTCCATCAACTATGTATATGACTTCACTGTATTTCAACACTAATTTCAACAAATGTCATCTGATTATAACAACTAGAAGCTTATTCTAGTGTAGCAAAAATAAAATATAACGGTTGTTGGGGTGTGCCTCACCTTTGGAAAGTAGGGCAGAGGAGAAAGGTTACAGCTTTCATGATTGTGTGTTTTTAGGTTTATTATATTTTCTGAAGGCTTTTTCTAAGGTTTAAAATTGTGCAATTAATTATTCTTTTACTTATTTATTTATTTTACCTTTTTAAAGGTCAGACAGCTCATCTCCTGGAAGAACAAGGAAAACTAAAGGTGAAGTATGAGAAACAGCTCTATCTTTTTCTTTTTTTTTCTTCCCTTTTTTCGGTATCTGTCACCTCTCTGGCTGATGCTTCCTCTGAGGCCGTCAGGAGAAGAGCTCAGTGCACTAAACTGTTTAATTTTGTAAAGAATAAATGCATAGCAAATGACTCAGCAACGTGGTACTGCGCTTTCAAGACTACAGTACCTAATCAGGAAATAAAAGTTTCTCCGAGCAACGTTTGTTATTAGGTTGCACATCCTGTACGTAGGTTGGCTGTGGTTAGCGCTTGTTCCTAGATGCTCCGTTGCTCTTTTAGAAACGGAAGATCGCTGTCTTTCATCTTTCTTTGAGGTACTAGAGGTGGATCATAGCTATTGTCAGGATGCAGGAGGGCGTTAAATTATTGTTCCTAGTGATAGTCAGCTGTCTCTCATGCTGAGTTTAGTCACATCACTCACATCCTTACCCTAAATACAAATCTTTTTTTATTTCATTATTTCCCTCTTTAGTACTTTCTATGATGACATGGGGATTGTGCCAGTTGCCAGAGACCCAGAATATGGGCGATGCTCTTGGTTCACTTTACCTTTCCTGTTGCGTACCAGAGCTGTGGCTTTTTGTCGTGTACGTTGTGTACCTTGTGGTGTGTGGAGATGCACGCAGAAGCTGTTTTTGTGATCTCTTCCAGATTAAGCGCTGATGGTTCACAACAATGAACATAACAGATTATGTTCAGCATATTTTGTTGATTGCTATGTGGGAATTGGTAAGAAAGCTGAGCAAAAAGTGTAGAGTTTTGGAAGACTGGATTTGAAAATTCCAAGTCTATATTTCCATGTATTTCTAGCAGGGGTGCAACTGTTCTTTTAAACCACTGTGACATCAGGAAAAGCTTGGTACTGTGTGAGAATGGAGCCTCTATGTCCCCTCCTTTTACCAGTTTTCTTGTTGGAAATAAGTAATCAACCATATTTATTTCTTTATGTCAAAGGCTCCAAGAAAATTCCAGCTTTCATGTGAGCATGCGATGCCACCTGAGACTCCTTCAACTTCAGGTTTGTGTCTAATATTATCCTTGTAGAGGCTTTCCTTCCTGCCAATTACTTTAGAGAGGCTGTGGAGGGAAGGAATTCAGCTGTTTTGAACGGCTTTGTGTGTGTGGGATGTGACTGAAGTAGGGGTGAGCTGTGTGAAATCCTTAGTTTTGTTTTGTTTTGTTTTGTTTTTGTGTGTGTGTATGTGTTCATAACAGTACTTAAGTTTCTTCAGATGCTGATTGAGGATGCTGGTATTACTTAAATCATTCAGCACTGTGTTTTGTGGTTTCTTCTTGCTTGATGGCTGAACATTTCAGTGCATCTGCAGTATTTACTGAGTACCTGAGTAAGGTTTCTCTTTCTGGCCGTCTTAAAACTGACAGTTAAAAAGATTAACATAGACTTCTTACAGAATCGTTTTAATAAATTTTGCCACATTTTAATATGCTGGTGGATGTGACTTTCTTTCAAAGTTACTGTTCTTTTCTAACCTGGTCTTCGATTTTTCTGCAGTTCATGCTCTGAGGCCAGCTGACATTACAGCAGTTGCTGCAATAGGAAATTTGCAAAGAGTAAGTACATGCATTAAGTGTGCTGAACGTGACCCATTTCCTCCTTTCTGACTCTGCGATGAGGTGACGATGAATTGAGCTGATGCTGTAATTTGGGGTCCCAGTTAGGGCATAAAACTTTCCATGAGCATCAACGGTTTCTGGTGTTTTTAAAAAAAAGAAGACTGGAAATACCTGCTGTTCAGTGTTCCAGTATACTGTGAGTACAAAAATAGGCATCTGACTTCATGCAGGAGGAAATTTGATCACAGTGCTCTTGCAGAGAGCCATGGTATTTGATTACCATGCTTGGATTTTCCTAACAATGAGCGAAACAGATCGAATAACTGGAAGAAGCATTTGGGAAAACTCTAGGAAAAAACTACGGTATTGTTGATCAGCATTAGGACAAATAATCAACAAATGTAGTAGATTTTCCATCCCATTTAAGTGTTTCCATCCTGTAGAGTTTAAAAGTCAGAAACTCTAGGTGAATCATAAATATACATGTATACTTCTGATGTATAAACTGGGTGAAGATCTACCTGTTCTGATAGTTAGATTTGGATAATTTTTACTTAATAGTTGGAAGTAAATATCTGAAATAGATTTGAGGCCCAATTAAAAGTGTTTAACCACAACCACAGTTCTCAAGCTTTGAGGAAGTACAGAAATGTATCTAGTGGGCAAAAACTGGGAGCCATTGTGGGGGCTACAAATCCCAAGAAATAGGGGAGATTCTACTTTGTCACAAAGCAACCTTCAACTTTGAAATGGTATTCCTTGAGATACCATACTTTTCCTTGGTTTAAGGGCTTTCAAAACAAATGTACAAACAAACAAAAAAAGCATTCCTGGACTCCCTGCAAGTACTTCCCTCTTCGGAAGAGAAAGTTTTGTCTTAAAGTGGAAGTTGCTTCACTCTCAGACTGGAGGCGTGGTCCTTCAGGCCAGGTCTTTTTTGTGATGAAGTCTTTATTGCCTGTGGGTGGTGCCATAGAAAAATGTTTAAATGATCGTTTAATGAATATCTGCTTTCTTAGAGCAAGCATATGTCTTTGTCTACTCCTAGACTACTTGCAATCAGTGGAGTTCCTCTGTTAAGGTGTTGTTTTTTTCAACAGACACGGTGTTGGCAGAGTGCCATCCATGTAAATTATCTAAATGACTTCAGGTCATGTCCCTTGTTGAAAAGAAATAGATTAGAGAAATTCAATATGGTTTAGAACAGCATTTCATTTGACTGAATTTGAGTTCAGCCAGTCAAATTTTATTTTAAGCCATATGTAATAAATTCATTAGTGAAAGCAGTACCCAAGAAAAAAATCACCAGACTATGAGAACACAGTGTAATAAGGAAGTGCTGCAAATGACAGCTCTGGAAAATAATTTAAATCTGTTGCAAACTGCAGCGTAATGAAGAAGAATATGTAGAAAACTACTACTTGGAAAAGAGGTGTACAGTAGAGGAACAGTGTGTGTAGAACTAAATTTCCCTATGCTTAGTGGTATTCTTATTGCCTGCTTTTTCGCAGACACCAGGAGCCAGTGTTCATCGTGAAGACTTACTCCAAAGGTAACCATGAACTGCTAGCATCGACTTCTGTCATGATCCTAGTTCATAAAATATCACAAGGTGGGAATTAGATACAAGCAATTCTTATTGTTGTTATCTAAAAAGGAGAAAGACAATTTAAATATAAAAGATTTTGAGCTGCTGGATCCTTCCCCATCCTTAGTTAACAGAAATTTTTTGTACTTAGACTGTGTGTGTTTTTTTGTGTTCCTTTTTTTTTTTTTTTAAACCAAGGTATGCAACTACCTTAAGGTTGCAATAACCTTGATTAAGACTTGTTACTCCATGATGAATCCTGTGTAGTAAATATCATCCACTAATTAGAGAGCAGAAAGCAGAGATTTATCAAAGCAAAGAATGAACCCAGGAGTGTTAGTACCCTGTCCTCTGCTTGAATGATTCCCAGTGTTTGTGGGCAAGTTCTACATCATTTTCTTCTTTCTTGCCCTTTTAGCAGATCTAAGTTAGTGGGAAGAATCATATAGTTAAACCTCGTAGATGCAAATCTGTGTAGCTCTTTTTAGGCATTCCAGATGAGGATTTGGCCCTGCAAAGACAAACTTTAAAAGACTAATAATTTTAAATGGTTGCATGAACATCTGTGTCCACTTACGCGTGCACACAGAGAGGTCCTAGCATTGCTTGTGTATATGCATAAGCACAAATATTGCAACAGGCAGAGTGTGGAGAGGCAGAAGAATTTGATCCAAGACTGTGTTCTTCCTCAGCAGTAGCTGATGACATGATGGTTCTAGGGAGAGAAAGGCCCCATTCTTAATTTCAGCAACTGCTGTGAAAATGCAATTTGAGCTGTAGCTTGAGTAGGAAGAGATTGGGGCTCTGCTGAAATGTAACTTTTCTTTGAGAAATGGAATAACAGCTTCCTGTTTTCTCTTCCCTTTCTATAGCACAGGAAAGAGCCTCCTTGACGTGAGCGTGGAAACTTTAGCAGGTGTGTCTTGCTATCACACAAACTCAAGCAAATTAACTAAATGTCAAGCTGGCTGCAGGTCAAGGGCTTTGTTGGGCTGCAGCGGGGGTTCAGCACAAGCATGCCACAGGGGTGTAAGGGAAGCCTGAGGGAAGGTACACATGGGGAGTACGAGTGCAGCATAGGCTGGGCTATCTGTGCAGGCTTTCAACAGGCCATCTAGGTAGCCCCAATCCCTGCTGGCACATCTTCACTATGCTTTCTGCCTACACTAGCCAAGTGTAATCTTGTGTGGATTTGCCTGTCCAGTGCTCCTTCTGCTGCCACACACTCAGAATTTACACTAGGGCTGCCCTTGATGCACCACATGGATGTATTCAACCATGAGCTGGTTGTGATAGTAGCCTTGACTTGCTTGACAGGTGTTGCAGGTAAAACCTTCAGGTCCACTGAAATGCTGAATTGAGTAATGGGTAGCTCCCGGGTCTTCCCTCCAAACCTTCCAGTGTCTTAATGGCACCTCCATTCTACTAGCTGGAAAAGTGGATTACAAACTGGCAACTCCTTAGTGCTTCAGGAGCTGATGGCCCTTTTCAGAAGCTTCATTTCTACAGCCACTTGTATTTAAATCTGCCAACACTTCTTGTGGCTGACGTGAGAGGTGGGGGTGGATGTTTCTGATCTGAGTGTAGAGGAAAACTCAGACATGAAACCTCCAGTTTTTAGGAGCAGTCACCACTCGGGAACAGCTGCAGAGCATCTCAGGTGCCCCTCATGCCTGCCAGGAGATCCCCAGCTCTTACATATTCTGGTCTACTTCAGCTATGTTTATAGTGAAATTGCAGAGTAGCAGTCCCATATATCCAGAAATAGCCTAACCCATGTATGTCCTTTAGCTCTCATTAGCAGTTTTAATCCCTCGGTCCTGCACCAATCTCCTCTGCCTGGCACAACGGGATCAGATGGTCGAGCCACGTAAGTGCGAGGGGTTTCTGGCTGGGCAGTTCACTCATATCTAGAAAGGTGGAGGATGGATGTGTTTGGTAATGGAGCACCTCTTGGGACACAGAGTGTACTTGGTACCAGCTGAGGCTGTACAAGACTTCCAGGGACAGACCCTGGCATGGAGGGTCAGTTGTCACCTCTCAGAAACAGAAGGAATGAAGCCCCCATGCGCTTTCAGGTCTGGAAAATCTGACCTAACATCAGGGCTTCTTCTTTATATCTGCAAAACAACTGTCTGAGCTCAAATAGAATTAGAGTGTGCCAGCCAACCTGTGTTTACTGTCTTCATCTAAGTGCACACCTGAAAGTGAGATGTCTGAATAGGAGCTAATCACCCCAAGCACTCTGTCTAGCTCAGACAAGTGTCTAATCTTTACATATTTAAGAGAGAAAAGATGAAAACCTGAGGTTTCAAATGTTCTTTGACTTTATGACAAAAATCAACTAAAGCTTCACCCTTACTGATGCCTTGACAGATTCTTTCCTTGTGTTTTTTTCAGAGACCTCCTGGATCAAGCTGTAGAAATAGTGAAGCTCATGAAAGAGGATCAGGTTTGCTTAAAACACAGAACAGTTCAGAGAGCTTGGTCTCCAAGCTGGAAAAGGGGGAAGTGTGATGAAATACCTTAAACACCACTTAAATGTCTCTTCAAAATAGAAAATGCTGTTTCTTGAGGTTAACAGACTTTGGTCTCTCTGACGTAAATAGAATCAGTCCTGTACCTTTTAAGCTATGGAGTTTTGTTCCTAAAAGTATCCCACCTGGCTTATGTTTGTCAGAGTGGCTGAAGATGTTGGTATGGAAGTCAGAATTTTTGTTTTGCATTGGGTAAGAATGCAAGACCTCTGCTAACTATACTCAGAAACTGTGCTGGTGTTTCTGAGAAGCCAACCCACAATTATAATTCTTGAAATTTGTTACTGCCTCCTGGCCTCTCAGGATCATATTTTTTAAAATGCCAGTAAAGCTCTGTATACGCTTTGGCTGATGCCAATGGTTGATGCTGGTGAGAGCTGAATTATCATTCATGGCTGAGTACTTCAAAAATCCCATCCTGGAGTTTGATGTACTCGTTTTTTCTTCTGTTCTTAACCCCTAGGCACGTTATTGTGTTAAAAAGCCTTGATATAACTGGCAAATGTAACTGCCAAAGTGATTCTGCTGTTGCCTGCTCCCTGTAAAGGCAGCACACCAGACTATACGTGAATGGATTTAGCATAAGTTTTTTGTGGAACTGAAGGCTTCTAAGCAATTTTCTTTTGTGACTGGCGAGTGTTGCCTAATGGACTTACCACAGATGGACAGGGCTGTAGCTCTTAGATTTTTGCTCCACTCTACATCCCACTAGTATGACCCAATCTCAGCAGTTCAGGAACGTTAACTCTGTCATCAAGCTGCATCAGTGATAGAAAGAAACAGCATCAGGCTTTGTGCTGAGTTGTGCATGCTCATTTCCAATGAACCCTCCAATGGCCACAGTGATTTCTGGCTTTATCTTGAGATTTTTAGAGGTATGCATTCAGCTTTAATGGCAGCAGTTGCTTCCTAACCATCCATTTGCTGCTTTCTCTAGGGTAAGCTGTTGAGTCAGATGGAAGGGATTGAAGTAGCCATGGTTGTAGGCACTGTTTGGGCTTGCTGATTTAAAGCTACAGCAAATCTTACACGAGAAAGGAAAATGACAAATAGGGCTTTTACCATCATGTTCATTTCAAAGTTTTATTTTATTTTTTTTTTTCTTTTAGATGATGGACTTCCAAAATGACTGGAAATTGATCACAGTTTTCTTTAGTGCTGAAAACCCGTGCTCTTCCTGTGCTTTCACAGAACCGGTAATTTTTTCTTGGGGTAGTTTAGCAGTCAAGGCAGGTGATAAACTCACTTTTCCAAGCTCTACCCTTTGCCATAGTGAACCAAAGCAGTAGCTGGTTCCAGGAGGTTGGAAAGTCACTATTCAGTAATGTAAGCTGCTGGTGCACCACATGTTTTGTATTTATAAATGTGTAAGTGATTTGTCATTTCAACTCTGAGATGACATAGTAGGATAGTTCTCCTACTGGTTTTGATGGTGTTTTTCATCTCACAGGAGAACTGCATGTTGGAAAACCTGGAAAAACTTCAAGAGGTCTTGGACTTCTTGTATAAAGAAGTAAGCTTTATTCATCAATTTTTAATAATCTGAATCTTTTGATTTCTTTTTTTCCGGTCTCTCTTACCATACAGTGGCTTGTACCAGTGTTCAAGTGACTTAGAACACACATCTCATTGACTTCAGTCTTCTGGTTGTATTTGTTGGCAATAAGCACTTAAAGTATATTGTGCTATATTTTATAAATATATATATATAAATTATGCTTTAAAAATCTGATGCAAAGCTAAGCAGTTACCTGTCCATCCTTTGTTACACAAGCTGATGTACTACTCAGTCTGTTTTTAAGTGATTTGCATTAATAACAGAGTATGTCAGTCTAGGTCTGAAAGCTGTTCCTTTTGAAACAGTGGTGTTTATGAAAATATATTGAATTGCTGAATGCATGGAGCTACCTAGGCAGTGTACAGGCTGCTAAATAGATGGTGGTGACTTGTGTGAAATGGGAAAAAACACATTAACACATTAAAATAATAATAATAATAATATATATTATATATAATATATTTTTTCTCTCGTTATTTGTCAATTTTAAGTGTTTTTAGTGTTTCTAAAGGTTTTCTAGCTGTCTTAGCTGGGATGTGTCTACTTCTTTAGGAAAGTTTCTGAGAAATGCTCTGCACTGAGTCTTAGTCGACTAATGAGTTAGATGAGGATGTATCACTAGTAAAGCAGAATATTAACAGTCTATCTGAACTAGTTCAACAGCATCTTCCAAGAATTTTGTGTTGCCAGATTGAAGGCCTGAAGGGTCTTCTAAACCTTCTCCGGTTTCATTGCATTAGGCTACAACCACTCATTCCTCTCAGGCTGACTCCAACAAATGTTATGTATGGGTGAAGCTTCACCCATGCATTTGCTTCAGATTCCCTCCCGTATTGTTTCCGGAATCTGTATATGTGCACTTGTGAAAGTGAAATATAATTATATAAATGGACAGCTGCTTTCTCCTTGGGGGAGAGGGGAGGCAGGATGCACAAGTGCTTGTGTTATTACACAGAATGTTTTATCCCCAGGCTTTACATTGATTCATTGCCACAAAAATGATATTTCCTAGCTTATCTGAGTTCAATTTAGTTGGCTGGTGGCCATGTAGTTTATGTAAAATGAATTTTTGGGTCTCAGTCAAGAAGTCGTCATGGTCACAATTATTTCACAAAGGATGATTAACATTATTCTAGATGGCAGGCATAGAAGTAGGGTTCAGGAAGGAATTGGCAAAGACCGTGATCATTGATTTTATGAAGGTAGAATCCCAGCCCAGAGGTAACACAAGTGACATTGTAGACATTGTAATTTACTGTTAGTGCTATTTGCTAATCTCCAATTGCTAGTATTTATGTGACTAATTTTTACTTTATAACTGCAGGTTCCCAAAGCCTTTGTAAATCTGGTAGATTCTACTGAGCTCACAACTTCCTTTCTTGCATGCCAAGATCCCAATAATGCAAGGTAACAGAGGTTCCTTTAAGTTTTCAATACTGTCTCCCACTACTGTTCAGACACATAGCTTTGTATATATATTAGCTTTATACCTATCCGGTAGAGTATTCTGAACAACTTTCTGCCCTTAACACCAATGTATGTCACAGGTTTTTAGATCTCCACTTTGTTTCTGCAGGCATAGATTTACCAGGAGGAGTAGGTGCTTTAACTCAGCGGCTTGGGTAGCACATCTCAATAACATACTGTGGTGGTGGTGGGTTTACCCTGGGCAGTAGCCAAGCACCCACACAGCCCCTCTATCACTTCCCTTTACCACACCCCAATGGGACAGGGGAGAGGAAAGGAATAATGAAACCCAGAAAATGTGGGTTGAGATAAGACAGTTTAATAGCTGAAAGAAAGGGGGCTAGGGGGTGGGGGAGATAAATGACTCAAAGGTAATAACTCCCCACTTCCCATGAATGGACCGTTGTCCAGCCAGTCTCAAATCAACAATGACCTTGGAAGCCAAATTTTCCCTCTTCTTCTCTACCTCAGGTTTTATTTCTGAACATGATGCTATATCATGTGGAATATCCCTTTGGTCAGCTTGCCGCTTGTCCTGGCTGTGTCCCCTCTCTTGTCCAACCCCAGCCTGTTCACTGGGTGGGACAATGTGGAAAAAGAGGAAGCTTCAACACTGCAAGCACTGTTCAACAGTGACCAAGGCACTGGTGTGTTATCAACAGTGTTTTAACAAGAAATCCAAAATACAATGCCATATTGGCTGTTGTTAAGAAAGTTAACTCCATCCCAACCCACAATACAGTCATTATGGTAACAAGACCGTACAGTCCATCCACTACTTCAAACTTGAAAAAGAAACTCTGAAGGCTCTTTAAATGTATAAGTTTCTAGGTATCAATGTTCACAGTATTCACAAAAGGAATAATGAGTATTAAAACACTGGCAATATGAGAGCTACTGCTTGGGCTTAGGGTATGGTAGGATGGAACATTCAACTTGCCCGTTCTATGGTAACTGCTTACATAGATGTTTTCATCCATCTCCTTCTCTCAGCACCTTGTAAAAAAAAAGTGTGAGTAGCTTAAGTCCCAATTTAGTAGGGAGTAGGAGTGTGCACAAGGACAGTTATGATAGAGTAGT
Source organism: Netta rufina (assembly GCF_964035555.1). Lineage (NCBI taxonomy): Eukaryota > Metazoa > Chordata > Aves > Anseriformes > Anatidae > Netta > Netta rufina. The sequence goes on from NC_140125.1 coordinate 38,379,699, forward strand.
TTACAGCTGATGAGATTACACTCCATTTTACTCCATAGCAATTTTTTTTCTCGTGCTCGTGGCATACTAATATAGTAATTCTGAAGTGCTTTACAAGTTTTGCAAATATATGGCTTGGGAGATGTTCCATCAGTCAAGCAAGAGGTCTGGCTGCTGCATAACCACATGCATAACAACAAGCATAAGCAGAGGAGAAGAAGCTTTCCTTGTCAAAAATGATTGCATGGAGAATATTAGCAAGTTTACATATCAATGGGCTCTTGAAGCTGTGTTTATCTGGTTGAACAGTTCTACCAGTTTGTATGCTTTGTGCTTAAGTATAAAGCTCTTGGGCTCATCAGGCTCAGATAGTCTCCCAGATAAGGGTCTCAGCATTTGGTTAGCAATTTGTCATCTTTGGACTGTGCTCTCAAAGAAAAATATGAGCCATAGCAAAAGAGGAAACTTCAGTGTCTAAGAAGAGAATAGTGGCTGACATTTCCAATCCCATGTCAGTATCTAACTTCAGGCACTGGAATTTGGAACATAAGTGGGATTTGAAATTACTTCCTTTATTAGCTTCTCATTAACTACAAGTGTTGTCCATGCCAGAATTGGTGGATGAACCCCACTTTTAGGCATAAAACTCTCTTCATGTATTGTATGAAGTTCTTAGATGTCTCTATTTGTTCCTGCCTGTTAGGCTTTGGTACGATGCTTGTCCTGAATTCACTTTTTTTTTTTTTTTTTTTTTTTTTCCACTCACCAGTGCTAATAAACACATCTTAATAGAAAACCTGCTATTTTACAGGTTTAGCTAGAGTTTTGTGAAAAGGAGAGAGTGCCTGATCTTGACAGGTGCTTACTGCTTACACCTGCAAGCTCCACTAAAAGTTTCTCAAATTCTCATTTATCCTGGCATTTTCATCTGAATTTACCTTTGTTGGAAACAGGCTGATCTCAAAAGTATCCTATGTTGTTCCTGTCAGCTGCTTTGGGAGAGGGTCCGAGTTACCCTGTCAACTGCAGAAATACTCAGTATGCAGATCTCACCCTGTAGGTCAGAAATTTTGCTGAGATTGGCCAGCTGCTTTGTAATGTCTAGCCACGCTTCAGCATAAATAAGCTTTTGAAGCACTGAGCTTCCATCCACATTTCTAGATGGAGGTCTTGTTAACAAACACTAAGGCAAAATTTCTTCTGGAAAGTATTCTGGGTGTGTTCAATTTTCGTATGTGATTATAGAGAGGGAAGTATTTGAAAACCAGCATGGCACCTATTTTAAACCTAAGCATGCTGGTAGCTTGCAAGTCCCTGTACTAATCCCAGTCTGGCGTATTTGTCAACTGAATAGGCTTTCGAGTGTAGTAGTAGTACAAAGCTCTGGACATGGAAATATATACCAATGATTATACATATTAAAAAAAAAATAAAATACAACTCCATATAGCTTTGTCAGTGTATGCAATAATTTAATCTTCAATACATGCTTGTCAGTGGCTTCAGAGTCTGTACTGTCTTGTTATCTATTTATCTAAAGTTTATAATGTCTTTGCTTTTCATTCTTCTCTGCAGCAATCCTGTTGGGAATCAGTGCAATTGTGTACATGAACACTCTGCGCTAGATGATTACATACTGAGGTGGTCCTATCAGGTAAGGCATATTCCGTATTGCTTGGTGCTTGTATTGCTAGACATCTCTGTTCATTTTCCAGATTAAGCTGATGTTTCTAGATTAAGACCACATTTCTTGGGGTCACCAGGAACAATGGAGATGTTCTTTGTATATCTGAGTGACCCAAGTGTCTCTTCCAGTTTCCAATGACTGTAGTTCTTGGGAACCTAGGAGTTGTTATAACCCATTAGAGGAATGATTTATCTTGTCCTTTAACTTGGCTGTTGATGCCACGTGACTTAGATGGAAACTTTCTGTAAGACAACAATAGTTGTGCTGTAATCCCTTTAGAAACAGCAGAGAGGCAAATAAGCATGAAATTTTATTTCCTTGCTAAGCATGCTATTCTTTCAAAGAAAGTGATAGTAATTCAGGGTAGCTCTCTTGTAGCCACAAGGAGTTTCTAACTATTGCATAAGAAGATTTCATTTAATTACTGTCTTTGTTCTGGATTACAGAATTTGATTCTTGTGGTTTATTAGGGAAGGAGATAATCTTAGTTCACTTTAAACTCCAATGAATTGCACATATATTACACTATACAAAATAATACTCATCTGATTATATGGTTGTCTATTCAGGATGCTTGGGGAAAACTGCTAGAGTCTGCAAGGTATGATCAAAAAGATGACTTCACTGTTGTTCTTCAGCCTTCTTTCCAAGAAACGAATCTGTTGCTCAGACTGGTGAGTAAATGCAAGCTGCTCCATTCTTTCTGGATTGTGTCTGGTGAGACTGAGTGCAATATTCAGCTGGCTTTCTCCTATCTAGGCTGTATAATGCCAGAAGACAAGCATAGTTAGGCAGCCAGGACACATCTTGGCATCAGACATTGAGGTACTAGGATTGGGGTTCAGTTCAAGCAGCATCATTCAGAGATCCTGTGTTTTTTGAATGCTGTGTTCCTGGAGAAATCAGCTCATGGAACATCTGTAGATTAGATCACAAGTGCCCAGAAACTGACAGTGCTGCTAGTTTTTCTCTATCCTTGCAGTCATCCTTGCTCATTCACTCCCATTATGCTTGTGTGTGTTTGGAAACAAAGCCAAAAGAGGTTAACAATAAGTATTTTAAAAATGGGTAGGGGAAAACAACAAAGAGATAAAAGATTCATAAATAGTATTGGAAAGTAGGACTACCTCCCTGCAAATAAACTGAGATTAATGCAGTCTGGGATCCTGGAAATGAATTCTGTCCAGAATTTGTATCTAGTATAGCCAATGGCAAATATATATTGACAGGGTTGCCTGGAATGTCAGACATCCTTCACCACAGGTGATTTTAAATGAGAGCTCAAAGGTTAAGGTTGTCTGAGACCTGGCAAAGGAGAGAGGAAGGTATGACTTCCTAGATAACGGCTTACTCAGCAAGGTATCAAAATCCAACATTAAACATTGCTGGCTATTTGCATATTATGTTGGTGGTGAGTCGTGGTCCAGTTCCTAGGCATTGTAACAACTCCATGAATGTGTTTTAATGCTGTTTCTCCCTTCAGCTTGGTATCAGAACAGAGTGGACTGTAAGAAGGGAAGTTGTCTTCCGGGAAGTCTGGGATCTGCTATATTGCAAAATCTTCCTTTGTTGTTGGGTCGTTTTGTGGCAGACGTTTTGTTGATGACTGGTCCGTGTACAAATGTCAGACTTACTTTTCATGACATGACTTTTTCCCTTAGTAAATTGCTCTGTTATTGCCTTCAATGTCATCTTATGTCATAGTTACCTTCTTAGTTTCCCCTGATTTGTAATAGTAAGCCACCTGACCAGCAGGCTACCATGTGGATTTTCCAAACTCTTCACTCCCTTTCATTTAAAAATAAACATGACCTCTTAAGACAAACTCTTCATGCTTCCCCTTTTTTTAACCCCTGTAAGTGTTAGCTAGAGGAAGCGTTGTTTATTCGAAATTGTTTGTATGGTCACATCTGCAAGGTTCCCTGGTGTCCTGTATGTCACTAGTGTGATTGTGTTTTGTTGTTGCTCCAGCAGTGGTCTTCTGCTGACACTTTGGCTTACTGCAATTGGTACAGACACCTGGTAGCAACCCTGCATTATCTAGGCTTTGAGTAGCAGGGAGGGAGGGGAAGGAAGAAAGTAGGAAAGAAACATGCCATGACTGCTATCCTCAGCTCTGCAGAGTCTGCTCTTGGATACTGCTGTCCCTTCACTGCTGCCTTACGGTAGTAGGTACAGCAATCACTTATAAGAACAGCATCTGTTCTGTCTTGACACGCCATCAGGAGCTGAGATCCACAACAAATGGCTTAATGGGAATACCAGAGATTGTGATTCTTGTAGATATAAAAAGTTACTTTATGAAAAGAGAACTTGTGTGCCCGAATGTCTCATCTCTTCACACAAAGCCTTTTTTCATAGTCTAAATGCTTTGTCTTTCAGGACAGGGATGACTTCACCACCACGTCAAAGACAGAAGTGGAAAAACTGGAAGAAGATTATACTTTCTTGTCTGTGGCTCTCTGGAACAACATGGTGAGCAGTACCACAGACACTGTTACTTACTGGTCTTAGTACAGAAGCTTAGCAGCAACTCCACACCAGTCAGGCTTTGAGTAGCCGGAAGGGGAAGGAAAGTGGGAAACAAACATCCCATGACTGCTGTCCTCAGCCGTGCAGAGGGTCTGCTCTCTACTAATGCTAAATGCCCTACATTTCCAGGACAAATCTTTCTGTTCCTTGGCTGCTACTTTCTATGAACAACTTTTCAGAAAGGCTTTCAAAGTAGCCCTTCAGGAAGTCCCAGGGAATAAGAGAACTGTGGCAGACCCTTTTGCTAGCCTCACCTCTGTGGCAGAGTGGCACAGTGACAACTGAGGCTTGTCATAACCTGAGATTATAATGATTATACTCTTCTGTCTCATCTGTCTTTTATCCATCCCACTCTTTACTGAGACTCACAGTGTCGGTTTCTTTATTAACTGTCTGCTGCTGCTGCTGTTGCTCATAGTAAAAATGCAATAGACTGCCTTAATGAGCTCCCATTGCTTCTTCAAGAGCAGGATGTCCTACCCAGCTAAAGAAAGCCCATCAATGGTGCCTTCTAATGGGGGAGAGAGGGTGTCTGAAAGAAATACAGCCTCTCTGACCCAATCAAGCTTGAGCACAACGTCCAATTCTGCAAGAGGCTTCTACAGACTTGAGCTGTCAACACGCTTTTTTACCCATTTGTATGTGTAACTGAGTGTATGCACATACAGCTGGAGCAGTTTGCATTTCAAAATTGATGATAGAGACAAATGAAGGAAAGGGAGTTACTTTCCAATATGAATGAGATTTAAATAAAAAAGCAGGCACCTGGTTTTGTACTCACCAGAGCAAAGCAGAATTTTATTGCTTAGTGCATGTTATGTTTGGCTGTGCCTTGGTACCAGTGATTTTGAATAAGATGTTGATATTAATGTTCCTTCTGGCTTAGAAATGCTCAAAATCTTCTCTTTTATTCTAATAAACTTCTTATACCACACAGTTATAAAATACACAATCTTCTTTTAATTAAAATGAATTTGCATGGCCAATTAAGTTAAATTTAAGATATGACTTAATTTCTGCTTGTTTTGCAGTCCATGTGGTGTTAGGCTTTTCATTTGAGAACACCAACTATTTCTGCAACTGTCTGAAGCATGAATGAAATAGGCTATACTGCAACCACCTTTTAGATAACCATGCTTAAAACCAAATCCATACAGATTGATGTGCTCTTCTTTCTTTTTATGCTAATTCTGGCAGTAGTAATGCTATTGTAGTGTTGGCCATAGAATGCCATGGGTTGGGAGGGATCTTTAAGATCACCTAGTTCCAACCCCTCTGTCATGGGCAGGGATGCCACCCACTAGATCAGGTTGCCCAAAGCCCCATCCACCCTGGTTTTGAACGCCTCCAAGGATGAGGCTTCCACAGCTGCTGTGGACAACCTGTTCCAGTGCCTCACCACCCTCTGAGTGAAGAACTTTCTCCTAACCTCTAATCTAAATCTCCCCTCTTTTAGTGTAAAACCATCCCCCTTGTCCTGTCATTATCTGCCTGTGGAAAATATTGCTCTCCACCTTTTTTATAAGACCCCTCTAAATATTGAAAGGTTGCAATGAGGTCACCCCAGAGCCTTCTCTTCTCCAAGCTGAACATCCCCAGCTCTCTCAGTTTTTCTTCATAGGAAAGGTGCTCCAGCCCCCTGAACAACTTTGTGGCCCTCCTCTGGACCTGCTGTAACAGCCCTGTGTCCTTCTTGTCCTGGGGGCCCCAGACCTGGATGCAGCACTCCTAGTGGGGCCTCACAAGGACAGAGCAGAGGGGCACAATCCCCCCCCCTCCCTCCACCCACAGGCCACTCCTCTGCTGATGCAGCCTAGGATGCAGTTGGCCTTCTGGGCTGCAAGCACACACTGCTGGCTCATGTCAAGCTTTTAGTCCACCAGAATCCCCATGTCCTTCTCTCAGAGCTGCTCTCAATAAGTTCTCCCCCCAGTCCGTGCTCATGTCTGGAATTGCCTTGACCCAGGTGCAGCACCTTGCATTTGGACTCACTGAACCTCATTAGGTTCACATGGACCCATCTAGCTTGTCCAGGTCCCTTTGGATGGCATCCCTTCTTTCTGTTGTATTGACTGCTCTACTCAGATTGGTGTCATCTGCAAACTTGTTGAGAACGCACTCGATCCCATTGTTTATGTCACTTTAAAAATATTAAATGTAATCATTTATCAAAGATATTAAACTAATCATTTAAGGAAGTAGGATTTACAAGAAAAATCCCTTTATTCAACCAGATGACATAGCTAGAAAAAATTTACAGTCACTCTAATAAAAGATACCTTTCTATGTATGTCTGACACTTCAGATAGTTAGTAGGAGACTCGGGAGTTAAAAATTGATCAGCCGTTGAAGCTTGAACCTTGAACAAATGTGCTGCATCCAGTTATCTTTTTTGCTGTTATCTCTGACACTCCTCACACTGATGTCAAAGTTTCTATCTCAGTTCTTCTATCGTAAAGTAGATGCAATGACAAGATTCACGTTGGCTTCTTTATCGTTGTTTTGCCTTAGTCTCATGAAGTAACTAGCTTCACTAACTGAACAAGCAAAGTAGACACTGAAAGTCAGATTCCTGTAGTCTGAATTTAAAACGTTCTATTTCTGTCAGCTCTATGAGAAACTGGGTGAGTTACTTAGACTGCCCATGTCTTGGTATCCCCATCAGTGGTGGTGATATTTGCAGAGTTCGCGGTTACTACTTAAACACAATCTCTAAGACTCTAGCAAGAGGTGGCACATCTTCCACAAACATTAACTACTATAAATATTAAACCTAGACAAGACCAAACCACATGAGTTATAAATGGCCTTTTACGTCTGTTTAGTACAGTATTTTCATCATCTATGTTTTGAAATGAAAGGCTGTATTTTTTTTCAACTAGTGCAGAAAATTAATACTTCTGATGAGAGAGCCCAGAGCGCTGCCAGGTTACCAGCCCATTTTGTGCCTCTCCAGCAGGAATTGTTTGTGGCCAACTGAACCAAGTTTGTCAGAATTTGAGTTTCACCCAAGAACAGCAGTAGATCAGACTGACCTATTATATTTTCCAGAGCTTATCAGTTGGAAACTGACCTCCGGGTCTGAGTAATATCCATCTCTCTTTCCAGACCATGCAATTATCTGGTTTCACGTGCTTCTAATGGTTTTCACTTTTTTTTTTTTTCTTTTCTCTAAATATCCTATAAATCTTTTATTTCTATGGCCACTTGCAGTCCAACTTTTCCGATTTCAATTTATGCAAAATGTCAGTGCTAGGTACCTTCAATATTCTTTGCAAGGAGTTACGATAATACATGTATCATCCCCATTCTGAATCAGCTATATTGCTTCCTTAAAACCTAGACACTGAAAAAAGGGGAGAGGGCCAGGATTTCTCTCCTGAAGTTTGATAATTATTGCAAATGTACTCAGTTAATCCAGCACTGGTTTCTCTTTTGTGCCCTCTCAAATTCTTACACTTAGCTGGCAGCAAATTCCTTCTGTCCCTTCAGATACGTTTTTTCTTGTCAGCTTCTGCCATCAGAAGAGCCTTCTTTCTCTGTGCTTTTTTTTTTTTTTTTTTTTTTTTTTTTTTTGGTCTGTGCACATTTCCTCATTTTCAACTACTGGCTTTATTTTTATTTCAGTGTTTTTTCCTCAGTGTGAAGTGGCCCCTATAGAGAGGGGACAATCTGGATGATCCGGAGGAAGAACAAGATGTGCCAAAGCCACATGTTGCTGTTGGTTTGAAGGAACGGTGGTGGTCTCTTAACAACGCCTTTTCCCTTTTTCTTTCCAGCTGCCTCTCTTTAATGAAATTTTCTTAGCACAGCTGGCAATTATCAGAAAGGTACTTTCCTGGTTAGGTTTCCTTAGCTGGCTGTGATGGTATTCTGCCATTTTAGAAAAGCAGATGGTATGAAAGATGCTTTCAGTGTAAAAAGCACACTGGCAAGTGTCCTTATCCAACAAGGTTCACTCTATCTGTCCTTTTCGGTAGAGCTAATAGTTTATGCTGACCATGTAATGTTTAAAAACAAAACCAAAAAAAAGCAACTGTTGGGAACTGCTAGGAAATCAAGATCATGATTTATTGAGCAGCAAACAGTAGAATGAGGAAGTGCCTAAAAACTGCATTCAGAGTGTTTCTCTCCTCCTGCTTCTGCTGGGCTGTCCTTATATTGACATATGTCCTTATGCTGTTTTGTGGCTTCATACCTGCCCCTTCATTGGAATGATTAACTGTTACTTGGCCAAAGGGCAAAACCTTGAAAATCTAGCAGCAATTGGCAGTAGCACTGGACTTCAGTCTAGCTGAGAAGAAGCTGAGCTGGTATGTGCTAAGGACTTGTCTTAGGCATAGCTGGGTATTTTTCCGAAACCTTCCTAGTTATCTAGGAGCAATGCAATTCAAATGCTAAGCACATCAGAGAACAGTCAGCTGAATGACATTGGGTAGTTAGGAAGGGCTGAGAGGCTGTTTGTTTATTTGACAGCTTTGATGTTTACCACAAAGAGTCTGATTAATTTTGGCAAATGCCTACAACTTTATCTGGGGAAATATGTAAGAGGGCAAAGCTCCTTTCATGTGCGTAAAGAACTTAGACCAGAAGCTCCTGCACTTGTGTCTGGCATTCTTTTGTGTAACAGACAAGGCCACCAGAAAACATCCTGCAACCCAGAGAGAAACAAACTGAAACCAGGCAAGAACCTGAAAGGGAACAGCACCTGCATGAGGCTGTACCTGTCTCCCTTCTGCACTCAGTGGTTTACACTCACTTAGAAACTGCTGCATTTCCAGAGTACACCAGCCCCTAACCTGCTTTTATGACAGACGTGCTAGGATTCAGAGTAGGTTTTGGCTGACCACAGCACATACTTAATGCCTGACTTCCTATGATCAGGACCTCAGAACCTTGCAGCTCTCCTGCATAGAAACTGTTGGTTTTCCTTGGGAGAACAGTGTCTCAGCAATCTGGAATAAATTGCTTCCCGGAGAAATAAAGTTCTATCACCCAACAACATACAAGTGGCTAATGCTTATTTGCAATTCATTACTAGCCATGAAATACCACTTTTGTCCCATGTTCAGTAGGGTGATTCTGTCCTGGCAGAATATTTCCTTTTAAGAATGCTGTTAAACAGCTATTTTAATTTTTGTCCTATGAGGATGGGAAAGTATCAGTCCCCAGTGTATCTTCTCTCTGGGCTTCATTATTTTGCATATTTCAGGGATATACCTTATATACATCTTTCAAAAGCAAATACAAACTCTATTCTTCAAGTACTTATTTGAATGAATCTGACTTTGTAATCCTCTTCCCTAGTTTGCTGATTTTTTCAATGTTATCTTCATTGATGGAGTAACCAAAATAGAATACTACATTCCTGCCCAGAATATATCAGTGACGTCAAGCCTGTTACTGCTGCATTTTTTAATGCCTTCAGCTTCAGTCTGGTTTCTTATGTAGTCTGCTGCTTCTGGCAGCTGCTGCTGGTAGCGCAAGCTGAGCAGAGATTCGCTGAGGAATTTAAAACAGTGACCAACTCCTCTGGGTGTGACTGCAATTTAATTAGCTCCCAGCAAGGTGCAGGAACAGGTGAAGTGATTCTTCATGGTATTTACCACATTGTGCTGTCAGTACTGAGTTATGAATTATGGAATAGTTTTTTTATCTCTCCATCTTGTTGGAAGATAAACAAAGGCCAGCAAATGTAAATACTATCAAGCCTCTCTGCAGAGTTGGAGTGCACCTTTTGCTGTTGTGTAGTATGTGTGTAAATGTAGATAAAAGAAACAGTTCTGCAAAGTGGGATAAATTAGCAAGGCTTTAGCTGAGTGAGTTACAGCCATTACAGGAGTGATCTTTGTCATTTGAAACATTCATTCCATGTTTCTGACTATTGCTAAATGAGTTTGCAGCTTAAGGAGTACATGAAGGTAGTGTTCACAAGACAGCAGGAAAGGGTTAACGAAACACAAATGTATCACCAAATAGATTATTTTTAGTTTTCCATTTACATTAGGGGTTTTGTACTTTCTCCTGAGCTAAAGCAGTGTGGACTTCAACAAGTCCTCAAGTGTATAGTCTGAATCTGAGCTGAATTTTTCTCAAAAGTTTCAATAATATCATTTTTACTTCAAAGTTTCAGTCAGTTGCTTTTCTTCCCACGCAAAAGTCCATGTGTTCCCTCTATAGATGAATGTATAGTAAACTGTAGAAAGCTAAGAAAGGTTTCCCAAGCATGCCTTTCTCAAATGTTAGTGAGCATGGCTTTCACAGCCTGGGAGCAGACAAAAAATATATGGTAGTTGAGGCTTGCATGGATTGACAGGATGCTGCAAAAAGTTGTGACTTAGTAGTGGATCTGTGATAACCCACACTTTGCTTTTTCATGACCGGCCCATCTGGGAAGTAACAGTGACTTGTTAATCACAGCAAGGTAAAAACTGCATTTTGTAAAAGAAGAGAATGAATCATGAATGTGGTTGGAGCTATACTTTTTCCTAGAGCATGTCCACAGTTACTGCAGTTGAGCTGTGGTATGAGATCAATGTCTACTGGCCAGCATTCCCAAGAGCAAAGTTAATGTGTGGATGGTTGCTTTAATGATGATGGAATGACAGTCCAATCATGGGAGAGACCTTGTTTTTCAATCCTAGATTTTGTAGGTATGCATACGATATGTTGCATGTAGATTAATCATAAGCAAAGCAAGCTTTTAATATGTATTAATGTGATGGAAAACATGAGGCACTAGAGCCTTTGAGTTACTGCTGCTCTCCCATCCCACCCCTGCATAGCATGAGTACAAGTCCTGTGTTCTGTCCCTTTCCAGATGGAGCCAGTTGGGCAGAAGAAGCCTTATGATTTCACAAAACTGCTTCAGATCCAGTGTCCATCTCAGGTAAAAGGATTTCCTTATTACTATGAGATTTTTATTTACTCTTTGCAGAATTTCCAAGCTTTCAAATATTGTTGTCATCTTCTGAATTTCTTAGAAACACACACTTCCCAAAGATACTGCACTGCTGAAAATTTAACATTCCTAAAACTCCTTGACACAGAATCTTTGTTCTACTATGATGAAACTCTGAAAGCAAGAGCTCTTGACAAAGTTTAGTTAAATCACAGATAATTCAGATTAGCTGACTTTTGAATAAAAATAATAATAAATTGTGAATAACAAGTAAACCATTATCAATATTAAAAGCTATGTCAACAATAAAATTGAATCCATACATTTTTCATCCTTTGACTTTTCTGTGACTTGACTCTGTCTTTTGTCAGATTTGACTGAAACTGTCAGTAACCCAGTACTGTCTTCAAGGTCTGGACATCTCTGAGGTTCAAAGAACTGGTTTTTGAATGCTTTTGCATTTAAGCACTGACTTCAATAATTTAATAGTGATAAAACATTACTGGCATCAAAAAGCTTCACTGAACAGCAATTAAAGCATCAAAGACATTGAATTATCTGTTTTGTCTGATGTTAGGTTTGAGGCAAGAGGCAGTGCTGTGCCTAGGGCATTCCAGAGCTTAATTTTCAGGTCTAACCTGGCTTACTTCACCAGTACAATTTCATTCAAAAATAAATATTGTATAGATTTTCTTCTCATGGAAAACATATCCAGAAGAAGGTAACGTCAGCTGACTGTTTTCACTACTGTTGGTTTTAAAATAACAATAATAAAAACAATGTTCTTACTTCTGCAGGAAAATCCATACTTCTTCACGTATAGAAATAGTAATTACTCATCTACCCCAGAGACATCAAACATCAAAGAAAGATCTCAGGTACGGTAAAACTGTTTACAGCAAATGGACTAAATGTATTCCAGGGAGTGGGGCAGGTGGGTGGAATTGTGTTGGAGCCTAATTAAAAAACGTTACCTGGGAAAACTGAATAAAAAGCTCTATTTCCATGCTTGGCTAAATAGTCAGTCAGACACTTAATAGCACATTTTATCCTTGATGGGTCCTGTAGAGTATAACTCAGGGTAGAGGTCTTCAGCCAACCTATATTAAGTCTCATGTTCACTATTAAGAATGTTTTTTAAATTTTTGGATAACAATATTAAGTTCCCTGGGATAAGAAGACAATGGAAATGGGGCCCTTTAGTTTTACTGTGGAAGAAACTAGATCAGATTGTGCCTACAGCACTGTCCAACAGCCTGGCCATCATGTTGTAGGGCTGCGCCTCAAGAAGGCAGGCTTGTGGCCTGCTGTCAAAGGTACAGTTTAATGTGGGGATATTCTGGTGATGTTCAAGCAGACTTTCACAAAAGAATGCGAGCTCACCTAGATCAGAGTATGGACGCACAAACAGTTGCTTAGCTAAACGTAGCATGGCGCAGAGTCTGAAATAATTGGCCCTAATAGTAGACAAGAGCAGTGCTGCGCTGATGCGGCCATACAATTTGTGAACAGTCTGCGCTTGTCTGCCTTCAGAGGGTGGTTTTTGGCATGGCCAAAAAAGGAAAGGCTGAGCTGGGTAGATGTGCACAAAGTATGTGGAGGAAGGCTATTAACATAATACTCTTAGACATAAATGGTTCGTCATGACCAGAGCACGATGAGTCTGACATAAAGTCTTGCACTGTCCCTTCCTAGGAGAGAAGTTATGGAACAAATATTCCTTGTTCCAACCAGAGCCCTTCCGATACGGTTCCAGTTTCAGGTATGGTTCTATGCAATTTTATTGTAGAGTCACTTCACTTGATGGTAGAAGGGGAGCAGGAACTGTTTTTAGTTAGAAAAGGTACATTTTTTTCTTTGAAGCAGTGCGTTCTATTGACTGTGATTTAAAAATCCTCTGGAACAACACAAATAGTTGTATAGTAAGATGAAAGTTTTCCCTCAGGGGCAGTGACAGCTTATGCAACTGCACTTTCCATGTGCAAGCCAAGAAGTGACAGTGGAAAAGCCAGGAAGTTGTCAGTGCAGAGAGACACATAGAATCCTGTCCCAGGTGTGTTTTGTCTTCTCTCAGAAACTATGATGATAAAATCACAGCCCTGTGCTGGCTGTGCCTGCCTTTCAGTGGTTCCCACCGGTTAGAGGGAACTTGAGTCAGCACAGATGTAAGGCTGATACCTTACTGCTTCCCTTGTCAGTGTAGCTAATGTAAAACTAAGGTACCAAGAATTGTTTGGATGACTGTCGGTGGCATTCTGAGCCGATGTCATCATGTGTATTAAGATACTGTCTTTGTAATGCTTTACGTTCATCCTAAAGAAAAATTCTGATAACCATCACAATTTGAAGTTTTCTTTATTTCCTCCTTTCCTAATGCTGCTTTTATTTTATCAGTTCATAACTTGAGACCAGCAGATATTCAGGTGATTGCTGCCCTGGGAGATTCACTCACAGTAAGTAAAGATCATTGGATAACCAGCATTAAAACAAGCAATGAAAGAGCACTTCTGAATTTTAATCCAAGAGAGAATGCATATAATTATGTCCTATTGGGCCAAGCAGTCTTCGCATACCCTTTTCCATACTTCACTTTGACTGACTGGCAATCAGACCATGGGTCAAATGTGTGCATGGTTCCCATTTAAAGTACACAAGAGTGCTGAACAAGAAAGAACTGTGAGATTAGATTGTACAACAGCAAAAACACCTTACTAGAGTGGACTTGTAACATGCATTTCCTTATTGACTCTACACAGCTCTCAAGGTGTTGGCCTTCAAAACCATTAGTAAGCAGTGTAAATAGAAAGAAAAACTTCAGCAAATGTGTATATGTATGATAATACCAAAGTCTATAAAACCATGTCCTCCTACACTGACTAAATATTTGAGTAAAATTATGGTAGATCATGAGGTGCAATAAGTAACTTATATAAAGAATCTTTTAGCATCGTTCCTAGAACTACATGAAAGGTTTACTCCTAGACTGACGGTGATTCTCCAATCAGTGATAACAGCTTCATTGCGCAGATCGTAATTCATGCTGCTTATTTCTGTAATAATTGCTACATTAAACTCTTGTAATCCCTTTTCCTGGGGAAACTGGGAGAAGGAAGACAAAATCATTGTACCAAGTTTTAATTTTAAATGACAAACATTACAAAAAAATATTCATTCAAGACCACTGCTGTCTTATTTATTCCTTATGCAAATTTAGAGTTATATGAACACTTTGAACACACTCAATCAACTTTGCCTCACTTCTTCTAATCAAAAATTTGATAGAGGAGGGTAATTCACTGGAGCAGAGTTGAAATGCCCTCAGCCCTTGATTCTCTTGAGAACAAAGATCTGTTATATTTTGGAAAGATGATGTAGCTTGACTCATTAACATCCTCTTTAATTACTTTCACTAGGATCAGTCAAAGAACTAGTTACTGTAGCATTTCTTATTTTCTAAAGGTGAACTCCACTTCTCTGCTTCTAGGCAGGTAATGGGGCAGCATCCAATCCCCATGATGTTCTGGATGTCCTGACTCAGTACCGAGGTCTTTCTTGGAGGTGAGTCCCAAGAATTCCCATGGGAGAGAACCCCTTTTCTTAAAGTTTTGGTATGTATACTTGATTTTAGGTAACCAACGGAGACTAGTGAAGAGCAAATTTGACTACAGTTTTACATGTAGACAGATGGTTGTGTTTTTATTCATGTTAAATACAATATTCAAACTAGTAGCTACCTAGAGTACGACATAGTCTGGCTGGCATAAGCCTGTATACATAGATGAAATGGGGTCCTCATCAAGATGGCCCCTTTCTCCTCTCATCATTGCAACAATTGCAAAGGGGGCTTCTGGAGCTCATTGCACCACTTAGGCATTCTGTGTTTGTCCCTGCTATTTCTACTGTTTGTCTGCTCTTCCCCATTACAGCCCATGTGACCTGTTTGTCTCGGTTAAAATCAATGGTCTACAAAAAGGCAGAATGTGATCTTTTTCCTGCTTCTATTTCATGCATAGTCTCTATTTCCTTGACCCTTTCCCAATATTGCTTACATCACTCAGAACAGCTTATCATTAGTCCAGAATCTTACATATTACTTTAATATGTATGCAGCACTTTAATAGACAGGTCCAAAAGCTATTCTGAAGAAAGGTAATCATGTTCACTTACTAATTTGCAAGCATAAGACTTAACAGCAAGCCTGTCAGGCTGATTTTCTGCTCATTGTTTCTTACTCATTTGAGAAACTGCAGCTCTGTAGAGGTTTGAAGAGGTACTAGAACACCTCAAAATATTCTGTTCCAAATTAAAGGAGTACTAGAGATGAGTTGTAAGTACAACTTTTAAGATTTTGATCAATAATATTCTACTGATGTTTTTGGAAAAAGAGTACAAGCTTCCCCTATAGTATAAGGAAGGCTAAAGAGTACAGAAGATGGTGATTTTTACCGCTCTAGCAGTATTCTTCCAGCAAGTGAGATTGGGTTGGGGAGTTGGGAGGTAGGAAAAGTATTGAGTGTATTTATCTCTCTGAAATATCTACTTCTAGAACTTGTTTTTATGGATACAAAGGGTTTGTTAAGTAGAAATGGAAGTAATAAATATTTTAATAGGGACAACAATAGCTAAGTGGTAGCTTTTTAAAATTCTTATTTCTGTCAGCAATGTTTTAACATATGCCACAAGATGTGAAGACTGAAAGGGCAGTTAGTGTACGGGGATATTAATATAATTATGATTATGGCAGTCTCTAATTTGCAACCCTTTTGGTATGCACACAAAGAGCTTGCTTTGACTTAATACAAACAACCACCAGAGAACGTGCTGTGTACATCTATAGAAAACTCATAAGGGGGAGCTCTCCTACTTAGTCCACTACCTTAAGAAGTCCATCATATTTTGGAACATTTTTTTCTTTTTTTTTTTTTTTTACAGTGTTGGAGGAAATGAAAACATAAGCACGGTCACAACACTAGCAAGTAAGTGCTTTTTTTCTGTAAACCTGATAAATATCTAGAGTTGTTTATTAAAGCACATGTTAAAATAAAAAGGAAAAGCGGTGAAGACAGACTTTACAATTTGTAACATGGCAGAATGGATCACTTTGTATTCAATGTCCAGTGCTGAGCAGAAGTTGTGTAACAGCCAGACTGTAATTTGTTGTGCATGACTTAACCGTGTATTTTGTAATTCCCAGGGGTTCAGTTGTTTCTGTATTCTGTTGATTATAATTCTGTCTAAAATGTATTGGGAATAGATGAATCAAACAGTTTGTAAGGCTGCTTTGCAATCTAAGATCTGCAGTGGGATCTAGGTCTTCAGGGTTAACGCATCCAGGGAGATCAGGCTAAAGGATTTGATTCCTACCCACCTCTAGTTAATGTAATGGCTCCTGCCTGAGCATACTCAGACTCGGTTACCCAACAAAAATGTATAGCTAGCCCATGTGATTGTATTAGGTCATGATGCATGGAGGTGTTCAAGGCCAGGCTGGGTGGGGCTTTGGGCAACCTGGTCTGGTGGGAGGTGTCTCTGCCCATGGCAGGGGGTTGGAATTAGATGGTCTTTAAAGTCCCTTCCAACCCAAACCACTCCATGATTCTATGATATCTGAATGCTTGAAATTCAGAAATCTGAAGGCAAGGTTATATTTACGCATTTACTATGCTTTGAGGTTTTTTGGTAGGTATCTCTTAAAGTATTTAAATGCTCTTTAACTAAGATCTAATCTTTATAACCCCACTTGTTACCTGCTAAGTAAGCAACATTTCAGGGTGCTTTCTTTTTCTGCAGATATTCTTCGTGAGTTCAACCCATCCCTGATTGGTTATTCTACTGGCACTGGAAGGGAGACTACGGAAAATGCTGCGCTCAACCAAGCAGTGGCAGGGGATAAGTCAGAGTAAGAGGAAAACTCTTATTTTTAACAGAAAATAAAACTCACTTTTAACTTAAAAAAATAAATAAATAAAAGGTGCAAACTATGGAGTTTGACAAGAGTGCAGATAAAACTGATTGGCAAACCCAAATGTAATTCTTGAGCCCATCACTAGTAGGAAGGCTGAGAAATGTGATGGAGGCTTTAAAGTTTTTCTTATCTCCATCAAGTAAATCATCAGCAAAGGCAAAGCTTCTGAAATATTTTCAACCAAGAAGCCCAAAGCACTTTACAGGCACCAATCAGAAAGCTTCATATCCCTGTTGTGAATATTCCCATTTTATAAGAGGTATATTCAAACCCTCTTGTTGGTAGGACCACAGTTTCATGTAGAGAAACCAAAAGAAAATTATGGATTGCTTATGAGTAGTCTGTGGCAGAGCTGGGAATTAACTAGAGACCACTATGCTCAGTCTTCAGTGAAATTCATATAATTTTTTTTTTCCACTTGGGAACACTTCTTATAAAACATGCATCAGTGGCTTGAGGCCATGTAATAACATCGACACACGCATGGATACTTCAGTGATGTGTGTATTAATAGCATCTGTCTGATGCTGGGAAGGAGCACAGTGCATTTGTTTTGAGGTAGTGCAGTTATTTTCTATACAGTTTATAAAAGTGTAACTATGCAGCATTTGCAAAGAGGTCAAGTGCCTCTTGTATGCCGTTTTCTCACTTTTTTTTTTCCGCATCACTGTCTCAAAATATAGCCTTTTTGAGTAATCATACCTCTCATCCTGCATATAATAAAAAAAGGAGTTTCCCAGTTTTTTCCTTTTTTTAGTTAGGGATGTCAGTTCATTGACTTTCCTCCTTACCTTGATATCTATACAGAATTAATTTTCTTATTAATTTTTAGGGATGTTCCTGCACAGGTTAGAAGACTGGTGGATCGAATGAAGAATGATACTGTGAGTTTAACACGTCATTGATATCTTTAGAAGAATTAAATTATGTGGCATCATTTGTTTCTAACAGCACAACAGACCAACAGCAGACGCCAGACATAAAGCTATGTGTACAACAGTGTACAGTGTAGCATTCCTTGGTGCCAAGTGTGAGTCAGTACAAAATCATCTGTAGTTTTGTCTTAACTGAATTTGTACCAGCACGTGTTAGGACTGCTGTGGTTTAACCCTGCAGGTGGCCTGACACCACGCAGCTGTTTGCTCACTGCCCCCATTTGTGGTGGGACTGGGGAATTAAAAGTGCAATAACTTGTGGGTTGCGATAAGGATAGCTTAATTAGAAGGGACTAAGAAAAAGGGGGAGGGGGAGAGCAGAAAACACTACAACAAGAAGAATAAACAAAGTGAGTGCACAATGCAATTCTCACCACCCACCGACTCATGACCAGCCAGGCTGTGAAAAATTACAGTTCCCCCCAGCCAACTAACTCCCCCAGGTCTTATCTCTGAGCACAACTCCACGTGGTGTGGGACATCCCTTTGGTTGGCTGGGGCCAGCTGTCCTGGCTGTGTCCCCTCCCAGCTCCTGGTGCACCCACAGCCTGCCGGCTGGCAGGGCAGCACGAGGAGCAGAAAAGTCCTCGACTTTGTGTAGTATCAACTTTATTCTCATTCTAAATATATTAAACACAGCGCCACACCAGCTACAAGGAAGAAAGTTAATGAGAAACCTATCCTGGTTTTAGCTAGGATAAAGCTATCAAACCCAGATAATTGTAATCTCCCTATCATTTCTACCACAAGTGGCTGGTAATTTCAGTGTAGTTGCCTCCCCTTGAACCTACAACACCCTGCAATATGACAGAACTTTTTCTCTGATAGGATTTTGCCACGATGCTATTAATTATCTTGTAAGAACACATTTTTGCCAGCCAAGAAGATACATGCTGGATGTTGAGGGCAACCTCTACAAATGGCAAATCATATGGAGTGAACATGTGGAAAGACTTATTTTCCTTTAAAAACTATTTAGTCCCTTTTCTGAGTTGGTAACCAGCTGACTTTTGCCTTACCACATTTGTTGTTAGAAATTATTTGATTAATGGTCTATAAGACACGTATTAGGCTGAGGATTACTTGCATATTTTTCACATAACTACTGCTTTGAATGTTTGCTATTAGTATTTTGACAAATTTGCTATGCAATCAGTGACCTAGGTTACGTGATATTATTTTGGTTTTCCAATTGTGCATTTGGAAAGCAGCCAACAAGCCTTCAAGATAACTGTGTGTACGTGTCTAGTATAAATATTCTGGTGAATACATATTGGTAAAAATATTTACATATACCTTCCTTTTTGTGCGCTTGTAAACAACAATTCACTCAGGCTATATCTGAAATGAGATTAAAAGGGGTAGCAGCTAACAATGAAGTGTTTGGATAGTTTTCATTCAAACCAGTATTTGTTGAGGCCTCTAAGCAGTACTCTGTCATATTTATTGGCTTAGAAACATCACACAAAAGAAATGAATGAAAAAAAACCTTTTATTTAATGAATTAACTAGAAAGAATGTTCACGTTAGTGATAACACATCTTTGATTTAAGAGCTCTTTTTTTTTTTTTTTTCTCTTTTTAAAACAACTGTATAGCTCAGGAGGAAATTATTCCCCTCATTCTTTTAATTTGGATAAGTACATTTTGAGACCAAACTACTGAACAGTGTGTTTATCAGCTGGGAGATGTTGCCTTCTGCCTTTGAAGATAGGCACTTTTAAAACCACTTGAGGCTGATGTACTATTGTTGCTTTTCTTAGTGGTGTTTTGCACTGAAAAGTGGCAAGGTATCAAGAACAACATCAGCTACATGGTGCTAATAATATCTAAACCCTTCCTCAAAGCTAAGAAGGTGTATGCTTACTGTAGCATAATTACCTTGCATTGGTTATTGCTTTGCAAAATGCTTTCAGAGAATAAATACTTTTTTTTTTTTTTTTTTTTTTTTTTTAACCAGTGTTGCTAAATAGTCAATAATGCCCGTCTATTCTATGTAGTTTCTCTCACAGCAAGACTGAAATATGTTGCCCTTCAGGGTTTTCCAGCAGTATAACTGCATTATTTATGACACAGTAAAACACATACTATCATTTTTGCAATGAAGATGTATTTCCAGAGCTGCAGGAGGAGTCAGTCGGTGCGTACACAAGATATTACTAAAAAAAAAAAAAAAAAAAAAAAGGTAAAAAGTATATAGGTGGATTTTTTAAGCACTATTTTTCAGAAGCCAGTAATTTTGGATAGTATTACTGATATTATAAACCTTATTTAGATCATAGTAGTTTGTACATCAAGCCATGACTACAAATTCATTTTGTTGTGAAGCAACAGAGAAGTACAAGTCCCCTGAGGTCTCCTGAGAAATGTTAAATTTGTGTTTATTCTGTTGCTCAGCCTTTATTATTATGTTTTTTTCCTCGTAACTTTCATTTGGTCTCTTTTTGTGCATAGAGAATAAATTTGCAGACTGACTGGAAGCTTGTAACACTCTTCATAGGAGGAAATGACCTATGCAAATTCTGCGAGGATCCAGTAAGTCACTCACTGCCTGCAGCGCGATCTTGGCCAGCCTGGGCATTGGGTCTGTGTGCGCTGCACTGGGTGAGAGGGCACTCAGTGGGGTAAGCACCTGAGAATGAATAAGGCAGGTCTCATTTCTGCAGCTCTGCTAATTAGCTGTGTTGAGACCTTTAGATTGTTCACCCTAATGTTATGATAAAAATAAAGATAGCTCTAGAACACCTGTAAGTTACATAATTGTGGCTGCTTTCTTTTGCTGTCAAGTAAGATAACTTTCTGCTGTCTAATCACTTTACCACCCGTAGATAAAAGATACGGTCAAGGTTTTTCCTTTTTCCTTTGCCTTGTGCACAGTCATACAAGCATCTCACTTAGTGCTCTCTTACCAGCTTCAGTGCTATGGGAATGGTTTTACCCACAGCTTGTGCTGATGCAATTATATATAGTACAACACAGTATAAGATATATACGCATACTATATGTAACCTTTGATCTATATGATTATAGAGGAGGTGAAAGACTGGCAGACTTCTCAGATAGTGATGAAATGTTATTGTCTTATCTACTAACAAGCAGCAGAGCACACACTTTTGTTTTTTCATGATTAATTTTAGATCAGAAAAACAACAAAGAAGCACAATAAAATGGTTATAAAACAGTGAAAGGGCAATTTACCCGTTATTACTTTCTGCTCCTGACCCAGAAACAAAGTGGTGTTTGCACACAAGGGTGGGTGGCTGGAAGATAGGTCAGTATCTGAAGATCAGGATGATTCTTCATGTATGTTGCATAGCCACAGATTGTGCCAACCATAATGCTTGTGGTGAACTTTGACTTAGAGACTGAATAAGGGAGCTGAGCTGTCCAGTTTTGTAGAGGAGGCCAGTGGGGCTCACAGGGAACTTCTGCTTGAAATAAAATCAAGGAGGATTAAGGCTTAAAATGAGAAAGAAATAAATGTTTCTAATGAGGAAGTTTATCTGACTCTGGAATAGTTCCACGAGTGAAGAAATAGAAGTCAGATGGAGACAGTTGAATTAGATGAGTCAAACCACTCAAACTGAACAGTGAGACTGATGCTAAGAAGCAATTATGTAAAGTGTTTTAATTCCTAGAGAACTACAAAGTTTCTCTGGTACATTTTACTGTGTAGTACACAGCAGTGCCAGTTATTATTTGTAGGAGGTAAGCAGTACACGTGACGCATGTTGCTAATATTCCATACAGCAGAAAAAATATTCCTTTTACAAAAAAAATGATCTCTTCCAATGATGGTCCCCATTAATGAGGTGTTGGCCATGTTTTTAAGAGTGGCCTAAACCAGCATGGGGTGGAGGATGCTGTAATGACTGATAATGCCCCCTGAATTTGAATCTCCCTCACTGCTATTCTGTGGCTGCAAGATGTTTTCTTGGGAGTAAGGCAGCTGTGACAGGAAAGAAGAAAAGCAGAGACAGAGAAGTTCTACATAAGACTCTGTTACTCTTGACCCAAGAATTAGAAATGTGAGCACTGCTGTGAGAGACTCCAGACAATCAGTTGAATCTGCCTGAGTAAACCGATTGACAATGAAATTTAACCCTCTTATTTCAACAGATACGCTATTCTCCTGAAAACTACACCTATAATATTCAAACAGCTTTGGACATGCTTCACAGAGAGGTAAAACAAACTCTTCAAGTATGTGGGAGTGGGGATTGTGACCTGTTTGTAATGTATTCCCTGGTTATTGATTGAGGACTTAGTTCCTTGCACAGAAATTGTTGCATATATATAAAAACAAAACAAAAAATAAATAAAATAAAATCCTTGTGAGAGCCAGAGAGGGCCGGAGAAATATTTTACAGAATGAATAAGGATGTGCTGAGTTCTAGCTGATACGCTGCAGATAATATAAAAAGTATAACAAATCTGAACAAACATAATATTAAATGAGTCGAAAGTGCTTTGCTCATACGTTATAATAATAATCTGTGATTCTATGATTATTTTGCAAATAAATATACCTGTGGTCATGAAAAGAGGTTCTGATGCTGCAGATGAGGGTGAGGTTGATGGTGATACTAGTCAGAGTTAGCAGCTCTCTGAGCCACACTGAAATCTGTCACAACTTGTTTAGACCTTTTCAAAATCATCATTCTCGAGTGACCAGGCGTCAGTATTTAAAATAAAAATAGCCAGTGCAGGTAGGGGCTGTAATTTGGTATTGTCCATGAGGGGATTAATTACTGAGAAGGAACTTTGCACACCTCTGTTATAAATAATGCAGGCTGCCAGCCGAGGTCTGCTGTGGCTGTGTAAGAGCAGAGGTGGCACTCTGTGCTCCAGACGTCGGCTATGGGTTTGCTTATTCTCTCGGCAGGTTCCACGGACGTTTGTGAACCTGGTGACAGTGCTTTCCATAACAAGCCTGCGCGAGTTGTACGCAGAGAAAAACGTCAGCTGCCCAAGGATTCTTATGAGGTTTGAAGATGATTTATTTTACAGCTCTCACTGTTGCTCACAGAGGGCTGGAAGGTCACCGTGGGAAACTTTTCTTAAAGGGAAAAATGTTCTACTATTTTGTCTGTATATGCACATGTACCTAGACATTAATTTCAACCCGGCATTTAGGAATACCTCCACCTTTCACTGTTTGCATTTGAGCCCCACTGTATCCACTTTTTATGGAGCTGCCATTTTAATGATTTATGCTGCAAGGGAGTTCAAGCCTGAGCAGAAAACTCAGCTGTGCAGTCTGTGGGGAAAATACAGAAAAAAAAGAGTAGGATAGTATGTTGTTTGTTTAAGTTGCTTACATTAATCTAGTTTTATCTGCAGAATTACCTCTATACAATCTTAAAACTCTCTTCTTGCTTCTGTAGTTTCTGATCTCTGTAATCTCGTTGCTGGTTACTAGTTTCTCTGCTGATTAGTCTCTAAAGCAGGTGTCTGGGTTGTTTAGTCACACCACCTGTTGCTTCTTGGATGAATAATCCTCCCAGGTCAGTGTCAATCTGTCATTGCAGTGGCAGGTCTGGGCCGTAGTGACCTTGTGGTGACTCAGGCAGGGTCTGGCATGTTCCCCTAGGCTTGTTCCTGGCAGGGCTTGCTTGATGTCAGAAAAGCAAGAAATGGCTGCTTTTCCAGACAGACATGCAGAACAGCTTTGTCCTGTGAGTGCAGGCAGCCATTGCTCCTCTTGCTGCTTGTGTCAAGGAGCTTGTGCCAGCTATCAGGCAGCAGGGAGTGCAAGAGCTAGCCTGGGGGGCAGAACCACAGGAGGACTACAGGGCCTCCTGTACTTAGCTGCTTCACTAAAACATCTGCTTCGAATTCATCCTCCTGGACCCCATCCTTCACAAGGGAATATGTAGCTGCTTGATACGGCTGGTAAAACCACCTTCTTTCAGGTGTCAAAACAAGGAGAAACATACTTGCACCCCCCTTGGCATGATTTAAGGACTCCATGGTGAAATCAGTTTAAAAAAAAAAAAAAAAGGCTTTTAAATTTAGAGCACAGGTGCTTCTGCATCCAGTCACAGTTTCTTTTTAACAAAGGTTACGGGGTAGAGTGCATAGATCTCGATATCCTAATCATTGGGCAAGGATAGTTAGTGGAGCTCTTAAGATTAGATTATCTCAGGGTACTTATAACCTTATCCCATCATTTCAAGCGCCATGCTGAATTTAATAGCTGGCTGACAGCAAGCCAAGTTTACAGGGAACTAAGAAGACCCTGGGTAGAATACCAAATGCCACGTTACCCATTTGAAGAAAAAACAAAAGGAGACTTTTGACTTTGAAAGCTTCTCTTTCCTGAGAGCCACGAATAACTGAAAAAGAGACTACATGTCCAATAAGTTTGCTTTGCTTATGTTACTAAAATATTTCTGAAATACAATTTAGGCTTGTTCTACTTCTCATATAAATGTTCTGCAGAAGTCGAATCGTATTGTTTTATTAGTTGCTCTCTATTCAGACAAGTTTGGAGGTAGGGACACGCATACTTTATACGTATCCATGGTTCTATGGGAAGTATTACTCAGGAATGCTTCACTATGAACAAATTAGAGGATTTTTTTAAAGGAGTCTTTTGTTCTCATTTGGTTTCATGATAAAGAGGCATGCCTAGAAATGGGGAACACCAGAAGAAAAAAATCATGTGCTAGAGGACCTGCGTGCAGGGAAGGATAAAGGTGGCCAACATGAGCTCACAGAAACTTAAAATAGCTCCAGTTGGAAGAGAAATCAGGGAGTCATCTGCCTCAAGTCCCTGCACACAGCCCGGCCAGCTTCAAAGGTAGAGAAAGTTGCTCCAGGCTGTGTAGGGTCAAGCTTTGAGTCTCTCCAAGGATGAAGAATCCAGCTTCCCTCTGGGCATCTGGTTTGGTGCTTTACCCCCCTCCACATGCTGCAACTTGGGTTTAAAGCATCTGTCCTCACCCCTTCCCACAACTGGTAGCTTCACTCCAAGCAGCTCTCCTGCTGCGTTGTTACTGCTACAGGTGACCCTAAGTCCCTTTAGCAAGGCAAAAGGTGCTGCAAGGGCTGGGACTGGGACATCATGGTTTCTCTCTGCCACTCCTTCCTTCTCTCTCTTGTCCTGTGTTCATGATTTTATCCCTAATAATGTTTCTTGTCAAGAATCAGGGCTGTGCAGAAACTCGGGGATGACGTTCAATCCTACCATTGAAAAGTCTGTCAGAAAAATCCCCCCCAGAGAAGCTTTTAACCCTGCAGATTTTCATCTAGTGAAAGGGAAAAAGACGAGCGGGTCTCAGCATGTTGGTCTCATCCTGCAGGCTTTTGTGCCCTTGTGTACTGAAATATGATGACAATTCCACTGAGGTCGAGCAGTTGGTCAACTTCAACAAAAGGTATCAGGTAAGACTAATGCATTTATTGATTTATTTTTACACATTTAGTGTAATCCTTCTGTTCTTCTCTCCTAGAAGTAGTGTGGATTTTTTTTGCCCTTTTTTTTTTTTTTTTCTTTCCACTGGGAATGAGAAACAGTGCAATAGCAGGGTCTGTAGTAAGAGACATAATCAAGTGACCACAGAGGGGTGAATATTGGGAGTTGGAGGGTAGTTTGCACTTGTTTTAATGACATATTTGTAGTTGTGATTTAACAACAACAACAAAGCAGTTGTGAGGGAGATGTGACTTAGCTCAAGATCTTTACAACTCTGGTTCACTAAAATAACAAAACAGATCAGGAAACGTCTGTTAAAGAGTCATAGAAAGTAGAGGGCATCAGTGTGCCAGCAGTTTCTTGATCACTTATCTTGCTGGAGATAAGATTAAGTCAAAGAATGTGATAAATTTGGAATGAACTTTGGGCACGGGCTGCCAGCCAAACTGAAAACACTTCACTAGCTCTGGAAGAACATCTTTTTGACAGAATACCTAATTACTGAGCATGTTGCCTGCATGTGTTAGTCAGGTAATGATCCACAGGCTGTCTTGCCGTAGAAATGTCTGGGATGAGTCTCTGTGAAGGACCTCTGCCTTTTCTGCCTGGCACAGGCTGGCAATCGCTGTCATGTCTGGGTTTCTGCACGGAGGAGAGGGAATGCCTGCGTGAGATGTACAGTAATGAGGGACCCAGTGAGCTGAGTGTAAAAGAAAGAAAGATGACAACATGTTTATTTATTTATTTATTTTGTGCTCTTAAAGGAAAGAACCAAAGAGTTAGTGGAGAGTGGAAGATACGACACTAGGGAAGATTTCACAGTGGTTCTGCAGCCATTCCTGACTCATATCGACATGCCAAGAACACAGGTAAAACAAATAAACAAAACCCCTACACTAAATCCTAGTGCAGCACTGATTTCTTGGAATTGTCCTGACTTGTTCTGGTAAATGTGACCAGCAGTATTCTGGCCTTATAATTCTTATAATCAGCTAAGGTAACGTTTAAAATAGCAGAAAATATTTATGGAATAACTTGGAGATAATGGGCAACGGCAATGTACGCCTTGATGGCACTATTTTAGACATCAAATCCACTCCTCTACAATTACAGACAATTGTGTAGAAGATATCAGTTCAAAGTATTCACCAGGGAGCACTCATCCTACATCCCCCACACATCACGAAGTCCCTTCCAGTACTTTGGTAAAGCTAAGACTTCTAGTATAAAAACCCTTGTGCCATGAAAGATTATAATGTGTGAGTCTCTGGGAAAAAAGGAGTATGATCAATGTCTGTGCACAGGTATTCTGTGTGACCAGAGTCAGAGTGGTCTGTGTGCCTTAATACTTTGGAAATCATTTATTAAAAAGGCTCAAAGGGCTTCTCAGTCTTGACTTACTAGTGTTCTCCAGCCCAGTTTAATTCTCTTCATCTCAGAGGCCTTTGCAGCTATGTTAATTTGAAGTCAAATGGGATTTTTCACAGGGGATAATGCACAGCTTGTTGCACATTTACTGCTCTCTGTGACAGCACCCATCTCGTTATCTAGGAGGGGTTGCCTGACAATTCATATTTTGCCCCAGACTGCTTCCACTTCAGCCAGAAGTCTCATTCCCAGGCTGCACGTGCTTTGTGGAACAACATGGTAAGATGTTAAAGGTTGGGTTTGTTGCACTTTGTCCTCTCCATCCTGGTCTTAGCAGGAAAAAAAAAATCACCTAAGAGAACTACTATGTAACTAGCCCTCTCTCTTTTAAACCATTAATTATGTTTATAAAAGGAAAGAGTGTTCATTTGGAGAAAAGTCACTTCAACTGTTAAACCAGTCATATCAAAACAATAAATCTCAGGATACGTTAAAACTATGAGTGTTGGACATCTTTGGGGAGATACTGCACACCTGCCACTGATCATCAGACCGCTTTTGGTACATACAGGGATTAAACTTTTCAATATGAAACGCAGCAGTGAGTGACATCACCAGAGAAGGTGCAGTGAGCAGTGTTTGTCTTGCTGTGTTGCAGGGGTGGTTCCAGCAGCTGGTAATGCAGTTACCCTCTGCTCTCTGATGCTCATTTGCTTTTCTTCTCTGCCCTCCCCCCCAATCTTATATTCCCACAGCTGGAACCCGTAGGGAAGAAGACAGATAATCAACAAATAGGAAATGAAATTTCTCTCAAATGTCCAAGCGAGGTAAATTACAAGCGTATCTGTATTTTTATGGTGGTGTTGGGGGTTGCTGGAAGTCTGCTTGTGCTATCACCAACTGCCTGGAGCACTGTTTCTGTGAGCCAAGATGGAGGGCTGGAGGTAAACTTCCTCACAGTCATGTATCATAGTCAGCCAAAACACAAGGGCAGAGTGTTTTGCCTGCCTAGCATCCATGTTGGATGAAAGACCTTCAGTGAGGGAAATAGAGCAACACTGGCATTGGTCTGGGTGGCTTGGCTGAGGCCTGTGAAACTATCTCTGGCTGGCATGAACCTGGGTAGTGCCTGTGATGTCAAGCTTCTTGCTAACCATGCACATCATGGGTGCAGTGAGCAGGGTCCTTAGAGCATTCTGTAAATTCTGGCTCTGTAAAATAGTGCTCTAGGTTTACACTGTTATTGGATATTCAAAATGCCTCTTTTTTTCTTTTTTTTTTTTTTTTTTTAATACCTGGGCTTTGTTTGCATCAAGTTAATAATCACCTGCAGACGTCTAAGAATGAAAAGCTGGGGAGTAGAAATCTCCCTGTATTTTCCTGATGCTTTGCATTGACTCAGATTGTCTTATTTTTCAGGCTGAGCCATTCCTGAGGACGTATAAAAACAGTAATTACACATACCCTAACCAAACTCCAGTAAGTATCAACATCAGCATCCCTCTGTTACTGTGCTGCATTTGTTCCTGTATAGCCATGAATCATGCTTTGCACCACAGGTGATATCAGTCTTTGGCCAAAGGGCAAAGAACAGGAAAGTATTCCTTGAGTAAGGCAAAATACATCCAGAAACACCTGTAAGGATACATGCTCAGACATCACAGTTATCAGTACAGGATGCTAATCCAAACAACACTGAATATGACTATTGAATTGGGCAACCAAGACTTGTCTTATTACTTACACGTTAAACATTCACTTGGTCTGCTAGGAATATCCAGGGTACTGCTGACTGTATTTCCTAGCCAATGCTATTCATCCTTCTTCTTCTCTTTAGAATTATGGAAGCCAACTGCTATGTGAGGACAGATCTCCATCCTCCCCTTCTTCAACTTCAGGTAGTCTTACCCGGTTTGTGTTAGGAGGCTGAATTACTTTCAACTGTCCTTCAGGATGACTCTTTATTTTTGCTGAAATGATTGCTGGACTGTGAAAATACTGCTCAGAAAAGATGTCATGTTTTTCAGCAACTACTTAATAGATATAATGCCAAACCATCACATGAAGTAACATTCTAAATAGCTTCACTTAGCTCACTGACAGTGGAGAACTTCAAAATATCTTGCAAGAAAAGCCAAACTTGTGTGCTGACACAGCTTTTAAGTGATACCACCTAAATCTTAGAGAAGGGAACCGGAAACACAGCTTCATGCATGTCAGTCTGGGATATAGCAGTATTCAGGTCTTCAGTTAACTTCATACTGTCTTCTCCTTACTCCTTCTCTACCTTCTTAAAGCTTTTAATATGCTGTTACTGGTTTATACAATACTGCATTTTTTTTTTATTGTTAGCTTAGTGTTGGACATTGATTACAATGTATTGTTATTTGCTCCTCGCTCTTCTGTCTTTTTGGTAGCAATGTTAGCTATTGAGGGGCTGGATAATATGCATGTGCTGCTGCTACAACCGTGTAAGATGAGCTGGAGAGAGCTCCTGTTTAACCACCTGAGTATTGCAAAAGCAATGTGGCTGAGCATCAGAATGCACAACAACGTGTTTTACATATGGAACCATGAAAATGCATGGCTGTTCCCTATCTGGTTTCAACTGCGTCTCTTTCTTTTATAGTGCATTCCCTAAAGCCAGCTGATGTGAAAATTATAGCAGCCCTTGGGGATTCTTTGACGGTAAGAAGACAGTGTTTTTACTGTTCTCTTGGTAAAACTACAAACATGTTCCTTCTTTAGTGGAGCTGAAATGACTGTTGTACCTAGATGTAAAGATCCAATCATTCGCAGATGATAATAGACCTAGCAGCTATAACAAGAAAGGTGTCAGTTCTCCTGCTCTGTGTCCCCCCCCCCCCCCCCCCCCCCGCATATATTCACATGATTTGAAACAATGACAAATCCTTTAAAGAGGTATTTAAAAGGTTTGCTGAATTGGAGACAGAAGAGATTGGATGTTGTTGAAATTAATGGGACTTAATGCAAACATTAGGGTCCAATGTTTCAAAGTTTTTATGAACAGGTACAGATCAGTGAACCCATCCTTTTCCCTCAGTTCTTTCTGGAATAGCATGTGACTAAGAGATATTGGAAAATAGTGTATTTATTTTATCATTAATGGATGATCAGGGGTGAAAACCCTCTGACTATCCATTTCAGGAGATACTCAGAATGTTTATTTTTCCTCTTTTAACTCACAGCTAATTTCTTTATTGAGATGTAGTTCTTGCTGAGGATGATTATCTTTGGCAGGCTGGAAGGAATATGTATCAAGATACAGACATCCTAAATTCTGATACATGTTTATGCCCAATTTTTTCTTACCAGCCGAAGACTGAAGCTTTACAACCAGCTCATAGGAAATGTTGGGCAGAAAGACAGTTGAAATCTCTAGGATCTCTGAATGTGAGCCTTAACAACAAAGACACAGTTTGTGCTTACAAACCATGAAGCCTTTCCAACTGTCTGACAGGCATGTTGCTAAAACTCCTACATGCATGAGGTTACCAAAATAAATAGCAGCATTTCTATGCAAACATGCAATGTTGATCTAAGCAAGATAGTTAGTATCTAGCTGCAGTTGCAATATTACAATATCCAGGCCCCTGCAGGTGATTCTGCTAAGTATAGTCTGTAGAAACTGACGATAAAAATCTGTTTTCATAGAAACAGCAGTTCTGCATTGCTGTCCGATCTGGACTTGGCCCATGCATAGTTATTCTGAACACCAGTCTTCCATTAACTCAATAAAGCTTATATAGAGGAGAAAATGTATTAGCATGGTTTTAATATGAAGTATTAGTATGATTTAATCTGAAGTAGCAGAATCTGTGATTCTGTGATAGCAGTAAATAGTCTGCCTGGTATTGTGATATAGTAAAGTACTACCTAGTACCCAGATTTAACATGAGACAAAAGCATAACAGCTGGCAGACACTCTGCTTCTGAATTCCCTTGTTTTGTTAAAGAGGGATGTAGTTGCCAGATTGCCCTTCTTCAGTATAAGCGTAGAGGGTGCTTTCTTTCTTCCTCTTATACTACTATAAAACTCACCATTTAGCACATTACTTTTCAAATAAAGACATTACAGTACTTCTTTCTGAGATATGTTTGTTTTCTGTGCTGAGTTTTATAGTGTTCCTTATTAGCCTGAAAGCTTTATGGGGTTTTTTGAGATGTTTTCATCATTCTTGAGTAATGCAATGTAAATGAGTTACTCAGCTCACCCAGACCTACAAGAAGAAAGCTTTTGTTTCACTGATTCGTCATTTATTTTGTGCATCATATACAATATGATGCTTGTAAATAATTACAAAAAGTATTGATGCATTTTTCAGGAGGAAGGTGGGGAAAAAACAGATGTATTCTAAAGCTTGTGAAGGGTTGCATTCAAAAGTAAATAAAATGACTAATGTGTGACTTTCTATTGTGCTTTAATTTCATTGGGTTTATGAAATATAATGCCCAGGCTGGAACGGGAATTGCTTCATACAATCTCACAGATTTGGACACCGAATATCGGGGACTGTCATGGAGGTAAGTTTTCAGGCAAGGTGATGAGAATATGTGCATTATTTCCTGTGCAAAATATTATTTTCCACATGTTCCAGGGCTTTCAGCTGTCAGATAGTGGAAAAAGATTTGCTTTCTGGTTAACATTTCTTGTGAAGATATGTCAAGATCCAATATTTGTCACAAAACTGGATTTACACAATGTTTTCAGCAATAGAGCTTCAGTTTGCCTTTTAACTGTTCTCACGCTTTTATCTTCAGCTACTTTTGACAGTTGGTAGTTTTATGGTGGGCTGGAGATCTGCAAAACTGGAGAAAAATCACTGGAACAAATAAATTAGGCCATGTTGCTTTGGGGAGTTCTCGAAGTTTGACATTTCTGAATTTTTTGTAGAACTGCGAAAACCAGTTTCACTGCAGAACTTTTACCACATACAACAGAAATTTGTAAAAGATGAAATTGGAGGTGGGGTGACGATATAGCTGAATTGACATTGACTGAAGCAGTTCTGTGCTGTCCTATCTCCTCTACATAAGCCAGAGTTTGGCCTCAGCGTGGCCCAGCAATTTAAAAGCTGGAGAGAACATACTGCTACGCAGGAAGACCGAAAAAGAGATAAAGGAGCTGGTGCCTCAGCCATATGTCACCTGAGGGACTGGCTGGTTGGTGCTGCCTTAGAGCGGCTTTGTGAGGCTGGAACTGGTCTTCAGGTCTGCCCTGAAATCTGCAGTACTTTACAGCTCTGTCATTCAAATATGTAGCTGTCTCAGGCATTTTCTGGTATTTCATAATGATTAACTGTGCCTCTGCAGAGCCGCATGCACATAAATTTTTCTGATGAGCAACTTTACCACTGAAACCTCAGCAATTTTCCCCAAAGCACTTGCACGTCTGTCCTTTCCAAGTAGTATGATAGTTTGATAGTTACCAAATTAATAATCCTTCACCTTTTCTTATGAGGTATAGTAGGTTTTCTCTTTATGTGTTGTCTGTGTCCAGCTAAGAGATGAGTAACTTGTATTTCTCTTTCTCGTTTTAGTATTGGAGGGGATGCCTCATTAGAGAACGTCACAACTCTACCTAGTAAGTAAATGCTTTGCTAGATTTAGCTGTGGCAAGTCTGGAGAGAGGGAATGGGCTGATTCATAATAATTTTACAGAGAGCTCTAAGCCATTTGAGAGTAATTCACAAGACTTACCTTTCAAAGAAACAATATCCTAGGACTAATGAAAAAAAGTTTCCTTCATCAGTAAAATTGAGAAGCAGATAGAAAATTCTTTCCTTCCTTTTCCCTCTCCCTTCTCAAACTACTTAGTGAGTGTTATTTGAATTTCTAAATAAGCTTGCTATGTCCATGCTTGTGTTGTAATTAAAACTTACTTTTAATAAATATTCTACCACTTTTTTTTTTTTTTTTTTTTTTTTTTTTTCCAAAAAGGGATGTTTACAGAGAGCAGACCTCTTTAGTAAACATGTCTCACTAGCTCTATACGTAACATGAATGGAATAATTTTAACTTTGTTTTCATTGAAACTTGCAACCTCTCCTAACTCAGCCTACTGTTAATGTAAAACCACTGGAGTTCCAGTTTGGATTAAATAAAATAAATTTTCATCTGAAGAGGGCTGATAAATTGTCCTTTTGTGTGTTGCCCATTATTGTAAGTGGAATTTGACAAGAATATCATTAGAATGTCTTATTGATTGTTATAAGCAATTAATTGATTCACAAGGTACAACCTTTGACAAAACCTTCATTAAAATGTGGTTAAATTCAGTCTTGGAGATTAAGGTAGCTTTTATGGTTTATCGTGTGACCATTTTCACATTCAGCTCAGAAATTTTCTGTCTGCCTCCTTCTGGAAATGACTATTGAGTGTGGTGGGAATTCACCATGCATCTGAGGCTTTCTTCAAATTTGTCAGTAGTATGAGATGTTGCACAGCTGCAAAGTGGACCCAGATCGTTTAGCTGAAAACAAGCTCCTGCTTTAACCCTCCTGGGTTAAAGCCCCTCTGAGGCTCATTTCACAAAGTCACCACCGCATGACTGGGATGGTTTTAATTTAGACCTTAACAGCTACAACATGAAAGAGAGCTGGACATGGTAGTCTTTGGTTCTGGTCAGCTTCTGTTGGCAGTGCAGGGCACAGCAAGCACATGCTGTCTCATCACTGCTAGCTGGTTGTCCCTCTTGCTGCTCTTTGGTGGATGAAACAAAATGAGGCTGCAGCAGCTGCAATGTGCTGTCAAAACTGTGACAGTGCTGATCTCACTAGGCGGGGAACAGATATATTTTCTCTTCGTTGTCATCTTTCTTTTTCAGACATCTTTCGAGAGTTCAATGCTATGATCGAGGGCTATTCAACTGGCACTGGGAGTGTGAATGACTCGAATGCATTCCTTAACCAGGCAGTTCCTGGAGCAGAGGCTGAGTATGTAGCTTTTTGTTTTACTTTCGCAGGTGATGGATGCTTCATCTACTTCCCTTTCAACTGTCTCAAATGCTGACACAACTTGCTCTGAACAGCAAGCAAAACCAGTCTAGTTGGAGCTGAAAATTAGCTCAAAACATATTAAATGTATGGGCTTATTTCATACCATAACTTTCAAATGAAGCCAACAGTCCTGGTTATGAAATCTGCAAACAAGAAATTGAAAGAAACTATTTGGTGGTGGTGGTGGTTTCTACACTTCCTCTTCAACATCCATTCATTTATCTATTTGTCTATAAATATCTTAGAGCATGGATGTTTTCAGAAAATGAACGTGTAGTGAATTGTTAAAGAGTTAATTGGAGGAAAAACTAGATGAAATCTCCCATAACTGGCCTCAGGCATCTGGATAGGCAGGCAAGAGTGGTTGAGAGAGAGGAAAAATCAGCCACAGGACTCAAGAGAAAAAAGAATTGCAGATGGTCATGTGTAGGTTTTGGTGCATTGCAGACCTTGTGCAGTGATAGTTCTGCAAATTTAATAGGAATTGTGTTGTCTTGCAGTCATCTCATTTTGGCTATTTGATTTTAGTCACACC
Source organism: Netta rufina (assembly GCF_964035555.1). Lineage (NCBI taxonomy): Eukaryota > Metazoa > Chordata > Aves > Anseriformes > Anatidae > Netta > Netta rufina. Next base: position 38,414,039 of record NC_140125.1, read on the forward strand.
TGGGAGACTGCAGGAGTTAAGCTTTGATATACTGCTTATCCTAGAAGTCCCTGGTTTCTTATTGAAAGCGTCAGTCCTATTTAATTAACGAAACAGATGGCTGCTGGAATTCAGTCATAGCTTGGGCACAGGGTTTGGCAGACTGTGCATGGGTTTGACAGTGTTAGTTGATATTACCCAGAACTCCATAATTTAATATTTTTGTTTGTTTGTTTAAAGAAAAAATATTCTTCTTAAAGAGGCCTTGGGAGTGACATTTAGAAGCCAAGTGAAGTGTCTGAGTTTGCTGTATCTAAGCAATGATTGTTAGGATTTATCAGGTATTGTTTATCACTCTCCTGCACACCTTGAGTAACTTCTGACTCACACTAGTAATCTCAGTAAATGCTTGTATTTCCTGGCAGAAATGGTCCGCTAGGTCTCCTGACATATGTTACAGCCCCTCATACCTCAGAGAAGGGATTTTGTTTCCTAGTGATGACTGAACGTGTCTGTTTCTGTGTGTCGGTGAAACACTTGCAAGGATTACAGCTCTGCTTGAGCCATTTGTGAGAGTTTATCACCATGTTGCTAGATGCAGCACGTATTACTTGAGGTTTTGCTTGTTGTAGGAAAGAATGAGGTAGGTGGTTGTCTTACGTTTTACATCAATTAAATCCTAAAGTAGAGAATTCCTGTAAACTGCTACAGCAATATCCCTGAACTTTGAGATGCCTGTTTTGGGGCTCTTTTCCATCACATTATGATGGATCTGAGGAGACATATGCATCCTAGTTTAATTATTGAAATGCATTGCAACATAAGGAAACATTTCTCCTGTTTTAGATGCTTGGCCCTGGAATGATAATGCAGTCCAACACTTATTCTTCATCACCTCAAAATATATCTCTTCCTATTACCCAGAGGACAAAAATAGTCCATGAATGAAAGCTAACGCTGATATTTCAGAATTGCTACCTGGCCTGTCTCACTGCTGGGTGCCAGTCTGGGAACTGTTTTCCAGATATGCTGGGTCTTTTCTGAAAGGACGTGGTTCTGCACCCTTACTAGCTTTTGAAGAACAGGACTTATTAAAGTGAAATCAGTGGCTGCTTTGAAGAGCTATTTACTGAATGTAGCAGTGTAGACAAACCTTTCTTGAGCCCACCCCCATTCATTGCCAAAGTGCTTAAGTACATATTGGAGTTTAGGATGTATCTAAAGCATGCTGTTGAAGCAGAGCCTGGCTTATGTCTCTGATTGCACTTGAAAAAATGAGGCTAAGAACTTAAGACTGAGAGAACAGGTGACAGGAACTGTGAATATCTATTTCCCATTAGCAGACTTTCTGTTGATTAAGATCTAAATTTGGTGGAGGCTGCGGCTCAAGAATAGATGATTACTGCCTCTGCTTCATTCAAAATGTTCAATCTTACTGACTGTGTTGGCTCAGGATGCAACAGCACTTCAGTGACTGCATGAGAAATGAAAGGTGTTGCAGATTGCTAGGTCAATAAGGGATGTTTTCCTCTGCATTAATATTGAAGTCAATGCACTAGCTTAGTATTCACGGTAAGAACAGAAGGAATTCTTGACCACTTGTGATTGTTTTTGGGATATAAGTAAGTAGGTTATGACTGGGGATAAGGGTAATGGCAAAGCGAACTACATGTGTGGGGTGCCTGTTTCACGAGTAGATGCACGACAGAGCTCATTCCCCATTAAATACTCTTATGTTAGTGTTAGATCAGTATTTGGTTAAAGAAGGGTGGTGAGAAATAACTCCTGTTCCTACAGCAAATACAGCATTGCAAAGGAGAGCTACTCTCTGGTTACTGTACAAAACCAGTATCATGCTTATTAATGTCATATGATGTCTAGAGAAGGGCTACGAAGCTGGTGAAGGGCCTGGAGCACAAGTCCTGTGAGGAGTGGCTGAGAGAACGGAGGTTGTTTGGTCTGGAGAAGAGGAGGCTCAGGGGAGACCTCATTGCTCTCTACAACTACCTGAAAGGAAGGTGTGGGGAGCTGGGGGTCGGCCTCTTCTCACAGGTGATAGGACTAGAGGGAGTGGCCTCAAGTTGGCCAGGGGAAGGTTCAGGCTGTGAATTAGCAGACATTTCTTCTCAGAAAGAGCAGTCAGGCACTGGGACAGGTTGTCCAGGGAGGTGGTGGCATCACTGTCCCTGGGGGTGTTCAAGGAAAGGTTGGACATGGTGCTTAGGGACTTGGTTTAGTGGGTGATAGTGGTGGTAGGGGGGTGGTTGAACCACATGATCTTGGGGGGCTTTTCTCACCTTGATGATTCTATGCTTCTGTATACAGTCAGAGAAGTGTTTGTAACAAGAACCTAGTGACTGATGCAGCTCCAGAGCTGCCTGGCAGGCCAAGCTTTCTAACCACTTTCTCTTTTCTATGCATATTTGAGTATCAACATGTCCAGGCAGTCAAACAAGGTTGAAGTGTTTAGCCAAGGTAACCCAGAATTAGTAGCAATTTTATATATACATGCATATGAACATACATATGCAGTTGTATTTATACATATATATATATATGTTTGTGTATACATTCAAAAGAGAGAGGGTGTTAGCATAACTGTTGAAAAACAGCAAGGCTGTCATCTTGTGTAAGTGATCTTGGAAGTTGCTTGGATTTTTAATTTGCTTAAAAAGGTAGAGTGTGCTAAGTTGTTTTACGCTATTGAAAATTAAGTATTGACTTGGGGTGCAGGCTACAGGAATGGGGGATGAGTACGCAGTGAACTCTGAAACACCTCAGCTTTACGGGGCTGGGTGAGCCATGGTGCGTGCACAAACATTGCTCAAGAGGTCAGTTAAATATTGAGACTTGGGATTCCCTCCTCACTTTAGTACACGAGGAATAGCTTGATAGTAGCCCATTTCTGAACAGGCCATCTGCTAACAAACATGTTGCTGTGTCTGTCATTTTAGCTGCTAAGCAGTGTAATAGAAAACTAAACTTATGGTTCCACATTAATTATTGAACTTGAGTAAAATCTGTATTCAAATCCAATTTGATGATAACTCTTCATAAAGATGTGAACATGAAATTTGGTTACTGCAAAACGAGGATTACACTGCCTCATCGTTAACTCTCCTGGTATCTGACAGCTCACAGATTTAAGGTGTCCAAAGTGCATTAATATTGTGCTCTCCGTAAGGGTGTATCGTTCACTCATTGGTTGCTCTTCTTCACAGGCACTTACCAACCCAAGCAAGAACTCTCCTGAGACTAATGCAGACTGATTCTGTAAGTTACCTGGGACTCTGATCTTACAGCATAAGAAGAAACAGGTGTTGCTTCACATGATAGATCCATCTGCAAAGATGCCAAGTGCATATCAAAGAAATTTGTGCTTACTCTTTTCTTCTTTGTTACACAGAGAATTGACTTCAATGCTGACTGGAAAATCATAACCGTGTTTATTGGAGGAAACGATCTGTGCAACTATTGCAAGGACCCTGTGAGTATTAGAACCTGTTAACTAAAATGGTAATGGGACTGTGATATCAGTATGTCAAGGGAAATCCACAGATCCTTAGAGCATTCATAGAGATTATCAAAACAGCAGTACATACAATTCACAATTGAGGTTGCTGCAGACAGTGCCCTGATTAAAAAACAAACCAACAAACAAAAAAAAACATTTACCAGCAACCAAGTAAGATGGTTGTGTTCTCTCTGGCTTACTCCAGGGTAAGAACCACTTTTTGTCTTTTCTGGCCACGAGCAAAAAATGGAAAGGAAGAAAAGCTTCCTTTGCCTGATCTGGTAATTGCTCTACTGCTAGCAATGCCTCATTAGATATCCAAGAAAGAACTATACTGCTTTGAACTACCATCAGTCCAATCCTACAATGTTTGTCATCACCCCATAACTCGTATTGTAGGAAAGTGCTAGGGACAGGTGAGGTATGTATGAGAGAAGTTGCTGCAGTGCAGCAATTCATTCAGCAGCAAGTCATTTGAATTTTATGCTTCACTGGATTGTGAAGAAGCCTTTAGGGCTGCTGTAAGGAGATCATGGGATTTGAGTGGGCAGGTGATGGGGAGAGGCCACCTTTCTCTGTCAGATCTTACTCTCTTACTTTAAATATGAAAATTTCCTGTGAGTGCTTTCAGTTCTCCTGCAACCACTTGTGCTTGGGAAATGTGCTGCTCCTGCAGTAGCCTTGCTATAGGCATCATTGCTGCTACCACCAAGTATTATAGCTTTATTTACAGCCGTGTCCTTGACTAGCAATGATTTCTCCTGATTTTATGAGAGCTTATCAGTTGGCTCTGAGCATGCTTGTGGTTGCCTGATTTATGCTTTTCAGCGTGTGATTAGATTAGGTTCCTTCCCGTATCCTTACGTAAAGCACCCAGTGGACTGGTTAAACATACAGCTTAATATAGGTTTATTTTAAATAGGTTTATTTTAAATCCAAAATGTGACTGAGTCTTTCTATATTTTAGACTAATTGATATGCATAACATTCTTGGCCTCTAGAAAGAAGCAAGAATATTCTCCTGACCACGGTGTTGTATGGCAGAAAAGGAAAAGAATTAATGTGATTCTTTACCTTCCCAACCCAAATGCCTTGTGTCCCCATTTAGCAATAATCTCTTCTGTTCTTTCTATCAGGATCACTACTCAGCTGTAAATTTCACTAGTAGAATTCAAGAAACTCTTGATATTCTGCATGGACAGGCAAGTACTGTGAAATTGTCCTGGTACTGTAGCTTGAACTGGTGTATAATTGATGCATGGGTTTCTTCCATTTTGGTACCAAATGTGGTCTGCTGACTTTAATACGAGCAACTGCTCATGTGTTGTCTGAGAGTAGTGAGATGCTGTTTGAAATGAGAGACAGCAGCATTGAACCATGGTGTTGGAAAACGATCAACAGCTGAGTTGAAGTTTTGTGGGTTTTGTTGTTTCTTTTTTTTTTTTTCTCCTCTCAACAAGAGAGAAAGGGAAGGGGTGTTGAATGACTGGACTTTGACTTAAATTAAGTGCACTGTGGGTTGTATAATCAGTTCCTTATAAGGTGAAGTCTGACTTTCCTTTCAGGTTCCAAAAGCTCTAGTGAATCTGGTTGAAGTGATAGACATCCTTCCTCTAAGACAGTTGTTTGTGGACACACAAGTTCCGTGCCCCACTTACCTGGCAGAGTAAGGCTTGTTTGACTTTCTTTTGTACTTGAACTTATTTTTTGTGATGATAAAGCAAGTTGTTTCTCTGTGCTCTTTTCATCATAGAGAAGTGTGTCCATAGCACTACAGTTCCACAGGCATCATCACATCCAGTGCTGATATCATTCTGCCCAATGGAGTTGCCTTATCTTGGCTTTGATCTAAAAGATTCCCAAGTACATTTGTTTTGTTGGCTGCAAATATTTCAGGCAGCTCTTACACTAGTCTGTGACTATTGAGTATAAGTAATAGCAGGCCAGCGTTGGTGCACTGGCTTAGAGATGCTCCTTGGCAAAGTTTATGAGTCTGGAGGACTGAGTTGCCTGTTTTAAACAGCAGAGTTTTTGCTTTGTTTTGTTTATTTCTGTTTCAATTTAGCTGAGACATATAAGGACTTCTGATGTTATAGTTAAATAAAATAAGGCACTTTGAGCTACTATTAAGAAGCAGAAGTTTAGGATTCCTGGGGTATGGCAACAGTTGGTTTAGGATAAGAGCAAAAGCATGTGAGGCTGCTTAGATTAATACTGGAGAGATTAGAACATAACTATTCAGTGATCGCATCAGAGAAGGCAAGGCTTGCACAGGATTTGGGGCTGGGACTATAAAAGGGCTGGCAGCACTAGGGTTTCATCTGGACCTGGGAAGGCTTACCAGATTTTGGGGTAGAATTAGGCTTGATAGAAATGAGTGCTCTAAATCGTGCTTCTGGTTTTAGAAGGCACTTACAGATCTCACTGTGACTCTAATACCGAAAGGGTTGTTAGACATTGGAACAGGCTGCCCAGGGAAGTGGTGGAGTCACCATCCCTGGAAGTCTTTAAAAGATGTTTAGATGTAGAGCTTAGGGATATGGTTTAGTGGGGACTGCTGGTGTTAGGTCAGAGGTTGGACTTGATGATCTTGAGGTCTCTTCCAACCTAGAAATTCTGTGATTCTGTGATTCTAATGGTACAGGCTAAGGCAGCACATCAGATGATACATAAAATGAGCAAGGTGATGATATTCACTGGCAAGAGAGAGGCTTGGGCTGAGTGTAAAAGGTCAGACTAAAGTAACAGATGTAGTCTTTCTGCACCAGGATTGAGATGACAAGTTTAGGCTCTATGGAGTAGGGTTGCATTAAAGCTAAATGTACATCTGTGGAACTATACTTTGGTTTGGGCTGCTTGTGTTCCCTGCCAGGGCAGGTTAGGATTAAGCTCATGGGCTGGTTAAATTAAGACTTGCGTAATAATTCCTTGGCCTCTTGTTAAGATTGGAGAGGATATGATCTGTAAATCAACTTGACTGAAGACCTTCCTGGCTGAAAGCGTCATGGTTCTGGCCTTTTCATGATGCTGTTAGCATAGATGTGTTTAATCCATAAACCTGCTTACAATAGCTGAGACCGCAAAGTAGGGACACCTCAGAGTAAGGCAGCTCTTAACAGATCATTAATTTTAGTGAAGCTTGGCTCACCTTATCTTGAGTCAATATTTGGGTACATAGGACTCACTGGGCTACTGCTGCCATGGTCTCTTAGCTCTTAAGTTTACAAAATTTGCCAAACATGACTAGTTTGTAGTAAACTAGGCTCCTGCACCTAAGGTTAAGAGTATAGATGGTTGTGCCCTAGAATTTAGGACTTTAAGACAAGGAGATCTGTGCATTTCATTCAGGTTTGAACTGTAAGGTTTCCTGTGGTACATAATGTGCTTGGGTTAAAATTATTGATACACGGTATCTCAAGATGGGGTTGAAGTCTTCAAGTATTTGGATTTTATGGCATTTTGAGGGAATATGAAGTATTTGCAGAGTGGACAGCTATCTCCAGTTTCAGTGTCTTTATTGTAATGAATAATTTACATTCTTTGCTGATCCTCCAAACAGGAACAAATTCTATATCTTGGGAAGGCAAAAAGAATTGTTGATTGGAAAGGGATCAACTCAGAGATAATACAGGCAGTAAATTTCAAAGATCTCTTTTCTAGTTCCAGAGCGAATGGCATGTGTCTCTCTTTGTCAGGCTGCAGGGACTTTAGATGCCTTGCATGGGACAAACTGGCATTCTACAGTGTACCTCACCTTTATGTGCCTGGGGGTGAAACCAAACAGGTATTAGAGTAGCATCATTCATGTGAGGCAGAAAATAATCCAAGGAAAATAAGCCAAGGTTTGAAATGGTAAACAATGCTATGGACAATAAGACACTTTCACAGAAATTCAAGTGTACAGATTTCCTTGTTACTCCCATGTCATGAAGATGTTGGGTGGTAAAGGGCGACTTGCATTCTAAAATATCTAATCCTCTATGTTCTTGTTTTCTCCTCTAACCTCTCCCACAGTTATCTGTGTAGTTGTGTTCTCACAGGAGAAGAAAACTCAAAAAACTTAACAATGGTGAGGGAAGCCGTCAGAGCTTACCAGGTATGTTTATTAAGAGAACTTATTACTTTGCCTTCAGTTGAGATGAGCTTTTGATTACCAAGCAACCTGCCTGTTTATAGCAAATCATAGGGCCCTGCAGGGTAAAATATTACTATGAGCTAAGCAGGAGCTAATTTTGATGTTATCCAGAACACCATGCGATGAAAAACAGAAGTAAATCTCTTCAGAAAAAGTGTTTTGTAATACAGATGGACAGGTGAGAGTTCAGTCACCAAAATCCTGTCCCTCACAACTGCAGTATTGTGTTGCAGCCTTCTCAGCCACTTTTACAAGGCTTACTTTTTGCCAATGTCTCTGTCTATCTCAGTTAACAAGCAGAAGCTTCCTAATGATTCTTGGGCTCTCCCTCTAAAAGAAAGAAACAAAAATGCAGACAACAACAAAACAGTTTTTATGCAGAGATGTTGATGGGTTATTGGTGGCTGGGTTTGTTTTCTTGCAGCTTGGTGTTCAGGGACTGGTGGAGTCTGGCAGATATGACACTCACGAAAATTTCACAGTGATCATTCAGCCCTTCCTCCGAAATCCCACGATTCCTCTTGATCAGGTATGGTCTAAAGAGACTTACAAATGCAAAGAACTAAATGTGAGTATCTAACATTTACAGAAAGTATGCAAAATAGTTTCAGCTTGTCATGTGCTTTTCTTACTAGAACTTGTTGATTTTTAGTACAACAGATTAGATTTCTTTGTGTAGGTATCTGCTCTTTGTTTTACATATTGTTCTATCAGTATGAATTGCTTTTTTGGACAATGAATCAAAACCTGAATCAAGAGGTTGGTTTGTGTATGTTCTCAAGGATATGTAAATACTTTTCTTTCTCAAAATATAGTGTGATTAATAAAAGATGGAGATATTAAGTTACAGTTCTTAAAGCAACCTAGCTGCATTGCTCACTGAAGACTAGAACATCACCTCTTCTTCATGTCCCATAACTTATGTGTCTGACAGAAAGAGAAGTTTTCAGATGATCTAGAGGAAACAGCAGCTTTATGTAGTGAGCCCTTTTTCCTGTTATTGGCAATTATATTTCAGTTCCTTGAATAAGTCCCAGCGAGCTGTGAATCTAGGAAGTGATTTGTACCTTCTCTGAAACTGAAACTCCACTTGCTAATTTTCACGTAGATCTGTGCTTCCTTCTCTCACCTTGAACTAAATATGCAGATGCAGCAAAATTATTATCAGGGTTTGCCTTATTATTATCGAACCAATGGCTAGTGATAAGTTTGAAGAGTTTCAAATACTGCTACAGATAAAACTCCTAAACTTAGAAAACTGGTTGAAAACTTCACAGGTGAAAAACAAACAAACAAACCAGGCTTTTTTATTTTTTATTTATTTATTTTTTATGAAGCTGGTTCCTGTGAAAAACCATCCTTAGGGGTTTTGTTGCTAAGGTGAGGAACACAAAAATAAAAATAGGAGAAGCAAAGTGTTTCTGAACTTTCTTTTTTTTTTATAGTCTCACAAGCATTAGCTGAGATTTTAAGGAAGTTCAGGGTGTTGTCTTTTCCTTATCTCACACAAAATTCAGATGTTCCTGAACTGAAAACTCAGCCTCTAAACTTGGCAAAAGATCAGATGTAGATCCAAATGCTCGTAGTCATCCTCATTAGCTTGCTCAAACACACTGAATCAAAAAACTGCTCAAGTTTTGGGGGAGGACTGCTCTGAACAACAACAAAAAGTTATTTCAGTTATCTGTGATCTAAACTCTCTGAAAGCCAAGGTATTTAAATGTCCAAGCCTTACTTGCTCCAGACGTCCCAGTATCTGTATTAAAGCACAGCTGTGCTTGTAAAGGAGGCTGTACCTGTACTCGGTCAGTTTGGCTGCCTTCTCTCAAGCACTTGGTTTTTGCTCCTATCAAGCTTGCAGAACTGACACAACTGTGAGAAGATGGCTGGCTTCTGTTCCTTCTGGTACAATGTCTATAAGACGCTCATTCACGTGTAAAGGTACAGCAGAGCATAATGGTGCTGAGGCAGCCAGTTCTGATGTTGTGCCAAGGAGAGGATCCCATTTTTCTCACAGAACCCAGAGAGAGACTAGATACCAAACTCAAAATGGTGTTTTTGCTGCTGTTTTGTGGATCTCTCCTTGGAAGCACATAAGCATTTCTAGCTAAGCTTTTCTGGTAGTTAGTGGACCTGCTGAAGCACGCTTTGTATCACCAGGTAATGAGGCTTTCCACATTGGAGTGGCAAGAAGAAGTAGAGTGAACTGGCTCTGATCTGGCCTCAGAAATCTGAAGTTGGAGCTCTGTGAGTTCTTCCGCACTTACATGTACTTTATGCTTTCATCTGTAGGATGGTCATCCTGATGTCTCCTACTTTTCACCTGACTGCTTCCATCCAAGCCAGAAAGGCCATTCTCAGCTTGCCAGGGCTCTCTGGAATGCTCTGGTAAGGTGACAGGCTCTGCATACAACAGTCTTTAGCTAGACCACAAAGATTATGTAATAAACATTGTAATGAAGTCCCAGATAACTCTGTAACGTGGTGATAGGTGCCCAGTGTTTGTTTCTTCTTTCCTAGTCAGATACCCTCAAATTTCTGCCTACCTACAACCTAGAAGCTCTTGCCTCTTAGATTCGGTGGGGAAGGGAGGAGTGCTGAAGGTGCATGATCAGTCAGTCATGATTTCAGCTGAGCAGCTTGAGATCCATTTCACCCATTGTCATGAAAGTTGGGATATTTACTAAGGATGATGTTTCTATGGGCTGATATGAGAAACCACCAAATAAAGAATCGTGACTACATATGCCAATTTAAAATGGATTACTTAAAAGTGTTTTAAATCCTTGTATTGTGAGAGTCTCACTAGGAATTAAAGTAGCTTTAATTCAGTTTAGCTTTACTACCTTTGAAAATGAATAAAACTTGGTAACAATGAGTCATGAAGATTGGTTAAGCAAACTCATTGTGCTTAGGATTGTAGTGCAGTAGGAGTATGCATGCAGTCCGACGCAGTATCTTAGATCCCAAATGGTAACTTCTTTATACTTTGGGGTAATGTCTTAGCTAAAATGATTGCCTGCAATCATCAAGCAGTACCTCTAATTAAATTTTGTTTAATCTTCTACATATAAACAGCCTTTTCTTGGAGCTGCCATCGTGCAACTTAGCAATAAAAACTGAGGGACTCTTAGTGTCTTCTCTTTTATGCAAGAGAACAGAGTTTACAACCTCGCCTTCTGGCAAAAGTCCAAGGTACTTCATGTGCCTGCCAAAATCATCCTGGAGTTTAAGCTGATCCAGCATAGCTCTCCACTTCCCATTTTAAACTTCTTTCTAGAGTTGCTGTTTTGTTGCTCAGTTGCCATGTTCCTTCTGAGGAGCAAAGGCATTTCAGCTTTGGGTAAATCAAGGTCTGTAAATGCAGGCAGTTTAAACAAACAAAAAAAAAATTAAAAAAAAAAAACAAAAAAAAACCAGAAAGGTGTGTTTAGATTCTTTTGGATAGAATTGTTATACAAATGCAAGATGAGCTGAGACAGCTACAAACTTTTGCTTATTTATTTATTTTTGTCCCTCCTAGTTACAGCCTGTAGGCCAGAAAGCTGACTCATTTAACTTCATGGTTGACACTGTCCTCAGCTGCCCGACTCAGGTAAATATCCCCATGTTGTGGAAGATGGGTATCAGGCAGCCGTACATACTTGTGTGGCCTGCAGACAGCAGGGGTTCAATATGTCTGGGGCAAGTTTGCTGAAAACTTTCCTCCTCTGCTTACCTCTGAATGAGCAGGTGCCATCAATGTACCTTCTCTGGTATCCCTCGGCCTTTTATTGTGCAGTGAATGCTGACTGAGAACATGCTGATTTGCGTGTTTTCAGTTTTAGCCTAAACAAATGTGCCTTTCTTCATTAATACAGGCTCCATTAGTAGGGGACAAAACCAACTATGCAGTCTGTACGTTCTCTTTTGCAGGGAAGAGAGCACCATATAGTAGTCAATCGTTTATTCCCCTCTGCTGACATAGGTCAAGGTTTCTCCAGACCTTACATCAGTGTCTTTTGAAAGAATTAAACATCCAATAATGTTTAATAATTTGTGGAAAGCTTAAGAGAGGGGAATGTTAAACTGCTAATCAGGATATGGCATATGTCATTTTTGCCATAAGGTGCTAAACAAAAATATTGCTTCTGAATTTTAAAATAAGGAGCATGGTTGCAAAATATAGATACATCTTTTGCAGCTTAGACAATTACTTTTTTGGTGTTTATTGATGTCACTTGCTCTGGATTGTTCCATGTGTTTTTTGCCTAATCTCTCTCTCTCTCTCTCTCTCTCTTTTTTTTTTTTTTTTTTTTTTTTTTTTTTAATTTTTTCTTTCTCCCAGGCTAAACCCTTCCTGGCAACATATAAAAATAGCAACTACATCAATCCAACTCCAACTGTGGTTCCCACCAGTGAGCCAGCAGAGGTAACTGTTGCATACTTTGCTGCATTTTAGACAAACTATGCAAAATGGTCCCTGTTTGGTGACTGTTCACACATCATCCTGAATTTAGAAATGCAATAACCTATTAACAGTTTTCAGACAGAGAAGTCTATCTTGCATTGCATTGTTTTCTATGTAAATAAAGGTTAAACTCTTCTTTTCCCAGAAGGCAGACAAAATTAATTGTATCAGTTGGTGCAATTGTATTGAAACTTTTCTCTACAGTAAGTCACCCAAGGTGCATCATTAACTCATCCCTAACAGTAGGGGAAGAGAACTTAGGATCCTGAGTACCCAAATGATCTGAGGACTCTTCTTGAGCAACTGTACTTCCATGCTCTCAAGTGTGCTCAACCTGTAGAGGGCAGTCATCTTATTGGATTTGCTGCCAGCTGCAGAGGAGGTGACGGGGATTGGTCCTCCAAAGGATTCACTTTCCATGATGACCGAGCAACTACCACAGGGCAGATTAAACAAACTGCAGAAACAAACTTTGTGTAGGACTTGAGGAAATGGGGCAGTAACTTGCTCTTGACAAATGGTTGCAGGCATGCAGATTTTCTGTGAGGGTTGCTCTGTTTTGGTGATACAAGTATGGTTGGGGATGGCAGTCAAAGTGGACTGGGCTAGCTGGACGTACCAGGGGTCCTCATACCTAACTAAATTAAGAAAATCTCTGTGAGTCTTGAGGGTTGCAAAGAGCAACCGCTAATATGGTTTCAACGAGCCATAGTTTACAATGTTGAAATAGGATTTTTGTCTGTAGAGATAAAATTATAATTTTAATGGGTAATTCTTGCACTTACTGAATCTCAATGGCAATAGCTTTTGAAATGATAAAGTAAAGAAGCAGTAGAGAGAGTAAAAGAACAGCTTCCTCTCTGATCTAAAAATACTCTCAGCTATCCTTTCTAACTTCTGGAAGCATCCTTTAACTAGCTGTTGGATTGTAGAGCCTATTACACCATTGTATAGGAGAACAGTCTTTCCCTCACTGTCATCTCTGCATTGTTGCTTACTACCAAAGAGCATGGGCAACATCAGATGCTTTTTCATCAGATGCTTTTGCTGGTGAATCAAGATGTTTAGTGATACGTGGTTGACATCGTTTCATTATTGGTGGAATAAACATAATAGCTATGATATCTCCTACAAATGTATGGTAAAATCTAATTATTTAGAGGCTGACAGTTCTGTTTTCTGAAACATCAGAGGGTTCAAATTCTCTTAAAATGTTATGTTCACTGAAACAAGCAATTTTTGAAAGTTTTCAGGAGAAGAATAGGGAGGTACACAGAAAGTAGTAATAATGTAATACATGAATATAATGTAACTTCTATTTACTTCTGTTTTCTTTGTATTTACATCTGGTATCTCTTTAGACAGTACTTCAGAACTGGAGACCCTACCTCCTAGATCATGGACAAAATCTCCAGGCTGTAGAGGAGGGAAAAAAATATATTCTTCTTATGGAACTGTTGTTATAAGCAGTATTTCTACATGATATGTTTTGGCTTTGATAAAAAAGATGTGTTTTGGCTAGAAAATGTCACCAAAAGTAATTGATGTTTGGACAGCATTCCACAAAGAAGAGGACAGACTGATCTTGGAGGTCTTTTCCCACCTAAAAGATTCTATGATTCTATGACTCTTCAGCTGTATAGGCACCAAAACAAGATCTATTTTTGAATTTGGTTTTGCCCTTTACTGTACAATTAAACGATATATGTATTCCATGTTGTCTTTTAACCACAACGTGACACAATTCGATAAACTGTCATTTCAGAATTGGGGCAGTGACCTGTCTTGTTCAGAACAGACTCCATCCAGTCGTGTCCCAACATCAGGTGAGAGTGAACTCATGAGCTAAAATCCCAAACAGGAAAGATTTCACCTTTTTTTGTTTGTTTGTTTTTGTTTTTTCAAGATCAATAAGATCTTGAAACTGCAAATCCTAGGTAGAAAGTAAACAATGAAAGCTTATATATTTAACTTCAAAGCAGGAAAGTCCATCCTGCCATACGTGACAAGCTTTACAGCACAGCAGGTGTGCTCTCTGTGGATAAATACAATTATGTTTATCAAATCCATATATTATATATAGCAACATGTCAGATTAAAATTGCCTAGGTTGGTTAGCGGCTCAGCAGGTGTGATTTACCTGGCGAGCCGTGTCTGATAGGAAGCACAGTAGCAGTGCTGTTCATAACTGGGAGGTTTTATGGGCAGATTGCTAATGGAAAGTATTGATCTATGACCCAAACCTTAGAAACCCTAAACGTATCTAATCCATTTTTACTCTTTTCCTACATATGAAAAGCTGTTTTAAAGTCTGTATTTCCTTGTTGGTTGAGTACACTGCTGCAAGCAAATGGCAAGAAGCTTTGCCTTTTGCCTTGTGGGTACAAAGAACTTGAGGCTCATTCTCCCTAAAAGTCTGTAAAAATACCATCAGGTTGGAACTAAAGACTTGGACCTTTATTCTGCTATTTATTCTGATAAAAAGTATTTTGAGTCAGTTATCATTAATCATGATTTTTCTCCTACCTCTTTCAGTACATGAGCTACAACCTGCTGACATCAAAGTCATTGGTGCACTGGGAGATTCCCTGACAGTAAGTACTGCGGTATTGCCAGGTTTAGAATGAGAAGAGTAAGTGTTGCTTTCTACCTATACACAGTTGTGTCAGGCAGAAAGCAAATTGCTTTGGCTTGGCAAAGCAAAGCTCATCTACCTGTGCCCCTTTGAGAACAAATAGCCTGAAGGGATCTGAGTGACACTGGCAATTGTGTAATCCAGTAATGAATAATTCAGACCAGGACAGAAATGGGATCATATTCTCCGTTGCACAGAATCTATTCAAGTGTTTTTGAAAAGGAAGAGGTCTCCCTTATAGTAACGGTATTTTCTGACATAAGAACAAGCAAGAGGCATTTTTCATGCAGTAAGAGGTCTTGCTGTAAATTCCTATGGAAATAACTGATAGCTGACCAAAGTGCTTCTCTCTTGAGATAGTTCATCTCAGTATATCAGAATTTTGCTTTCAGCTGTTGCTTCCTGGATTAGGCACCTTTCAGTTTTAACTATGATGTATGTCATGTATTGAGAAATGCACGCGGGGGAAAAAAAAATCATAGAAAATAAAGGCTCCAGAAAAAAAATAACAGGAAATACTGCAGATCTACACTTACGTTTTTTTGAGGAAAAAGTTGCAAAATTACACAGCACTACAGAATTGTTCTGGCATGGGATGAAGGCAAATATTGGTGTCAACATGAACTCTAACTCCTGAGCTAAACCTGTGCTCATTCTAGCAGCTTCAGCTCCTGTAGAGTTCAGAAGGAGTTGAATGGACTAAAGCCTTCAAATGGTCAGGCTTATCAACTGGCAGGTGTGCATGTCTTCACCTCCTCATTAACTCTGAAAACTGATTTTGGTGTTCCTGATGTAATCCTGGCTTCCTGCTTACTGAGCTTTGAGCTTTTCTTAGAAGACCTCAGTAATGATCCTGCAACCCTCCCTCCTATCCATGGCTACAACACTTAAAATTGATTGCTTGATTTCCTCCCCCTAGTGCACACATCTCTTCTTTAAATTTTCATTCTTCAGTATGTGAAATTTCTCAGAGATCCCTAACAATAAGGGCCAGACTGATGCTTGAGGACTTTGTCTCAACAGCTGAGCAAGGCAATTTTCATACTGCCATTATTCATGCAATTCTTATTGGATGCCATTGCTACAGGAAGGTGTGACATTTTTTGAGGGAAGTAGTACTGGCTGGGGCTGGGGGGAAGGACACAAATATGGTATTTATCACACAAGCTTACACATCCACACATTTGCACACACACAAAAAGTCTATTATAGCCAGCAGCAACACATACTTTGTACTTCATAACCATCCCTGGTGCAGAGGGACTGCAGCAAAGATCTGTCTTGGTCCACTAAGGCACTGATTTCTTCCTCCTGGTGTTTCCCAGAGGAGCCCTGAATGCAGTCAGTATTCAGGGCTGTATTGATACCATGAAGCTGTGGTTTAACCAAGAAAGCAGCTGAGCACAGCACAGCTGCTGCTTCTCCCCTCCTCTCTCCCCCCACCTTATGGGTTGGGGGAGAGAATTGAAAAAGGTTAAAGTGTAAGAACTTGTCTGCTGAAATAAGAACAGTTTAATCAGAAAAGAAGGGGGGGAGAATAAATAGAACCCAAGCAAGTGATGCACAAATCAATTGCTCACCACCAGCCAACTGATGCCCAGCCAGTTCCTGAGCAACAGCAACTCCCCACATATTTATTGTTCAGCATAACATAACATAGTATGGGGCATCACTTTGGCTCGTTTGGGTCAGCTGTCCTGGTTACATCCCCTCCCAGCTTCCTGCACATACCTAGTAGAAAAGGCCTTGATTCAGTGCAATCAATGCTATTTTCACCCTAAAACACAGCACCATACTATCTACTATGAAGAGAATTAACTCTATCCCAGCTGAAATTAGGACACATGTCTTTTTGAGGAGTACAAACTGAAATTAAACCATTAATAAACTATGTAACTGCAGGTTATAACTGAAGGTTTTTTTTGTTTGTTTTTTTTTTTTTTTTTTTTTAAGTTAAATAAGCTTCTTTTCCCAGTCCTGTGAGCACTCAAATCCATCACCAATTTCTTTGTTATGGTGGCTTTTCTTTATACTAAATAATAATAACAGTAAAGCTCACCCTGCAAGAAGACTGTTCTCAGTCTAGATGCAGTTGGAGATTAATGAAACGCTGAGCAATTTTGTCATGTCACTGGCTGGAAATGCATCTGTCCGACTTCCCAGCACCATTGCACAGTGAAAGCAATAGATATGCCAACGCGCTTATCTGTGTTGGCAAAAAAAGAGCCTGCCTACACCTCACTAAGTCTGTGTGTTAGACTAGCAGACTGGGTCTCAGAAGAGTAAAGTGGGTTTTGCACCAAAGATTTGTTTTCTTGGCAGATTAAAAGCCAGCTCCTCTACTGATTTATTTACAGCTAAACTGGCAGGGAATTTTTCATCAGTGTTTTTTCCTGGATTATTAAGTCTCTCAAAATCGGCTTTCTTCAGGAAATGCCAGAATGAAACATTTTCCATTAGAAAAATCCAAACAAATAGAAAGCTGTAGATGTTAATCTGGGTCCCCTAGGGTTGCTGAAACTAATATTAGAGTTGTAGTTCCAAGGCCATATGTCTTTGGCCTTACAGCCTGATGCCCTCTGGCTGGGCTGTATCTCTGATGCTCCAAGGTCTATTGACTAGATGAAATGCTTTTGAATATGAGGAGAAGGCCATGAATTTGAAGTGTAGGAGATGCAGGGCTGACTGGGGGCAGCGTATGTTGGTTAATGAGACCATGGAGCACTTATGCTATAACAGAGATATTGAAGAAAAAATTGTCTGTATGCAGAATAATGTTACCTTCAGCACTTTCATATCACATTGTCTCTCCTACCTAAGCTTGTAGCACCTTTTTCTTCTAGTATTTTATAAATGATTCTTTCCATCATTTTCAGACTGCTGTAGGAGCCCACTCAACTGACCTACAAACAGACTGGAGGGGACTTTCCTGGAGGTAAAAACTCTTGATTTCCTCTCCGGCATTTTTGTCCACAGACTCAGTTAAAAGTGCAGGTCACCTGGTTGAGTAGTTACATACTGAAAAAAAATGGAAATGAAATGTCCCATGCAAAGGGGTGTGCTGACACAGCTGTAGTAGCTAAATTCTACTTCTATCATACCAATTTCTCCCTGCTGAGAGTAAATATCGGGGTAGGGTAGGATGCAGAGAGTGATTGATTTTGCTGGCTAAGGACTTGAGGGAATCAGAACTGGAAGAGAAAGGGAGTGATTTTTGTGTTGTTAGTTTTGTGTGCGTTTGCTTGTCTTATTTTTTTTTAACCAGACCTGACTGCTACCAGCAGGCTCCTGTGCCCCCGTCTGGCAGTACTAGATTATTAATATGAGTAAATTATCTCAACCTCCTACTAGTCCCTCCGGAATTTATTCAAAATATTGCTGCTGTTGTTGTGATTATCTAATACAGTGTCTAACACTAGAGAATCTGAGTGAGTGTGAATTGGCACAAACACGGTGAGAACACCGCATGCACATTCATTGAAGATACCCCAAATATATTTGTGGTTACAAAGTGGGCAATGACATCATATATTAGAGTGGATATGAGCCTCCATGTCCACAGTAGAGTGGAAGGAAACTGCCTATTTCATGTAGGCAAAAGTACGTATGGTAGATAAGCAAGCGTATGTTTATTCATCTTTCTTTTCTGCACCTTACCCCCACCCTAAATGTATATGCAAGCATAGACATGTCAGAGGGTCTGACAGAGGTGGTATAAGAAAGTATTGGCTTGTTACAAAGATGTTATTTGAATGGTAGATGCAGAGGCTTTTTTTCATAATCAACACTGCAGAATCCTAAATAGGTGGCTAATGAGCATTTAATGCAGTCTCTCTTCTATGCATAACTGCACACAAATGTAATTTCAGCAAGGTCACATGGAGCAACGTTGGTGAGGAAAAATGCCTTTCTCTGATGGGCATCCCAGCATGTCCATATGAAAAATTATTTCTCCGCTATGCTCAATTCCTAGTTTGGCATAGTTTCTACCTTAGCTGAAACCCTGGTTGATTTAATCTGAAATCTCCTTTCAGTACTTCCCCTGAATTCCTACTTGTCCTGTGGTTTATATTCATAGTCCTGTTTGAGGTTAGTCTTTTTACCTTCCTGGGCTGCTACAGCAACATATGGTGACAGCAAGACAGATGGTTGCCGAACTAATCCTACTTTGTGATTCTGTTCTTTCCCTTTGTAGTATTGGAGGTGATGGGACCCTCGAGACCCAAACTACTTTACCTAGTGAGTATCTTGGAAAACTGATGTGAGTGTAAAGCAAGGGAAGTAATTACTCTGAAAGTAGTCCAAGTAGATGCTAGGAAACATCTGGAAATGATCACGCTTTCCTCCCAAACAGTGGGGGGTGCCCATCTGTTGTGGATACGAACAGTTCATGAGAGTCACAGCTGAAACCCAGACTGACCTTCCTAGCTGTAAAGCTGATTCAGCCCCTCTGCATCACAGGATCTGCATGTGACGGTTGCATCCTTTTGATAAAAATGATGAGGAGTAAATGTGCTGAAGGTGGCAGAAGTTCCTGGCTGATCTGTTCCTTCTTTATTTCATTTTGTGCTTTCCAATGACTGACTGTAATGGCTGTGGGCAAATGAAGAGTTATGAAACAATTAGCGATCCACTTAGAAAAGATTGTTGATAAGGTTGTGGTTTCCTGGTGACTTCTCCCAGAGATTTTGAATTGGTACATCACATTGAAAAAAATCTAAAAATACTATAAATTTCTTGTCGTAGCATTGTGCGTAACTGATTCCTGTAGTTGCCATAGAAACCACTAAGTGGTCAGTGTGACTATAAATTAGAGGGGAATTGGTTCACAGTGGTTCTTCTATTTATACACAATCCGTGCTGTGGAGCAGTTTGAAAATACCTGACATTGTTGGTAATGAGATCTGATATGTAACATGACGAACATCATGTGTAAGGAAAAATAGAAAATACATTTCATTATGTATACAGCACTGTGAGACTCTGCAAAGAGGTTTCAGACAGCACTACAGACACAATAACAATAATAGTTTTCAGGCATCATGCTTCACTGCTGAGGGTTTCACTGAAGCCTGTAAACATGAATATAATTCACTTCTCTGCTATAAATATTATCTTAATGAGAAGCTGGAGGACCAGGAGGTAGAAGGCTGTATTTGGAGCATCTGCTGCTGTTACATGAAGGGAAGGAACCATGATTGCTCCGGCACTCATACTCAAGAATGGTGAATTCCCTGAGAGCTGTGTGATTTAAGGGTTGCCAGGCCCTGGCTCCTCAAGGCCACAGGGAGAAATAATTTCGTACTGAAGTCTCCGAGGCAGGTGTGTCTATAGCAACAATGCTGGTTGTACTGTGGATGGTTGAACGTTACGTCTTCTCTTTTTAAGATATCTTGAAAAAATTCAGTCCAAACATCTTTGGCTTTTCCACTGGTAGCAGTAAGGAAACAGCTGGATTCAACGTTGCACAGAAAGGTGCCACTGCACGGTAAGTGCAACTGCGGCCAGGAAAGGGTAAAGCGGGTAGCAGAGAAATGATGCACTGGCAGATTATCTTTGAACTGTATCTTAAGGTTGAGTTAATGCTGATGGTGCTTACTTGTACTGTGCATGTTTCTGTGGTTTGATTACTGATTATATACTTTTAAATTCAGTATTTGGGGATTTAATTTTTAAGTTTTCTAAGTTAGAGACAAACTCCCTTTCTTCATTCGATCTTTGTGCAGAATTTCTGAGTCAGTGCCTTAGTTATGCTTCCTATTGTATTGGTACCTTTTTCTGCCCAGCCTTTGGTATGCAGCTCCTTGCTTCATTTTCAGGCTGTGTTTGTAATGAGAAAAAGTTCATGACCATCTCTCAGTTATTCCTTGATTTCTGGGAAACGTGCCCCAAACTAACAAATAGAGGCCCACTGCTACCCTAACGGCATTAAAAACTATCCTTGGTTTTAGTTCAAAGAGAGTGAGCAGCTGGGAATTGATTCCTCTTCCTTTTTGAAGGAAAACTCTGCTAGTCTGTTATGAACTCAAATATATAAAAGTTTGTATTGCACATGTTTTGCCTGCTCTATGGATACTCACAGAATGTTTCCAAGACTGCCTGTGACACCTCTAACAGTCATTAAATTTACTGCAAGAGAGTTTCAGGGTAGCTAGCAAAGCCTATGCAGCTACTAAATACCTCATGGGTGCCCTGAGCAAAGGCTCAGCACAGTCATTATGGCTCTGGGAGTGCAAATAATGTAGCCACATTTATGTAGCTGCTGGAAATAGGCAGGGCTCAAGCACAGTTGCATCCCAGTATGTCAGGAGCTCAAGTCTCCAGCTGGTGTCTCAGCATGGCTTGTGCTTTGCTCTGTGGGTGTTGCACCCTGCCTACAGCTGAGCTGGGAATCTCCAGCCCAGTGATTCCACAGTGTAAGCAATATCCTCCAGCATTGTGACAGGCTGTAGGAATTGAAGGCCAGGTCAAGAAAGCTGGTTAGGTGCCCAGCTTCTGTGTAAGCACCAGACTCCCCCCACACACAACTAGAAAAGGAGTTATGCAGCTAAATGTCTCTGTACATGTGGGCATTCATGTTTTTCTCCAAACAAAATGCATTTAAGCGAGCTCTGAGATGTGTAGAATCCATCCCAGTTGCCCATCACTTGGCAGCCATCCTCACTGAAGCCCTTTTGGATCAGATTATTTGTGCTGCTGATGCTGCTCCATGGTCCTTCTACTTGCTCTTCCCTCTGAAGCATCACTTTCTCTGCACTGATTTCTGCTGCTCCTAAAGGTCCCTGAAGTGAGGAGTGGGAGAGCAAAACGATGATGTGCTTTCAGAGCATGCACCAAAACTGCTTCTGTCCTCTCTCTACAGCAATATGTCAGCCCAAGCACGTGAGTTGGTGGAGCTAATGAGAAGCAGCTCGGTAAGTGGACTGTTCCTTAGAAACATCATGGTTGGATATTTGGGCTGCCCCTCAGCGCTCGTGTGGTCTCTGGGAGATGACTAATTGATGGGACATTCGAGCAGTGATGAGTGCTTTACAGATGAAAGAAAAATCAGTGTCCTTGTCTCTGGTGTGCCAGGGACTAGTCATTACTATGAGGAGATTAAGATTTACCCATGCAAAGCCACACAGGTAGTGTGCAGACACACAGGGCAGAGACTAATCCTCAGGATGGGATGAATCCCTGCCATGTCACAAGGTTTTTGGGGAACTGGCCAGGGGTCTAGTGTTGGAGACCAACCTTCTGTTGCTGCTGAGGGCTGCAAGGGGCACCCACCAAAAAGGCAGCTCATTTTTAACAGAGTGCCAGGTGCTGTAGTTTGAGGTTTAGGAGGGAAATTTTAGGAGGGAAATATGGGAGAAAGCTGAAGCTATCCTGCTCCAAGCGTGGGCTGAATTTGTCTGACTGGGTGTGATTTGTTGCTCCAGAGTATTCCCTGTAAGGGAATTGGAGTGCCTGGTGCTCCTTGGCTACGGCTGAATGGGAAAGGAAGGTACTGCATAAGCAGGATTTGTTAAAGCATGTGTCTCTGTGTGCCAGCACTGCTGATGGATGCTGCATGCTAGCCCCACTGTCAGTTACCAATTGTTTGGCAGAGTGAAGGGAGCTGGCATGGCTCTTCAGTAAAATAGTACATGGCTCTGGGTCTTTGTTGTATTCACTGCTTTTTGCACATCTTTAAAAGGAAGAGGGTTAACTTCGTGCCACACTTTTCCTCTTCGTGAAAAGCTTTCTGAGCAAAGTGTTGGTGAAGGAGGAAAATTCGGAGTTATGGGTGATTCCCAGGCCCTTTCTCTATTTGTTGGGATCCTTTCGCAGATGTTTGTTATGTAAATGCACTGCTCTAAAAATAGTTGCCTTTGATTCCTTTCTTTGTACTGAAAGCTACAAAATGTTTTGATGAGATCCAGCTCTCAGCAGCGCCTATTGTTAGCTTGTGGTGACGTGGATGCTGCAGCTGCCCTTATATGAGCTCAGTGAAGTCACCGGCCTCCTGGACTCTTCTATTTTAATCTGCTCTGTTCCCTGGGGCACCCCTCTCCCCTCCTGGCTACAGGGGCAACATTTGCCCAGCTGGCAGGGATCCCCAGCGGCTCCAGTTCCCCAGCTCCCGTAGGTCATTCCAGCATCCCCTCCCAGCACTCTTCGTCCCCACGCTGCCCGCAGCGCTTGGCTGTGGCTGGCAAATGTCCCCTGCCTGTCCCTGACCCGAGGCTGGTATCTATTTCAGCACGCTTGCTGCCACAGACGCACGTCCTGTGCTCAGCCACCCTGACAGTCCTTGTCTGCCGGAGGGGATACCCTTCCAGAAGCCAAGGTGACTTGCAGCTAGGCTAGCAAATAACTCACACGTAGCCCCAGACAGCCGCTTTTCTGCTGCTGTCTTAACTCAGCGTGCCTCTTTTCTGCTGGGCTGTCTGTACCCTCTGCAATTGCATCTGTAAATGTTACCTCTACATGCCTAAGCGATGGAAACTGAAATCTGTTTATTTTATGTGCCGCTAGGAAATTAACTTCAAGGAGGACTGGAAGCTGATCACTATCCTCGTTGGAGGCAATGACCTGTGTCAATACTGCTTTGATAAGGTTTGTATCTCTGAAGCAGGCATGCTTGTTTGGGCGCTTGGCAGGTGACCAGCCCTGGAAATTTAACCTTTCTCTCCCTCTGTGAGCCAAAGCTCCTCTTGGTTTAAAAAGCACTTAGGACTACTGCTCCTTTCATCTGTATTGTATCAGCAAGAAGTGCCCAGCTTTTAATTTTGGGGCACCATAGCTCCAGAGTAATGCATTATTTAAGAACCATCAATCTTCCCCATATTGAACAAAGATATAAACTGAAGAGCTCTTCCAGCTCAGCTGGACAAAGTAATCAAGACAGTGTGGTGTCTTTGGCGTGTTGTTATGGGGACACAAGTGAAGCTTTATTCTGGGAAGTGCCTCCATGTAGTTATTACTGGGGATGC
Organism: Netta rufina; assembly: GCF_964035555.1. Lineage (NCBI taxonomy): Eukaryota > Metazoa > Chordata > Aves > Anseriformes > Anatidae > Netta > Netta rufina. Next base: position 38,437,712 of record NC_140125.1, read on the forward strand.
CCATTTCTCACTTCAGAATGACACCAAATGAAATACCATCAGTTTATAGTGAAAAAGATGTCTTACCTCACTGCCAGCAGCCATCCCCTCTGAGAAGGTTCCCATAACACAGGCTATGAGGGCCTGGGCCCCAGCTCATTGAGATAATTGGGGATCGTTCTCTCAGTTATGGTCAGTTTCCTTTAGAGACTGCTGTAGGCATTCTTTGGCCCCCATGGCTGCACCTCTATAACTACACTCACAAAGTTGTTTTGACAATGGGTTTTGTGGGGTCTGGCTGCCTTCATATCAGTTTCCCCAGACTGGAAGTTTAAAAACAAAAGCAAAAACAAAGCAGCAACAACAAAAAAGCAAACCCAACAAACCGTGAAATGTATTGCTCTGATCGTAATGTGGCCCGAGTCCCATAAAAGACAACATGAAATCTGAAGGTGTTGTTTATGGAGTCATTAATCAGGGAAACTCTGCCCACAACTATTCTATACCTCTGGATTTTCTGCAGAGATTAAGTGAATACATTAGTGCCATGGAAATACAAGCACTATCAACCTCTGTGCACGTGGCCATAAACCTCTTGATCCAAAAATATATCTGCCATCAGAAGCAGAAAGAAGCATTGAGTTGGTATATCTTCCCACGGGACACCTCGTTACTAGACAGTCTGTGGACTCAGCTGTTCAGATAAAACAGTTAAACTTCTTAGTTACTAAATGAAAACTGATCCAATTTTATTTTGATTTTTTTAATTACACAGGAAACCTATTCAGTGCAAAACTATGTAAAGCACCTCCAAGACGCTCTGGATGTTTTCTACGATGAGGTAAACTTTTAAGATACCCTAGCAAGCTATGTTCCTGGCAAGCACCCTGGTGTTTTTCCTCAGCTCTGATAGACTTGCAGTGATTATGTTTCATATGAGGTTATCTTCCAAATAGCTGGAGCCATAATGAAGCACTAAGGAGCAACCTAACAACATGTGTTAGACAATACCCTGGGACAGTGGGCTGCAGTTTTAGGAAAAATGTGTTGCATGGTGTTTTTGCCATGGACCGAGCATATCCCAGCCTTACTGCTGGTTCTGCTGGCTAAACCAACTGTGCAAAGTCTCATTTACCCTAGAGAAAATGAAAATGCCCCAGGGAGTGAAGCAGCATTTCAGCTAGCTTGTGCTAGCTGCCAGGGATTTTTTGGCTGACATCCACTATACGTCTCCTTCCCGCTCCCTTTATACATTACCCTTGCGCATGCCATTGGTTGCAGCCAGTGGAGTTTGCACTGACTCACTGACCTGCGGATGGCACTTGGTTCTCGCTTTGTAGTGGTATCATGTTCTCTGACTCGGTATGTCTGTTTATTATAATCCCTGCAGCTTCCAAGAGTCTTTGTCAACATGGTGGAGATACTGGAGATTTCTGGGCTGCGTCAGATCGCAGCAAGCTCTTCAGAGTGCGCTCTGACAGCAATGTAAGTGAGCAGAACAGGTCTTCACCTTTAAAGTGCTTGGATTTTTATTTTTTTTTTTTTGGTGTGTTTTTCTTTTCTGATCAGTCCAAACTGCCACTACAGTAAGATAGCCACACTGAGCTTTCTGAGCCATTTTTATTGCTGCCCTTAGATGACTAACACCAGTTCGCATTGACTTTCTATTACTTCTTCCAATACTTCAGCTAAAAGGCATGCACCTGTAGATTGCAGTCAGTCGTTGCTTTTCTTAGCTCTAAGGCAGCATATCACAGCATAAATCACTATACAATTGCCATAGCACTGCACTTCAAAGCCATTTTCACCTAGCTGTTCACTGCTCAACAGCTCAGGCTGACATCCCTGACGCCTCTCTTTGCATTCAGTGCTGCATCACCTGTGGTGCAGGCTGGGCTGCAGTGCACAATGCATGACCAAGAGTTCCTTTTCCCACCAAATGGAGGAAGCCAAAATCTCAAAGACAACTGAGGGAATAGATTTAGAAATTAGCAGCACCTTCAGAGGAGTCAGCACAGACATAAAAAGGATGTTTAGTCTAGCAGAGTAAGGTGTAACAGACCAGTGGTTGGAAGCTGATGCCTACTGAATTCAAATGAAGTAAGGCACGGATTTTTAATAATAGAGTTGACAAACTGCTAGAACACACTAGAGGGGAAATTAGTGAATTGACTGTCTTGCTTGATGTTTTCATATTAATGCTAGGCACCTTCTTAGAGGATGTATTTCAGTGAATTACAGGTTATTACCTCTTGGTCTAGGGGTAACAGAATGAAACAAAGTAGTCTGAGGAGTCAGATCATGTGAACAATTTATCTTTTTTACCTTTAAACCCCCAGATTTCTGAAATTCTGCTGGATTCACTATGTAGTGTTATTTTTTTCATTGGAAAACATGATATGCTGCTAATGTGTGACATAAGTGCGTTTACCTGATTATTAAGAGTTGTGAGTCTTGCATCTCTTACTGTCTGTGACAAGTGTTCCCTGAAAACTAATTCAATAAGAACTTTTTTTCTGAAGTATCTGTCCTTCCGTAAGTCAACAAGGAGGATCTCTCTCTGCATGTAAACTTTGAGCAGTTATTCTGAGTTTCTTGAACAGACACATTGCTGAAACACTGCATATACTACTCTGGGTTGGCTTTAAATTTTTGTATTTCTTTCGTTGAAGGAATATTTGCCCATGCTTCTTAAACCCCAAGGAAAACTCCTCTGAACTACAAGAAATTAAGAGAGTTAACAGAGATTTTCAGGTAACACCTTGATTCTGTAACTGGTCATCTTCTATTGTGTCTCATATCTCTTATTTCACTCCTCTTCCTCTCACACGTCCTCAGAACTGAGAGGGGTGACTTGGAAATAGCTTGGCTACAGTTTAATTAAAACCCTAGCCTGCTAGCTGGCTAGCAGCAGTGCAAGTCTTTGCTGCCTTATGATTTGAGCTCAGTTCTGAGATGGCAGCAGATTGAAACCAGTTTTGTTTCCAGTTGCTGTTTGGACAGCTGAAAAGGAGTTACTGATGACGGCTGTTTTGTTGATACGTGTCTGTTATGAATCCATTGAACAGCTCACATGAATTAACATGCCACTGCAAGGATGACAAATGACCTTGCGTCAGCTCTGTTGTCATAACTCTTAGCAAAGAAAATGAACTAAACTAACCTGATTTTCCTTTCTTTTGGCATGGGCTAAGAGTTAGTACACAGATAGCTTACCATGGGTCAGCTTGCTATCCGAGAGTTAACTTTTCGTAGCCTCAGGGTTTAAGATTCACTCAAATTTAACAAAGGCTGTAAGTAGACACTGGAGCAGAAGATTTTTCTATCATTATTCCTGTGAATACAAGGATTGCTCTATCAGATCACAGTATGTTCTCCACTCCTCCATTCTGTCTCTGGCAGTGGCTGCTCAAAAGGTCCATATTGGAAAACATGGACCTTAAACATTCGTATAAACCTATCCAGGGGAATGTTTTCCTTAGCTAAGGGAATGGGTCTAGAACTGTTCTGAGACATGACCAGGAGCCTTAGAGTTTATAACCATAAGCTGGAAAGTAATAATTATATGTTTTTATTATCTATATGAATGTCTGTGCCCATAGTTTTCAAAAGTAACAGGTGATTTTCAATGTTTATGCATTATTTTATTTCAAGCACACCTTTCTGAAAAATTAAACATGCTTTGAACGGCTCAAGTTGGCATTCTGAACTCATCCTTCACTTCTAAAAATTTTGGTCATACTCCTTTTTCTAATTCTCTGTAAACTTTAATCTTCTTGTGCTTGTGAAGCACTGATTTCAATAAGTGAGGTATGAAATACATTTTTTGCCCCCCAATTAAGCAACTTTACATTTCAAATTATCCTCATTTATTTGCATTTTACTCATGAAAATCTCTTCCAAATTATTTTCTTTGCCATTCTCTGGAAAGCTTAGTCCTATTCAGCTGGATTTGTACTAATGAGCTATGCTTACCTACATTGAAAGAAGTATGATATGCATGTTTTTATGATAGCTGATAAATGGTAGATGAGCCTTGCGAGTTACTTTTCTGTTTCTAACTTTGCAACTCCATACAGGCTGAAGCCTTACAGCTGGTCAACAGTGGTCGGTACGAAGAGCGTGAGGACTTTGCAGTTGTTGTGCAGCCATTTTTCCGAAACACCATGTTGCCCTTGGATAGGGTGAGTCCCATTTTTCTTTCCCATCATGCAAGGACCAGTGTCTTGATTTCTACGTCAGTAAGATCCATAAGGCAAGGACTGTTTTTTCTTCCTTTGCAGAGTCTAGCAGCACACTAACGTGTGCAGTGGCCACACAAAACGTAGGCCCCCTCTAGTTTCATCTGAATTGCATGTTCCCTTTTGCTTCCGCTGTTGGAGGGCTTAGTTGGCCTTCACCACAATTTTTTTCCAGTTTAGGTTTTTGTATATGTTCAGATTACCTTCACATGGAAACCAGCACATGGGGAAGTACGCTTTATCCCTAGCTCACCCAAGGCTGGAAAAAGCAAGCAGCCTTTGAAGTCAAAGGCTGATTCTCCCTTCTTTTCTCCAGCTCTAGCATTGCATGTTCTCTGTAGTAAAGGACAAATTCTCAGCATGAATCCTGGTCAAAACTATTCAGTTTTACATAATACTTATTTTGTCATATCATCCCTGTTTTGTTCTGCCAGCCTTCAAGTCCAAAGAATGGTTATCGTTTTGACAGTGATTGGGCAGATCTTCCCTAAGACAGACATTTGCCTCAGCTGGATAAAGCCACAGTTTTTGATGTTTCTTGAAATTCAGCACAAGTTTCAACACCTGAAAGATTTTAAGCCTGTGTCTGAATTGTGGAAGTTTAACAAGCAAAAATAAGCAATCAGGTTTTTTTAAAATAATTCTGTTCAGTGCGGAGCATTGCTCGATGGCAGGGTCAGCATAAGAGCTGTGAATATTGGTATAATGACAAGTCTAGATTTGTTATGGAAATTGCAGTGTGAAACTGAGCAGGATGCATTACACAAAAGATCTCAAGATGTGGTAATCTGCCCACAGTTAGAAGCACCAAACTTCATCTGCATTGTCAAAACATAAGCATATTGCCTTTAGGAAGATACCAAAATTGTAAAGGGGTATGGCAAGTTCAGTGCACTTTTTGGATACACTTTTAGATATTGTCAGGTCTCAAAGCTTAAAGTGAGCTTAAAAATGTATTTTGCTTTTATTACAGGATGGCAAACCAGATCTGAGTTTCTTTGCTGCAGACTGCTTTCATTTCAGCAGAAAAGGCTATGCTGAGATAGCTATCGCTCTCTGGAATAACATGGTAAGTGGCTACAAAGCAGATCCCCATGTGCTTGGGGTAGGAGTCCCAACAAAAGGTCATGAGAAAAGTGTCCAAAACAAAACAGTGAGCATATCAGTTTTGTTTCTTGCTAACAAGAGGAGGACTACTGAACTTGAGATCCTTCTCAGTCTGCATTGCTTGGGAACACAACCCAAGGCAATTTAAAAAAAAAAAAAAAAAAAAAAGGAAAAAAAAAAACTGTATAAGCTGTTGCTCATTCAAAATGAGAAACCCTGAGAGCTTCAACGTACTCTGGAGAAAAATTCCCTTTTGATTTTGTAATTAATATGCACTAAAGCAAAAATCAGCCCAGTTAAACATGCAGTCCTGCAGCTTCCTGAAAATGTCTGTTGAATGAGCTTGCCTTTCTTCGGTGAAGTCTGTTAGATTTATTATGAAAACAAACAAGTGATTTAATTTTTGCTGCCATTAATAGTGTGGACATGTTGTACCACCCACTCTAATATCTGAGGCAGTTCCAGCAGAGTCACTGAAACTAATGCAGGACTGAAATCATACCTATGATTCCTCTGCTTGCAGTCACATTCCTTCTGCTGTTTTAGGGGAAATGGTAACTTTTGAGTAGTGCTGGCACAGTGTGTAAGAGGCATATGCTGGACTCGATAACTCCACGGTAACAGTCACTTTTGGAACTATGTTGTTTCCCATAGTGGAAGGAAGACTATGGCATTTTCATGCCACGGGGACATTTCCTCCTCTTGTCTTACAAACAGCACTTCCCGAGCACACTGTGCAAGCAGAAATGCAGTATCCTGGTTTGTGCAAGAAACAGGCATAAATGGAGGAGAATTTCTTTTCACTTTACTTAAAAGTTTGAGCAAGATAAGAAACTTGCAGCATATTCCAGAATGAACTTCAGCATAAGGGCTGGGAAATCCAGGGCAGAAATCTATGCAGTTGCCCAGTCCAGCATATGAGCTGAAGGTCCAGGGTTACAGAAAACAGTACATGCACTTGTGCTGAATAATAGATTTGTACACACTCCGCCAATTTGCCTGTTTTTCTATGTCAGGCTTCACTGTCTGGTACTCCAGCTGATGGCAGCCTGGTAGGCTTCATAGCTTTAGCAGGGCTGACAATGGCCCAGAAACCTCTGGCAAATGTAACCAACATCCAAATTGTGCATGGCTGCAAGTCCAAGGAGAAAGAGGCAGTACCTGGGCATATGGTAGCCTTAAAGTGGGTTTGTTGCCACATGGTGTTCCTGTCAGCCATTACTCATTCCTGAATCACGATCAGTCCTTTTTCTAAGCCACTGGAGTTTTATTCTGTCCAGACTGTCACTCATTTCCTACGCACATAAGAATATTGACACAGCTTTCTATTGGGTAGTGGAGATTGGCTTCTTACTAATGCAAAGTACAACTATTCAATCCACAGGGCTCTGTCGATTCGTGTTGATTGGACTATTCCCTAGTTAAATCTAGTTCTTATAACACATCCTGGCTTTTCATTTGCTGTCCATGCACAGAGAGGTTGTGCAAGCTTACTGTGAGGCTGTATTGTTTTTCAGTTCCCTGAAAAGCTCAGCAAGCAGTAGGCTTATGGCCAAATGACATGGATTCTTGTCAGTACACACAAAGGGCCAGACTGTGCCTGGCCACTGCGTGGGTATGCATGGGTGAGGATGGCTTAGGAAGCTTCTCCCTCACCCTGGAGATCTCTGCCCTTCCAGCCTCATGCAAAGCAAACCATGCTCCTGCTCTCTGAAGTCAGAAAATGCTGTAGTCTTAACAGGTCCCCTTTGGTTGCAAATCCACCTCATCGGTCCCCTGGCCCAGGAGAAGAGCACACAGACAGCATGTTTAGCTTGTGTTAAGCCACCACGTTTGCTACATGCCCTTAGAAGAGCCATGTGTTTCTTCAAGAAATTGTTCTGTACACTCAGGGGCTCGAGGGTGCTGTCATCTTCAGAGCTCAGAAGTTAATGCTGCTCCTGAGGTACAGATCACAGAGCTGAAGTGGGGGAAAAAAAATAAATAAAAATAATAATAAAAAAAAAGCTCGCTGCAGAATTTTGCATCATATCATCCTTTGCCTGCTCTATGCCAGACTCCTTACCAAGGGGTCTATCACGGGCAGCATTACAATTACCTACAAATAAGCAGTGAGACAGAACATTACAGGAGACGAACCACATATCTTACAAATAATCACATTGGAATTTGAGCTGTTCACTTTAAGGTGCAATAAGACTACCAAATTCAGTCTCCACAATATTAACTAGCAGGCAGGGCAAATGATTAGGACTCCTGAGTCCAGCAGGACCCCAAGGCAATCAGCATAACCTGGCACTGTTTTTTGTTCTCATCTTCTCTGAACTTCCTAGCTTTCTTCCCTTCTCCAGTCATATTTTTAATACGTAAGGCACCAGACCCTGCATCTTGCATTGGTTCATCTCTCTCCTTTGATTTTTTCAGTCTTTGTTTCTATTTTGTATTACCAGATGAGAGAGAGGAAGTATTCCCAGTGTTTCCGTATGGGAATCTGATTAGTTAGAATTTTTCCGCACATTGTGTTGGGTTTGTCAGGGTGTTGTTTCTCTCCAGCATGCAGCTGACACTTCAATCACCTGAGAACAGTAGATGTGAACATACAGGGCAGCAGAAGCAACAGCAGCCCTCTGCACTGTATTCCCAGAACTGCTGGATGACAATTCTGCAGTCCTCTACGGGCCAGTCCTCAAGTCATTACTTCAAGCATGTCCATACACAGTTGTAAACACTTCAGTTAACGTGACTGATCAGGCTCCTACTTGTTAGCTTAACTATGGTAACGGATGGCATGTGGAGTCCTTGCCAACCACAGATGTTGTGCCATTAGCCTGGACATATTTTACTTTGCATTTGAAATGGACTCAAAGTGAGCCTATGTTCGGTTAATGCAGCTTTGCTGACAACTGATGATACAAAAGGCTCTGTTTAATTCACTTCTTGCAGTCTTGTGAACTTAGCCTTAGCTAGAACTCCCATGGAATTATTTGTCTGAGTGAAGGCTGCAAAGGTTGGTACTGTCTTATCCCGTCTCTGTAACTCTGCATCGCTTTTGGAGCTGCTTCCACCACCATGACACCTAGGCATCTTTCTTTCAGTACTGTGCTTCTGTCATGTGATTGTTTTCTTTTTGTGGTTTATACTGTCATTTGAGATGTCTGTGGCAGTCCTGGGCACATAGTGAACCACTTTGTTTTGGCAGAGTATGTGCTAGTAGGTTATTTTCTCCTACACTTAGTGCAAAAAGAGGAAAGGCTTCTCCTGTTCCTTGCTTCCTGAGGGAGTTTTTCTGCAGACAGTACATCAGATTCTCAGTGTCTTTAGTTCATCAATATTAAAATGTTGGGAAGCTTTCCTGTTATGCACCTTCTCCCGCACTTCTTCATTGATGCAAGAACCTAAAGATTGGATGAAAAGTTGTAGCCACCCAAGTCAGGAAACCAAGGAGAAAAAAACTCATTGTTTACTATTGTTTTTCCCTTCCTCAGATGGAGCCAGTTGGTGAAAAGCAGACTTACAACAACTTTACCTATGACAGATCAAAACTCAAGTGTCCAACCCCAGTAAGTAAAGGCCGAGAGGCCAGCCCATACTCTCCTTTGTCCATTTTTATTTTTCTTCTTATGGATAACTTTTTTTTTTTTTTTAAGAATATCTTTGTGAAGGTTTTAAATAGCAAAAATATGCTCCTATTTTGTTACACGTTGGAAATTATGCTGAGGATTCAATGCAAAAGAATTATCCTTACTGCAGTGGAAAGCCTCTACTTTAAGCCGGTTTTAATGAGTCTACATACTTCCATTTGGTTGCCTGAAGCAAACAGATTTGGAAATGATGCCATCAGTGCTGTTTCTGGACTGGCTTCTCCTTTTTTTTCTTCTAGGAACTTTCAGGCAGTAGGGCAGGAAATAGCTTGAGCTAAGACAGAAGGCAGAAACAGCTGACGGTCTGTCTAGAGACTGACAGTTTGCATCTCTGGGAGGGGTGATGGTATATTGTCTGAACGCTGCCTGCCAAGTGGTCTGTGGTCAGTAAAACCTTTGATCTCCCTTTGTAGGAGAAACCCTTTCTTTCCACGGTGAGGAACAGTGGATTCAGGAATTCAGTTCCCGACTCGGAGAAAACTGAGCCTTCGGTGCCCTACTGGGCTGTCATTGTGGCAGCGGTAGCTGGAGTCCTGGTGGGTTCTGCACTCATCTGGGCTGTGTCAAGAAGAACCAAGAGGCACCGACGAGAGACTGAAACAGAAAAGAACATGAAAACAACGTCTCTGTAAAGCAAGTGGAACAAACATCTGGTTCTGCTGAGGCTGCTCTCTGGTGTGACACAGAGACCAGCATCATAAAAAAAAAAAAAAAAAAAAAAAAAAAAAAAAAAAAAAGGTTGGACATTAATTGAGCTTCTTGGTTAGCCAAGGGATTTGGGGGCCCAATACTATTGATCAGAAATGCACTGTGGGACTTAGCTTCTGCAGGTCAGTGAAGTGGGCAATGCCATTCAAAGTGTTAAAGCTTTTTGATTCCGAGATGCAATTCTTGGTTCCATAAATATTACATAGGCTGACAATTGCTTTCATGAAGCAAGAAAACTTGTTCATGTACCTTGGCACCTTATTTGCACATCTGCCCTTTTTTCCTCATAAAACTCTGTATATAAAATGTTAGATTCGAGTCCATGATTGTAACCTGGTGTTCCTTAATATCAAAGTAAGTGCAATAAAGAAAAACAGCAATTTCACATATTAGATTCCAGCAAGACTGTTGAGTTGAAGGAGCTAAGTTCATTCTACACAGGAAAATACCATGCCATGGAAACATCTTCAAGCAACTTCTAAGCAACCCAGAACATCCATGTAGCATCTGTGGTGCAGTGCTGGGCACCCTGTCCACTGCCTTGGACGCAAGCCACTGTCTGTCTGAGGCTGGATGTGGAGTTGGGCCATGCACATCACTTCTGCAGGGCTCAATTGTTTACTCTCATGTCTTCTTGCCCCATAGCTGTATGGCAGCTGGTCCAGAATAGCTCTTCCCCTGAAGAAGTAATTCACTAGCAGTGGAGTAGGGGATCTAAACAAAAAATGAGGTAGGTATGGGTAACCTAGCCTGGCTCTCATGGGATCTGTGCTATGTTCAAGTCTCCCAGACTGGAGTCTCCCTGGTTGTTCTCCAAGAATTTGCAAAGTTTTTTCAAACTTCTGATCAGGAGTTCAGAGGAGAACTTTCCTGGTAGTTAGACATTCCTTGTATTATACTTGCAGGTCAATTTCTGATCTACTAGCATGGATCATATGACATAGACTCCCTGTATTCTTGTCTTCAAAACCTTTATTTCATATGTCAAATACTTTTAATTTTTATTTTATTGAAGCCAGAGTGTAGTTTGTAATGGTGTGATTTTTTTTGTGAGGCTTCAACATTTCCACTCCATAAATGCAAATGAGTTGAGAATTAAATTGTTTCAGGGGAAAAAATGTTCTGGGGTTCCTAAACCTGCTCACTATGCACACACAGAAAGTGTTCAGAGTCCTCCCTTTTCCATTTCACTCATTGTTCTTGCAGAGATAAAAAGAGGTGGGTAAATACAAACGGTATGGTCAGGTTTCAAGAGCTGTAGCTCTACTCGTCCCTTCTTTGATCTGCTTTCAAAGGTTGGACTGTTCCTGGTAGGACTGTTGTTTGCATAAATCCTCTCCACAGGTGTGTCTGAGTTTGGGAGCTCTACATGCAGCCCCAAACAAGGATATATTTGGAATGCAAAACAAAAGCACCTGCATCTTGTTTCAGCGCAGCTCAGGCATAAGCTCAAACAGCCCATCTCCACTGCTCTCCCCGTGCCTGTCATCAGTGTGCATCATTAACCATCTACCTGATATCCAACTGCTGGTATTTATTTAGCTCAATAATTGGAAGCAAATGCAGCCTTGAAACTGTAATGCAAGAGATGACAGTTACTGTATTCCTGTTCATTCCAGAGCATCCTTACCTCAAACATATTGCAAAATATAAACATTCTCTACAGAACCTTTCATCAGTGCTAGGTATGTTGAAGGAAGCTAAAAACAGCAGTTCAGTGCTGATATACCTTTCTAAACAATGTGTGTATGAATGAAGTAGAATGGGGGTCCTACAGCATGAGTAAGAGCTACAACATCCTGCGTGATGTCTCACATCTTTTCTTACCTGAAGATGAATGCAAATCTGTTGTTGTTGTTGTTGTTGTTGTTGTTGTTGTTGTTGTTGTTGTTTTTTTCTGTTGTGTTGTGTTGTGTTGTGTTTCACGCTGGCGTCCCCTGCTAGGAAAACTAGAGCCCCTTTCCATTCATCCTCGGAGGCTGAATTTTGCTCTGAGCTTCTGAAGGCCAAAACATCAGAGGTGCAGCCAGTTGGGTAGTGAGGGAAATAGATGGCTCTTACCTCCTCCAGCATTTTGAAGGATGCTGGTGGAAATAATTCTTGCACAGGAGCTTGAATGACTCCACTTTGGACTGCAGATTCTCACCTCCCTGAGGCATTCAGCTTCATAATGAATGCTGCCTTTACTGACACTATTGGGAACTGAGACTACTGAGCTTAAACTTACTGGCTCTGTGATGCTTCTGCAACAGGAGACTTTTCTCCAAAGTTTCTCTGGGTGCAATAGAGCTCTACTGCACTACCCCAGCAGGAGCTGTGGAGATGGAGCAGGAACTGGCAGCTCCTTACTTAGTCTATGGAAATACCTTCTGGTACCTTTCCTGTGTAAACTGAAGTATGTGATGAACTGCACTGATGTTTAAAAACAAACAAAAAATATCAAGAATTATGCAGTTTGCAGCTATTTTACAAGCAAAACTGTTTCCTTGAAAATATTGATGCTAAGCGTTCCCTCTGTGCTCATTAAGCAGAGGTGCTCATTAAGCTGGAATGAATGACAAATCATTGGGTCTGGATCTTAGTCTGACTGCATTCAGTGTAGCGTTAAATCAGAATGTAATCTGTTACCCTGTCTGCCCGTTGTCCATTTTTCCCTCTTTTCTTTAATAGCATGCCCTTGGTTTCAGTTGCCCTATGGTATTTTCCCTCACCACACTGCTGGGTAGGCCGGACTGCTACTGATGCACAAAGGAGGAGAAGCATAGGAGGATCTTCAAGTCTGTATGGAAAAATGCATGAAATGGAAGGTGGTTTAGTCCAGGATTTCACTTTGGACAACGTTGATCTCACCTGCTGCTGAAAAGCACCACTTCTGTGTAAGGTGGCTTCCTAATGTCCTCTGAAACCTGTGAGCAGTCACTGTCCAAACAACTGCTGTGGCTACAGGCTGTGCTGCCCAGCTCAGGTGGTTGTGAGGGGCAGCCAAGGGTAAGTGCTGTGCCTGTCCTTGTAAAACTGATCCAGCCCTCAAGCAGAGAAGTGACAGAGCCTAATAAGTGTTGACAGTTTGTCTACAGCTTAGGCAGCGGCTGAATTGAAGTTCTGGCCTTTTTTGCTGTCAAGAGACTTCCCTCTAGTCATGGTACAGCATCTGCATTTTGTTTTGTAGAATCAAATGGTACAGAAGAGTTTCACCTAGTGTGATTTTGCCCCCAAAGTCCAGTTTAGATGCTTAATAACTAAGGGAAGGGGTGGAAAATTCAGAAAAACATCTCACCAGTTTCCAGGTGGTGAGATAGGGGAGAAGAGATGCAGATTACAAATGATACCATTTTAACATCTGATTAATCTGTAATATGTGGGGACATGTAATCAGGAATTTTGTTACTTTGAGGGGAATTTATCTAAAATGTTGAGTTCAAACAACTACACCCACTACACCTCCTCTCCCTGCCCCTCCCCAAGAGAGGGGCTTCGGGAATCTCACCACTCAGGCGTGGAAAAGCCCTGGATTTTTACAGCTCTGCAATCAGGTTATTCATTTTCCATGAGCTATTTAAAGAATTTGCTCTTGGGGGACCACAGGTTTGCAAAGCTTGCTCCTTTTTTAGCCATTTTGAAAGGAAGGTATCTGAGATTTTGGGAACAGCAAGATAAAAGACTGTCCAAAAAGTGGTTCACAAGTTACTTAAATGGAATACGTTTCTGGGTGTTACAGGTCTTTAACCATCACAGGGAGGGATGCTCCTGAGATCTATCACATTTAAACTATTTCTGTCCTGAGTACACAGTTTGCACATCCAGGGACCTGAGAATTATTTCCAGCAGCAGTAGTCTGTATCCAAAAAAGAGAGTGGCAGAGGAGGGGAAGGAAGCTGGTATGTTTAAATGTAGCATATGCTGAGTATCTTCCATTTAGCTGCCAGCAACTGGTCCTTCCATCAATTGGCTTCTTGGGCACTAGATATTACACCATCTTTCACCTGTTGAATTCCTTTCTGAGTGCAATGATTTTCTCATGCGTATTGAAACGCAATACTGTCAGCATGTGCCTGACAGGTGCGGAAAACTTTAGCTGCTTTTGATGAGCATCCCAGCACAAAGCAGAGTTTGTTCTGTTTTTGACCATCAGAGAGAACAGTCACCCAGAAGAAAAGTCAGAAAGCCTGTGGCGTGAGCAACTTTAGAAAGTGGATCCAATGAAATGTAGGAGAGCTTGTTTAAGAAGTGGTCGGGACTACCTGCTGGCTAGAGGCTGCAAGAAGCTGCCTTATGTCTGTCCATTTCTGTGACCTATGTAACTGTCAGTCATAACTAGAATAATTATGTGGATTTTACAGACAAAATTTCATTCATGAACTCCCTGTTTGTTTGTTTGTTTTTATTTTTTTTAATTTTTTTTTATTTATTTTTGTTTTGTTTTGTTTTTCTAATTACCGAACTTGTAGAAATTGGGTATGAAAATGTGCCCATGTCCTCTGTCGGACGGAGTGTGGGGTCAATGAACATGTTTCAGTGGTAGGGTCCTTTGCAAGCCTCAGGCTTTCTGCTTCCTTACAAGAAGGATTTAATAGTCCCTTTGGACTAGCAGTGCTCTGTGGTTGGGGTTCAGTGAGAGGCAGTAGAGGATTTCTGCTGTTGATAGGTGGGTTGACCCCAGGGTGAGTTATTTTAGCTGGAGAAACCAGCCACTTCTGAACATCTAACAGAGCCTTCTCACTGCTGCAAAGTGGTTATGGATGCGGAGAAGGAAAAGTAGCCTTTAGTTTCAGATGGTCTGTATCATAACCATCACAGATTCCTTAAAATTCCTCTCAGTGTTAACAAACAAGCCATAAAGAAAAACCCTTTTGCTCCCATTTGTGTTGGTTAGGTGACTGCAAGCACCACCTGAGGGCCCCAATGGGCTGAGGCTGCAGTAGGAGATAATCCCCACCTGCCGAGCCAGGGCAGGCAGCAGTGGTTCAGTTCAGCAGCAGCAGGGAGGCTGGGCCTTGGGCATTTCAGGAAATAAGTGCAATGTCTTTGCAGTGGGTCAATGAGACAGAGTACCTTCGGTGCTCTTACACCAGCTCGTGTTTGCAGGCAGTGCCTTCTCTGAAAGTCGTAGGAACTGGGCAGCTCAGCAGCTCTCCACCTGCCAGGGATTTACATGCGCTTGCTGGGTTGCCCGTGGGCATCCTCTGAAGCAGCTTTTGGATCCAAGTAAAACACGGGAGTTAGAAATGACTGGGGAGGATGTAGCTGGATAGATTAGACAGCAGAAATCAGGGATGCACCTTGCAAATTTCTAAGGCTGCCTCTGCTTAGCTCTTGCCTTTCACCAACAATCACCAACTTCAGTGCATGTGGGGACCCCCAGACAGCGCCCCCGTAAGCAAGTACAGCCTCTGGAGCCCGGAGTGCAGCAGCTCCTTAATGTGCCACAGCCAGGCTGCACAATTACGTGAATCATGTAATGACCCTGAGTAGCCCTCCCGGATCCTCTGGGGATCCGAGGCATGGACACACCTCGGCTGTGAGTCCCAGACAGCCTGAGGGGGAGGTCAGACAGCACGGTGCTTGCAGTAGGCAGCAAGATAACACCTCTGGGAATGTGCAGATGCAGAACATCAGGTATCTCAATGCTTGGTGAATCCGAGAACAGTTGACAGCAGCTCCTGGAGAAATCACGTGGGCTTTTGTTGGACCATGCTTAGCAGGGTTAGACATCTGTATTCCATCCCTTTAAAAGTCATCTACATTAGCTTTTTGTGAATCTGGGCTGAAAATGACGCAAATGCCCCTCAGCCCTTGACATAACATCTATCTATTACGCACTTGTCTTGTGGCATGAGCTGACCTTTTGCTGCTGCTGCTCCTGCTGCACTTGTCAAACAACCTCTTCACCCTTTTTCCCCTACCTGAGACATCCTTTTGGTACAGCTGTCAGAAATCTGTGGTGCACGGTAGGTAAATAAACCAGCCCGGCAATTAGGACATTCCCCTGACTGTTACTTATTCCACAACGAAATACTCAATGCCTTTGTTGAAACATGACTTAAAGTGTTTTACAAATATTTATGAGGGTAATTTGTGTGTCTTAACACTCCTGTGAGATAGTCTTCTTACCCCCCTACTAAAGATGATGAAATTTACGTGCAGAGAGGTGAAGCGATGTGCCCTGGGCTAGGCGATGAGTCAGTGACCGAGCAGGAAATTAAAGCCAGAAGTCCTGGCTCCACAGACACGGCCTGGTTGTGTAACCACTACACAACTTATCGTTCAATCACTAACACAGCCGACTAGTTGCTGTGCCAGTTCTGTGCCTGGTGTTCCCCGCGAGTCCAAACACAGCAAAATAGCAGCAGCCTGTATGAGCGGTGAGGAGCAGCAAGCTCCGTGGCACTCCGCTCACCGAGAACCAGCTCTCCCCTGATGCCCCGTGCCATGCCGGGCACCTTGCAGCAGGCTTTGGCGGTGGCCCAGCCTGTGATTATTGTGGGGTGGGGATTGGAGAGCAGGGAGAAATGTGCTGCTCTCCTGTCGTGCTCCCACTTGCAGGACCCACGCCCTGCAATTATCTCACTGGGTTCCTCCTCCTGCCTGCGCGATGCAAGGCTGCAGGTTGCACCCTCTGCTTGCCCGGCTCTGGAGGGTCCCTTACATGTTGCTTAGGATAGGAAGGGTCAGGACTTTCAGGGATCTGAGCTCAGCTCTGTTTACATGGTGAAGGTATGTCCTTTGGGACAGATTTTTTCTTGGAAAAAAAATCTTCTTGGGAAGAAATGATGTATCTGAAATGGATGTTTCTTGCATAGTTAGTCAGTTTGTCTGCCTTTTTTTTTTACTTGGCGGAAGAGAAATGATGGTGAAAAAGTTGACCTAAAGTGAAATTTCCCTTTTTAGAGCGTTATTTCAAAGGTTATTTAGCTATTTGAAAAAGTATTTAGCTTCAGGATTTTCAGAAGTGCAGGATATATGCCTTTTGGTTTATTTTCCAGCTGAAAGCATATAGTTGAAAAATGTTACTGATTTGGAATCTTTTTATCTTTTTTTTTTTTTTTTTTTTTTTTTTTTTTTAATATTACCATTTTGATTGTTGAAACACGAACCAACTCTAAACTGTTGGCATGTCCAGGGAGAAAGAAAGGTTCTTCTGAATAATTCCAGAAAATTCAGACCTGCTATGTAAGTGCTCGAGAGGCAGCCTCCCTGCAGAGCTAACTCCTGTAGCGCCCAACGCGCGCTGTTTGTACCAGTAACTGTGCCAGCTGTGAGAGTGACCACGGGCTGAAACTGCCATTGTGTTGTGTGTGTGGTTGTCATCAGTGCAGCTCGACAGTGCCAGCACGTAGTCTACAGCCAAATTATCCTTAGGTGTCTTCAGTAAGAGACCACGCCACGTTGGCACCACTCTGCAGCAGCTGCAGTGGCTGTGTGACCTGACTGACTGGGTAAGCCTTTCCCACCGACTCCCACAGCTCAGAATTAAAGAAAAAAGTG
Organism: Netta rufina; assembly: GCF_964035555.1. Classification (NCBI taxonomy): domain Eukaryota; kingdom Metazoa; phylum Chordata; class Aves; order Anseriformes; family Anatidae; genus Netta; species Netta rufina. The sequence goes on from NC_140125.1 coordinate 38,454,873, forward strand.
TTTTTTTTTTTTTCTACTGAAGGCTGCCCCCATGCAGCCAGCATCTCCCCCAGCCCACACCTTCACCAGGCTGCTGCTCTCTCCCCAGGAAGGGCGATCTGCTTTAATAGGGAGCCTGGTACCAGCCCTGCCCGTCCTCTAACCTACATACAGCAGCCCAGAGTTGGGGAGCTGCTCTTGTGCTTGCTGTCGTCCTCCTGTCAGACCATTTTTAGCAGAAACCTGCAGCTAACTCAAGCTTTTTGTCTTTGAACCGCCATGACTTTATATGAAAGCAATTGGGAGCTGGAATGGATCCGCTTGATGGGAAACAGGGTTGCCTCTGCAAATTATTGAATCCTAAGATTATGTTATTTACCAACGTGTTCTCCTTTGGTCATCCTTGGAGCTGCACCGACTGACTCCTGGCTCCGAAAATCTGATTATAATTTAGTCTGGCCGCTAGCACCAGCTGCCTTTGGTTTCTTTTATCTCTCTGAACGGGTCAAGCAGAAGTGAGGTGCTTCAGAGCCTGCTCCCTGCATGAAACCGAGGGAATCCAGAAACGTATTAGAAAGGCATTAGCTTCTCCTTTTCTCTCTCTCTCTCTCTTTTTTTTTTTCCACTGGAGCCCATCCAGATGGAGCACAAACAAGGAGAGGATAAATGCAAAGTGCTCTGCTGCCCTGAAAGCATGCGCTGACGTCAGCTTTCGTGAACTGGCACTTTAATCATCGCATGGGGAATGTTTCTCTCTCTCTCTGCAGCCTCACTTTGAATTTCTCCCTGCATGAACATCAGCATTTATGGCAAGGAAGATTTATGTTCTTTGCTGGTTAAAAAGGGTAGTTAATTTGTAATGCTTTTACAAGCTGCTAGACCTAGAGAGAGCCCTGGAGATCCAAAACCCCGTCGGCTCAGACTGGGCACATCAAGGGCAGCAAAAGGGCAAGCTGCTTTCTGTATGTATTTCCCATGCGCTAGAAGCTAAGCTGAAAAGCAAGAGAGCAATCACCATACACAGGAAAGTTACGAGCTTCTCAGAGCCAAACTGTGCAAAATACCCTGAAAAACATGTGTAGGGTACCTGATGTGAGGGACAGCAGATGTTGACCCTTCTCACGAGAGTCAGAGCAGCGATTACTTCACTGCAGCTCACAACAGCACTCTGAGCTCCGTGATGAAGCACTCCGTGTCTCTAAGTGCCTCCCTGTGCTGTTGCCCAGCCTGCTGCTAGGATTTAGGCGAGTCTGCACCTCCTGCCGTGGAGCTGTGTTTGTGGTGTTTCCCTGATGTTGCGAGGGAGCGTGTGAAGCAAGGGCACGATGTGATGCACCCGCCTGTTTGCTGTAGGTGTGCCCAGAGGTGAGATCTGCCCCCAGCACGGTGGCTGTTGCACTGTTTGAGTTAGGATGGATCTCGGTGGAGCAATTTAAAGAAAGATTTCGGTCTTTATGGTGCAGGGAGATTACTTCACTCCAAACGTTCAGACGTGCTGGGGGGGAGATGACAGCAACTCATGATGCTAGCAGGCTATTGTCAATGTAAATGCAGTCAGCTGGTCCCATCAGCTGCTTTCATTAGACCGCCTGCCTCACAACAAAGTGGTTTCCTAATTATAGCCTTGCCTTCACCCTGGGTACAGCACAGCCCTGCGCCATGAGGTGCTGCCGCTTCCTTCACGCCTGTCGGAGCATGGGGCAGCGCCAAGCTGCCTCAGCACCAGGGCCCCGCTCGCCCATGTAATTAAAGCAGGATTAGAGAGGGATTTGTGGCGGCTGCATTCTTACTCCATCGCTCCTGCACGGTGCGGCTCTTGCTTCTTATGAGGGCCTAGGTGGCTAAAAAGCTCGCAGGCATTTAAAACACATGCACACGCACATACATATGCACATACATATTCCAGTTAATGATGCATTTCCCAGGTATTTGCAAACTTCTGGGGTGATGTGTAAGAAGCACAGAGAGATAGGGAGCGAGTGAAAAGGTTGTCATTAAAGATTTAGCTTGAATCCCCTCCTAGTCTTCCTCCCAGCTCCATCGCTCACACCAAAAACACATGAAAACTAGAAATATTCCTTCCTACCAGCCACACAGCCATTATACTTTACTCTCTTATCTTATAAAAACAGATACTCCCTCTTAGTTGCCTCTCCCTCAAGAAAACCAAATTTTTTTCCAGTTGAGCAGCCAGCAGCTATCAGCTGAACTCAGGCCACCACACACCATGAGCTATCTGCTGGAAAATCCTGAGTAGTTTTGTTTTTTAATAGTTAGTTTGATGTGCTTTTTTGCTGTTTGCTTTCTGAATTTGGAGTGCTTGGTTAATGTTTTTTAAACTTTCAAGGCTGGAGATGTTTTTTACTTTTAAATGAAAGTAGCAATTTTCATGTAATTACAGAGTTGTATACAACAGCACCAAATGTTGTGAAATCCATGATATAATCTTTGCAGTGTTCCTGATGTCATTTCACAATTTGACTTGCTGATAGTAGAACCCAATTTTGTTTTCCTGGTCTCTCTAAGCCTGCTGCTTGCGAGCCATTTTTTAAGTACAAAGTTAGTTAAAATGACCAGCCTGCTCCTAATCTCGTATTTTTGATACGGTCTGCTGCTCACCAGAAAATAAAATATGTGATGGCCTAGCTCTTCCTGCAGTTTTTCTAGCATAGGCTCAGCTACTGCACACCAGCCCTTTGCTGCTATCTCATGTTAGCTCCTGGGTTTAAATGAACTATGTTTAGTGACTGCAGTCTTTGGTTATTACACATACATTTTTGATGATACAGAAGTGTGATATAATTTTTCATCACGGTCTTTTTGGATAGTCCTATACTGATTAGAACTGAAAAGCAATAACCAGTTACAGCCACTGCAGGCCAGCAAAAACACAGGCCCACAGAAATTCACATTTTGGATGGTGGTGAAGTGTCCTGGTTAAAATCTGGGGGACGTTTTGGAATAAGCCATTTCTTTTTTTCCATATATATATTTTTTTCCATTTATATAAGTTTTTATAACAACACAAAAACTCAGGAGGCAGATTTAAACAGACAAACAAAAGCCAACAGTATAATGATCAGTCCTAATCAATTATTTTTGAAGACTTGCAACGTTCAGATTTCATTCCAGCGTGAAATTAATATTTCAGTGCACGTTTCAAACTCACAATCTGTGCAGGACAGGGCTTATCCTTCTGTCAGCCCCAGCGGTGGCAGGTGTTCCTGGTAAGCAGGCAGCACATTGCTCAGACTTGGTGGTGGCAGAGTACTCGGTACACAAACATTGCTCCGATGAGGACAGAAGACCTGCTGCAATTGAGATGCTCGCAGCACTGTGGTTCTCCCCCCATATTCGAGCTATTTAAAGGTTGCTCAAACGTGTTGCTAGCAGCCAAAGCAGCTCCCTTGCTGTGCTGAACCCTTGGCTCTTCAGCAGGGTTTGTGACACCCCATGGTACCCAGGCCAGAGGTTAGGGAGCTCTGCGTCCTGGCCTGTGCTCCTGTGGCACGACGTAACCTCAGAAACACTCGATGATTCCATTGCAGCGAGATGTTAATGTATAAACAGTTATTTAAAATGCTGTGTCCTGAAATGCCCACCTGACGGAGCAGGGAAATAGCTGTCTATTACCACTCTGCGGCACCGTATAATCGAGGGAGCCGCCTGGTAGGTGACAACTGCGGTGCCCTCTGCAGCCACGTGGCTCTGAGCAGCGGTCACTAGAAAGCAGTGGAGAAGTGACTGTCGGCGCTTCTGGCCCTCACTGGCTCCTGACGAGTAGCTGATCCTCCAGGATGATCTCATGCGATCATGTCTAAGTCTGCCGTGCCCACTTGATTGGCATTTATGTGCTGGCAACCTTTACTTCCAAGAGCTACAGAAGCTATTCAGCTGGGGCTGCAGCCTGGCTGCTGACTCACCCTGCCCAAGCTGGCTTCAGATCTCTCCTAACCCGTTCCCAGCAATGAATGTCTGAAGCCTCGCATCCGTGCTGCTGTCTGCCTCATTTGTGTTTTATGCCCTAGGAGAGAAGTCCTTCTTCCTTTCTCCCTTCTCTGACTTTTTTCTAGATAAAGGAACACAAGGACAAGTGGGACCAAGGAGAAGCAATCCCTCCTGCTGTACATGCAGCTGTCTGCATACCCCCTGCACCTGTTTGCCCTCCCTATTTTTGACCCTACACAATCCTAGGAATTCTTCCTCAAAGATCTTTTCCTCGGCTATCTCCTGATGGTGGCCAAGATGACCACCTGCCATCCAGAGGAAGAGGACGGCTGGGCACAGGGTTTTCCTTTGGACTGGGGCCTCGTGCTGGTGCCTGATCCATGCCCACTGCTTCTGGAGGTGCCCCCACTTTCTTCTTTTATTTGGCACCGTGTGCAGGTGGCTGCTCAGGCTCTGCTCTGCGCATTCATGTATGGCACAGTGACCTACACACCTGTCCTTCTCCACATGTCCTGGCTCATCTGCCCCTCCCTTTTCTACGGGTGATAATAAAGGAGAGACCTTTCATTATCTGCTGCTCTCCACCTTTCACTCCCCAGGTTGCATGTGCTGTTATCCTCCACTCTTGTTTGTTTGTTTCTGAATAAGAGCTAACTAACCTAAATGATTTCCAGCCAGGCATCTCTGTGGAGTATTAAACCTTAATCCATCCACAATCTTAACTAACTGGATTGCCTTGTGGAAGAAAGCTGCCCGTGGTTTGACTTTCTGCAGCACAGTTAACAAAACACCACCAAAAAAGAATCTAATTACTGTTAGGAAGAGAAAGCAAACTGCATCACAGCTTACCCTCTTGCACAAGAGGTACAGGCACTGCTGAAATTTGCAGAGGAGGTTTTGCATGCATAAGCAAATCTACAGACTGCGTGGTGCCTAACATTGCTCTGCCCTTGTAGGTCAGTTATGCAGGGAATAAGCAGCAGCATTCCTGCAGCGAGCCATGCTATCTTACGCCTAACTTGTGCTTCTCGTACCACTCAGAATGTGAAATGCTGCCTCTCTCGAGAATGTCTTACAAGTAACATCATACTTCTGCAAACAACACTGATGAATTGATAAATGCAATTAAAAACAGCAGCAGCCAGGCTGGGAGGTTAACTAATTAATTTGAGAGGTAAGAGTCCAAGTCAGGACAGTAAGTGTATCACTCATCACAGAGGCACCGCGCCTGTCGCTTTTTGCACTGATGAGCACAGCAGTGCTGCCTGCTGCTTCCCCTCTCTCCTAGGCTATGGGACATCTGCTATGGCTGCATAAATTACGTTCAGGAGACCAAAAATCAAGCATTCCCCCTTGCACTCCCGCTCAAATGCTCCTTGTAATGCCACAACATCCAGACTGAAAAACACTGCCAGCGGCTCCTTGAACAAGGTCTGCAATTCACATATGCTTTCTGCATTGAGCTGCAGACATCCCTTCAGCTGAAGGCAACCAGAGGGAGCCCAGCTGTGACCAGTTACAGTCAGAAACACCTGGGGTTAGAGCTGACTGGTGGTGTAGGAGGTCACTTGCTCATGCTGGCTTGGAGGGGCTGAGTCTGTGCGCTGTGCTGGCCTTTGCCACGCCTGAAGGTTTTGAAGCCCAGTCTGTTTTACACCGTGTTAATCCCATATGGATGTCACCCCACCGAGGCTTGGTTCACAAAGGTGAGATTGATGTCAACTAGCCCAAAAGGTCAGCCTGAGAGTGCTTCCCATCGCCTCTTTGGCAAATACCACCAGCTGAGGCTGAGTCGGGATGTAAACCAAGCCTGCCGAGCACCAGAGACCTGTCTGAATCCCCAGAAATGAGGTGAGGGCTGCGAGGATTTCATTTCTCTGAGCCCTTTTTAGGAGTCTAGGAGAACACCAGTCTTTAAGCGAATCTCGATTTAATGTGTTTAGGGCCCGTGTTATGGATGGTGTCTATAAATACTGTGTAAGCGCACAATAGGATATTTAGCATACCATTTTCAACAGGCTTCGAGCCAGCCTCTCTGCCTGGCTCCTGCAGCAGCTTCCCCAGGACTGGGGGGATGCTGTGGGTGCCATGTTCTCAGCATGGGGACCACCCCCTCAGGGGCTCCCTGAACCCACCCCCCTCATTTTGGCAAACCCAAAGAGTGTCATGGGCAGGGGAGGTGCCTGTGATGGGTGTGGACGCTAAAGGGGCCGTGCCCTGGCAGTTCTGGGCACACTGTGAGGGTGCTGCTGGCCCTCCTGTTTTCTCCCAAGAAGAGGAGGAAATAACCATAACCCAGCACAGGCACCGTGGGAGAAGTGATTGCAAGCAACTGTCACACAAAACATAAGGAGAAAAAATTAAGGGGGGGTGGGGGGGGGAAGGTGAATTTCCCCCCCCTCATCTTTCCATATCTGTTTCTCAGAGATGTCTGTGGGGGCTTTATAGGAATCTGATGATATGTTTCTATATTTAAAAAGTTGTTTGTTTTTTTTTTTTTAATGCTAAAGTAGAAAAAATATTGGTTTACTGTATTAAAATTTGCAACTACTTAGTATAATCCGGCGATTAAAGCAGTCTTTTACTCAGATGCTTGTAAACCATATATTCCCCCCTGCAGAATGGCTGCTGTGGCGTTTTGCCAATTAACCTTTGCATGCTCTCCTCCTGGTTTGGGTCTGGGCGCTCAGGCCGCCCGCTCGCTTGTTTGTTCATTGCTGTTAACAGTGCGCTTGCCGACTGAAGCATGCAGAGCTTGCTAGCCATGCTTGGGTCCCCCACCTCATGCAATATGGATGTTTTGTGTGTCATAGAAGAAGCCTGACTCATTAGTGAAGTTATAAAAAAAAAAAAAAAAAAAAAAAAAAAAAAAAAGATATTAAATAAGCATGTTGATAGAAAGCAAACAAACTTGGCTGTTACGGTGATAAGGTTTTAGCACTAGCAGAGGCACAGTAACTGTGAGCTTAGTGAAATGGTGAGGAGTTGAGAACTGTTTCTTCCTCACAAATATTGGCAGCTGGTGGCAGTGCTCTGATGGGAAGAGCAGGGACCTGCTCAGGTTTGCCCATGGCTTGCCCCATATCTTGTGTTCACATTTAGGAGCATGATGTATGGTATTTGCCCTTCTCCTTCCATTGCATTGGTGGTCCTGAGGCCCATGGCTGAAGATACTGGTTGGGACCAAAAATATTTTAAGCTAAAAAGCTTATTACCACTGTGGAGTGTTATCAAAGAGGTGGAATATATATTCTGTGTACCGTGTTACATTTATTATTTATAACTTATGAATACATGACACTTCAGAAATATGGAAGCAAATTTGCTCTCTCTGTTCAGGGTCTATCAGCTCGCGAGTCAGTCTCAGAGTCTGCAATCTGAAAAGGTCACTTTGCCATCTGTAAGCAGCTTTAAAGCCTTCATGGGCCTTAAAACATCGGGCTTAGCCAGCGGAAAAAAAATCTCCTGGAACAAGATAGCTCTGCCAGCAGAGAGCTGGAAAATGGCTATGATGAGCCTGCCATCTCCTACTCTTGATGCAGGTAGAGGAAGGAGAGCAGGTTTCCTAGAGCCAGAGCATATGTCTGCTTCATCACAGCTTCAGCTAATAATTCTCACATTTATCTGTTCCAGGCTTGTCTCCAAACTACCAAATGTAAAACCTGACATTGCCTTATGGATACGTGAAACAGTCAAACCGGTGAGTGGTCCTGGCTCCACGGAGCCTGGCATTCCCTTGTAATCTCTCCTGCCTCTCTTTGTCGCTGCGGCCAACATACCCCACCACTCAGCCACCAGCTCCTGTAGCCTGCTCCCTCTCACGAGGCCCACGTCAGCCGAAACATGCCACGGGCTAAGCACATTTCTTCAAACCCAGCTTCTTTCCACCCCGACTACCAGTACCTGCCATGAGGGGAGGTGAGGCCTGGTCACGTCCCACCACACACGCAGTGCCACAAGCACGTCGAGGTGTTTCTCAGCACGCAGTGAGCTCCTCTCCCCTTCCCCGTACTGAGGCACCAAGCTTTTGTGATTTCATAAAGGAGGCGCCTGGAAACACAGTTTTATTTCCCCCTCCCCTGGGCAGGGCAAGGAAGACCTACAAGCCACAGCAGCTAGGCTGGGGGCAGGTTGGTGTCCTTGGAGCAGCACAGCTCAATCCAGGGCTAAGCAGCTGGTCCTTGCTAATTTGACACAAGCACTTCTGCTTATCCACCTACTCCTGGTTAACTTTTCCCTCAAGTGCTTGTGATGCCTCCCTCTGTGCTGCCTCATATATATGAGAAAATCTGGGGCAAGAACCCACCTTGCTGCCTCCCTCCTGCTTCCAACCCTTCCTTTAAATGCCTTGCTAGCTGGCGCCAGCTGCCAGCATTGGACTGTGACTAATGCTCATTTTCTTGCACAATAGTATGCTCAGCTTCTTATTACCTAACTCCAGCCTTCCTACCATCTTCTCTTCTTATTTTCCCATTTATTTCATGCATCCATTGCAAGTCATCAGCTCTTAGATGTCGGAATTGCCAGTCTGCTTTACTCAGGAAATGATGCTTAGGTGATTGTGCTCTGTACAACTTCAAATAACTGTTGAATACACTGGCTGATTCAATTTGGCTGACGGAGAGCAGGCTCAAAAGTAATTGAATTCCTACAAGTCTTGTGCAGCTAGCTGGAGCAGAGAGGAGCTCTTAGGCCATGTGACAGAAAGGGAGGTAGCCGATGTATTTGCGTCTTAAGAGATAACAAACTATTCATAAGGGAGATGCATTAATCAGTGTCCAAAATGCTAAATTTGTACCTTCAAATGGCCACAAGACACTCAACCTGGAATCTTGGGTTCAACAGTGCTTGTTGAATGGCTTTTTTTTTTTTTTTTTAATGTATTTGCACAGTGATTGGGACAATAGTTTCAGCTCCCTGAGAGGGTTTTTTAGTGTGTTATTACACACCATGAAGTAATAATAAGAATAATAAAGGCAAAATGTACTAATGAGCGTTTCCCATCCAAAAAGCTATTTGGGGGGGGCAGCGTCATTCTTGTAATCCTTCCAGGCTTGGCACTTCCCCATAGATTTCTCTGCCACTGCCTTGTAAAAACCATGTTTGGCTTTAATGCTCTAATTCTGTGCTTCTTTTCTTTCAAATGGTGGCATAATAGGGCTCAAATGGACATTTGGGCTTTCTTCATTGTTCCTGCTGGGGGTTAAAGGCAATTCTGGCACTGTATCGTAGTGCAGTTGGGGTACAGCCATCTTCTCAGGCTGCCTCCTGTCCTTGTCTGTAGATCTCAGGAGACCTCCTTACCACCAGCTCCTCTGACCACAGCAGCTCTGAAAATACCTGGAACACAAAATCTTACCCCACCATTTTGTTTATAGCCAGCAGCAGATCCTCAGCCCTTGCCTACCCTACTTCCATTCCAGGGACAATCTTAAAAGTGGCTAGATGATATGTAGGGATGTGTAACCCTGCAAGAAGTTAACTGCCTTGCCGGTGGTGGGTGACATATCTAAACTTGGCTCAAGGTTCCTGGCTCCTGACTGCACACAGAGCAGAGGAGATAAGTACAGTACTAAAATCAGTGGGAGGTTTTGTGCAGTGATGTGTGCTTACCCAAAACAGGCTAGAAGGGAGGATATAACCACAGGCTGTTTTTTCTGCAAAAAGACATTTTTACACTGTAAGAGGATGAAGAAAACAACAACAACAAAACTTGTGCAGGAGTTTGGCTGTCATGTTTCATGCAGTAGTGCCATGTTACAGAGATAAACATCAGCGCTTGGCTTACAGATTGTCTCAACACCTGGAAGGCTGCTGTAGAGACAGGTTTAATAATTAATTGCTATTCCCCTGAGACAATGCACCCTGGATCTCTTAAGGAGCACATTGTATGCTGGGTAACAAGAGGAGCAGGCAAGAGACAAAAGCATTGAGAAAGTTAAACAGAGTGAGATCAAATAACATTATTCCTCATCTCATCATAGAAATTGGACAATAGTCTCCTGATCCTTGGAGAAGGTTGCCTGGAGATGGCCCAAAGAGTTTGAGGTCAAAATGTTGATATTCCAAGGTTGAGTAAATGACTCTAGTATCGTTGGTGGCAGGAAAGATGGGAGCAGATCAACGCTACTATGTTGGGCTTCTGTTATATCAGCTGGTACAAATGTTGACCCTACACTTTTTAGAATAGATAAGGTAGACTTTTGTGGGTAGAAGGTGCTGCTGTCACTGATCGGCTGTTGCTGCCGATGTCATTTCTTCTGCTGGGTTTCTTGCCACTCCTGCCAGTGCTGCTGACACTGCTACACATATGACACTTAAAAGTGAGTGGGATTGAGTAGGGGTGGGCAGACGATGTATTTCAAGGTGCAGTGGATAAAAGCATCTGGTGGATTTGCATGGAAGCAAAACCCCTCAGTATATCAACCACGCATCTCTTCAACTAAAACATTTTTAAAATCACTTGCAGACATGCCAAATATTTCAGCCAGAGCAGTATTAATGATGGACCATGTTATTTAATGTTATTTCAAATGAGAGTGCAGGTACAAGCATTGCAGGGCAAGGTTGTTTGGTAAAATGGATTAATAGATATATAGCAGTTGATAGCAGAGCACTGCATGTTCTGGTAGTAGCGCTGTTTTGCAAACTCTGGTACAGCATGTAATCTTATCATAAAAGTTTATTTGATCAAATGCGTACGTTTGCTCATGCGAATAGTCTAATCTCAATGGAATCAATGAAAGAAGAAAAAATATGAACACGTATAAGATAGTCTTACTTTTGTACAGATAGCTGCTGGTACATGCCATGCTGTGAGTTTAGGCTGCTGGAGATCTGTGTGTGTTTCATCGTTGTTTGAAGCCTGTTCATGTCCTGGGCAAGACACAAAGTCTATTTTTTACAATGATTTTTATTGCTGAACAGGATCTTGATTTCAGTGAGTCAGAAAGCGTTCTCTGATAAAGGTGTCAGCTCAGATGGCTTTGAAAAATGTGTTTCCTTATGAACTGTAGATGGGTATGAAGCTTCTTTGATAGTACAGTGTGCAAATTGAAATACTAGTCGTGGTCCTGGGCAGCTAAATTGCTTTTACAGATGTATACGATGCTGTTGGGTACATTTTCCCAGTGCTGCTGCAAGAGAAAGGAACCCCTGAGCTGGGTGTAATAGAGGAAATTACTTGGGACCTGACTGGCTTCTGAAAAATACACGATTGCTGAGGAAAAGCTTTGTTTGGCAAGCTTCCTTTTAGTTTGTGGCCAGATCCTCAAAGTATAAGGCATCTTAGGCCAACTGAAACTACTTTTATACTACCTGAGTTTCTTACCCTGTTCTTTATAATCATTTTGGTAGTTTTTGGCTGTTCATCTGCCATGCAAAACCAGACTAGGCTGAAGCACAGCATTTATCAACCAAATCTGTAAATACCTCTGTAAGACATTTGAGCTAATTCACTGTCTCTGTTATGAAGAGAGACTTTAAAATATGAAATGGTAAGTTGCATGTGAAGAACCAGTAAGAACAAGGGTTAGATGTGTTTGAGGAGATGAGGGAATCACTCTCTTGATTATGAAAAGCAACAAATAGCTTGTGTGACTCCACGGTGTCTGGACTTCTAGGCGAGTGCTGGAACATGCAGTTGTGATACGGTAATTGGCTTGTAAAGATTGAACCCATTTCAATCTCAGCTTTGTCTCTGATAAAACAGCTTTTTCTTGTCTCTTTCCTTGCTGTAAGTGCTGGCACTCTCACTATCCATGCTAGTGATAAAATTCAGGGGTTGAGTACTTTAATACTTGTGACGTTGGAAAAACATTAGCTAAGCAAATCTTCCAGTATTTCTGTAAGAACAGTCATAAGAATTGTCTTTTTATGTGTATGAATAAGGGAGAAAGGAGAATATAAGTGACTTAACTGTAGCAAGTTAGTGGCAAAGTTAGGATGATGTTATTGATTTCCGCATATCCTCTACAGACTTGTGAAAATTACAGTCCCTACTCACCCATCTGGGTTGCCTTGGGCTGCCTTGTGCAGCACTGGTATGGACTTGGCTGTAATAAGTGATGGGATCTCAAATTTATGGCATTGATATTCCTTCAAAACTCTTTGACGCTAAGTGAGGCGCTGGAATATTTTTTAAGGCTGTTGAGTTTCCATGTCATACCCTCCTCACTCATGCATGAGCCTATATAAACCTGTATAAGGAGGAGTTAAGAGGCTTTACACATCCATGTTGGTAAAGCAGAGCATTGACTGATGGAGTGATGGGAGAAGCTGCTCGGTTCCTCACACAGTGTGTGCATGCGTGGCTCCCTGAACAGCACTAACAGCATGGGGAGGATGGTCCTCCCAAATTCATGGCAAACCTAGCCCCATACACTGAGCTTTGTGGATGGGAGAGCTTAAGACCAGCCATCCTAGCGTTCATGCATGGCTCAGCTCACCAGCCCAGGACTCTTTGTGATCTTTTGCACTTGTCCCTGATTCCTTGCAAGTGCAGTGCTGGTGGAGGTGTGCCCGGAGCATGCAGAGCAATTGCATGCCCTGATTTATGTAGGGCATCCCATACAAGATTGTGGCAATGTATCATAAACTTCCTTGGAAGCTGCCTTTTGAATGGGTGCCCAACTCACAGCGAATGCTGGATTGGATTTCTGCATTGTCATTTGTGTGACAGCAGTCGCTGTGCATCTCCCTTATTTAGTTCACGTTTGCCCTGGGTGGACCCCCCCCCCCTTGTTTCTTGCATCCTGGAACAACTGTAAACTACATTAAAAAAAATAAAACTTTAAAGTATGTGGAAGCTTCCAAATCAATATTGCCTTTTCCAAGTACTCATTTTGATGTTTTTTGTGAAACGTGAACTTTTAAAGTTCAATTGCTGCTCCAAGGTCACTTGTATTTTGCATCTAAGCCTGTGCAATGATTCATTTTTTGCTCCATTTGCCACTGACGAGAATGGATCAACTTCAGAGTTTGATTTCCTCTGCGGAGTTTTCTAGGAGCTGGAGGTCGGTGATTAATTTTATTGGGACAATAAATTAAAAAGGAAGGACTATGTCATTCTTCTTCAACAATGCTTCTTCCGGAGATGACAGCCTAATAAATTACAGGCGTACAGTGAATCCCGAAATGCAGTCAGCTGCCTCGTGCTGGCTGGCTGGGACAGCAGGAGCAGAACCCGGAGCTTCAGTCAGTGAAGTCTTGTGGAGGCTGAAACCAGCACTGGGTGATGTACTTCCGTAAGCTGCTGTGGTTTGGGAGCTGCCTCACAAATCTTGAAAACAGGGGACAGGAGCTAAAACCAGTAATTGTATGAGCCATCTCATTGTGTTTATCCCTTCCCGTGGGTTAATTCATGGATATTAAGCCCAGCAGGGACTGTTCTGATCATCTGCTCCAAACTCCTGCTTACGTCGTATAATTTAACCCAGTAATTCATGCATCGAGGCCAAACAACCTGTGATTGAACAAGAAGGTATTTTTAGAAACACTCTTAATCCCAACTCAATCACTTCACTTAATGGATAATTCGCCAAAAAAAAAAAAAAAAAAAAAAAAAAAAAAAAAAAAAAAGCCTTGGAAAGCCTTTCACCTGATTTTCCTAAGCATTACCAGGAGGTAATCAGCCTGCCCGAGGCAATGCCAGGAGTTGCTGGCTAAGGTCAGGGAAGGGAACCGGGTGAGCAAGCTCCCAGCTGGTGCTGTCAGTGTAAGAAGGCCTTCCACTCCGACGTCCACAACGTGTTCTTCATCAAACCAAAGCACGCAACTTGTCTTTCTAAACCCATCAGCTGTTGGTTTCATTAAGTGCCTTTGGATACGGTACTCCGCTATGCAGCCTCCTACTATTTTGGACTGTGTTTTAAGGTGAAAAGATGCTCTCCAGAAAACCAGCAGCTGACGTGAGCTAGGGTTTAGAAATGCATAGCTATTTTTCCTTCTCTTCCATGTGGCTGAACAATTGCAAAGCTGAGCTGCAGCCTTCTGTAGCAGGAGGCATCCCGGGCCTGAGGAGGCAGAAGGCATGGCTGCTGGCTTCTGGGCACAGCCCCTAACATGCAGTATTTGTACTTTTGTCAGAATTAACCAGTGTTAAAGACTTTTACTGCTGGGCAGCTACTGGTCAAGAAAAAAATATATATATCCATTGGTGTTCATGCTCTTATTCAGGCAAATTTCCACTAATACAAGGGCATTGTAGTTCTTTCTTGAAAAGCAAAGCTGATGAGCTAATGCAAAACCGCATGCACACACGCTCCTGTCTGTCATTTTACAGACGCTAATGTGTTCTTAAGGATTTGGCCACAGGTTTTGAAGATAAAATCTGCTTAGTGGCTCAGATATTTACAACGCTGCCAGCAAACATTCAGAGAGGGACTGCACAACAGATGTGCATGCACAGGGGACACACGTGTCTGTTGTTACTGACACGAGAATCATTTTCCATGGCCGTGTGTTCCCCTGCTTATGCTACTCATTTTTGGTGCATTGTTTGTAGGGCATTTTCTCTTGCTTGTATTTTACTGTCAGTGAGAATCCTAGTGCTATTGTTGGGGACCATCTAGTTGTAATCCTTCTCAGATTGCACTGAAATTCTGCTTTTTCCAGTGTGACACAAGCAGGGGAGACAGCAACAGTACTGTTACAGCTGTAATGAGAAAGGGCGAGAGAATCCTGTTCCCTTGGGATTAGTGGGGGATGGATGCATTTCTTCTGAGTCCAGGTTCAAGGTAATCAGCTTTTAGAGGGTGAAGGTCTTTGATACCAAAGCTGGTAAGAAAAGGAAGGGGGAGGAAAAGTAAGAAGTAGGTGTCAAAGTCCCCATCTATTTAATTACAGCCCTCGCTTGAGATCCGCCGAGCTGGAGCCGTACCTGACCCCTGCCGGGGAGGTTTCCTTGGCAGAGCTGCAGAAACACCCAGTATATTATGCCTGGGGGCATTTCATTTCTCTGAGACTCAGGCAATGTTAGTGTCTAAAGGCAGGTACAGTATTTTAGCAGTAATCGATTCTGTAGAAAAATAAAGCCTTTACTTGGGATTTTGCTTATTCAACCACTGATTAAATGTCTTTGGCCAAAGGACCGGGTCAGAGACTCCTTATCCACCTCTTTTTCAGACTCATGGATTTTAGGCTAGACTAGCCCACCATCCTGTATTCAAAGGCAAGGGATTTATTTTTTTTAACCTTACCATTTGCCACATTGAAGTGTATATCATTTCTTTATGCCAACTTTATCTTCAGATCAATAATCCTGGCATGGGCTCTTAACAATCTTTGCGTGGTTTTTATTTTATTTTGAATCACTCTTCCTCCTTTGATTCTTTGTAGTTACTTACTAGGTTAAATCAGGAGAGAAAACACTTCCTTGCTGAAAGTTGAATGGGCTTTGATGAGACATAAATTTCAACTCACCTAATGCTTTCAGCATGCTGGAGGGGCAACTCATGATGGCAAGAGATTGTGAGCCACGAGTTTCCTTTGCCTGGACTAGCTGTGACGGTAACATAGTGATTGCTGTTCAAAAAGCAAGCATTCCTAAAAGCAAATAATCATAAAGAATCCATAAATTACTATAAAAGAGCACCAAATCAGATTCTATAAAATTATGTTGATTTTTTTTGTTTGTTTGTTTGCTTGTGTTTTTTTTTTTTGTTTTGTTTTGTTTTGTTTTTTAGAAGCAGCTTTCTGTAGAAGTAAAGAATTCATTCACTGTGTTTCTGTAATCACAATTTTCTCTAGGGGCAAGCAATTTATTTTATTGTATAATGTGGCCTCATAGCAGCAGTGAAAAACTGTGCTAAGAGAAGCCCAGCTTTCTAAAGCACGAAGGAGCTGAGCTGGCATGTGATTCTGGCAAGGGCAGAGTATTAGCTCTTCTTTGGAATTAGACCAAACAATCAAATTTTGACGTTGCTTCCTCTGAACAAGCAAAACATGGCACAAAGACTGTGAAGCAAGTATGTTAAAAAATGTAATGAACTACAGATGTATGGGAGGGTGATCCAAAGCTTACTGAAGTCCATGGAAAGGAATACTTTCTCAAACACAATGTGAATGAGAGAAAGGGAGAAGGAGAAAAAAGTGAAAACTTGGGGAAAAGAAGAGCAAAGAAAAAAAATATGAATGAGGCAACAGAGTAATAGGGATTTTATCACAGCTCTCTATCCCTGTCCCCATGTATACCCTTCACTACTGCTGTTATTTTTTCAAGTATTTTTTATGGAAAGGCCACATCAAGGACCCTGATCCTGGCCCAAAAGCTCTCGGCATGAAGCATTTTGCCAACTGTCTGTAAGGCTCTTCTGTTCATACCAAACCTTTCGAGCAAGAGCTGCTCTTTCTCCACCTCAGACCTCCCCTGCCAGGCTGATGGAGATGCCTTCACTTCTCCTGGGACCTGCCCCTCTCCCTGCCCTGCTCACGGAGCTGCACGTGTGCTGTTCTGCCACAGAATCACTCTTTTGTCTTCTTTTCCTCATTGTGAATTCAGTCTTTGCTCAGAAACAGACAGCCGACCACAACAATCTTCTCCAAAGGTTCAGAACTAATCTTAATGTAATCTGTTGGTACCAAAAACATTAACTTCTTCTGAATGAGACTGGATAAAAGAATTAATGCAGATGCTTATCTGATAAACTGTTTTTTTTTCTCAGTTTATGGAATTATTCTGCACGCCTACGCATGTTTTTCAATGTGCCTTTCTTCCAAACCAAAATTCAGCCCAGGTAAAATTTACCTTGCCTCCATTACAGTCATCAGACTTCTAGTTAAGTGAACTTTCCTCTTTGAAGCAAAAGTCAGTTCTGCACTTCAAACAGTTGTATTCACAACTCCGGTCCAAAGCACTGAATCTTCTTGCAGTATGTAATCATTTATTTGGTCCATCGTGAAGTGAGAGGTGTTAATGAGCACGGGACTTCTAATTGGTAAGATGGGTGCTTGCAAGAGCAAACACTACTTGGGAAAGTTGTGTGTTACTTGATGAGATCCCCCATCAGGGGTCCAGGCTGCTAAGCTACTGGAAAAGTAGGGCAGTCAGCAATGAGGGAGTCCTGGGGAGGGGAACGTGGTCAGTCGGGTTATTTGACATGGATGTCAGTAGATCAATAGGTCTCCCTGTTACCAAGGAAATAATTCTTTCCTGAAAAGCTGCTCTGGAAATGACAAGAAATCTCTTACTACTGTGGCTAGGAAGAGATGTTTTTTTGCTTCATGTTTTATATGTTAAAGACTCTAAGCGGGTGAGAAAAGATACATGGCACCACATTAGTATCAGGCAGCTGCAGAGGTGGAAAAGGGATCCTGGAGCACCTTGATGATGGACACCAGAAGCAGATGTGGTGCTGCTGACTACTCTGACCGGGGGTGTCCAGATCAATCACAGCACAGACCACGAGCCACGCAGGTCTCTGCCATCACTTCGCCTTTCCCATGGGGAGAAACAAGTCCTCTGCCCAGGCTCTTCCCCTCACTTTCCTTCGGATACCCCATGGCACTGAAAACACCCACACGCTGCTGCCAGCCTGCATGCTTGGGAGGAGTGGCATGGGCAGGGTGTTTGGCTGGTGGCCCCATCACGCGGCTTTCGGGTCCCTCCTCTCACCCACACCCGAGCGGACCCGAGCTACTGGGGCATTACAGCTCGCACACAAAGCTGGGGTCAGGGAAACACCGAGCTGCTGTCACTTTTTAAAATCTTTTTTTAAATCTGTTGTTCAGCCCTCCGAGGAACATACATAAACCCCAGACCCTCCAAACCACTCACTATTACTTTTAATTAATTATAGCAACCCCGGTTGCTTTGTTGTATAGGACGTAAACAACTGTTTTGACTAACTAAATGCTCAAATCAGGTTGGAGGAGGTTTTAATTAGTTAATTTAATTAATCACAAAGTCTGTTCATTGCTGTTCGTGTGCTGTGGAGCAATCAAAATGGCTGTTATTATGCAACGAGGCTGCAGCTGTCTTTCTTCCCCTAAGATAGTTTAAGAAGATGTTCTGTCCATGTTTTGTAATCTGCAGCGACAGGTGTACTTTGTCTTAGGTTTCTCTCTTATAGTTTAATACGATTTAATATCCAGTACATCATTTGTTGGGGAAACATGCTATTGGGAGAATGGGTTGTGCCATTTCTATAGGAAAGGTACAAGTTTGCAGTGAGCTGGGAGTTCCTTGAGTACCACAGCATGTCCTGTTCCTAGCTACTGAAGGTTGAAAAGGACAAAAACATCAGAATTTGAGGCTAGATTAATAAATGCATACACGGGAAAAAAAATAATCTTTAAATGTACTTTTCTAGCAAAAATGAGGTAAAACACTGTAAAAAATCAAATCCTTTACTCCTATAAAATTAACTTCCAGGTTTGAAATCTAGTACAGTGTGAGATTGGAAAAAAAAAAAATCCAATGCAATTAATTTGAGAAGCATATTCTGTAACTTAAATATATATATATATATATAATTAATCTACAGTAGTCATATTTAAGAAATATATGTAACATTCATAAAAATCTTTAGTCTGACCTCAGTGCATATAAACCCTGTTGGGCAGACTCCTCTGCTGTGTAAATAATGGTAATTACTCTGAAATCAGTGACCCAAACTCTGATGATTTGGACAGGCTGGAGGTCTGCCTGTACTCATTTTTCATACGACAGGCACAGAATGGGCAACAGCGTGGCCAGCAAGCTTCCCAAGCAGGGCAATTGTTCCTCCACCCGGATCAAAAGGGATTATTTCTCGCTGGGAGTTGAAAGGGATCTTTAACCTGCGTTCAGTGCCCGATGCTGGGTCTTTGTGTTGTGGTCAGCCGTTCATGCAAGCCCTGAGTGTTCCCACAACCTCTTCTCTCCTTGGCTGTCAGGTCGTAACAACGTGCAGCCTCTGCTCACCTGGTCTAGACTCACACGGTAGCCTGGAGGTAAAAGACACGTCAGCACTGATGAATCTTTGGGGTTGTCTGGTTTGCAATTCTTCACCTAAATTACACTGTTTCTTTTCCAAAATTACGCAGGTTGCTTTGAAGAAGAAAGTTTCTGCTTTTCTTCGGCATCTTTCTTTGTGCCTCCTCTTGGAAAATTGCAGGTGCATCGTATCACTGCTGCGAGAGTTATTTATTATAATCTCTGCTGGGAAATCGATTGGTGCTGCAGAGGATAACAACAAACACTTATGGCAAAGAAGAGATGATATTCTCCTGTGGTGATATTGATGATGTTGATAGATGGTAAATACATGGTCAGAGAAAACCCCACTGTTAGCCCAGCAGGATTGACCTTAAACAGCTATGTATGCCTATATATATTCTGATTTCAGCCTGCCACCACGCAAAAGCAATGGGCGTAGTATACTCATAGGCTGAGTGCCAGCATTAAAATTGCATTTGCATCACTTTTGTTTGTTTTTAGAAAAATGCTCTCGGGTCTGTTTGCTTGAGTAGTGAAGCAAGAATTTCATTATTTAATATGAGACTCTGAGCCCTGGAGTGGAATACCAGCCACTATTCCTTTACTGTACTTGTAGTCACAAAGCAATTCTGAAATATATCAGAAGTGCCTGTCCCCTCCCAGCTCTCTGAAAGCCTCACCCCTGTGTCTACTGCATGTCCTGTGAGTGAAAGCACGTGCCAGGGCTCTGCCGCACCTCTGGTCCCTGTTTTGCCCTGTAAACTTGTCCTTCTTGCAGCTGGCAGTGGTGGTGGAGGTGTTCTCTCTGATGACTATTTTTATTTAAGGTCCCACAGAGGTCAGGCTCTCTTTGCTAGGCACCGTGCAAACGCTGCCTGGTATGAGATGCAAACCCAGTGTGAGGCATAGAGGAACCCCCCGGTATTTTCTGCAATAGAGATACAACACCCTAATTTAATTCCACTGTCTATTCATGTTTGCCAGCAGTGTCACCGGGATGTCGAGCTCTGCATTTGCTGCCGTGGCTGTTGCTAAAAAACTGTTCAGCTACAAATCTGTTAGCGAGTCCTTAAAGCGTGGTGATGGACTTTGTTAAAACAAGCAGAGCGGATTGAACAGGTCCATGTTACACCGCAGGAGTGGCTGCAGCTCAGGGAGAAATGAGGTTTCTCCTTCATTTGGTCTAGAGGCCGAAATCTGCCACCTCTGGGTTCACCATCAAACTGTGGCTGACACCAGGGCAAACCTGGTTCCAGTCCTTCAGGAGGGGGATGCACTTCAGACTTGCGGTAGGTGAAACTCACGTTGTAAGTGTAAGGTAGCCTTGTTTTCCTCTGTGATCTAAAAGTAACTTTCTTTGACTTCTTCAGGCCCCAGCCTTGCCAATTTTAATAACTTCTGTTATTGTTTTCTGAAGGGCAGCATTTGCATTGTTGAGGAAACCTAGCAACACTCCAGTGAAAGCAAAATAATTAAAATGCGGCAGACTATTAGAAACGCAAGACTGAATTACGGTCTACTGGGGAAAACTAATCTGAGTGTGGCTAATGACATCCTTTAGAAACTGATACTCGGCTAAAAAGACATATTAATGTCATTTGTACTGATAATCTACTATGTTAGTGCTTGTAAATTGTTTAATTTAAACCATTCAAAAAATTTAAGATTGTCAGTATTTAAAGATCCACTGGAGTATCCCTGGAAGTGACAGATGTTTCTTTCTCATTGGCAGCTTAGATATGTTTACATTTCATGGTGTCAAAAATGGAAAATGAATATGAAAAGCCTAAAGGGAAAAATGACTTCACAGAGATGACAACCAAAGTAGTGTATGTTGGAGGAATCCGTAGGTAAAGCTAGTGAGAAAGAAGCTCAAATAAAGCACATTCCACCCTGGCCCTATTAATATGTGATATAGTTTGAGGCAGATTGGCTGGTCCTTATTCAACCGCAGCTATTTAAAACCCAAATTAGATTTTACCACAGCGGATCCCTGGTTAGCTAATACAGTGCTGAATGGAACGTAACTGGGTCCGTGCGGACTGTGAGGTTGTGGCCAGCACTTTCTACCAAATCTGCCTTGGTTTTCCATAATTGTGCTAAAGCACAATAACATTTGGCTTGGCAGACGAGATTTAAGATTTGGGTTTGCACTTCAAGGCTTTGTGTTGTGTGTGGTGATTGTCATGACATAACTACTTCAACAAAAGCCGGAGTGTAGACACAATTACACCAGCAAAGAAGGTGGTTTTGTTGTTATGGCTTATGTTGCTTGCCAAGCTGGAACGCGTTTGACAGGCAAGAAGCTCTCGTGTAGGAGGAGTTTACCGGTACAACTGCACCAGCATGACAAAACTTCCCAGTGTAAACAGGAGCTAGGTGGTGATTCAAGGCAGGATGCCTACTAAACACTTACCAAAGTGCCATTTATTTTCCAAAACCTCCCCTTCCCTGGTCAGACACAGGGCCTCCCTCTTGGTGGGGAGGGAGAGTTATGCCTGCTCCATCTGGGAAAGGCTGAGCCAATGCATCAAGCACTACAGGAGGGTGGTACAACAGCAAAGCACTGCCCTGGCAAGCACAAAACCATGCAGAAATCGGTCCTTGCCCTGCTTTTTCTTAGATTTGTATGGCTTATCCTAATGCTTCCCCACATTATTTGTGCCTGCTGTAACTTCTTTGCTGGCCAGTGTGTGGATGCAGATGGGACAAGAGGGGTTTAAGACACAGAAACATCTATTATGTACTTCTTCTGTAGTAAGAAATCAGATATTTCCATTGGAACAGGGGGGAGAGAAAATTTAAAAAAAAAAAAAAAAAAAAAAAAAGAGTCCTTTAAGATCGAGTGCCATTAATATTTTGGAAATCCATAGGTTTAATGAGATAAAAGAACTAAATGCATGAATGGTGTCACTAGCAAGTCATCTGAAGAGTGCAAGGGAAAATGCTTTAAAATCTTTGAAGTAAACAATCATGCAAAGACACAGATAGCTAACACTTGAGGCAAAAGATGTTCAGTTACGGTGGGAAAAGTCTTTGTTCTGAACAATTAAAGCTGAAATTCCAGAGTAGATGAGAGAAACCTGAACTCCTCAAACATTTGACAGCTTTAAAGAGAAATCTGCTGGGGTTCAGAGATAAGCCTGCATGAGGAGGGTGGCTGAGGATGGAGCCAGATTGCCTGCTTATGCAGCTCCTACGGACGCGTTGCAAGGGCTGAAAAGTAGGTCCTGCCCACGTAGGGCCATTCAAAGCACCAGACAGGGGCGTGCAGACATCCCAGAGGACCCAGGAGAAGAATCAGCGTCCTCCACAGGGAGATGAAAAATCCCACATGCTAACGAGGGAATTAGCCTATAGGTAGTGTGATGCAGCAGGGCACAGAGAGCAATTTAGGCTGGATGGGACCTCGGGGGGGTCACAGGGTCCATCCCCCAACTCAGAGCAGGGCCAGCTCAAGGTAGCTCTTGGCACTTCGCCGAGGTCTCGCCCTGCTCAGGAGGCTGGGAGTCTCGAGGACTTGCTCTTTAAAGCAGGGCTGTGGTGGTGACAGCCAGTTTTGCAGGACAAGCTACCACGTAAAGCATGCATGCAGGAAATGGGATTTCCTAGATGTGTGACAGTACCCAGAGCATACTGTAATCCCCAGCCCATGGGGTAGCCTGACAAAGAGAGAAACATTTTCTCCTTCTAGTAAAGCTGGTGTGTGTGCAGCTGGGCTGTTGGAGTTGTGGGGCTTAGGTGAGAGGTATGGGCAAGAAACCATGCAGTAGGACACCTGAGCTCCTAGCTCTTATAGCTCTTAAGGGATTTTATAAAAGGCAGCATATTCCTTGTAGGGGACATGGTAATAATCCTGATAGCAGGAACAAAGGAATGAGTAGTTCTTGGATCCTCATGAAATGGAGATGTGAGGTATCTGTACCCTCTGTGCTGGCTGCGATCACATGGAGGACTTACCCAATGTAGGATTTACCACCCAAAGACTTCACTCAGTGGCTGATAGGGTGGCCGGGACTATGGGCATCACAGTTTGGAAATTCAGCGTTGCAAGGAAGATGTGTTTAAGACTGAGGCATGTACATATTTTTGGAGGTCTGACTAAAAGTATACATGGACTACTGTGACTGTTGTATGTGACAAAAGGCTTTATAGGACAGAGCTCAATCTTCTAGATGAAAGAAAATTGGGAAAAAATAAACAAACTAATAAAAAACTCAAACATACTCACTGCACTGTAATCTGAAAATTATCTTTTTTGTTGTTTTCATTCTGGGTACAATGAAGCCAGGCATTAGCATTACTAGTGTAATCTTTTGATTCTGATTGTTTTCAGTAATATTGGTACGCTGTAACACGATTTGCTGTATGAGAGTCATGACTAAGCTTTGAATAATTTGGATTCTACTACAATTTTTAATAGTGTTTTCCAGTTTAGTGCTTTCTCCCTCCTCTGTTATGGTTGCCATTATAAATTTATAAGATTTCCTAGCAAGAGGATTTCTTACTGCCCAGACCTTTCCTATGGAGACGCTCAGCAATACTAGCAACTCTTTCCTGAATTATACTTATGTCACATTTATACAGCTATCATGGGGCCTGCATTTCTCTTCCTTAACAAGCTCATTAATGTTTACTGGAAATTATTTTATTGAATTTATGTATTCATTTCACTGAACTTATGCATGACAGAACATTGTCAAAAGCTGTATCTTTTCTCAGTGCTGGCCAAGACAAAATGTTTTAAACTTACAGCCCAGCCTGTGGCTAGCATGTGATTTCCTTGCTCCATATTTTGAAAGGACTTGCCACAAGCAGAGATGTGATTACCTAGGATGATGCAGAGTGAGCTGATCTTCTAAGGCAGGTATCAATCAGTATATAAAAAATGCAGATGATGACTGGGAGACCTTCCTTCCTAGTGGAATAAGAGAGGAAACAGAAGAGTTAATTTATACTTTAACAAATAGAAAGTTAGCCCACTGTTCTCAGAAGAAAAAGACAAGCTGTGTCTTGTCGAAGATGCTGCAGCAGTATTTCTGACCACCAGAAGAGTCACAGCTTCTCAATGGTGGCTGGAAGCCTGTTGTCAAGATCATGGGTTAGCCAAATGAAGTTTATTCTAATTAGAAAGTGTGCATATTTTAATGGATGAGTATGTGAAGTTGTAAGTATCTGTCATTCCAGCTTTGCTGGTCATTTAGTTGGAATGAAGATGCTCAATAAACTCAATAATTTTTGAAAATCCTGGGGACAGCCCCCCAGAGGAGCTCAGCTGTGAATGAGGGATTTACACTGCTTAACTGCAAAACTCCTCTCATGAAGAATGGGTCTTATAGATCACCAGACTCTGAAGAGACCATGTGTTTCTGCACAGCATACAAACAAGTGTCCTGATCAGGCCTGGTAAGTTAAACAAGGGCAATGCTCTTAAAGGAAAAAGGAAGAAAAAAAAAAAAAAAGAAAAAAAAAAAGTCTATTACTTTCCCAGCTGTATCAGATCTCTCTTGGTATGTATCTCAATGTTTTGCTGGCTGTGCCAGCCAATTCCAAGCCCAGTAATTTTTTTTTTATTTTTTTATTTTTTATTTTTTTTGGGGGGGGGGGACGGGGGGATTTCATTCATTGACCCCACTGCCTCTGCACAGGGTACAGATGAGGCCCCGAATCCCTCTACAGGGGCAAAAGAGCAGCACCTGCGCCCCTTTTGGCTTTGGGCCTTATTCAAAATGCAGCTTTGCCCTTTTCCTTCTGCCCCTGTGAAAGTCTTGGAAGTGTTTATAAGAAAATATCTTATTTTCCACTTGAGATAGAGCCTCAATAGCTCAGCTGAAATTGCCTGGATGTTCTAAACTTATGAGCATCATCCCACCAGAGATGTGTTCTTGAATGTTAAATTTAGGCTAATTGGAGGCATATCCTTTAATTTAGCAAGCTGAGGTTACTAATACAGATCAAGAGCTAAAAATTAACAGTGGAGATGATGTATGCTAAATGCCTAAGTGATATCTTAACCTATAATTATACAAGTTCTGTTAATAGTGAATAATTCAGATCTTCAGGGATTTCAGTAGTCTAATGGGCTGTAGTTATTTCCAATTTACAATATGGTTGCTAGGTTTCATTAAAATAAGAGAAAAGGACGTATAGCGTGGTAGAAGAAAATTGGTGTTTGAAGTTATCACCCAGGAATCAAAATATGAAATTTAAATTAGAAGGTGTCCAGGCAACACAATGGCACCAGAGCTGCGTGTGGATAACGAACGCGAGCGTTGTCGGAAGAGCGAGTACGCGGAGGGTGTTGAAGGAAGACGGCTCTAGGAGCAACATGCTCTGTGGCAGCCAGACCTTAGACGCTGCACTGCGGCAGCTTGTAGAGAGTCCAAAACGTGTTACAGACCTCAATTAAGCCTAGCTACATTCTTCTGAAGCATCTACGTTTCCTTATCAGTGCGTTGCAGATGGCAGGCTGAGGCAAGATAAGGCCCACGCCTTATCGGAGCGGTGTAATGGCTCGGCCGGGTGGCACAGGGCCACAGCCTCCTGCTAGCCCATGGCCAGGGGCATTTTGGCCACAGCAGGACAAGCAGGGGGCTGCTTGTCCCCCTCCCCTGGTTGCCACCACATGTCCCATCCTCGCACCGCCATCCTGGCTCTGCTCGGCGGGGTTAGGGCAGGCTGCACACCAGGTCGCCCACAGCCATGCTCCTGCTTTCTGGGTCTCTCCCAGCTCCTGCTCTTTCGGGCCTTACCATACATAGACAAAGTATTTTGGGAACATCTAGGACAAATTAGATTACCTGAGAGATACTAAAAATACCACGCAAATAAGATGAGTGACCAGCATGTGTCACAGTTTGGTAGAAGGCAAGGCAGCTGACATTTTGATACTGGAATTTGACTTTCAATTTTCTGTTATTTCTTCTGAAGTGTACTTTAAAGAATATCTGCTTCTTACGAGCAGATTAACAACTAAAATAAATGTTCTTTTGTGCCTAAAGATTAGCTACTTCACCAGTATTTTGTTGGTGATTCATGTTACCTTATCTAAATTCAGCCTCAAATTCCTCACGTGTATATCATCCAGATTTTGAATCTAAATTAAAAATCTACATTTCTCAAAAAGATAGAAGTTTGCTTGCCTTTTTTTTTTTTTTTTTAATAACGAAGCTCTGCAGTTTCCCCATTAGTGAATAAGCCACAAGATAAGATTCAACTAAACAGTTCTTTCTTTATAAAATAGATTTTCCCAACAACTTTTTAATTTTTTTTTTGTTTGTGAATCAAAGTAGCCTCTTACATCTCACACCCAAATACATGTATCCATTTTGTAACATATTGCTAAATCTCTCTGATTTACATAACGAGCAACAGCAAAACTCCACGTACGTTGTGTTAGTTAAGTTACTATTATTATGTAATTACATAATGGAGAAATAGCAAATTCAAACTCTTAAAATGCTGATCACGGAGTATATTAAATTACAGCATTGCCTCAACTGCAGGGCAGGTGCTCTCTGTGGCACACCCTCCATCCTGCAGAAGAAGGGAGAAACCAGGGCCCGCCGCGGCTCCTCGCCGACACCCGGCGCCCGAGGAGCCATTTTAGGCCTGAGTTGGGTCCTGCGAACGGGACACGCGTGGGGTTCGCGCCTGTGTTTGAGGCACGACCCGGTGAGTCACAACAAATAGGCATTTTAGTCAGGGATCCAGAAAGGTGATGTGCTTTGGCATGCAGGTTTGCTCTGAAGGTATGAGTAAAAAGAAATGCGTCCCAAGCCTGTTTTTACACACGAGCAAAGACTGGGGGCCAGCGCTTCAGGGCCACATCCCACCAATGACTCTGAGGTCTGCAGCCCCCTGAGCCTCACTCCTAAATCTCGGGTTGATCCCGAGCAAACCACATCCGTCCCCCAGTTGCCCAGCAAAATGGTGTTCCTATTGGGATTGTACAGTTTAATTATTTACTGTTTGGAAAACACTTTCAGATTGGTAGAGATGCCATGTTAGTACAGAGTTATGTTAAGCAATAACAACACAAATCAATAAGAATCGCCAAATAATTAAACACCTTCAGACACTTAACACCCACTGCAACTGCCATTAGCGAGAGGTTTGAGGGCTGTTCACAAATTGCTTCAGCATATTATAAATTCCCCGTAGAGCACTCAGATGTCCCAGCGACGGCAATGCATGCTGCACACACCACAGTCCCGTCCCTGTGCTATTAACAGTAATGGTTTCACATTGAACAATCCTGCCCTGGGAATACAGATGAGGACACGGCACACTAGAGATGCATTAGCAAGAGGCGAGAAATGTGGATGGTCAGAGCACACAGAGGCGAGACCGTGACTCACTGCATAACCCGAAGGAGCTCAATTACCTTCTCTTCTTTAGCGTAACCCTGTGAGAAACTCGTAACAAAATTTAATTACTCCATGGACTGTTATGTAGACTGATTAATAATATTTAGAGAGCACTTTGAGATCTCTGGATAAAGGCTGTTTTTTGTTTATTTTTTTTGTAAGGATATTATTACTGCATTCTTAGCTTTCATTTTGTAAGTTGAGTCCCAGAGTTTAGAGGAGCCCTTTCTGATGCTCTGCACACATTTTATTTCTGTGAAACTCTGGCTGCTAGTGTCAAATGCCAGCATATTCACAGGGCACAAACCATCTGCTTTTGCTGAAACTAAATATTCCTGTGTTTACTTAGGAAAATGGATACAGACATTTTCAGTTCTCACAGCTGTTCCTCCCTGGGAAAGAGGAGGGCAGGAACATTTTTGTTCTCCAGTGCAGAGGAACAGTAAGCTTGATTGACATTCCCCAAACTGAGGTCTGCAGATCCTGCAGGCCCAAATTATTTGCCTTGTTTTGCTTCAAAGTCCTTCCCCCTCCCTTGCTTAGGGAGTAACGCCACAGCAGGTGTTGCGAATTTCTGATAGTTTGTGGGCAGTAGGACAGGCTGCCAGGGGAACTGAGATTGTATCATGCGCTAATAAAAATAATAAAAAACTCCTCGCACTTTTAAATAGTTCTGACACTGAGCAATGAAGTAATCTGTGATATGCAGTGCTGTGTGTGCTTTACCTTGTGGTTTCACATGTGGCTCCTGGAGGGTCTCCATCATGCGTTCAAGACAGAGCTGATCTTGCTCAGCCTGGAACTACTGGGATAGGGCAGAAGTCTCTGCTCTTTCCAAAACGAGACTTTCAAGTCAGATTGAAATTCTTATTCTTTTTTTATTATTATTTTTTATTTAAAAAAAAAAAAAAAAACTTTTTCATCAGTGGTCCTTGAAATCATCAAGCTGCTTTCTTGCTTTACTTGCAGAGAAAATAAGGTAACATCCAGACCTATCCTGCCCTTTCAGTGTGCTTAGGAGGCAATCAGGACATGCTACATTCACAGGAACCAAGGGTCAGTATGATTCTACAGAAAAAGTCTTTTTCATCAAAAAAAGTCATTACTAAAGCTTTGATGATTATGGCAAATGCGTCTGAATATCAAACAAAGACCTCATAATGTGTTTCAAATATTTCAGTTATGTCTCTTCATTACCCGGAGAGGCTCACATATGTTATTATTCCCATTTTACAAATGTGGGAATTAAAACTGAGAGCTCACCAAAGGTGCCCAGGTAATTGTGAGTAAATGTATGACAAGAATCTGCGGAGGGTGAATCTCAGTTACCTATTAGCTCTTTGAAGTGGAAAAAGTGTAAAATGTGTGTAGAATATTTACAACATATTACTTTAATAATAGCCTGCCTCTTTGACTCTATTAATATATAACTATTTCTACAAACTATAATAGCTCCATCAAGAGGGATGGACCAACTCTATCACTGAACAATTAGGGCAGAGGAAGGTTTTTTGCATCCTGGGTACATGCCTCTGAACTCAAACCACTGGTTATTTTGGGACCCTCCTCCTCCTGCTCTAATTTCTCAGGAAAGTTGATTTCAGCTCTCTGTAGAAGAGTAATATATTTTTAAAACCTTGAAAAGAATATAACATAACCTACTGTTTACTCAGCTTTAGTGCAAATACTGAGAAAGTGAGAAAAAGGGTCAGGAAGAGCTACAGAGTCAGACCTGTTTGGTTTTCTGCACCTGAGTCTGAAAGTAAACTTTTGGAACAAAATAGTGCTAATTTATCTGAAGTATTTGTCTATTTTGAGAGCACCTGGATGCAGTTTCTTGCCAATTCTGGTTAAAAAAAAATAAAAAATAAAATAAAATAAACAGAAACTGTGGATATTTTGTAAGCAAACTGCCCTGAGAAAACAGGTAACTTTGCTGATTGGGATCGCTAATTCCTGTTGCAAGTCAGAAACTGAACAAGGCCACTGAGGAGGCAGCAGTGCTTCAGCTGTCGCCGCCCAGAGAGAATATGCTCCTAATTACATGATGGAAAACCAACTGTGTGGCCACACAGCTACTCCCACCTACACAGCAGCCACAGCCAGCCCTAAGTTAAGCTCAGCAAGGGTGATACAACACGTCAGAAATGAGCTGTAGGGACTGGAAAGGTGTCAAAATGTCCCATGTGCTTTCAGTCGAGTAACTGAGGACAGACCAAGCAGGACAATGCAGCTGGGGCCATGGTTTCTGAAAGCAGCGGTTATGATGTCACAGTAAATAACTTAAAAGTGCACGTCATGCGCCAGCCTTAAAGAGGAACGAGTGGTCAACACGGTGGCTCAGTCTACGTAAGGTAACCAGAAAAGAGTAGGAAATATCCGAGATGTTGATGCAGTGCTCTGTAGCTGGGACACAAGTGTCTCGGTAGCAAAACAACTGAGAACTTGTGTCTGGAGAACCACAGTTTAGAGAACAACTCTTACTAACCTACTATTTCTTGCCAACTTATTTGGAAATCTCTGTTGTTCAAGTCTTATATTCAGCAGAACAGCACTGAATTAAAGGATACCTCAAGACAGCATGTGGTTACAGAGAGGAAAGTTGGCATGCAGGGTACTTAGGGTTAATGACACTGAGACCGGGCGGGAGAGAGTTAGCAGCAAAGCCGTGTTTGTGGACATAAGAGGAAATTTCAAAATAACTGAAAGGAAATTTAGAAAGATGAGCATTATTAATGAGAATTTGCCAAAGCATCAGCAACATTCAGCTCCTCCTGCTACTTAAATCACCAGATCTTTGGTCTGTACCTGTGTATGCTGTAATGTCAGAAATTCCTGAACATCTCCCCTTGATCAAAGATGATGCAATCAGTCTGCATTAAATACTTCTTTCTGAATTGTAGAAGACAATGGGCCTCATTCTCTGATCTTTTCATTCTACTTGCTGCAATGGGATTATGCTGCTATAAACCACAGAATCTGTCAAGTTTTATGCCCCAAGTAAGAAAGTCACATACTCGTTTCCCTGCTCAAGCTACAAAGCAAGCAGGGGCATGCTTTGCAGAGTTCTGCTGCACAGCGAGGGACAGCGACTGTCCTTGCCTCTGATGGCCCACGTGCAGATGGGGAAGGAAACGCTGCCCCTCCAGCCCTGTTCCTGCCGCACAGGTCTGTGGAGCAGGAGAGAAGCCTCAATATGGTGTGGGAAACAAGATGCAGCAGAGATGGGAGCCAGGAGGTGGATGGGGAGGTGTCATACTTCCGATGCCAAGGGTAGCACCAGCAGGCTTCCCTCATCATGTAATGATGCCCCTCGTTCACCCGAGCGTAACTGAGAGAGTTACACTTGTGCCAGACGTCCTCAAGAACGCAACGTCAAGAGTGATACAGGTCATTGTGGGTTCAGATATGATGTGGTCAAATTAAACAAGAGACGGGCACAGGATCTACAAAGGAAGAAGTGGGGTATTTTCCCAGCCTCTATTGCAGCATGTTCTGTTCCATGGCATCTGCTTTTTAAATTATTTTGATATCATGATATGCTGCTGAGTTGTTTCTGGAACATGCTGACATGCCTAGTAAAAACAGTTGTTAAGGAATTATGTTTTGCTCAATATATCTGAAAGTTGTGCATCTTCTGGAGCTTTTGAGGACAAATTAATTGTATATTTATGTCACAGGGAATGATAATTTCGTATCCCTATTCTGTTGTCAATGCAAAATGTTCTACGATAATGTACTATTATGTTTGAACTTGATGTTGCAGTGGCTTAAAATAACCTTCACAGCACTTCAGTAGTGCGAAATGAAACTGGGACGATTCCTAAAAGCTCAGGAGAGACCATGTATCTATTAGTTTTGGCAGGAGTGAAGTAGTAAGGGTAAGGAAGATCCTTTTAAGAGCTGAATAATTGCTTTTCCTAGTTTAACAAAGAAATGAAAGACAAAGCTTTGATGTGCTATTTAGGTTTTCACCACTGTCAGAAACTGGAAAATAAGGATATGTGTATGCTTTCAGCAGATGAGTCGGAATTGTATTTCCATGTATGCTGCCTACAAAAGGAGATACAAAATAATTTTTCTTCTCTGGAGTTTCTTCCTCTTCCTTCAGTGAGTCCAAGTGAAACTTTATTATCATTGCCTACGTATTTCAAAAGAGTGCTCTTTTACCTGGCTGTCTGGACACCTACCAGTGTCTGACGCCTAATCACTGCCCCGCCTCGTCCTAATTGCTTTTGTTTTTCTCATCCTCATTTTCTCCTAATCAAGAGATAAAAACTAGGTTTTGAAATTACTCCAGGTGACAGGATTTTGCTGGCTTGTACAGACAGATGGAGAAAATCACATTTGAGCTCACCGAGAGAAGTTTCTACATCGACACCTGTATTTAGACATATAAATAAGTGGCCTGTGTTTTTTTCTTTTTTATAACATCTGGAGGGTGGTTGGTGTGAGGGACGAGCCAGTCACCGTACGTATTTTGTCAGTATGTGCGTGGTTGTCTGCTGTCCTGCTTTGCTTCTCACCTACATTTTAAAACATTTTTCTGTCCATTCAAGGCAAGCAATGGTTGACAAAAGTATGTCAACTAACGTGCTTTTTGAGCACTCATCTTATATATTTCACATATATATATTTCACATATATATGTGAAATATAGATTTCAGTATATATATATATATATGTGAAGTCACCAAATATATATATGTGAAATCACCAAAAAAGTACGTCAGCAGGTCTGGCCACAGTGACACAAACACACGTTAATTATGAGGTTCTTGACAACTGTGTTAAGAGAAGGGCTACGAAGACCACAGTTCCAGTTCTAAGAGGTTATAATTATTTTATAATTATTTTTAATATATATTTTAAATAATTTTATTTTCAATTTTTTTTAATAAACTGGGCTTCCAGCAGCTGAGGGGGGAACCCCCCACAGCGCCCGGCCGGGGGCCGTTACCAGACCCCACAGGGGAGCGGCGGCGCTGTGCGCATGCGCCCTGCAGCCCGCCAGCCCGCTCCGGAGCCTGCGCGGCGGGCGGAGGGGGCGTGCGCGCTGCGCATGCGCGGCGGCTGAGGCGGGGGCAGGCGGGGCGGGCAGGAGGGGCGGCCGCTTCGCCCCGCTACGGCCGTGAGGGAGCGGCGGCGGCGGCGGCGCTCGGGGCTGCCAGCGGGGGCGGGCGGCCCGAGGGGACCGGAGGTGCTGGTGGTGGCCGCGGGGGGTGGGGGGAGCCGTCGGTGCTGCGGCCGCCGCTCCCCGCTCCTCCCCTCCTCCTCCTCCTCCTCCTCCTCCTCCTCCTCCTCCGTGAGGCGCCCTCCAGCCCGCCCTCTCCCCGCCCGGGACCGAGCGCGGCGGCCACAAAATGGCGGACGGGGAGCTGAACGTGGACAGCCTGATCACACGGCTGCTGGAAGGTGAGCGCCGCCGGCCGGGCACCGGCAGCCCGCAGGGGGATGAGGGGAGCCTACGGGGAGCCCCGGGGGGGAGGCGCTGAGGAGCCGGTCCTCGCCCGGGGCACGGGGAGCCCGCCCGGCCCTGCGCGAAGTGCCTGTGGTTGTCTGGAAAATAAAAGAAGAGCGATAAAAGGGCGAGGAGGAGGCCTGCGGCTGGAGCTGGCAGCACGGAGGGAGCCGGCGTTGCCTGCCTGCCTGCGGGGCAGCCGCCCGGGCTCGCCTGGGGCCGTGAAGGGGCTTGGGGGGGGTCCTGTGAAACGAGGGGGCTGCCAGAGCCCCGCTGCTGGGGTCACAGGGTCCCCTTTTATTGAATTTATGTCCTGAGTGTTTGGTGTTCCTAGGCCCGTGCTGGCATTAATCTCCCTCCCCACATTCAACAAATACCTGGTGCGCTGGGGATGCGAGCGCGCGCAGGGAGAGATGTGCTGCTCGCCTGCCCGCCTGCTTGCCACAAATGGAGATACCAACTTCGCGTATTTGGGTCGCTCTGCAGAGGGCTTATGGAAAAAAAAAATGTACCTACGGTTCTGGAGGAGAAACGTGTTTTATAAGTCTGAAAGTTTTGTCCAGCTGAGTTATCGCTCAGCAGAATTTTTAAGGCGTTGAGGGTGTCTTTGTAATTGCTGTTCTTTTTAGAAGTGGGACTGTAATCTATAAACAGTAAAAATCAATACTTTAAAATCCACAAAGGCTTTGGCAGCTGCGGTCATGTTTGCGTTTCAAGATACGTGCTGTAGTGTATGTAGTATGGAAAGAACCATCGGGGATCATCAGTCAGAGTTTATCTCTGATCAGTATTGCAGATAAACTTCCCATTTTCCTGATGTTGAAATCCGGATTAGTAGGTCAGTTTCAGACAAGCAAAACAGAACCTAGTAAACATTGACTTTCATTGCACGTATTTTTGGGGACTTCACAATGAATAAGTATGGTGTCATGGGGTTTTCTTAGTTGGCTTTTTTGATTGCTTTTTTTTTTTTTTTTTTTTGTAGAGGCACCTGAATTGTCAAGAGGTACTTTACTTCCTTGCTCTTCTGGTAGTTGCTTAAATGCAGAATGGTTTAAGAGGAGGTGATCAAGACTTAAAATACTCCATACCTTTTGCACACACCATTACTACTGGTGTTGCAGCTCACTATTTTTTTGGTTATGGTTGGTTGCACCAAGACTGAGCGATCTGACCCGTGCTTTCTATTTTTTCTTGTATTTTTGCATCTGTTTCTCAGTCTTTCTTGCTCTGAGCAGATTAGGAAGGCTCTTTTTAGGAAAACAAGATGACTTTTTTTTCTGCTTGTCAGCTACAAACAGTTGTAGGAGTTGTAGGAGTGCCTTGTATCTGAAAGGGAATAGATTCTTCCAAGTTGCATTTGGAAGGAAAAAAAAAAAAAAACAACACTAAAATGAAGTGTATTGCGTCTGGATTATTTTTGCTTCCATTTAACATTTTTTAGTTGTTTTACTACTAACATACAGTATTTTAAGCTGTGGTTGAGTAGTAGTGTTCCACAATGAATTCTTTTTGTATGGTTGGCAGCTCACAAACCATAGCTTATGCTGTTGCTTAGCTGACCTGCTCTGGTAAAGTGATTATGGATCCCTCTTCGTGCTGCTTGCACAGAAAAATTCCTATAGGCTTTTATCTCTGGAGCAATTAATTAGTTAAAAGTGTGTTGGCTCCCTTACTCTCACTTCAGTTTGGACTAAAACAATGAGGAAATGTGGCTTTTGAGTGGTAAATAATACACGTTAAAAAATCAAACTTATTTTTTAATGAAATGTTAGCAGGCAGTTTGTGTTTAGTCCTTTTGGTTACTTAAAGTGAAATGGATGGCTTTCAGTTTGAACAGCAATTGTCTCAGTGGCTGCTGCACATAAATTTTAAAGGTAGCAAATATGCAACAAAGTTGCAACAGGACACTTTCCAGTTGTCATTGGGCTGCTGGTTCGTGACCCTGTTTCTGTGCTGTGGTACTAGCTCTTATGTTGTCTTCCTCTTATTTAATTGGGTTGCTCTTGACTGCGTTTACTGTGGTTGCTCGAGACCACTTGCCTTTTGATTGGAGTTACCTACATAGATCATCTTACCCTCCA
Organism: Netta rufina; assembly: GCF_964035555.1. Lineage (NCBI taxonomy): Eukaryota > Metazoa > Chordata > Aves > Anseriformes > Anatidae > Netta > Netta rufina. The sequence continues at coordinate 38,489,631 of NC_140125.1, forward strand.
TGTGGTTCTTTTTTTATTTTTGAGACGTCAATATGAGGTGGCTTATAGCCAGGCTGCTTGGGAGAATTAATTGAGAACGTCCTCCTAACCCTCAACAGATGTGCATGCGTGCTTATCCTGAATGTATATTTTAGAGATCTTTTGCGTGCTGGAAGCCAGACTGATTAGCTCTTGAGTTAAACTAGGGACAGTTTTCGGAGAGGCTCAACTGAGCCTAATACATGATGATAGTCTCCGAAGACTCTAGTTTTTCATTTCCATGTTCTTGCATATTACTGAGTTTTTACCTTTTTATTCATTAAATCAGTATGAATTTAGGAATGCTAAGGGCTTGTTATACATTGACTTTCTTGTACAGTATGTCTGGTGTTGGGTTACTAGTTAATGGCACTGTATAAATAACTTTTTTATACACTTCAGCTTTATTTTCCTCCAAATAATGTATGCTTAAGGACTGAAGGTAGCAATGTTTTCTCCTTTTTTCTTCTATCTCCAGACTTTCCATTCCTGCTTATTTACTGGAATAATGAGGGAGGTGCTGGTTCTTCTAGATGTGTGCCTGATCTTGGAGATGCTTTTGGCTTGTAATAAGATTTAGTTTGATAGAGAAATCATGTATAAATGGATCTGCAACCATTTACAGGTCATGTAACCACAAAATTCTGTAGGTTAGTGAAAACATTTAGGCTATGTGACCACGAAAGGGAATAAACTGAATTAGCCCTAGGACTGTTTTTCTTGTGCAAGTATTTAGAGTTGTAGTTGTGGGTCAGGCACAGTTAAGCTATGGTGTACAAAAAGATGATTGCCTCTTTTTAGCTTTAATGTGCTGTTTTGTTGTGTGTTTTTTTTTCTTCCTACCTTCCCAGCTATGCCATCTGGTGGATGATCTTCAGGTCATGCATAGGAGCACACACACAACTGTCAGCAGCACAAAAGAAGTGGAATGTGCTGCACTGTGCCCCATCCAGGCGCACCGTGTATCCCTCGGTGGGAAATGCCCTGATATTTGGAGAAATGCTGAGCTAAACTGGCACACCAGGCTTGCGTTTAAGCCAGGCTCTAAGCTAGCTTAAGCTTTGGAAATCTGTGGAAAATTCCCTGTGTAGCAAAGCAAGAGTACTGGAGTAGCTGTGCCTCCTCTTGTAAGGAGTGCTGTAGGTGAAGATAGACTGCTGGGTTTCTGTCTGGGTGCTGGGCTTCCTGGTTTGTGCCATGAATGTCTTTTAAATACCTCCAGGTGGACTGGACTTTCTGTACTTTCAGGTACATAGGTATCTGTCTTGGTAAACACTAAGGAGGTTATCATGTGGAAGGGAGGTCATGAGGAAACACAGAGACACAGTAGCCTTAAAAACAAGCTGGATTTCTGTGAAGAAGGCTTATTTATATTGCTGTACAAGCTAATTTACCTTGGCTAGACAAAGCTAGACTCTAAGTCTGTCTAACCTATTAAATAATGATCTGAATTCAGTTAGTGGAACGTAATGTGGGTTTGCTCTAAAACAAAATTATGTTTTGGTGGGGCTGGCAGGGCTGCTAGTTCTGATAGTACCGAACCCACCACGAAAGCTGGGAGATGCTCATCCAGTAAAAGTCTTGTCAGACATGCAGCAGATGTGGAGAATGGATGTTGCTGCAGTGTTCAGCTAAAAACACAATTTTTGCAGCTGCCATAATAAAGGCCGGTTGTGTGGTGCTCTTACTGTGTCATGTGATGTTTTTTAAGAAAGCTACAGCCCTTGGTTTCTTCTGAATGCAGAGGTCTCACAGACAGTGACAAAGACTGAAGTTTGAATATGACTCAGTTTTTCAGATGAAAGATTAAATGCTTATGAAATTTCAGATTTAAATGCTGCAGAGCTGTTGGGCTGATGCATGATGGTCAGTAATGTTTCAGATGTTGGGTCTTAACAAATGAACCTGCCCAGCCTGTGTGATGGTCTGTGATAGCGCAGTGGTGCTGGTGCTTCTGCAGGCTTCCTAACTGATCCTGGCAGAGAGGCAGCTGCAGGGAAGAGTAGTCCACGTGGGCTCAGCACCACCCCGCTGCTTGCTCAGTCTCCCTGGGTGGAGTGGTGAGAGACCCGTAAGGGTGAAAGTGTGAGAGAACTCCTGGGCTGGGATGAAGACAGTTTACTGGGCAAAGCAAAAGAAACAGGCAGGCCATTTGCCACTTCCCATTGGCAGGCAGGTGTTCAGCCAGGTCCAGGACAGCAGGGCTCAGCACATGTCATGGTTTCTTGGCAGGACAACGCCATCACTCCAAAGACCTCCCCCTTCCTCCTCCTTTTCCCAAGGTGTTACCACTGAGCACAAGTCTACGTGATGTGGGACATCCCTTTGGTTGGCTGGGGCCAGCTGTCCTGGCTGTGTCCCCTCCCAGCTCCTGGTGCACCCCCAGCCTGCCGGCTGGCAGGGCAGCACGAGGAGCAGAGACGTCCTTGGTTCTGTGCAGGCACCGCTCTGCAACAGCTAAAACATCGGTGTGGTATCACCTCTGGTCTCGTCAAAAATCCAAAACACATCATCACGTGAGCCTCTGTGAGGAAAACTAACTCCATCCCAGCCAAAGCCACGACAGTGATTCACTGCAGAATAGCATGAACACGCTGTGGAGGTGAGTGTTGAAAAACCACAGGTTACTACCTTGATACGGTGCGAAATCCTTCAATAACCCTTGTATTAAGAAAACAAAGATGAACAACTCAACAAGGAGTTTTTAGCAGTGGAAAGATTTTTTGTAACAGTCTCTTTGGAGAGAGAAGGAAAACTCTTGTTTTTAGCTGTCTGTTCCTTGGAGGGTGTGCCCTGTGTTAAACAGGGAGAAGGGGCAGAAGGAAGAATGGTGTTTGTTGCTGGGCTTGTACATCAGTGCAGATACGAGCCCATTGATCCTTGGCTTTGTAAGTGCAGGAGGAACGGGAGAGTTGGCTTCAAAAATGATGCTGAAGGCCAAGGGCCTGGTGTCAAAAAATGTCCACTGGTTTTTCTTTATTCTGTCCTCTTACTGTGCTGCCCTAGGCCTGCATGGTTCAGTTACTGTTTCACTCAAATATTCTGCAGCAGTTTTGACTTGCCTCTGAGTCTTGCTCGGAGTACAGCTGAATCGCAGCATAAAAGAAAAAACAACGCTGCTGTATTTAATGTAAATAGGATTTTTTTACCCTTGATAGTTAAATGCTCGTGAGCAATCACTACAAAAGTAGGTATGTAACAACAACAAAAAAAAAAAAGAAGCAGTGTGTGGTTTAGCAGGGCGAAGCCAAGCATACTATATTTGGCTGTAGCTCAGTGAGGTCAGATGCTGTACTCGGGGAGGGCTCTGCACGTAGGGAGGGCTGCTGTGAGCTGCGGCCCGAGGTGCTTCTCGTGCCGTCTGTATCTGCCTCATCATTTTAGCATAGAAACGACCCCGTTTGCTGCCTTCACATAGTTCTGTCATACAGTTTGGCTTGCAGCATAGGCTGGCTCATCTTAGTTCTGCAGCACCATCTTCTGTGGTTTGGGGCAATTTAGTATCAACCTCGATACAAAGCCTTTATCTGTATATCTTACATAACCATATTTACATGTAGTACCTGAGGAGTCGGAGATGCAAATGTCATGTTAAACCCTGTTGGTTTTTTTATTGCAACTTAAGCAATTTTCCTCCTTGTTATTTCTCATGAATTACTTTGTAACTTTATAATCAGCCCCCCCCCAACCCACCTTTCTCTAATTTTAGGAATTTTGTTACTGATGCTTTAGAGGAAAAATCAAGTCAAACTTTGAGCAAGAAGTTGAAATTCTGTGTTGCATGAGATTTTAATGATAGGTTAAACCTTGCAAGGGGACTGGAAAAGAATTTATCACCGTTTGGTACAGTACAGTGTAGTAAGAGGCTTCTACCTCATGCTTTGCTAGTTGCATGGATTTTTGGTTCAAGTGTAATTAACCAAACACAGTAAGTACAGGCCAATAACAAGCATTAGGATTACGTGTTTCACTTACAGAGTGGAGTGACTGCTGAGATCTTGTCCTTCAGCTCTGGATCCAGTGTTTTTTGGGACGGTGTGTAGTTCAGGAGGTTTGGGACCATAAGCTGGTGCATGGAACCTCTCTCTCTGTGCAAGTAAGCAGCAGGCGGCCCATGAAAAGCAACTGCAGTGGGTGAAGCTTGATGTAGGTGCACTTGGTGTTGTCGTGGGCTGATCTGGGTTTCTCCTGAAGCAACCTGAGATAGCTTCTGCTGCTTCTACCTGAGCATTAATTCTACTGGTAATACGAATTTTAAGAATGTCAATCCAACTTTTGGGGGAAGAGGAACACCACTGGTGTTGGTTGTTTCCCTGGTTAGAAATTAAAGGCTTGGACAGTCTCTTATTCTGCAGTCGTTTTGTTTAATGTTAAATAAGCCCTGCTAAGTGAGCTTACAGCAATCGTGTTCTTCAGCAAGATACTTTATCTCAAGGGCACCCAGTAAAGACAACTTCATTATTGTTTTTAGACCACTTAGATGGAAAAGTGCAGTCTTTCAGCAAAAGAGCTTCCAAGAAAGTTATTTCTTTGGGTTTTAGCGTGGAGTTCAGATATGCACCCTACAAAAGGCTTTGCGTGCACGTACAGACTGTATGTTCAGCGGTATGCTGCATGCTGAATGGAGCAAAGCATGGCAGGGCTTGAGTCACCTTACTGTTGTCCGCAGGCTGCTGTGGGAATGAAAGCCACATTAACCTTAATTTTGTTGCAGCAATTCAGAAACTTCGTGAACTTGTATTGTTGGCGTGGCTGTTGTCATTTTGGTGCAAAATAATTCTGGGTGACAGCTGTACAATTTAAATAACAAAATATTTTGAGGGAATAAAAGCTTTGCTTTTGAAAATGGAAGACGTTTTAAATCCAATCCAGGATTCTTGAATTTAAAAACCATGGAAACCTATAACATGGATTTTAAAAATTGAGCAGATAACTTGAGAACATGTTTCCAAAACTGTCAGAACTGTGTTTTCTGTCTTTTTTCTTTTTTTTTTTTTTTCCGAAGTAGTGGGTAGTATTGCCTTTGGCTTCCAAATCTATTCCCCTCCTAGAAAGGCTGTTCAGGATTTGTCAAATATTCCCAAATGTTTTGAGGTACAAGAGAGAGACAGTTGAGTGCTGTAGCTGGTAGTTGCCAATCATTAAACATTCCAGATACTGTTAGGGGAGAATGTGAACTTGGGGGATATTGGTGGGATTGCCTGCTTGCAGTCTTGTGTTGTGGTGTGTTTTTGTTTGCTTTTTGTTCAAGATATGCTCTGGCAAATAGAAATGAAAAATAGAACGAACATAGAATGTGAAAGCCCCAATTCCAGAAATACCTTGTCCGGGGATGCTGCTGAAAGAAGCAGAACATTTTATGTTCTTGCCCAAGTTCACAGTGGATGCCTCCTCCAGCCTGGGGGAGCTATCTAGATTAAGCTTCTTTCTTGCATTTTTCTGCTAGACAGAACAGATGAGCTCCCTGATGTGTTTTACTGTGTGGCCATACAAATGTGTCTGGCTACAAAGTAAGAGCTCGGAAGAAGAGGGAGCAGTGCTGCCCTTGTTTTTTTGATCCTTAGAAGGGTATATGGGATCTACTGTTCTGCTAGAAGTGTGAGTGGTGTCTAGTAAACAGGATGCACGTGCTATTGGAGAGCATGGTGTAAATGCTTAGGACAGCTGTGCACCCCACAGCTGATTTAATAATTGAAGAAGCTTCTATTAGTGATGCCACAAAATGAGGAGCTTAGTTACTGAAAGTGAGAGGCGCTCCAGAAACAGGATGACAGACTAGGTTAGTGGATTTTCTCCATGTCATAGAGAAGAATGGCAAAAGGAGCGATGCCTGCACAACTTGCAACAAGCAGTTCTCAAACTGCACTCCTGGGTGCTGTTTCCTTCCTGGCCACTATTGCCTTGTAGCCATACGTAATGTGCTGGTCTCTGGAATGAGTTTGGAGGGATAAAAACAAACAAAAGTAAAGCAAACAAACACCTTGCAGGAGATTTTCTTTCCTGGTACTGTGCAGCCATTCTCAAATGACCAGTTCCTGTTGCTAGGCTTACTAAGGTTGCTTATCGAAGGTTGTGTTGATGCTGAGAATACTTCAATAGTGATTAGAGCATCTCTTGGATTGCTACAGGAAACACTGCGCTAAAATAATAGCTTCACAGTACAATGCATGGAGTTGCTTTTAATTCGTTGTTCTCTACTGTTTCACCATGGTTTAAGCTCCTTGCAGCACAGGCTTCTTCTGGCATAGCACTGCACACGTGGGACCGTGAATTACGAGAGGAGTTGCTGTCCCTACTGAAAGTATTCACGTAAATCAAAGCTTGTTTACAGCCTCTGCATCTTAGAGGACTAATTTATATCTAATGTCGAGGTGCTGTTCCTGCTCTGGCTCAGTGACAGCCATTGGCAATGGGTGGCTTTCCCGGTGCTGCTAGAGCCTTTGGTGAGCTGCAAACCTCCCAGTGTGTGCAGCTCTGACGAGCGAGTTTCAGGAATGGCTGCCTGTAGCCATTTGCAAAGAAGTCTGAGAAACACCGCTTACACTCTAGATCTGATTCTCCGAACTTCCTCTTAAATCTGTTTTGAGGACTTGGCTTTTGCAAAACTAAATATGGTGAGAGACGCTCCTAGTTACAGTCCGAGCTGTGCCCGGCTCAGTCAAGGAGACACAAACAAAACTAACTGTAGTGTAAGTCGGTAAAAGATGTGCTTAGCCCTGCTCTTTCAGATGACTAGCTGACTGACCTTTCAACACCTCCCAGTGTGAATCCAGCAACGTGCTGAGGCTTCCTGGATCCCAGCACCTTCTCACATTTCCATACATAAGTTGTTTATGGACGATCGGGGACTGTGGGAGAACTTCCTTGCTCTTTAGCACATTATTGGTGGTTATTCCTCATGAAATCCCAGGCTCTGTGCTTAGCGGACCTGTTTGCAGGGAGCTGCTGCCCGCTGGCATGGGGAGGGCTTCATCACGGTGTGGTGTCCCAGGCTCCTTCCTGGGGCAGAAAGTAACTGGGGTCGTTGGGTGTGCTTTATCTCCTGTTAGTGATGTGCTTGATGTAGTTCTAGCAATTTGCTTTTCTGGAGAATCTGACCATCGTAGAGGGTTGCCAGACTGTGCATTGGTTTGTCTGTTAGGGGCTGCAGTGTACGAGGAGCTAACAGCATGACACTGGATGCTCCATCTGTGTCAGGTAGCTGAATTTGTAGTCAGGGGCTGTGTAGTCTAGTGCAGAAATCCAGCAGCATGAAAGGCTCAGTCCTATAAAGCGATTTATGCAAGTTTAAACCTCCCATCAAGTTTCAAAGGGAGCAAAAGCAAAAGGCTGGCGTCCTATGAAATGCTGGTAGGATCAGAGCTATTTGAAGTAGTATGAGTGCTCTCCTTGAACTGTACTCTGTTTGGGACTCTGTTTTGGGGCCACTGCTGGTAACATTAGGGGTGTGTATGGTGGGGTTTCCTGGGCTCGAGGTCCAAAACTAGACAGGATGTAAATTGCACGGTTAAATTGTTTCTTGGTTTTAATTTGGTGTTGCAAAACGTTATGACAGTAGTTAAACACAGAAGAAAACTTAATTGCTTATCAAAAGAGGTTAAAAGAATACATAGTTTGTGGAAGAAAAATATGGCTGGCAAGCAGCTAGTTGGGCTCCGTGCTTCTTCAGCATGATCTTGTGTTATAAGCATTGGACAGCCATGGGGTTAAAATGGAGCAGAATCGTTTCAATAAATGATAGCCATTGGAGTGGTTGTTAGGACTGTGCTCTGTCAGGTGGGAGCTTTCTGTGTAGTGCTGGCTTGTTGCATCTGGGCAGTGAGCTTCAGATCTGTGAAAGGAACCTGTTTAAGCTACCCAAACAAAGCACTAGAAAAGCATGGAGATTGTTGGAGCGTTCAGGTACATGTATTCTCAAACCGAATAGTCAAGTCCTGCACAAAACTGTCAAGGCCTGTTTTTTCTTTTGCCAATGATCTTTTTGGGGCTGAAGAGCTATCCATAAGTACATCATCTAGTAGACTTTTGAGATGTGGTGAAACTGAAGCCTGTATGCTTTTGCTCTCCCATCGCATTGACTGTATGTTTGCCCTTGTCTTCTCTTAATATGTTACCCCACGTCTTAATGCGTGAACAATATTTTACGACAAAAAAAAAGTTACTAAAAAGCTCTTTGCTGTCTCTAACGTGGTTGTTAGCTAAAAGCATGTGACTTACCATATGGCAGGTGTCTCGTGGTACTGATGTGGGGTTTCCCTGAAAGGAGTCCTGAACGCCACGTGTATCAGCCCTGTCCTGGTGGCATTCTGATGAGCAAGTCGTTTCCAGGGGAGCCCTGCTGCGGGTAAAGTGGCCCTCCTGCTGGCTGTCCCAAGATCTGTTTTCACGTCTTCTCTTCCCTGCTTGAGATAATTCTTCATTTCTACCTCCTCATCTCTTCCTATGACTGCTTCCTAACCTCAGCTGAACAAGAGATCTGGTGCCTATTTAAAATAAAAATAAAAATCATAGCACAGCGTCAGATTGGTCAGATGTGCGCTGGGAGAAGCATGCAATGAAAAACAGAAGAGCTTTTTGAGATTAAGTTTTCGAACTGCAGTACTAGCTGTCTTACAGCAGGTTGTTTCCCCTTGTATCTTTTTCCCCCATTATAGAATGTACATAATGATATTGATCTCCTTTGGAAAGTAAAAGTTGCAAGCTTAATATTGTTTTGAACAGGGGAAACAGGCAACCGAGGAATTGATTTTATCCGTGAAGCTTTTGCTCTTCTGTTAGCAAAATCTCATATTTGACTTCCTGAAGTTTCAGCTAATGTTTTCATCGAGCAGTGTCTTAATATGTTTGAGTTTGAAAACATTTGGATTTGAACTGCTATGGGTTCGTTCCACCTTTTCTTGTAGCTACCCGTTGTTTAATGCTGAATGTTGCTCTGTCTGAAGCAGATGGCAGAACAGGATGTTGGCCTGTTGCAGGCACTAGTATATGCTGGTTTATTAGTTTGGATCTGAAGCTTGGGTTATGCTGAGATGCAAAACTGAACTGGATGGGCCAAAGTGCAGATATTTGTGGAAAGAAGCAGCTGCAGGTAGGCTTGTCAGAGGATGGTGGTTGCAGTGCAATGTGAATGCTCTTGAAAACCGAGCACTAAATATAGATCTGAAGACCTGACTTAGGAGAATAGGAATTCAATTTCATGCTAATTGGAATGTCTCTGTTTAGATGCAGAGGTTCCAGTAACTCAAGATCCTTTATATAGGAATAAAGATTTCATCAACACCAATGTAGTGTAGTTTCATATTTCTAATGTGACAATTTCAGCCGCTGAAAGCTCAAACCATTGTCTTTTCTTTGTATTTAACTGTTGAACTCAATGGTCCTAAGTAAGTTCATTCTGTGTTAATATGAAAACGTTTTCAGGATTTCCATTTTTAGGATTTTTTTTCTTACTGTGAATACACTAGCATAATCTGGTCATTCATTTAAACACTTCAAGTTGCTATTTATCCACATACAGGTGAAAGCAAAGCTTCAGTTGTTCTCTTCTGAGGACCTGACTTGCAGGCATGCACGGAGACCTTTAGGTGCTGGCTGTTACCGCAGTATAAGAGTTTGGTTTCTAGGATTTTTTGGAATACGTAATTCCAGTGCATTTGGTACATACGGTGATATGTGCTGACTTTTTTTGTCAGATACAGACTTCAAGTGCAGGTCGTCTGCACTTAGCTGTTGCTGTGTGTTTGTGTATTAGCGATCGTAATTGTTAAACATCTCATTTCAGTACGAGGATGTCGTCCTGGGAAGATTGTTCAGATGACCGAAGCAGAAGTTCGGGGCTTGTGCATAAAATCACGGGAAATATTTCTTAGCCAGCCTATTCTTCTGGAACTAGAGGCACCTCTGAAAATTTGTGGTATGTAAGCTTCATATATCTGTGTTCTATGTAAGTGTACACACCTACGTAGGTTTAGTTGTATGCTAGTTGGAATGGAAAGAAAATCCAATGAAAAAGATACTAGGATAGGCAAATGACCTTGACTTGGGCAGTACAGATTAGTGATTGAGGTCTTTACAGTCTTAATCCAATCTACAATGAAAATGGTATTTAAGTCAAGAAAAGGCAGCTAACAGTTCTTCCTGGTACTGTGCAGGAGGAAATTCTCTTGCTGATAAGAGCTGCCTGTGCTCTCTTCTAGTGCAAATTTTGCAACCTGTCACTTGTACTTCCCTAAGGACTGCTTGCGTGGAGCTGCTGCTACTCCTTAGATCATTATTTCAAAAAGCAGCTAGTTCTTTAAAAACGGAAAGAGCAAATCTTTGCTGTTGTACTTGTTCCCTTCAAAGCGTAAGCAAAACAAAGATCTTTATATGAGATGAAATGAAATGCTTTTCTAGTCCTTGCTCAAAAATAGTGTTGAAGAAAGCGTCAGTGTTGGAAAAAAAAAATCATAAATTAATCTGTTAACATGTAAAAATCCCTTGAGCTTTATAGCAGGTATTATCAAACAACATTGTCATCAAATATGGGTGAAACTGCTTTACATCTCTAAGCTCTTATAATATGCTGGACTTCTTCAAAAGTACACTGTTGTTATAGGTATGCGGGCTTGTTTAAAACTGTTAGTTAAGTATTGTAAATACTGACTTGTAATCATCCTTCAAGTTATTCACAGCAGACACAACCTTAGAAAGCAGTAAATTTATAGAATTAGGCTGCTTAAAGCATCAGAGTTAAAATTGAAACGGTCTTTGAGTTCGTTACTAGCATGCCCAAAGATGGATTGTCCTCTTTCTAGGCTTCCTCCTGGCAGGCCTAATGTGGCAATCTTCCTTACATTAAGAGAGGATATTACTAATTATTAAAACATAAAAATAAAATAATAGAAAAATACTAAAGACAAAGTCACTTTAAAATGACTAATTGCTTGGTAGGGTGGGGAGACAAAAACCAGACCAGCTTGTCTAATAACACAAAGGTGAAGGGAAAATCCAGCTTTAGCCAATTGTCTTCATGCTAGGCTGAGGAAAAGACTACAGTAGTCTCATCATATTCTTAGATAAAGGAAAGGTGAAAACTCAAATATTCCGCATAAGTCAAAGTCTGCAAAGTATAATTAGCCTCCTTCAAAGTTAATTTCTCACTTCTTAAAATCTAGACAGCTGAAAGGACTCTTAGATGCACAATAAGGTAGCAAATGCACAGTTAGATAAGGCATTTGTTATTTTTAAATTAGATTCTAAACAAAGTGATAGCACATGGAAGTGTCAGGTGCATCTACATTTAGTATTAGAGCAATTGTCAAAGATGTATGTACTTCAAAGTGAAAGAGTGATGATGTCTTTCACCAAAGCAAATGAGGCAGCTGTACTACTTTGAACTACCATACAGTGTATTCAGGCAGTGCTTGAGGGATCATTTATAGGACTGTCTTTTCTTGTAATCAAGTCAGTTCAAAATAAGCTTTTACATCTTGAATGGCTGCGTTCTAACGTAAGATGAAAGATACTCTTATGTAAACGTCCATTTTAAAATAGTTGCAGCTTTTATCGTAAGGCTTCGTATCTGATGGACTTCAACTTGTGCCCATATGAACCTGTATTTTAAATTATCAACTGCCTTCAATGGAACAGTATTAAATGCTGAGGTCCCTTTACAAAATAAATTCTACAAAATGTAGAAACTTTACCCTATAAGTCCTTTGGTCCTTCTGTCTCATATGTAACTGAAAGTAGTTCCAGATGATGAATGTAATATTTATTTACGTGGTAATTGATTCTGATGGTGATGAAGTCTGGTAAGTACTGATAAAACAGTTTCAGAGCACTAGACTCAACATCACGGTCACTTGTTGACAGATCTTCTATGTTTTCTTCTGATGACAACCTGGAGATTTCTAATATCAAGTAGACTAGAATTGTTCTTGTTGCAGCGCATGTGAAAATGATTTTAGCTGGTGGAACTTCAGAGTGCATGTGATTGGGTAATGCATAATATTTATCATTATTAAAAGAAAATTAGGATATAATTCCCCTCCTGGAGTAAGGAATAGCTTTTTTTAAAAAAAAAAAATAAAAAATAATAATAATTTAAAATAATTAAAAAAAAAAAAAAAAAGATACCGCCTAAAGAAGGAAGTGTTGAATTTATTCTTCTTTATTTTTTTCCAAAATAGAGCATCAACTAGTAACTGGAGTACGTAGCTATAAGACTTGAACTGGTGAGCATACAGGTCTGGGAATACATTTTCAAGATTATGGAAAAAGTTTTAGCCATGGGGGCGTTGCTGCTTTTTAAGTTTTATGGTATGGTTATGGAAGCTAATTCTCTAGTGGAGAATAACTGTGCTTAATAAAAGCAGGTATTTTTCCACAAAACAGATGACAAAAGAGAAAATACATTTATGGCGTGCTTAGTGTAAGGGTAGTCAATACTATCAGTATATAGCCTGTAATGAAAATTTATTAGGTGGATTCTTTGCATACAGTCACTCTGGTAATGAATTCTACAGTCAGCTGGAACACATCACATGCATTGTATGAGTTCCTATAGAGTGGCTTGGGTATTATCTTTGACCTTATGGGCAGCTCAGATAGTTCACTTTTGGCTAGTCTGATAAGACGTGTTTTAATTGCTGCACAGAGCTGTCTCATGGAAAGCCTGCTTAATTTGGAAGGTGGCAGTGTGATGAGTAAGTTATTTTTCCTAAAATACTTCTGCAGGGTTGAATATCTTATGAAGGTTGTCAGCCTTTGGGTCTCTGTACTGTTTTTGTATAAATTGCATCAGAAGAGATACCCGAAATGCCAGGGAATAGGGATCTTAGTACAGCAATGTTATAGGAGGACAGGCAGTTGACCTTTGAAGTAAGTGCTCACTGCCAGCACAATGTTTGGTTTCTCTCCAGTTAATCTAGATCATTTACTGATCTGTTGTTGCAATAAATAATGTGACTTAACTTTCTCTTAGTACATTGGCTTCCTAGCCAGGTAACTGTTTAATTAGAGATTTCTTTCTGACTTTGTTTTAATTTGAATAAATTAGAGCATGATTAGAAAGCTTAAGCTGAATTGAGAAGACTCCTTGTGTAGCTTTTGTTTTACAGGTTTTCATAATTAGCAGTTCTGCATAGATTGTAAGTTACTTACAAATTTAAGTATTTACTAAATGCAGTGTTAGCTTGGTTCTCACCTTTCTGATGCCTATTGCCAGTCTGTTTTTTAAACTAAAGCGTTTCTTTTAAGATTGGTTAATAAAAAGTGATTGACCGACTTAAGTTCTTGATGTGTCTGCTCTTCACGCTGTTGCGCTAACTCTTGGTAAACGTTTTCTTATTCAGGTGATATTCATGGTCAGTATACAGACTTGCTTCGACTATTTGAATATGGAGGATTCCCGCCGGAAGCTAATTATCTTTTCCTTGGAGATTATGTAGACAGAGGCAAACAGTCTTTGGAAACAATTTGCCTACTCTTGGCATATAAAATCAAGTACCCAGAGAACTTCTTTCTCTTAAGAGGAAATCATGAGTGTGCTAGCATCAATCGGATCTATGGATTCTATGATGAATGTAAGCAAAGCCTGTTCCTTCTGAAAGCCTGTTACACTGTATGTTTTGGAAGCACTTCTAGTAGCGACTCTTAAACTGCAAGGGTTTCAGTATTCTGTGAACTTTCTTTGAAATATTCTGTGAACCTTCTTTGAAACTTTCTGAAAGTACCTACCAAAATAAGGTTAAACTCAAGTATTTCTTCTTCTGCTTTCCTTGAAATACTATTGCGGGAGATGGAAACCTAAATACACTGGAATATCTCTCTGTAAAGATGTTTTGGTAATGTCCTTAGTCAGGTTGTGATATGTATTGTAGGTTGGCTTCAAGAAAACAGCTGTCTCTTCCTAATGTCATGCACTGTTCTTGTAGGCAAGCGGAGGTTTAACATTAAGCTCTGGAAGACCTTCACAGACTGCTTTAACTGTCTGCCTATTGCAGCTATTGTGGATGAGAAGATCTTCTGCTGTCACGGAGGTAAGTTGGTGACTGCTTTTAAAGGCTGTGTCGAACCTGATCTTTGGGTTAATGTTATATCAAATAAAGCGTGCATTTGCATACCTGATATTTAGCTGGAGAGGCTTATCTTTATATTGTCTGTAAAGGTCATCATTGTGTCTTGTGCTTTTCTGTGCACCTGGCAGCAGGCAGGTGTTATCCTAACCAGATACACATGGCTGCCTTTGCCAAAGGGGTGTGTTTAAGTATTTACATCAATATATCCCTCTTTGAAGGACACTGAATACTATAACTCATGCCTGATTTGCTTCATCTGCCATAGCTAGGACTGCACAGACAGAGAGCAGTCACTTGGAGCTGTAGCAGTGAATTGAAAGAACAAGTTTCATGAGTAACCCAAGCTCTGTAGTCTCAGCCTCTATCTGGTTTTGTAAGATGGAGGAAGAGACCTTTTTGCTCACATAATTAAGGCTGTCGCCTGAAGTAAGACTAACATTAGATCAGGTCAAACATGGCTTGCCCTGACTCCACAGAACCTTCCCTGCTGGAAAACCTACATTCTGCCGCCTGTCCCAGTGCTGCCCAATTCTGGTAGTGAACAAAGCGTTTGGTGTTGGTCTGCAAGAAGTTTGTGATTTCTCCCCATATCAGAACTTATTCAGGTGCTTTTCTTTGTACAAAGACTCTGTGCTTTTCTGGGCAGTGATGCTTCTAGGTCTTTGGGTACTGGCAGAGTCCTGTCACAATTCAAACAATTGACATCACTTTCCAAACAGTGTTGTAGTAGAAAGAGCCATCCCACCTTCTTGCAACTACCTCCATTATTAAGTAGCTTGCTGTCTTGTATCAAGTGATCCAGAAAGGACCTGGTAGGTGTCACACCGGCATTGTCAGTGAGGTGATTAGAGATTAGTGGAAGAGAGAGCCTTGCAGAAACTTCTAGTTTGAACAGCTCTGTTGGGATGTAAACGTAGTGTGCACACGAAATGCCTGAAGAGATTTCTTGAGACTGAGGTTGTATCAATGACTGCTACCCTGTCTTTATTCTTCATGAGTATCTCTACAAGGGCTCTGCCTGTATGGAATATGTGATAAAAACGATCCTGCCTTCTCTTGCATCTTGTAGCAGAAGCTTCAGCATACGGTGCCTGCTAGCATAAGCTTATCAGTCTTAAGCATAATATGCTCTGAGGTACTATCTTGTTTCTAAATGCAGAATTAATGCAGACAGTTGTGTCTATGCTGGTCTCCACGTAGCACTGGCATGTTAGAGAAATGCTTGTTGTATTATAGGAGCATTTCTTGTCCTCATTCTCATCGTTGTGGTGTCTGTTTTTTTAAGGACTTGTTACCTGTATTATGAATTAGATCTCAAAATTTTAAGAATGTAAGATACAAAACAACATGCACAGAGGAAGTTATCAGCAATGGCTAAAACCGTGTCGTAACTTTCAGAAAAAGCTGGCAAAGGAAGTGTTCCTTTGCTATTCTTGTACTACTTTGTATTTTGTTTTATTTGGGAAACAGAATGAGTGTTGAAAAAATACAGGGGTGTTCCAGGTAAATAATTAAGCTTAGGTGGTGGAAGGCCATCAAGGATGCTTAGCAAGTAGAGTAGAATGCTGCATTCTATGACAAAACTAATACTTCAGTGTTTATGTGCACTTCAGATCTGAGTTACAAGCAGGAAGACTAGAAAGTTATTTTCAAGAAAAATGTGAAGCTTTGTTAACTTATTGGCGGGAGGGAGGAGAGGGTTTAACCTCTTTAAGGAAGGAGGAAGACTTCTCTTATGCATAGTATGCTTAGAGGATCCCCTTACGAAAAAACAGCATTTACTGTTTTATTGATTGTCCCTTAAATGTGTACAGGTTTCATCTGTAACTGAAATTACTGTCACTCACAAGCTGTAAAACAAAGTGAAAAGCTTACTAAATGTGCTGTGTGCTCCTGATAAATGAAAATGGCCCTTCAGCACTTGAGCTCTGCCCTTTTTCCACTCTTCTCCAATCCTGTCCAAAACTGCATTCCAGATCCCCTGAAGTCATGGATTGTCAACGCCTTTTCATGATGTTACTACTATAATAAACACTGAGGCAGCAGCACTAACCATACAACTCTGCTGGAGGTTGAAGCTAGCAGGTAGATATAAGGTAGGTGCCTTTTTTACTATATTGCGCATTTTTGCATAGTTTATTTTAAAAATATTGTCCTATGGGATATATAATAAAACTTTGCAAAACCGCATAACATAGTAAACAAAAGGCACCTAACTTACCCCAGTAGGCTATCTACAACAGCTTAAAATCCCAACTCAGCTTTTTTTCCTCAGACTTTTGTGTTCTCTACATCACAGTATGAGTCAAACCTTTCTTGCTATCCCTTCCTCCAAATGTTCACACTGCCAAAGGATCTTTCGTTGAAGTCTTCTCACTTGCCTCCTCCCCTCCTTGTTAAATCTTCCCTGTCTTTCGATGCTGTGCATAGAAGTCATATTCTGTTTTTTTTTCTCAAAGCTGTCCTCTCAGATAACTTCTTTGTTCTTTATCTCACTTCATTGAAGCTCATACCATAACCATTCCCAGCTCTGCTTTGTATTCTGTATGGTATTGTCATCTTTATGATGCCATGTGCTAGTTCTAATCTTTAGAGACTTTTTGTGATAACTTCCAAATTTCTACAAATTCAGCCCATGCTGTAGCATCATGTTGATGAACCACATTGGTCTAACCACATCAAATCTAATCTCGGCAATGAGAACCGTGTTAGTTTAGTAGAATGCTAGATAGAAGATTTTCACACTCTGGAATCCTGTTTATCTTGTGACATTCCTGACACGAAATGTATGTTGGAGCTGGGGAGACTTCTTGATCTTCTGATGTCATATCCAGAGAGATCATAGGAGCTTTCTGGATTACACTCTAAAAATATGTAGCAATCACTGCACCAGCTCTGCATGATGAGAGTGGTTTCAAATCTAGTGCCTGAACTTGATGAGTCTGCCAGGAGTAATGACAACTCATTTTCTGTTTTCCATTAGGAAAGGTGTGCTCTTACACTTCAAGAAGATAATATGCTGAATGGTATTTTTTCTGTGCTCAGCTGTCATTATGTGACAAGACAGCTTAATTCAACCGTGTACTTTGCAGTTTATTTTCAATCCATGGGTTGCAGCAGTCACTGTAGCAGGAGCAGCCTGACAGAGTTCTAGCAGCCTATTTGCCTTAGCTCCTTGATTGGATGCTGATCGGGTACGGTTCTTGTCTGTAGATCTGAATTTCAGATGTTAGCTATTCCTGTTTGGGCAAGGGAAGTTACTATACTTGGGGAAAAATGACCTCTTGAGTAGTTACAGAGGTATACAAACATGCAGGTAGTTTTGTGGGTGTTTGGTATTTTACAGCAGTGTAAAATAACAAAATTAACAGCTACAGCACTGAGACATGGTGCGTAATAACAGTTTACTTTTAAAGAACTTCAGCTTTTGGTTGTAACCTGAAATGTTGAGAGCTGTAAGCCCGTAGAAAGTCACAAACTGGTTGTGCTAACATCAGTGAGACTGCCCATTACTGTGTCAGGGTGTGGTGCTCGCTGGAACCTACACACCTTTGTGCTAATGTACTCTGCATGCAAATGGGTCAGGTTTGGGGAGGGAAAAGTGATAGGGTTGGTCGAAGTTTAAAAGCTGGTTATCTGTTTGAATTTGTTACTCTCCCTGTATTGTTGTGCAAGTAGAACTGGCTTAGACGTCTTTGTGGCAGTATTCATCAGAAGATTCACCTTTCACAACCCCAGGGTATTGTCAACAAGCTGATGAGGACAGAAAGCTTTTATCATGAAACCACTCTTAAGATTTCAGCTTTTTTTTGTTAATATTTGAAGGAAAGTTCCTCAGGCCCTTCTTTACATCAGATATGTTGGAGTCATTGTTCATCCAACACGTACATTGCCACTGTCCAAGCCTGGATGTTAGCTGAAGTTACTTTATGTAGTGACTCCTCTCCAGTGACAGGTTTTCTGTCACATTCAAAGTTCTGGACTGTCCAAAATGGATATGGCTTGCTAATACAGAATATTTTATCACCTTAGCACTACTGGCACTCTTCCTTTATTTGGTGAACTTGTCATAGGTCACTTAAGTATTCAACTCACTTTCATAGCTTTAGTTAAGGTCATGTTAAGATCCCAGAGCATCTAGTAGGCTTTTGTCATGCCTATGTGCCAAGTAAAACAGTTCTGGAGTGCATACCTAAGCAGTTCAGAGTATCTTTGGAACCCCATCCTTTGGCTGTAAGTACATGTTAATATGACAAAACTATGCAAGAAGAGGTGTGTTCTGTGTGATAAATGACTTGACTCATCAAGGTACTGTGGTTTTATAAATGACTAAGCAGCTAAGCTGTAGTAGATGACTACTTGACTGACTACCTTTGTGCTCCTGATCTATTGCAGTTGCAAAATCTGATATTCGTTGACAGCACCCAGTGACTGCAGCTCAACTGATGGGTGGTAGCACATTGAAACTTGCTTACAGTTTTAGTCATACCTGCAGGCTGCTTTGGCTTGTGGTCTTTTAAAGCTGGTAGGGTATTTTCCTGTAGCTTTTTGAAAGTAAGTTGCTTGCAAAGAAGGTAATCTGCATCCACTTTAATTGTCCTCGCTTTCTCTCTAGTGCACTGTTAAAGAGAGCATACACTGTAGAGTTCTGTGCTGTGTGGCATGGTAGGAAAACAGTTGAAACTTCTTAGTGATTTCACTTACGTTATTCTGTGTCCTGTTCAGGAGCTTAATGGTCTTGTAGAAAACTGTTTTGTTTATATTACAGTGGAAACAATGGGTGCTGTATGACTTTGAACCTTTGTTTGTTCTCTGGAACCCTTTTTAACAGGTAAAATGTGTTTATAAAGCACTTGGGTTTTTTGTACTTACAGGACTGTCTCCAGATCTCCAGTCAATGGAGCAGATCCGGAGAATTATGAGACCTACAGATGTTCCCGACACAGGTGAGTGACATGGAATTTACTGTAAATTGGTATTAGTGATGAAATGAGTTTAATCAGTTTCTGTACGGGCAGTGCACTGACTGAAGTCCTTAACTCAGTACAATATTCGGTGACTTCCTTGCGGGACATGGGTCTTGTTCCTCATGATGGCTCAGTTATCTGGTACTGCTAGAGGTTATTGCCTACATCATTATTGCTTGTTATAACAGACTAAGACATCCTATCCAAGCCTTCCTTAAACTCAGGAATCTAATGGAAGATCGAATGAAACTCAACAGCTTATTCTTTTTCTTTCTTTGACCAGGCTAGGGACACACAAACATTATAGTCTATCATAGAAGATAACCGTTTAAAGGTTGCTGAGTATTATTTGAAGTATTTGGGCTTCTCTTTACCTAGGGCCAGTAGTAGTAATGTCTTCTTCCTCTTCAGATTTGTGAAGTATAGCCACTTCAGAGCAATGGGAATTTCATTGCTTACATCAATAAAACAGTCATGAGATTTTTCTTCTGCTAAATAGTGCAATGTGTTCAGTGTTAATGCATAGGAGTAATTCAGGGTCTGATTTCAATATCCGTTGTCCCTTAACTATACTTCAGTACAAGCTGGTATATGCACACTTGAAACTGAGATGCGTTACTAGATGAAGTAGTCATTTATAATACAGAAACACTCAAGTTCTTCCTCATGCTATTTATAATTCACTCCATATCAACATAAATGTCAGTACAAATGAGTCAAACTTTACATTTATCAGATCTTTCAGAAAAGGTAGTTTTACTCAACAGGCTAATACTACTGCTTGAGCCACCCCCACTTCAGGAATGCCCTTGCAGAATGTAATTCCAGTTTCCATGGACACTCCACTGAAATCATGCATTCCTAGTACCTACTAAAAATAAGCACAGTTTTTTTTTTTTTTAAAAAAAAAAAAAAAAAAAAAAACAACTTTTGATCTACTGAGTGGTTTGCTGTCTTCATTTTGCTCTCAGAAGCAATAGCCAGATGTTTACCAGTAGAGGTAAAAGTGACAGTGACATAGGAGGACTTTTGTTTTTTTGGGCCTACTTAAGGCAACTGATGGAAGTAAATATTGTGGAAAATAAACGGAAGCAGTCTTGCTGCTGTGAAAATTACAAATTCTTAAAAGCTATCCATTTCTAGAGGGATGCCGCTTCATGAATGCTTGTGTTGATGTAGAAATTACTAGTAGATGTTCTTGTGGCTTGTACTGGTAAGATTAGATCAGTTAGACCATTACGATAGCTTCTTGTAGTCTAATGGAAAAAGCCTGTGCAACATCAGTTGCAGTTTCAAGACCTTTTGTTTTGGTGGCTTTTTTGTGGGGTTTGGAAGCTGTTTGCTCAAATCTAAGCCTGTATTCCAACTTAAATCACTTGCTTTAGTAACACTTGTAGTTGCATTTTGTGAGGCCAAGGTATTCTGGTTGGTGTTGCAGACCAGTCACTTATTAGGAAACTTTAGCTCCTTTTGTGCAATCTTGAATGTCTTGAAGCTGTGTTCTGGTGTTTTTCCAGCCAGCCTAACCTATTGTCGTGGTAGGTGTTGTAAGTTAAAATAAACTTGCTGGGGTGGCAAGGTTTAATTTTAGTTGTATAGATGGGATAAGCTTGTTGCAGGGTTGTGTTACACATCTGTTAAAAGATGATCGGACAAATTAGCTTACAACCATGTATGACCCAAAAGATTATTTGATCTCTGGGGGAGAAGAGAAGAGGAAGTCTTCCTAAGCAGTTGAGACGAGCAGCTTCTGCCACTAGTTGGAAATGTCTTGCTAAGAAACCACCAGGGATTGCAGTGAAACTCTTATGTTCTGAAAAATGTTATATTCTGTATAGAACTGAATTTCAGTAAATTTTCATCAAATTATGTCTGTATTCAGTAATTTATTTCTGGATAGATATTTAAAATGGAGTTCTACTTGCTCTGTTACATCTTTCAAAAGCAAATCAAATAAATGCAAGCTCCTAGGGAGGAACTGTAACTGTTGCCAAAAAACATTTGATAGCTGTGTATAAAGACAAAATAGTCCAGTTGCACAACAAGTTTCTGACATTGATTTTTGCTTGAATATAACTTGCAGGATCTTTTATTTTCAAAAGTGTCTTCATTATTTTGTGTAGCTAATAACTTGGCTTAGCTGGAAATCAAACTTTGAGTGCTAGATAGAGAGCCTGTTGTGTCTCCTCGGTTGTGAAACAATGTTCTTAAGTACTTTAATACCTAAGGGTTAGTCATTGTTGGTAAAGAAAGTACTGTTCAATGCAAACTGAGATACAGTTTGAATGCTCTTTGGCTTGTTTGTATTGCAGCTGTGTTGGCCTGAGGCATTGCAGTTGAACAAAAGGATCCTCTTCAGTACACAGTTTTAACTCCAGTGTTAACTGACCTTTCATTGGCAGCAGAGTACTGCCAACAGATCTGGTTTTGACATGTGCTTCACCAGTGCTAAAAATTAAGAAGATTTTTATTACTTGAATTTAGGTTCCAAACTGATTGGCACAAAGCTTTTTGAAAAGTCAGAGGAAGTCCAATTAAGCTGAAAGTGCTACTTGAAACCATTTACGTGAATTTTGTTTTGATAAATTTCGATTTAGTCACGGTTACTAAGGTATTGTAAGAAAGCTTCGACATTCGGAAGCTTGTGGTACAAATTTGTTTGTGGTATTTCTGATCGGTCCTGCACAGAATTCTACAATTTGCTGTGATTTTCAAACTAAGCTTGCTTGGTGAGCTGTGAAATTGATGGTTGTCTTTTAAAGTGCACTCATTGCGGTATTTTTGAAGTCTTCAAATGCTTACTGTAAATATTCTGAATATTGCAATTAAGTATTATTTCAGGGAGATGTTTGGCTCTGCTTTGCTTCCTCTGAAGGTATTGTCCTTTGTAAAGGGAAAAATCCTGCCCTATACTCCAGGCTTTTGCAGACATCTTTTGTCTCAGTCAAAATTCAAATATTGCTGTATTTGTTCCAAAGGAGGTTTTTGTTTGATTGTGTGTTTTTTCCCATAGGAGGTCTGCTCTAGTAGTTATGGTAAAACTGTTTTATTTGTAGAACAATACTACCTGAGACTAACATCTTCACTTGTATTATCTTTCAAAGGCTTGCTGTGTGACCTGCTGTGGTCTGACCCAGACAAAGATGTGCAAGGTTGGGGTGAAAATGATCGTGGGGTCTCTTTCACTTTTGGTGCTGATGTGGTCAGTAAATTTCTGAATCGTCATGATCTGGATTTGATCTGTCGAGCTCACCAGGTATGAATTGCGTTGTTGTTGCTTAAAACTTTCCCTTCTACAATTTATGGCGTTTTGGTGTTGGTTATCTTTAGGACACATTTAAACTTACTTGGTGTTGCTTTACTTTCAGAAAAAGAAAACTGTCCATAATAAAAGAAATACAAGGCTGCATCCTTCTGTTGTCTCATAGTGAGCTGAGTTTCTAATATCAGTGAAGTGGAATATTAACAATACATTTCTTCAGTGATGGATCTCGTTTGTCTGTCAGACTATTTTATGTGAATATTAGAGATGGAATGTCTAGGCTTAAAGTGGCAAAGTTACAAACTCAGGAACCACACTGAAGTTTCAGAGTTGTTCCACTTCAATACTGGGTAGTTCTTAAGTAATTGTGGCTTAAATGATCTCTACTTGACTTCATGGAAGTATTCAGTAGATTTTCGAATGCTTCTAGAAGCCTGTACATAAAATCTTGCACTGCTGCCTTTATCTTATAGTTCAGTAACCTAGAGTACTTTGGCATAGGTTTGCTTGACTTGCCGAAATGCGGAGAAAGCAGGGTTATTTTTGGCACTGACAGTCTTTAAGTACACTTTTTTGTTTGCAATTTTTATCAAGTTATTTTAAGCAAGTATCCTGGTTAGACGGACATCAGGTTTCAGTTTGTGTAACATTTCAGTTTCATTATATAGTTGATTTAAAAAGCTCTGGCATGCTGTGAAGGTAAGGTACATTTTTAATCGTGGTATGGCTAAGATTGGGTACCCTATCATAACACTTAAATACTTCTTACAATTTTACTGCAAAAAATACTAGTATGCAGGATAGATGTTGAGATTTCTCAACTGCAGATTAAGATTCCTTTCTGTGTTCATGTAGTTGCTTCAGCTCTTTGTAAAAAGTATAACATCTTGCAAAAGACCCCAGCAATTGGACTAAACTGAGCGGTATTCTGATGTGCACTGATTTCAGCGTGTTATAGTGCAAGGCTTCTGTTTTGGGGAAGAGGGAATATCCTTAATTGCTGTGTTGTACTGCTTGCTCTATTTGAAAGGCGAATTGTGCTCTTAGAGAAAGCACAGCAGAACCACCTTGCTTTTAGATGTCAAAATTGACAAAAGACTATACTTAGTCTAGTGCTGACTGCACAAAACATAAGTAAAACTTAATGGTTCAGTTGCAGTGAAGGTAGTATCCAGACCTCTTGTGTTCTGAACTAACGGGTCAAACGCATCCAAATTCAGTGTATAACCAATAAAATGCTGGGAATCCATAAAGTGGCAGTGCATAATCGGACTTCCAAGTATAGAAATGCTAAACAGGGAAGGTGATGCATAGTTAATGTTGGAGTTGTCAGTCAGTTGAAGGTACACGATTTGGCATTCACTGTCCAGATATTCAAAAATGACTGAAACTGTCCTGTTTGAAAGCTGAGACAAAAAACACCCTTTTAGTGAATTCTATTCATAAAAGTTCTGTTTGTCTCAAGACTGGCCTTTTTCTTCAGCGCATGTCTTTTCGTTTGTGAGCTGTATAATCTCTCTGGTGTTGACAGGTGGTTGAAGATGGATATGAATTCTTTGCTAAACGACAGTTGGTCACCCTATTCTCAGCTCCAAATTATTGTGGAGAGTTTGACAATGCAGGGGGCATGATGAGTGTGGATGAAACTCTGATGTGTTCCTTTCAGGTATGATATACTTGTACACTAAGTATTCCTGTAAGTGTTGGACTGTATAGATTGAATTAGTCTGCTTGTTGACATGCTTATGGTTAGACTGGGTTGATACATTTGAGGTACAGAAATGGTGTCACAGCAGGCTGATCTCTGTGGACAGAGAAGCAGAATTACAAACCAACTATTCTGCAGACAACTGCATGAGATTTGTTGTTTTCCAAACTCCTAAGTATTAGTTACTACCTCTACTTAGCTCCTCATTTCAGTGTTACTCAGGTGATTCTTTAGTCTTACCTAGTGATAGCAGTACCTAATTATGCAGACTAATGGCACCCTTTCAGTTCGGTTATTCTGTTCAGGTTTTATTCTGTACTCCTCCTTGGATGTGATGTTTTCAGCTCCTTTACTCCCCACTGTCTCCCCACCCCAGTGTAATGGCAGAACTAGAGGGATTTAGAAGTAGATTTAGTTTTGCATGCTGCTGTTGTACATAGGATTCAGAAACTTGTAGGCTCATACTGTGATTTCCAGCTCCCCACCCTGTTCCCGCTGATTGAGATTTCTTGTTGGCTTAGTGGCATTTGAAACATTCTCAGCTGTCAGTGACTCAAAAGAACTTCTTTATTTTCTCTAAGATATTGAAACCATCTGAAAAGAAAGCCAAGTACCAGTATGGCGGACTGAATTCTGGACGTCCGGTCACTCCACCTCGCACAGCTAATCCACCGAAGAAGAGGTGAAGAAAGGAATATTGTAGAAACACCATCAGATCTGTCAAGGACAAAACTCCATGATACAGTATATAATAAGTGTGCACTGTAAAACCATCCAGCCATTTGACACCCTTTATGATGTCACACGTTTAACTTAAAGAGACGGGTAAAGGATCTTTATTAATTTTTCTAGTAGAAAGATGTGCGACACTGTATTGTAACAAGTATAGCTCCAAGTTCTAATATCCAGCATAGTTTAAAAAAAAAAAGTATTAAAAAAAACTATTGCAACTACATATTCACACTTACCACGGTTTTTAAAGTTGACCAACATCCCAGTTAAAACTTGATGTAATAGTTAAACCAGATGAGAGCATGATGTTCCATTTGTGTAATGTGGTCTTATTGTTGCTTGATTGCTTTTATTTTGGTTATTTTGTAGCTAGAATGATGCAAATATGGTATCTAGTCATACTCCCTGGCTCTCTTTGAATTTGAAATAAGAAAGGGGCTTTTTAGAACAGCCATTGATCTTTTATCTTCCCCCTAACTTCACGTTACTCATAATAATGCCGCGCAAATATGTGCCCCCCGTTATAATGCAAAGTTTATAGTACAGTAGTGATTAAAAGGCAAACTAATTGCAACATGCCCAGACTGGATAGCTTGACAGCCAACGTAAATTGGAACAAAAACCTGTCTTGACTTTTTAACTTAAACTGCCACACGATGAATTTGTGCACTACACTATTTTAAATTATTGACATTACACTGTGCTATGGCACTTCATTTAACTTAGGACAAAAATGGTATTGCCTATGAGTTGGTAACTTGATTATGTGGTACCTTGGCTTTAGTTTTATTAGCATGAAACACCTTTTGGCATGCTTAGCTTCCAGGTAACTCCCTACCTGCATCAGAATTCATCTTGCGTAGTTCCACAGAACATGAAGATCCTTATTTGCTAAGCCTTTGACAGCTGACATTCTTTTTCATAAGAGGGTGTATTTAAATGGATGTTCATCAGTGGACAACGGGTTGGCTGACCAGTGGTGAACTAAAACTGCTAAATGAATGTCCGATGTGATTATAAGGCTTATGTCACTAAAGATTATATCCTTTGGATTTTCATGATCAAATTTCATATACTATTGTATAGACTTCTGCTTTGTAGTGTACTATAGTAGCAATAATTTCTGTACATGATCAAGAGTTATGCAGTATTTCTTTTCAGTTCTCTCCTTTCTCAAAAGGGTAAAGATTGGCAAATGGTGAGATACAGAGAAGTTTATAGTAGGATACATGAAAGGCACAGATTTGTGATGCTTTGGGATGCAATACAAAAGCTTTTATTGAATATTGTTGAATTTGTAAGATTCCTTGGGGGAAGGCTGCAGATTTATACCATTCTAAATGTGCATCAGTAGATGTAAAACTCTTGACTTCAGTATCGTCTTTGAAAATGTTAAATTGAAGATTCTGATAACTTACATTTTATGAACTGGCACATTATATAATGCGAGAGTTATATTGATTTCTGACACAGTGAGCAAGTTCTTCAAAATGGATTTAAGTCTCTTTTCTAATTCCATTTTTGTTTTAAATGCATATTTTAAATGTAGTTTTTTTCATTTAGTAAAAGTTGTCTAATTCATTTGAATGAAGTCTGACTGGTTATTTTTTACTACTGTTTACTGTTAGTCAACGATGTGGGCTTTTAAAAAAAAATAGCATATATGTTAATATGTTACTCATTTATGTTGGATTGGTCTGTGGTTTTGAACAATGGTTTAATTTACCCCATCTTGAAGCAAGTTGACTACATAGCATCAAATGTAGAGGTAGTTTTCATTGGTACTGATGCTTGTTCTTGCAAGTTGATGATGACAGCAGTGTGTGAGTATTGTTGGTTCTTCACGAGGTTGTTGACGAGATCTATTATTTAGACGTCGATGAGGTAACTTGGTGCTCTTCAGTCATTGCTTACTTGAGGTTTGGTTTTATGAGTTCTGAAATGTTCTTTTTTTTTTTTGCCAAGTGCCAGCCTGTTACAAGAAATGTCATTACTGAACATTACTGAACATTACTGATTAACGCTTTCTTATTTTTTTCCTTAGTTTCTGGAACAGTGTCTTCTGTATGAAATGTCCAGGTGTAAAGCTGTATTTGTGAGTACTTAGTGTGCTCACTTCTACAGAAGCTGCTGCAAGGGGAGAATCTTCAGGCATTCTTAAGTGTGCTAAAGAAATGGGATATTCTTGGTTTAATTTTATTACGCTATGAAGCCAGATGTAGTGGTGGTATCCTGAAGAAATTGCTGTTTTTGTATAGCACCAATCACTGACTGGCAAAGAGTTTGATTGCTTTTTTACCACTGGGTGACTGGGATGCCTGCCAACATCCTTCATCATCCCGCACTAGGTTAAAAATACAGGGTTTAATAATCTTAACCTCTACAGGTGTTTCTCGTATGGAATATCAAAACTAAGTCAGGAAAACAAAATGTACTGTACCAACTAAGCTTACATTTACAATGTTAGTGTAGATCTATTGCCCAATCTGGAAAAGGTAGAAATAAGAACATGAAACTAATTATGCCCTGATAAAAAATAATTCTTGTAAAGTAATTGAGATGATCCAGAAATCAGTAGCTTTTTATAACTTTCTTTTAATCGTGCACAAAGTCAACAACTGCAAGCAGTGTGTGCAGTTCTTACTGGAGTGTTAAATATTTGAAAGATCTGATGGAAAAGTTTGACTTCAAATACTGTGCTTTGAGGTGTAGCTACAGACCTTGTGAGACGGTAGCTACCTTGGTTTCTGATCTTTTGAACTGTCAAAGGTTTGGGGGCTATTTCAAGCATAACATAGGGTAGGTTTTTTTCTCTTACGGAGATACAGACCTGGAAAAGACAGCATGAATTTTAATCACTTTTCAAGCTTAAATCTCTTTGAAAGTCCCCAGAAGTTGGAAAAAGTGGTGAATGCTTTATTGATTCTACAAAACATTGACATGCTAATAGTGTAATTCTCCTTGTTTCAGGCAAGACTGCATAATGGAAAACATCTATGCTACGGCAGTGTTAGTATGAATAACCAGCTGGGGAGGAGCAGGGCAAGACTAAGGAGAAGAAAGGAAATGACCCTGCTGCCGTTAGATAACCAAAACCTCAGTCAATGTCCAAGAGATTCAGACTGGCCTAACAATGTGGGCTCCAAGTTTTCCATGGAAATTACTAATGAACTGATTGATGATAACTCTTCTGTGTAAGCATCTTGTCTGTACAGGGTTAAAATGCTGCCAAGTAGCACAGTGTTAGTGAACTGGGAAATAACAGTGTTCTGGAATGAGCTGTTAAGAGAGAAAAAAAAATAATACACCAACTGAGGGGTATTTCTGCCTCTTCTCCCACGCCCCTTTTTCATCTGACAGTAATACCCATTCTTGGTTTCATAGTAGAGTGCAGCATGGCACACAGTATCTTGTCTTTTTCCTTGTTGGTTGACAGGCTTTTTGTGATACCCAAGAGTTAGAGAAAAACCTGCTTTAATCTAATTTGAGGTGTTGCAGTAGGGAAGTTCTTTAGTCTTTCATGTTGATTGATCATTGATCTGATTTTTTTTGTCAGGATTTCTTTTCTTACGCTTCTTAACGATGCTTTCTATGCATGGAATATTCATAATTGTTAGCTACTTTAAAGGAGGAAAAAATGCACATTTAAATACGGTTGTGATCATTATGTTGCTGTAACACAGCACTGTCTCCGCATGGGTAGGCTTGTTTGTACTGATCTGATCTATTTCCAGAAAATGATGGAGGAAATAGACTCGCTGAAAACACTCTAACTGGTCTTACATTAGTGGGCTGTGTTGTTTGCTACATCTAGACACACAGAAGTACTTCTGGACTCAAGTTTGAAATGGTCTCATTCATTGTTTCTGACTTTTTTTGCAGTGTGACTATGCAAATGTACTGCTAGGTGTCAGCAAGCTTCATGTTCCTATTAGGAAGACTGTTTGTACCATCTTATCCATAAAGGACTTACTAGCTATGTATGATCCTGCTTGTAGTATCCTGGTGCAGTGCTTTGCTTTGTTCTTACTTTCCTGGGAAACTGTGGCTGGAAAGTCTTCAGACCTTTGTTATTTTTGTTTCCTTTTTGTGGAATGATTTTGTTGTTAGTATGCTACATCACTATTTTAAGGTTCTTTTGAAGATAAAGATCCTGCTTGCTTTTATAGCTGTCTCCAGAACTCCTAGGGCCTGTGCAGTCTTCTGCTGCATTTCTGTCAAGAGATGATAGAAACAGGAGTTGATGAGCAGGAAGATATTCTTTATATGAAGAAGAGATCCCATCTGTGGCTTATCTTTGAAGTCCAAGAGGATATTGCTGTCGTACTGTGGAAGCTGTCAGCTGAAATTACTGCAGCAGTAGGTGGTTAGTTTAGGATGGATAAACACATTTTTCTCTCTCTAGTAATGGAAATATGACAGACATTGCTGCTACCAAATATGGTTTGAACTGAAAGTGACCCGAGGAGCTCGGTTTGGGATAGCTGGAATTTTCAGATTATGTAGATTACAAACATGAGCATCCCAGGCTTGGCCTTTGTTGTAAAGCTCAAAAGGTTAACGAAAAAAAAACCACGGGACCTTCTTTGTGGAGGCTTGCGTAGCTAATAGTTGTAAAAACCTAGCCTTTAAACTGGTGTTTCATTTCTTCCTGGCAAACTGTTGGAGTCGTATCTGTGGCTGGTATATCTGGAACGTTCCTTGCAGTCAGGTTTGTGAGAGAGGAATGCATTTTACACAGACCCGACAGGTAGCATTACAGCTTAGCAAAGCACAGAAGCAAAGCGATACTGTCAATATTGTATTGCTCTTCAACTGGTTTGAATTGTAACTTGGTTCATGATTGACACGTCTCCTTTGTAATGTACGTGAAGCTACGTGTGAATATTTGGCTTCAGATAGTCTGGTGGAAAAATCAAGAGCAAGAAAATGTCTCCTTATGTTGGAGCAGAGGTGACTACAGCACAACATGTTTTGGATGTCTGTCTCAGTCCGCATGGGCTAATCATGTTCTTCAGAGAATAGTGTAATTTTAATGCAAAACAGAACCAAGCTGAAGTTGATGTTTCAGTGCATATTTAAATACCAGTTCTTTGTGCATCTGAGGAGGCCTGACTGTTAGAAGGACTGCATACTAAGCATGTAGTCCTGCTTATCAATAGCAAAAAGCAATTCAGTGAATCAATGCCAGGCTTGAAATATTTGGGCATAGCCTTTGATGTTTTTCTCTTCTGTACTCTGTTTGCTTCTGCTAATTAGCAGGAGCATTTTTCAAGGGCACACGCTTGGTGCATCTGTATGATTTTTCAGAAACTGATTTTGCTTGCTTTATTCCAAAGGTTGACCAAGGTTTTGATGGCAGCATCAAACCAGGTGGCTGCACACAGCTCGTGGGCTTATAACCAAACATTCTTCTTACTGCTTTTATCAGATGATCAAAGCTGAAGGAACCTCAAACCGTGTTGGACTGAACACTCGAAAACCACATGACAGTAAGTCAGTGTTGGGACAATAAATGAGTTACCAAGATAAGCTGCAAACCTGGTACTGTGTGTTGTTACAGGCCTGCCAGGTTCTCATCTTCCAGGGATTTCTAGAACTGGTACTGCCTTGAAGATCCCTCAAGTTGTTAAGAAACACTCAAAATTATCCCGTTATTTGTTCTGTATGTGCCTTGTTAAAATAAATGATCTCAATGTGTTCATTGGTAATAAGGACAAAATTTCATTCTGTTTTCCACTGTCCTGCTTTAACTCCAGTTAATCCCTATACCTGTATGTTCAAAGACATGAGAATGAAAAAGCAATTCAAAAGAAGCTTTCCACCCCACCGTTGCCAATATGTGGTTATAGTAATCTCTTCCAAGGAAAACTGGTTACTGTCTTGAAACAGCCTGAACACCTGGAGCTTTAGTCTGTGTACTACAGGTGGCCTGGCCCAGCCCCTTTCCTGGGTTCTGCTGCCTTATTTAATTGTATCTGCAGATGAAGCTTTGTGTTTAGCTTACTGCAACCTCAAATCTTTGGAGCAACTGTATCAGAAAGCAGGTGCCAACTAGATCCAGCTGCTAATAAAGATCAGAAAAGGCTATTCTGCGTCTTCAGGTGGAGATAAAGGTTTTATGGTAAGATGAGAATAGCATAGTATTCCCTGGCAGAGCTCTACAAACAAGCAGCACACAAATGTCCTGTTGAAGTGTGATAGGCATGCCCAAAGGGTAAGTTTCAGTGTTTGAACTTTATTCTGAGTTACTGTTGAATGCAGGAAGCAAAGCAGATAGCCAGGATTACAGTTTTCTAGTCTCTTACAGATAAGTCATTGGAAAATACTGAATTATATTTGCGGAAAGCAGAATAACTTAGTGAAGTCTTTTCCCCCCTTTTGTAGGAAGTTCTGCCTGCTCATGTTGCTTTAAAGGTTTGAATTTTTGGGATGTGAGAGAATATTCTGGATGCATCTCTAATTATTTAAAAGGCTTAGCTGGGGGGAAAGAAAAGTATCTTGTGGACAAACTGGTGTAGCTTATAACACAATGTTGATTTTTTAAAAAAGTGCAAAGGACATTAGCCTTGGTGAGTAAATATTTTCCAGTGTAATGATTTTCCCCATTTTGCTTTGAAGTCCCAACCTACATATGGTGTGGTAGGTACAACTGCTTCACATTGCTCCCTCTGGATACTTTTTAGCAGCATTTGTGCGATCTTATTCTTGTTGAATATCAGGGCATGTATAAATCAGCAATTTCCTTTAGCTACCCCACAAATATTTTATATTTACTTTTTGGGTTGCTATTCCTGAGCAAGCTTTTACACCTTTGTCAAAGATAGAATGTGCAATTTCTGTGAAATGCTGGGAGAGGGAATATGTTACAAGAATTACGTTTTAATAGACATCTTAATTACACCTTTACCACATCTCTAGGAAAACAGATCTTATTAAGAGTGTGGGCTGCAAGGCTGAAGGCTCCAATCTGTTGAAGGATTGATAGTAAACACCTTATTCCTTTCCTACTTAAGGCTCTTACCTCGAGGTACAACAACAAGCAACCGATATGCTGGCCTTGGAGGCTTTTGTCTTGCCTTTACCACCTAGGATAAGAAGATGCATCCTATTCCTTGAATCTCTTGTTTGTACTAATTCTATTTAAAGGCAGTTATGAAAAGGACCCTGTCCGGTTGACGTTTTCTTTGTAATTGCTCTAGCACGCAGATGCCATCTAGTGGTTGGAGCTCAGTGGGTGAAAAGCTGCAGAACTGGCGTTTTACTGCATGTTTACCCAGCACCCGTCTGATAGGCAAACCTCTCCTGATCGGCACTGGAATATATCCACAGTGCTTGGCTTCATAAGAGCTCAGAGCTTGCTGCATTGAAACTAGGCTTCCCTCGGTAAGAAGTACAGATTTAGTTCCTGTGCGTCTGATAGATCTCCAAGTCTGTTAAAATTATCTGCGGATTCTTAAGGGGAAAAAGAAGAAAATCAAAGCTGCCATGGAAATCATAGAAAAGAATGACCTCCTAGGCTTTGTCACACTAGATGAAGGTTTCTGTACCCAATCCTGACTGGTTCTCTGGTCTTCCTCAAAAACCATGGGTGTGATTCTTGCCCCTGGGGGTAAGCTACAGTGGTAAGTAGGGGTTTTAGCCCTTTGTGGGCCATGTGGAACTGCAGGAAGTTTGTATGGGCCCACTCATTCCTATCTTTGTGCTTGCCCTAAAGTGTTAGGCCCTGTCGGCTCCCCTAGGGGCCTGTCTCTGCTCACCCATGTATGGGTTATGGGCCTCTTCACAGGAAATAGTTGGGTTTGGACAGTTGCTTAGCCCTTCCAGTTCAAGTGTGATCACTCAGCACAGGGGGCTTCGCTTGAAATTACACGGCCCCCTGGCCTGTGCTTTTCTATGGCACAGACAAGGCACGTGTAAAGCTGGAAGGGTGTGATAACTCTCAAAAAGGTGATTCAGCAAAGTCTAGGCTCAGAACAAGCAGATCCTTGCAGCCTTCTGCTGAAATAAACACCTCTAAGCATCTGCACCTGATGAGTAGTATGCATTTGTTATAAAAGGTGTTCAGCTTTTGTAGCTGTATCTGGTAGCTGCAATCAAATAATGGCTTGTCCTCGGGGCCCCAGCATGTTGGCTCAAGGTAATGAAGCAGGCTGGGAGGAAATGGAGTTACGAAGTTGTGGCCAGCTTGGGGAGATGGGATTGAGTGTGCCTTGTGGGGCACTGCTGGGAATCATGCAGTCACTTGTCTGTCACGTACTTACGCCCGTTAGGTGTGAGAATGTCCCCATGCAGAGCTGCATATTCTTTTTTTTTTTTTTTTTTTTAGCTGGTAATGGAGAAATTTTAAAGTAAGGATTAAAGTATTTCATCACGTAGATGAACTGCTCTCTAAGAAATGGGCTCACTCATTCAGTGCTTGATACAGACGTTTGTCCGAGGTATCAAAACGGCCAGGAGGTGGCATCTGTGTACCACGAGTAAGAAAAGCGTTAGCACATCAGGCAGAGCCTGCAAGGGGGCGGGTTTGCTGTCAGGGCTCTGTCAGTGCTTGCTTAGTCACCCATGTCTGTACAAGCAGGCTTCGTTAGGAGAAGTGCTGTGTCCTTATATTACTAGTCTAAATCGAGAACTAATTATTTGAGAGCAGTTATGGTGAGGTATTTTTGAGGTGATTGGACACTTCATGTTCACACACAGTTACTCCAGCTGTATTTGTGTGGTTATGATTTATGCACGTAAATTTTTTATAGGTCACTTATCTCCCTAGTCATTGTTTGACAACTAGCGTCCTTTTCTTCATAAAAGAAAACCCAAGTGGCTGCAACTGATGATAGTAATGCTTTATGAATAAATGTTTGTTCTGTGCTGCAAATACAATAAACTCCTGCCCCCTCTTCACATTGAAGTAGTCTGCAAGCAACAATTACTTAAGCAATAAGTACAATCACAATCTTTTATGGTAAATAAGTGTCATGGTAGAAAACAAAAACAGCAAGGGACTTTAACAAAGTGCTTGTGAGGATTTGAGTGAACATGCGAGTTCCCAACTCAGGCCTGCAGTCAGGGTTAGTTGCCTACTTGATGCCCATTCTATACAACATAGGCAGCAATGGCCAGCATTTCCTAAGGAAGATTTTTTTTTTTTTTTTTTTTTTTTGCATGGAACTTTTCCAAAATTAGGTTCTTGCTCAATCTTTATCTGGTTTCTTTATTTCTTCCTTCACGTTAACCTTTTCAAAGAATGAGCGATAATAAATACGCTCTCTCTGCCAATATCACAGGTGCTGCTTTGTTCTGGTGTGTTTGCTGACCCATGAATAGCACTCGGAAGCAGAAAACACACAGTTTCACAGCAGTGC
Organism: Netta rufina; assembly: GCF_964035555.1. Taxonomy (NCBI): domain Eukaryota; kingdom Metazoa; phylum Chordata; class Aves; order Anseriformes; family Anatidae; genus Netta; species Netta rufina. Next base: position 38,523,743 of record NC_140125.1, read on the forward strand.
TGTCTCATTGACAGTAGCACTGACCTGCTGCAGGGTTAATGTACAGCCTCCTAATTGACCTAGATTAGCTGCTCATCTTCCTACGCTAACAGCTACTGGATATTAACCTCTTCTGTTTCTACTTGTAACCGATGCCTTCAATCAAAACAGGACCATTGTGAGACATGAAAATCATGCTCCTTGCTCAGCTTTGTTACCAGCACCAGGGGGTGACCTGTGCTATGCTAGGGTGTGTGTTTGGCATGCTATAGTGGTCTTGCACATGACTGATAGATTATTTGTATGAAGGCTGGGGATGAACACACTGATGTGGATTCTTCTCACTGGAGTCCCTTGTTAATGTCCTGGTGCTCCTAGCAGCTGTGGAAGTTCCCACGTCCTCACATCTGTGAGGTATGAGTTGAACTTCTGAAACTTCACGAGATGCTTTTTGCTATTCCTGTCAACAAGCTTCACATGACTGTAACTCTCTGAAACCTGATTTTCCATTTGTTGTGTATCTGTCCCCATTCCTTAGAAAAGCAGCATGTCTTCGATGTCAGTAACCCATGTTATGGGGTTATTGTGCATCTTTCCATGTAGGAGATTGCACATAATGCCTTGTGCAACTTAACCAGAGAAAAAAATGGAGAGTGAGAACGTGGGAAGGATACATGTGTATTTTTGAAGTAGGCACCTCAGCCTACTGGAAGGTAGGAGTCTCATGTTTTTTACTGGAAAACACTCAAAACTCTTATTTGAAATAATATTTGAAAGTATTTTCATAAGTTTCCCTGTAGGGAAAATCAAAAGTGGTGTGATGCAGTTGGTGCTTACCTCTTGTTTGAGTAAGGCTGATTTTTTTTTTTTTTCCTTGCAGGAAAATGATGTGTGACTTCAACCAGCTTTAGTGTGCCTGTTCTGGGAGTGCTAAGCTTTGTAGACCTGGTGGGACGTGAGCTGCTTGTATAGTTCCCTACCTACTTAAAGCCTTGTTCTTTATTCTTATGAACACTTCATCCTGAGAAGCTGCATTTATTTCTATTGCCTCTGCTCCCTATTTATTGGATTGTGGCCTCCGGTGACGTCCTCCCTTTACGTGCAGGTGTGAGTGGTGTTTGTAGGTCTGTGTGCATATTCTGACTCTTTCCTTGGAGTGGAAATTAGGGTGGCAAGTCTGAGAACCAGTCGCCCCTGACACCGAACCTTATTAAAAACAGATTTATCATATAGGGTCTAATTGCAGTAACGTATGGTCAAGGTGATGTTTGCATGTTCTGTGGTGTGTTAGCAAGTGTCTTACTGGTATCCAGGCTACCAATTTTACAACTGTTCAAGTAGAGGTGGCTATGATTGGTAGTATTGTTCTATAAACAATACAGCAGTGTGAACAATGCCAAGAACATATGCCTCTGAGATGTGAGATGCCATGCTTCCTGGCCAAAAAAGTAGATAGTGACCTTTAATATGAAGAGTTCAAAGGATATGCCTTTGCTTGTTTAAATTTGAGCTGCTGCAGTTTAGGAAAATAGCATACAGAAACTTCTCGTGCTCCTTAAGAGGAAATACTTGCTTGAGCTCTGTGATGTGTACCAAGGATGTATTGCTACCTGATATCATTTATATCACGTCTGTTTTTCTCCCACTTTCTCCACCAAGAAAGGCTTGTTCTGGTAAAATGGTGACATCTTCTGTTAACACTTAGTATTTCTCAAGAATTCAGTGTCCATCAGAAAGAGTCACTTGCATTGAAAACAAAACAAAACCACCTCTGGAAACAGAAGAAAAAAACAGGGCTGTTTTCAGTGCCAGGTGGCTTGTGTACCAGGCTCTATTCATCACTGTCAGGTGATGTTCCTAAGAACTATGGAGATGCTGTTAGTTAGAAAAAGAAGTTTGGACAACAAGTCTAAACACCTGAGTAGTTCAGTCTATGTACCCTGGTAGTAGCACTTTTCCAAACTTCCTTGGCTTCCTCCTACAAAGTCTGTAGCTCTAATGTAAGTTGTTACCTTCTCATGCTTCTGTTGTGACAGTTTGCACCCTATTTCTGGTAAGGGTTAAGCAAGGTTTATTTTAGGAATATTAACTGTAGTCATATACCATCTACTGTTGCTTCCTGGGCTTACAAGCATGTGTTTTTCTGTGTGAATATTTCCTCTATGGTGATAACTTTAACCATTAGTTGACAAGTATGAGTCTCGATTTTTAAGCAAGGGATATCTTGCAGTAGGTGATTGTCCTGTATCACATACTACTCCAATTCCAGCCATTTGCTTAGCAGGTGTTTCAGAGCAGGACTCTGGTAGCTTGTCAGGCACATTAAATGTTTGTTGACTTCAGTATAGTGAAAAACTTCCATGTAGACACCAGACTATTCATTCTGGATACAGCTGGTTTTCTGTAGTTGATAACTCTTGAGATATTATTTCACTAATAAATAGCAAATGTTATTCTATAAAAAAAGCAAGGGGCTTCTGTTGATTCCTATAAGTCTTAAGCAGAACATACGTGCTCAGGTTTCATTTCAGAAATCCCATGCACAGCAGTTTTGCATTTGTGAGGAGTCAGCCTCATTTCCATGAAGGTAATGGTAGTAAAGATTAAATGGTGAGCTCTAACTTCTTGATTCCTACCGTGCAACACATGTCACTGAATGGATATGGAAAGCCTTCAGGTAGTTAAGTGGATGCACAAAGTGTCCTGGGCACTGGAAAAATGTTAATTTTCAATGTTACCCATTCCAAGTGTGAAGCTTTCAGTGCTGTGATGGTCACACACTGAGGCAGGCCAGGCGACTGAGTCAGCTTTCTGGCTGGAACACCCCATGGATCACTAACATAGCGGTGTCCAAAAAAAAAACAACACAGGAGGACAAAGCCATCTATTTGGCTTAGAGTTGATCCACAACTGCATGGAATCAACCTTTTATTGAACATAAAAGTCTCATTTAAAGCTTCTCTGATTAGTATCTGCAAACTTTTATTGGATCCCAACAAAAGCATGTCAGAGTGTATATTCATTGAAGCACGCCAAACAGCTTTTTTCATGGATGGTGGCAAAAGAGCAGCAAGTAAAAGGGCTACAGTTGCTCATTTGGAACAAAGCTAAAAGATGAGATCTGGATTTCTTTTTTTTTTTGGCTTGTACTTTATCCTTGGGATTTCTGAAAGCAGCTGGAACTTCTGCTAAAGAGAAATAGGGTCTGGCTGACTTCGGCTGAGATGTGTGCTGTTCTGCTTGTGCCAGCTGAGCCCTTGCTCCCAGAGGAAGAGTCCACCCTGTGCCAGAGCGAAGCCCAGCTCTCCACGGGAGTCCAGGAGCCCTGGCAGGAGATGGTGCCCAGAACCTTTGCACCCCGAACTGGCCCTGCCAACAGCATCTTCCTGAGATGCTTCTCTGCCACAGGTACTGTTGTGTACCCCACTGCTGCCTCTGTGCTCTTACATCTTTCTATCTGGGTTTCCACTGGTGCAAACCAGGACGAGGTTAGGTGTAATCTTACTAGGGAAAGGTCAGTGTCCTCTGGCATGTCCCACTGATTTTTACCTAAGAACAACTTCTAACACTACATGACACTTCCTACGTAACCATGAAATGAGAAAGTATCCTTAATAGTTGATTGCTGTAATAGATACCCCTAGTACTTAATAGGTCTGTTCGCATCAAGCCCACACCTCAATCTGTTTCTGTTGTCCTAGATGGTCTGTTGGTATTTGCAAGTCTGCAGCAAGATGAATGAATTGCAGACAGCAGAAATCCTCTGTCCTCTCGCTATTGGTGTAACTTCTTGTGCACAGCAAGGTCTCCTCTGTAGTATGGAAAGGATGCATGTAGATGTCTGGTAAATGGCCTTTTGACACAGATGGAAGATTGTGTCAAAGTAAAAATCATCTATCAAAGGTTAATAATAAAATCTCACAACAGCTGTATGGTAATGCTTGGCTCTGTTCTCTATCTATCTTGAGTTTACTTATGTGGATGTGGCTGGGAATCCTGACAGACTGGTAAATGCTTTTAGAAGGAGGGTGCATAATGTGACCTATGCAACTTGCATAGTCATAAATTGCCCTTAAAGTTGCAACTTCCAGTCAAGCTCTTGACCAACAGCTCCTCACATTGTAGTCATCCCGTTCTGCATCCGACAGCTGTATGAGATGAACTCTGGGAAAGTTGCCCCAAAGTCTAATGCTATATTTAAGAGAAAAAAAGATGACCTGGAAACCTCAGGAACCTAAAGATAAGCCTAGGTTCATCTTGAAAGAGAGAACCTTCTTACAACAGAGCAGCTGACTACCTCCTCCTGAAAGAAAGGGGTTTCCTATGAAGGGAAAGTGCCTTTTGGCAGGTGACATCCAGTAGAGCTTATCTGATCTAGCAAAAGTAGAAGCTGCATTTAGAGACTGTGCATCTTGTATCTTGTAAACATCCACTGACATGGGAAGAGCAGTTTCTGCCACCTCACCCCTCATTAAAGTGGCTTGGAAGCATCTGAGATGAGCTTTTCATGCTCTTGGGGACTGTATTTGTGTTGGAACCTCTGTAAGGTATACGAGGAAGATTATGCCTGTGAGGGGTGAGTCCCAACACAGCCTTGAGCAGTGAGAATTCTTACTCAAGCAGGCAGCTGGCTGCTCTCCTGTGAGGCTCTTCTATAAGGAAGAGGAAAAAAGCTGCAAGGTAAACCTGACTATCTTCAAGTTGCTGCATGCTCTGTCCCAGAAAGACGCTCTCTTGTTGAAGAGGAAATAGGGTGATACTGCCCCCTTCCTCTCTGTAGTACTTCCAGCAGTGAGCAGAATCTGCTTCATCAGCCTTTCACCCATCGCTATTTAGGGACTTTATATCTGTTGGTAAAATATTGTGGCCTTCTCCACATACAGACTCAGCTTTTGCAGAGTCCACAGACAGTAGGAGCTATCAGTTTCAAAGATGAATTTGTTTAAAAAGTCAGACTGGCTTGGAGGGGAAGGGAGGGGAAGATCACCTTCTGCTTAGGCAATCAACCTCTATGACATCAGTTGTGTGCCAATGGGATATAATTGAAGATTTGAAATGTTTTGCTGTACATGTATTTTTTTTTCTAGAGGGTAAAATCATACAAAAGAGGAGGCTTTATGCAGATGGGAGAACCAACTGGAGATGAAAGGGAAACCAGAAACGTCGTCGTTCTGAGTGGTGCTATCATCCTCTAATTTCAGTACTGCTTTTAAAGCCAATAGCTGTTCGTCGAGGTAGGGTTCAGGCTGCTGTTGCATTAGTGTTTGATAGTTCTGCATTATTTAAAAGTGGTGTAGAAACAGCTGTATAAATCAGCCTTCCAGATCAATTTATTAGATCACATTCTTCAGGTAGTTAAGGTAGAAGGAAGCTTTTAAATGGATTAGCAGTCTTTAATCCTTTCAAACACTGATTCAGTGGAGCATCTAAATGTGTTCTAAATTTTAAGCCCAGAAGTAGTTCCCTTTCAATCATGGGGACTATTTGTGTACTGAACTTCAAGAAACTGTCCAAGCACTTATCCAAATTAGGATCATAAATAGGGATTCTTTGGTGTGTCAGTGCAGTACATGTATGCTGGTCCTGATCTCTTCTTGACTCTTTCTCATCTTTATTCTTGTTGTGCATGCTTTCCCCAGTCAGCAACTTGAGCCCCTGCCTGTCTGATACTTTCTTGAAAAGCTATTGGTCCCTTAGGGCTTAGCAAAGCAGTGTTTTGTCACACATTCCACCCATGCCTGTCTTTAAAATAAACTTTTTTTCTCCATTGTTCTTCGACCTCAGCAAAATTATATGGCTGCAGCTGGAAGCAGCGCTTGTGTTATGGCCTATTATTTCATCCCCCAAATTTGTCATTGGTTTTAAGATCAGCTACATGCATATATGCTCAGATGCAGCCATGGTACACTCTTCCATCGTGTGCACCACTGTTTAAGAGTGAATGTCAAAGAGGAAGCAGATGCTCTCCAAAGGTTATGACTTCTGAGCCTTACAGACAAGTGTCCCCAGCCCTTTCCAATATATTCTGTGTATTATTGATCTTGCTAACACTTGCACGGTTACCTGCAGGCTCAGTTCTGCAGCCTGTTCTCAGGATTTCCCATAACTCAAATGCCTGATTAGCTATTGCTTGTCCTTTAAATGCAGCATTTAAAAAGAAGCATAAGCCTCAAGCCATTGGAGAGTTGTAGTTGTCCTTCTTTGAAGGAGTAGCAGCTCGTACAGGAAACACGATCCCCAATTCAGGGAGGGTGCTAGGCCAGGAATCTTGTTAGCCAGGTGTGAGGATGCGGATATGTGCAGGTGGGGATTTGTTTTTGGGTCATCCCTTGTCTCTGCAGTATCCGTGTGTTGCAGCCTTGGCAATAGAATTCAACTCCTCCTTAAATACAGCTGCTTGTGGAAGTATTGAAAAGACTTTTGGAGTGAAATTACAAACGAGTAAAATGATCGTCTTCACAGAAGACACATACCTGCTAAAACGTTTTGAGCACCCAATTCCTCTTGTTCTAATGGTAAGTACTCATCTAACATATCCAAATGGCATTGAGAATCTCAGCCTCTGTGTGTATTTACATGTTGTCTCTGTACGTGCGACTTATACGCGCATTCTTTCACACATGCATGTTTCTAAGCTAAAATTTCCATGTTTTGGTAGTGCTCTCATCACTGTGATGTCTGTTTTATTTCATGGAGAAAAAAATCAAGTAGCTGCATCTTGTTTATTACCACTAAATATAACTTCTATTCTACAGCAAGTGACTTTGTTTGCATGAACAGTGAGCCAAGGGGGGGGGGGGAAACAAGACATAATATATCTTAGCCAGCTTCAGTAATCTAGTCTTAGTAGTGTTTAAGTAGTAAAGGGAAAGAACAGAGAAGAAAATGGGTGGAAGTAAATGTTTGAGTTTTGCTATGTGAGTCCGTAACTCTAAAAATCTCCTTAAGTTACAAAGCTTTAAAGGAACAGGAAATACTGCAAAACAGAACAGAAAGGAATTGCTCATATGGGGTAAACTTGCAAATAGACATCATTATTGCATCATAACCAGCATCCATCCTCATCTATAACCAAGGTAATATTGCTGTCATGTTTTGAGTAGTGAATTCTACTGTAAGTTCTTGCAGCCAGGTTTTTTTCTTTTTATCTGTATAAACCACTTAATGTGAAGTTTTGTCTGGACAACGTAGCTGCTGTGGAAGTTTGGTATGGTTTTGGTGCTGTGGTGACTGCATAGTGCAAAAAAGGCTCCAGCCAGCTTCACTGGTGCACTTTGTTAGACTTGCTGGTAATTTGTTAGTCTGGGTCAACATCTATTAAGTCATGAAAGCAGAAGAAAAAATATGAAAGATGGTAAAGTCAAGGCTGTGATGGTCTATCCAATGGAACTGCAGACCATGGGTACGTGATAATCCAAAATACACAGCGTTAAAAGCAAAAATGTAGCAAGGGATCAGCGTATGGTCAGTGTTCTGTGTATGTACAAAATGTGTGTGTGCTTCAAGAGTTAGAAGGTGAAGCAAGAAATTGAAGCTTATTGTTTCTAGCTGTCTTGTTCCACTTACACCAGTTTTAACATAGTCTGAATCTAATATGTAGTGTGTGTGTTAGTCCTATCTTGCTTGATACTTCCTTCTCAGAAGTTTTATAAACATGTTACAGCAGAGGGCAGTAGGAACCTACCTCTGCTAGAAGTTGTTTTGTATCACAAGCATGTCAGTATGTGTTTTTCCCCTCCGCTCCTCGTCCCTGCTATGATGATATTGAAAGGCTAGATAAAGCTGATAGAGGGGAGTTGCCACGGATCTAGTGAGTGTGAGGTGTGTGCTCGTGGATACACTTCTAGCCATAGAATTGATTCTGTAGATTTGATGTATGCTCTGAGGGATTCGGGCCCAGGCTGATGGCTGTAACTGGGTAATTTCTACCTCCATTCAGAATCCTGTAGCAGCCGAAGGGAAACGATGTGCCGAACTGCATGGCTTACCCTGAAGCATGTTTTCCTGCTAGTTGCTGAAGTCTTTTAATCCTTTACTGAAATACTTGCCTTTAATTTCCCTGTATAATATCTAGGGTCAAAAGTACATGCATTTAGAGAAGCAAAAGACAATGTTGCAAGGCATCTTCAGCTGGGAACCGCTCAGATCCATCAGGTGATGTCAGCAGTGCCAGGATTACCTCCACTCTGTGCATCTCCTCTCCACTTGCTCTCAGCATCTTCGCTTGGGTTTGGCTGTCATTGCCTCCCATCAGTTCAAATTAGTGTTCCAGTACTGAAAGCCACCTCAGTAGGTCTGGGGGTTTCCCTCCCGTCCTGTTTTCGTTTCCTGGTGGGGGATATGCGTGTACGCCCTCTCCTCTGGCTCCGTGGGCTCGTGTCTCGGCAGCGCGCGCGCGCGTGCATGGTCGTCTCTGAGCCTAGCGCCGGTTCACAGCTGAGATCAGCAGCGGCTTTGGAACTTGCTCCCTCTCCTTCGACTGGAAGTAGCCTGGGTCTGCTGAGCTTCCAGAGAACATTGCACAGCTCAGCTTTCCCCCGCCCCCGGCTCCTCCAGGCGTGCGAGAGTGTGCGCGTGGGAAGGAGGGAGTTGTCATTGTGAAGAATTGTTCAGAAGTGGGGGATTTACTCACTTCCTGGTTTGCTGGTGAGGATCTGTCTTATGCTTTGCTACACCTAGGATGTATTTTTTCAACTTTTGTTTCTGATAACTGTAGTATGTGTACAGATGGACTTACTGAAAAATACCACCAATTGTACGGACTGCATAGGGGTGCTATGGACATGGCTGTCTATAGAAATTCTTAGCTCTTGCAGTTACTCACATTTGTTAAACTGAGATGCTACTGGGTAGGCTGGTTTATTTTTTTTGCCCTTTTCCTTCCTTTGCTTGTGTTATACTCGTAAAATAATCTTTGAATCTGGGACCCACATACCAGAATGATCTGCAAAGTGGGTTGCTTCTGAGACCAGACCCAGTCCCATCTGCAAAAGGATAAAGGCGCAGGCTACTCTCTGTATGGTTGCTCAGAGCTATTCAAGGATGGAAAATGTGAGAAGTAAGAGGTGAGCTGCAGCTTCCAAAAAAAAACAACCCAAAATCCAGCCAACCATATATCTTGTTCTGGTGTTCTTCTTTCCCTGTTATTGAGATCAGGCGCACACCAGATGAAGTCCCATTTTGGGTAGATGACTGTCTTGTGAGAAGAGCACCAAGAGAGGAGTCAGGGAAATTAATTATTAAAGGCTTCTACTTTGATAATGCCTGTAGTTTGTCATGTAGCATTGTCATTAGTCTAGCACTGCATAATTGCCACTCTGTGTTCAGCAGACCCCTTTGTGCCATGCTATTCTGCCACAGGGGCACCAGGGCACGCTTGGAGGCCTGTCTGCCTGCTTCTCTGAGAGTTGTGCCAAGGACACCCTAATACAGGAACTGTGCACGGAATATGCACCTCTCTAGTCTGTTTTCAAAGCTAAACATCTCTACAAAATTCCTTTTAGAAACCAGTTTCAGTGTGCATAGCTATAAAGATTAACCATAAAGATTATCCATAGTTTAACCAAACTGTGCTAACGAAAGCCCCCAAACTGACCACTTGACCAACTAGTGATGTGATTGCAAAATAGGAAGTAACTTAGTGATTGTTCCCTTAAAACATAAACATGTGGACAGACAAGTGTGTACTGAAGATATATTTAAGCCCAGATTTCATACTTGGACCTGAGGCAACAGCAAATGGCATAAAACAGACATGTACAGTTTTAAGAATTCCTTGAAAATGCTTTGTTTGGTATGTTATCGCTGTTTCACCATGAAATGTGAAGAATGCAAGTTGAAACGAACCTCTGTTCTCAGCCCAGCCTGTTGGGCAGATGGGTATCAAAAAGCTATTTTCTTCTTTGGGGCATCAGAAAACTGAATGATTCATCCTGTAAAACGTACTGGGGCTGTGAAGACAAAAAACACAGATGATTAAAGGGAATTTTTGCATTTAAATCTGGACTTGCTGCTTTGTCAATGTAGGTATTTTTGTGTGTGAATATTTGCACTGGCTCTGGTTCTTGTTTTTAGGGGAGACAAGAATCACTAAGGCTGTGGGGGAGAAGCTAAACCGCATTACTCTCATCTAATTCAGAGCACTGCATATGCTGTGTGGTACCCAGTAAGGTAATTCTTCTCTCATGAAGTCATGGTGCAGTGGTACGTTGCTTACCATGTTTAAGTAAATGCCACTTACTAGCAGAAAATAGTGAAAATAATCAGCTGCTCAAAGGGCAAGAGCAAAATTACTGAAGAAAGAATTGAAATTTTTTAGGCACCCAGGCTTGGTGCTGCAAGTTGCTGATTGAGTGAAATGGACGCTTTTCATGTGAGTGGACACATTTTGTTTAAAATTTAAAGGAAAGCTTTTGAAGCTTTTTTTAATTTGACAAGCCAAAAGCATTTCATTCCAATTATAATTGAACATGTTTTCATACAATGTAAGTCTTAACAAAGCACTTTGAAAGGTAATATCAGTATTTCGTTTTGTCTTTGTGTGTGTGTGTTAATTGTAAAGCAAATTGAGCATTTTCTTCTAGAGAGGGCTGAAAGTCTATTTTGAAGTGAGTGCTACTTGAAGTTGGTCAATATCTTACGCAGGTGTGAGGTTAGCACCCTGCATAGTTTGGAGGGATTGGACTGCAGGAGCAAGAATATAGGAAAAAAATATATATTCACCCTGAGGTGTCACCCTGCACAGCCTGCCTAGTCTAACCTTGCTCAGATGCTTAACAGATAGGTGCTTTAATGTGTTTAACTGTAGCTGATTTGGAACCAGAAGCTTGTTGGAAATGTTGAAAATCCTAGCATTGGGTCTTGGGACTCCATCATGATTGGAATTCCCCATGTTATGGAAGTCTTGACTTTTGATAAGTTCTTATTGATACGGAAATTTGAGGAAAGAATCAAGAAGGATCCAAGAAGTATGGGATTGATCCAAATGGGGGGAAAAACTTAACAGTGGAGCACCCCACAGTTGAGGACCAGATAATATGATGGTGTTAGCTTCATTATACATGCTTAGAATACAGTAACCTAGAGAAAATGATCCTATCCTTACAAAAGGAGAGAGGTGCTACATTACCTGATAGTCTCCTGGTTTCCAGTGTCTGAGATCCACAGTCAGCCCTCTTCAGGCTGGTAGGTGATGAAATAGGATGGGAAAAGCTGGAGTGTCTACCTGGTTCTTCCTATTGGGTAGGGAATTAAGAGGAATTTGGGTTCTGTCTGTCATTGTCATTATTCAGGGCCTAAACTGCTAAGAAGTAAACTGTCTGTCCTTGTTCACTCTGTGGTCTGCTCTTGGCAGGGTGCTGAAGCGTCACTGTAATGTTACTAGCAGGATTTGTGACAGCGTGATTGTAGCAGTGCCCACAAGAACAAGCATTCAGGCAGTATTTTGTCACACAGGTCACTTGAGTGTCCCTAATAAGAAGCTTGTAGTACATGGTTAAGAAAGTAGCAGTACACTTGCTTCTTTATATTCAACAGATGTTTCCCAAATTAAGCAGTAAACTCAGATCCACACCGTGAACTATGTTCCCTGGAGTAACATGCTCTGCTATCTCAGAATAGTTATGATTATTATAAATACCTATATTATATATACCTACTATATAAATACCTGGGTGCTCTGGGGATCGAGGGCTCATTGTTTCAGGGTGTGCAGAATATCGTCCAAGAGGGAGCACCTGATGTGAAGAGATTCAAGTTTAATGGAAAAGAGAGATGAAGGGAGCATTGCAATTTGCTTAAGTGATGTATTATCTCACTGGACTTTGCTTAACAAGCCTTATTCTGAAACACAGCTTTCACTTTGCCCCGTTTTCAAATTCTTTAAAAAATCCTTTTAGAAGAAATTAGGCAGAGGTTAATAGTAGCTTTACTTTGAAATCTGCTTATGCTTTACATAACATAAAAGCCTGCCTGTCTAGGTTAGATGTCTGCTTAGTTCTGTGCCACCTTGTGTGAACATAGCAAGTAAGATTCAGTTTAAAACAACAGCAGGTCAACTGAATTCCAGTTAATCCATGCCTTTCAACACACAAAAAGAAGGAAAAATAATCAGTGCAGAATAAGAATGATGATCAAATGATGAACTTCTCATGTAGTTTCACAGAGTTCAGACACACAGATGAGTCTAACCTGCTCATGCGGTGTGCACTTTGGGATGATTTCCCAGATTTCCCCTATTCCAACTGAGAGTTCGCCTCACTGGGGATGCTGCTGTGGCTAGCAGCCAGAGTTTGGGACATCTTCTAGCAGTTACAAGGAATGCTAGCTTTTCAAGTCAGTGCAGCTGGCCATGACAGGCTGTATAGATAGATGGTTCCAGGGTGATTTTTTTTTTTTTTTTTCAATAGCTGGGAAAGGAAAGCATTCCTGGGTTTGAGACCTGTCTCTAGCTCGGAATTAGTCAGCGCTCTGCCAGCAGGCAGCTCTGCGGGCCCTGCTGGCACACTGCTGTTATGCTCCCTGCTGCTGAGCTCTGCATCCTACCCCTCAGAGAGCGAGTGGGGTGCCCAGCCTCCATGGCCACAGAGGTTTTGGTCACACACATACCTCATTCAGAGCTGGCCTGGGTATTATGGCACAGCACCACATCGTGTGTGTGTGTTTGCAGTCAAAAATACATTAGCTTGCTGAGCTGCATGGCATATTCGTGCCTAGCTAGCTCCCTGCTTTCACTTCTAGAATTTTCTACTACTTTTGTTGTTGCTTTTCAGGTTTGCCTCTGGTCTCATAGGGATATCTGTGGCTTCATTTATTTCCTGCGGGGGAAAAAAAAGTGCTAGCTTGCATTCTCACTCAGGGAAAATCTAAAATATCACTGAGTCCAGGGTTTTCTGCCCTTCAGTTGGCCAATTCAGTAGCTTTTGGGTGAGGTCCTAAACTTGCTTCTGCTCTGTTTTCCTTCTGCTTTAACAGCACTTCATATATTTCTTCCCTTGTAATATTTCTCAGCCCTTGGTAGCACTTGAGAAAAGTTCCAGTTTAATACTGTACGTGGCTGCTGTTAATGTGCCAGTTACTGTCTTCCATCTCACTAAGGATGCTGAGAAAGAGATATCTGGAGATTTCTCCCTTTTTTCATATTTCAAATTCATATTTATTCTGACTCAGTTTGCAGTGTTTAGAAGGATCTTAGTTTGCATGACCTGGCTCATATCTGAGACAATTTGAATCAATTTAAGAGAAAGCTGTGTGTAAATGTTCTTCTATCATCTAACCCTATATCTGATACTTCCTTTTAGTCTGGTGGTGGTATGTCTAAAATGAAACAAACAGCAGCAATATCAGCAACTGAAATTAACCAAAGATTTGTGCTTTAGAGACCCAGGCAGCAGATTACTCTTACTTCACTTATTCTCTGTATGCCTATAGATTCTTTCTCCCCTCTCAGAATTTGTTCCTTTTCGTTTTATTGGCAATAGACGCTGTCATTACTGTCACATAGCAGAACTCAGCAATTTTTCAAGGACGCTTTGCTATATTGTGCTTTCTGTCCCAAGATGGAAGTCAAATGTGTTGGCAGAAACATAGCAGAACCCAGGAGATGCTTCCTCATGAAGAAATAAGATGCAGCCGGATGGGCTTGCAGAGCTGTTCTGGCTGAGTTCAGTGCTCAGTGGGCACCAGGAGCTGCTGCCTTTCATTGAGGTTTCCACGGGTGCTGTAGCTCCTGGTTCCCTGCACATGATTCACCATTTGTCCACACGGTTTGGTGTCTGAGTGTGGTGGGATGGCCCCAGCTGGCACCCAAAATCCCAGCCAGCCGCTTGCTCACTCCCCACCGCCTCAGTAGGACAGGGGAGAAAATAGGAAAAACAAGAATGAGAAAGCTCGTGGGTCAAGATGGAGACAGAGATCAGTTGCTGTTGGGGGTGGAACAGACTCCTAATCCTTCCCTCCCAACCCCTTCCCTTAGGGTCTGCCTTGTTTTCACCAGAGGCCGTGCTCAGTCCCTTCCACGGGGAGCATGGTTCCAGCATGGCAGTGCCTCTCTGCCTCTCTGCCGCTTCTTTCCTGTCAGGCTTCTGCTCTGGTGCAGGCCCTCCATGGCTTGCTGTGAATATCTCTTTCCCAAAACATTAATTAAGACAGGATTCAGTACTCCAAACACTGGTGGCCACCCTGGTTCCTGTTCCCCAGAGGTTGTGGCACGTGGAGCAGCAGCACCGGGAGCAGGCCCGAGGATGCCAGTGTCTGGGGAGCCCACACCTCTCTGGGCCTCCATGGTTGGAAGTGGAGGTGCTCAGCACTTTCCAGGATTAGGCTATCAATAGTAAACCATTTTAAATGTCTCAAAAGCAGTGCTGTGATGACAAGCCAAGTAATTAATTGCATTACTTTTAATAGACCCTTCAAATACTGCCAAGTCAGTGACATCTGCCACAGTGTGGTAATACCTTCAGGCAAGAACATTTTTAACGCAGCAATACCTCAAAAGGCAGTCTGCAGATAGGCTGGAAATGGCTGTGCAGGGGATAAAATATTTTAACAGACTGTTAAGCTCTCCTGCTTATTGCACAATCAAAAAAAAAAAAAGTCCATCCATCCACTTACTGATGGAAGATTTAATTAGGAGCTACTTCTAAAAACACAAAACCTGTCTGCCTAGGCTGCACTCTGCATTTCCTGGAGAGGAGGGCCAAGTACTCCTGCACCTTATTTGTGTTTGGTATCAGTATTGCTATTGCTCATTTTAGTATAGTTATCTTCGATACCCAGTGGTGAATCAAATCCAGGCAAGGCCTCATCCTTGGCTGATACAGCCAGGCTTGCCCCAGAGCAATTAAGCACACTGATTAGCAGCATCACAGTAAGTGGAGCTGGAGTTTTCATACAAGCACATATTTACTTGCTGCTCTTGTTCTCTTGGGGAAAAAATCAGAAGATGTTACTGAAATAGCTTGTTTATTGACCTTTTCTAATTTCTGTGTTCATAAAATAGTCTTGTTTATTAACAAGTCATCTTTAGCTGAGATGCACTGTGTTCCCTGAAACACTTTGTGCAGAATTTGTGAATTGAAGCTGGACAAACAGAGTATCAGGGAATTCATTTCAGAGGATATGATCTCATTACCACACTTACTATTCATCTCTTGAGATGGATAGATTTTGGCTGGCAGCTGCAACCTCAGAGATAAGTACATCTATATATTTGAAGGAAATGGAACCTTTTAAAAAAGGTATTTACTATTTCATTTTCATGCTTGTGTCAAGCCTCAGGGTTTAGATTAAAGGCCAGGCTTTATTCCTGTGTTAGTCCTTGTGCCTGGTCCACTCCTATTCAGTGGAGTTAAAGTGGAAATAAAGTGACCTAACTTGCAATCCTGCTCCAATGAATCTCAGGAGGGCTGACAGAAATGCAGCTTTCTACGGTCTTCATGACTCAAGCTCTCTTCAGGTCTTCGTGACTCTCCTGCTCTAAGAACTGTGTGCTGCAGTGGCAGCGCAGAGATGGGGGAGTTGGCTTTACATCTCAGAGGAGTGCCTAGGTTATTTTTTGGAGCTGCTCTGCCTCCCTGTTGTGAGCGCTGTGCATGTGGCAATGGCAAATCACAGATCCTGTGGTGCTTCAGAAATGGAAAGGAGGAGAGGGACAGAGTGCCGTGCCAGATGGAACTTTATTATTTAAAAATGTCAGCACTTTGAAAATAGTGGAAAAGATGCCTAAAACCAGCGTGGAAGATGGGAGGGTTGTTCAGTGGGTCTCTGTCATCTTTGTGGCATGGAAACAGCTGGCAATAGTGCTTCAGTGACTGGAAATCCCCATGGTCATTTCCAAGAGTCATTGATAGCTTACATGGAAATTGGGCAAGTAATTTTACAAAGGAGCACTTCCCAGTTGATTCCTTCTCTCTGTATGCTATTTCCTCAGTAAATGACTGTTTTGTTGCCAAAACTTACTTATTTGGCTGCATTGTTTGTACAATCTTCCTTTGCACATGATGTGCCCACACTTCAGAGACTTTCAGAGGACTCATGATTTCCCCTGACGTTAGCTAAGCCTTCTGGAGTTCAGTATCTGAAAAAGGAGGCTTGCTATGTTCCTTTGAAGCAGCAAGTGAAAAACCCAGCCTCCAGAGTTCAAAATCCAGAGCCAAAGCTAGGTCACAGCAACTCTGATGCAGTGAAGCATTTAGGTGGGTGAGTAGGCAATGTCAGTAACTCAGTTCCTTGGGGCTGTTCTGTATCAAGTTAAACGCGTCTGTCTGCTTTGCTGAGCTGCAGCTCGTGCCCCAGAAGCTCAGGTGAAATGAGAGATTGATGCCGAGGGGCCAAATCTCCCTGTGTGCTGATCTGTCTTCAGTCATGTCATAAGGTGAGCCTGACCCTTCAGCGTATGGGGGTTGAACCTACTGTTGTATTTACTTTAGATGAGGGGAGCCGACAAACTCACGTGAGAAGGGGAGTGGGCTTGTTAGGAGATACCTGTACAGATTAGGAATGGAGATCTGCAGCAAGTGCTCTGTTAAGGAAGTAAGGCCGTTTTGTGAAAGGACCCGAAAGTAGAAGTTCTGGGAAGAGACTTTGGGCTCAGCATGAAGTTGGGGGTGGTGAGCCTGCTGCTTTCGAAGCTGGCTCCTGGGGGCTGTGTAATGCTGCCTCCAAAGAATCCGAGGCTGTTTTTCTTGCCAGGAGGGAGGAAAAGGGATCAAGGAGGGAAAATGAGGTTAGTGAGATTTTTATTTTTTCATTGCTTGGATTTTGGTTCTGGAAGCTGTAGACCAACATTAAATCACCTTAGTTGGGTCATGACTGTATTGTAAAAGGATGTGGTAAGAATAAATCTGAATAATCCTCTGCTCGAGGAAAACTTACCTCAATTTGGTGTAGTAGTAGTAGGCTATGTGTTACCAACTCCAGCAGGTGTAGTCCCCTCACTCTGTCCTCACTGCTATGTGATATATCCAAAGTTATGGTAAGATCAGTGGGCACAAAAGTGCTTTTATGATGTAATGTGTAAGTTGCTTTCAAAAACAAAAAGTGACTTACCTTGAAATGCTGATCCAGTGCTGAGGTATTTTGTAATAAAAGAGCTTCTTCCAGGAGCTTTCATCTGATACAAACCTCACATGAACCTCCTACTTCTAGAACACAGCTGAAATGCTGTGATTGTCCTTAGGATAGAGTAACAGGGAATTAAGAACAAATTTGAGCCATCACATAACTCTGGAGGGCCGTTGGTGCATCTGTCAGAGGTTAGGAAGGACCAGAGCCTACAACAGCCACTGCTACAGGGAGTAGACTGGTAGGACTGTCTTCTCCTTTGCCTCCTGACTGGCTACCCACTGGGTTAGTTGAATGTGCTTAAAGACTTTTGGTGGTGGTTACTGGTTTGCTGAACCTGGCAAACACTTTCCCATCCCAGTTGCAGAAGACGGGACAAAATAGAGCTCTCATGTGAGATACGTGTGTGATATCAATGAATGTTTCCATTTATTTTCACTTTGGCAGCTGCAGGCCTACGGGTTATTCTGTAACCTAGATAATAGATCTGAATATTAAAACCTTTACTCAAAAAAGATCGCCTAATATAAAGTACAGATTTCAGTAAAACTACACAAGTTGGTTTTTGTAAGGGCTTATTGCAATGCCTGTTGGAATCCATGGAATTGTTTCAACTGACTTTGGTGACTACTGATGAGATGAAGTGTGCTATTTCATAAAAAAAACCTGGAGGAGAATAGTGATGTTGCTATATAAAGACTATGAACAAAAGCCATTACTCTCACTAGCATCAGTAAATGGGGGAAAAAGATTTTTTTCATAGTCTTTCTTAAAGAGAAAGAATATAAAGGTTAGGAAGAAAGAAAAGCCCTAGAGCAAAAAGAAATATGAGAATGAGTCAGAGCTTTCAGCAGGACCTGACTCTGGCTGGGGTTTTCATCTCTGAGCACAAAATGAGTACCGAATACTGAACAACTAGTGAAATCAAGACTTACATGCAAAATAACAAGTGGATGAATTTGGTATGCATGATGGCTTAATTTTTAAATCTGCAGAATAAAATGTGACAAACTTGCAAAAAAAAAAAAAAAAAAAAAAAGTCATCTTTGTTTCAGAACTAAGTACTCTGTGGGAGTTGCGGCACTGATTAACTTATAGCCTGTGGATTTCAAGGGCCCTTTTTTGAGAGTGACAATGAGAGAGTTTGATAATGAGGTTAAACTTCACATGGAAACCAGGTGATTCAAGAAAGCTGAACTGCACTATGATCTGCCCTCCTCAAGGTCACCGGGAACAGGTAGACCTGAGAGAAGAGCAGCAAGTGAAAGCCTGTTTTTCCTTGCCCTGATAGGGAGCAGGAAAGCAAACTTTGCCCCATGCATTTCAGTTTTTCTACACTGGCATTGCTTAGGCAAGGAAGGCACATAGAAATCTGTCATTTATTGGTAGCCTGCAAACTTTTATTGATGTGTTTTGCTGATGTGGCTCCTGAGTGCAGTGAGCTCCATATCTCTGCAGAGCCTCAGTGAAGTCAGGAAGTTCTGCACAAGTGTGGAAGTGCCCTGTGCAGAGATCTGTCATTGTAGGGTCTTAGCCACTGCATGAAGTAAGGATTATTTGCTGCATAACAAGCAGTTCTGTGTTTGAACATGTTTTGGCAATATGACAAAGCCTCAAAAAAATTTTTTTTTTTTTGCTCCCAACTGGAAGAGGTAATTGCTAAGAAGAAAAGAATGGGGCTACTGACTTTCTTGTATGTGTTACCTACTTAGCTGGCACATCTCCAAAATCAGCTGATATAGAGACAAATCTGCATTTTTGGAGAAAGCCGCAGGTAATCCAAATCATATACTTAGCTGTGCACTCCCACTCTGCTCTCAAATTCCTTTCTGAAGTGAGAAGGCACAAGGTACTTGAATACACTGTGGAGGAATAAATGCTGCAATAATTTAAAAGGGGGAAGAAAACCCACAAAGCATGCTGAGCTGCTATTTTCCAACTTGTTAGGTTTATTTTTTTTTTTTCTGAAGCTGTTGCATTGGTTTCCTCTGTTCCCTTCCATTCCTTTCTCTGCCTGTTGAAGGACAAAATGAGCCCTGCTGAAGAGAGAAGTCTATGTCTTAAGGCCTATTTTATGGATTGAAGTGGATCTTTATTTCTGCTTAGACTTTGTGCCAACCCTCTCCCAAGTTAATTTCATTCATTGAAAAAATACAGCTTCATTTCTCAGTTTGACACTTAAGTTTGGTTAACGTTCACTCCCAACTACTGTTTAGCTCAATGATAAAAGTTTTTCATTAACAGTCATTAACTGATTGTTTTCATTAACAGTCAGTGTTTGGATATATCATCTTTCGTTTCCCCTTTAGCTTTGTTTTATCCCACCTGTATTAGGTGTATGAGTTTGCCACTTCCCTTGCTAAATTCTTGTAATTTTTTTACCAAGCGCAGTGGTGTGTACATGTGACACAGCAGCATGGAGCTGCCAGGCACAGTATCAGGGTCCAAAAAAAAATATCCAGTTCCCTGCCTTTCTCTTAACCAGTATGGTGCCTTTTAGGCAGATCTTTAAATATTTCTTCTAGTTCTTTCCTTAAGTTACTTTAATAAGTAGTGAAGAAAGTGCTTGTTCCTAGCGAGGCAGCAAGCTTTTGGCGGAAGCAGAAAATCCCCCATGGGCACTGGGGGCTTTCTCTTATCAGTGGGCCTAGGACCTTCTCCTCAAAAGCACACAGCACACACATACTCAAATAGTATTTGAGTTTCTTCCTTATTGTCTAGTCCAGACACTACTTCCTGGCAGCTCAAGGTCAAAAACTGGAATGCAGTTTGTAGCCAAGATCCAAACTGAGAAAAACCAACGGGTCTTCTGTGCAGGAAATGTGAAATGCTGCGTGTTTCCTTCCCAAAGTATAAATAATTATTTCGGTGACCCCAGTTGCATGATCTCCTTTAAGTGCTACAAATAATAGTTTTCAGAGCAAGCGAGGAGATGGTAACTTTCTGGGGAGTGTGGGTAGGCAGGGCTCTACGACTGACAGGAGGGGCACTTGGGGAAGGCTGGTAAAAGCTACCCTTCAAAGCTCGTGGTAGCAGCCTTTTCACCTGCAGAAGCTCCTGCTTTTCTGAAGCAAGTCTGGAAGCATGTTATTACAGTAAATACAGGGTTCTGATAGTGGTGCCAAGCTGATAATCCTGGAAGCGAAAGCTCCTGGCCTACCCCAAAAACCTAGCACAGTGCCAGTGGCAGCAGTGCTCACGTCCCTGCCCTGGCCCCTTCGCCGTGCGGGAGGGCAGCGCGAGGTCCCTGCTGCCAGCAGCGGGGTATTGACGGGCTGCCTCTCAGCATAGCTGGCATGCTGATGCTGCCCAGATCCCGGCCCGTGTTGCCTCCGTGCACAGCGAAAGGGAGCTTTCAGCAACCCTTACAAACGTGCGCAACTGTCGTGCGAACGCATTTGTTTCCAGCCGGGATCCTGGTAAGCAGCGAGGCTCGGGAGCGGGGCCTGACCTTCGATCATCAGCTCTCAGCTTGGCCCGCTGCCTCGCCGGGGGGAGGAAGGGAAAGTTCTTCCTTCTGAGCGCCAACTTCGTGTCAGTGCCTTCTGTTAACATTTAGTTTGTTTAGCTGAAAACACGCAGCTTCGAAGCTCCCTTTGGCTCCTTTTCCCAATGACACTGGTAGCTCAGAAGGTCCAATTTAGCCCGCATCCAAGCCGCACGTGGCTTCCATTTTGAAGGATAACGCGGCTGCCACGGTTCTGAGATGGCCCGACGCCTCGCTTTCCCTCATTCCACCTCAGGACTACCTTGGGATTTTCCTTAAGGCTACCCAAGTCAACTTCTCCTCTTCAGATCTTCCTTGGCTCCCCTGTTTAGGGACAAATCTCTTCTGGGATGCTGCCTGAGTGCCCCAGCCATGCTTCCCAGGGGCTGGAGAGGTAAGAGTGAGCGGCCCCGCTCCTCGCTGCATCCTTCTGCACTCTGTGGGCAGCCAACAGTGCCACGGCCCTTGGGCTTGCAGCTCGTCCCAGACACGTTCCTGTCCATCCTCCCCGGGTGCTGCTTCTGATCACTTTTCGTGGCAGGAGGGTCAGCTGACACCTGTTCAAATCTGGGTTTTAGATTGCCGTCTGCTATATGACCTGGTTCCTCCGGTGACTTTGGAGTAACTCTTGCAACCTGAGCCGGACTACATGCTTTCCCCTGAAATTGCTCTGATTATCCGAAGCCCCTTCAGCCCGTGTTACAGTAAGGGGTTCGTTATTACCAGGAACAATAGCAGATAAGTATCTTTGGCTTCTACCACACCCCAAACCAAAACAGAAACTTCACTAACACTTGGTAAGGCAAGGTTAAAAAAGGAACTGCAGAAAGAAGAGCAAAGAGGTCGCAAAGTTTAAAGGAAGTAGATATAAACTCAACACAAAAAAAAAAAAATAAAATAAATGAATGTATCTGAGGAGGAAACCTAAATCCATGGTGGCAGCTGCCCACTTTGAACTGCGTTTTTTCATGGTGTGCTGCACCATTACATAGTAGGTTAAATATCCACAATATAAGATCAATGGCCCATCCAGGCATGTGCTAATTTCACACTATTCCATTGTTAATAGCCAAGATTTAATGGGAATAACTCTTGTTGGTGTCCAGTCCCCTAGACAATTTTTTAGATCACTTTGATCTGCCTTGTTAGATGATCTCTTGATTCTGGTGATTTTCTTGTTGGAAAATTAGTCTCATCTTTATATACTACGAGTTGCATGCTGCTGTTCCTGAAACTGAAGCAGAGGAGGAGAACACCAACGTTTTCTGGTGTTTGACAAGGTCCATGCAAGTAGATGTGCAAAAGGAGGGGAAGAAATAAATCTGTGTGTGGGTTGAACTCAGTTCTGGGATGAGTTTAAAAATGTAAATATCTTGCAATTTTATTTATTTATTTATTTATTTTTGCTATCCCTCATAATGCTATGCATTGAATCTGCTTTGTTGTAACACGTCAGGAGTCACTGTGTGTTTTGCCTGAGCCAGGGCTTCTTTGGAACCCTATACTTGTGTTTTCAGTTCACGCATCACTGCTGTATGGTTTTCTAGAGAAGGTCAAAAAGAAGCACTGCTGTGGGTTTTTTTGTTGTTGTTGGTGGTGTTTTTTGTTTGTTTGTTTGTTTTTTAAGTATACCTAAAGGATAATTTGTTTTGCAGCTGTGAGTAGAAACTTGTGAAGGATACCTGCCTGGCAATCTTGCTGCCTTTGTGGTCCTCTGGATTTCACAACTCCTTTGGGAGTGCTCCCAATAACAATCTACTTGGTTGTGCTCTAGGAAACATTAGAACAAGCACCTTTGCCACACACCCATTGCTAGTTCTGGAGATTTGATGTGCCACAGCAACTATGCCGTGAGGGTAGGAAATCCTGATACTGAAAAGAGGAAAATTGAAGAAGGACATTCAAACTCTGGATTTAGAAACATGTTAGTAGTAGGTCAGTGTACCTGTTGGTATCTGAGTGACAGATTTCTGTACTCTGATGAATTCACATTTCAAATCTAAGCTCACACTGATATTGCTCAGTAGCCCGTGAGGTTTCTTTATGGGGCCAAATCTCAGCCGTGTGCCACCCTTGCTTGAGTGCAGTTTCTGATTGGAGGCTCGGGTCTGGCCTGGGTTTTGATGGCTTATGTGATGGTGAGGTTCTGGACTGAAAATCTCTTCTTTTTCAGCAGGTAAGTGTATTTTGAAGGCCTCCAGCAAGCATTTAACAAGCCTCTGCTAGAATGAGCACCAACAGATTGTAAACTGCAAAGTGCAAGGTAATTGAATCTGGTCTCTGGCTTTTACCCAGTATAGTAATTGGAAATTGCCTCTCTTCTAACTATATGCCATTCCTAGGATTGTTCCTTCTTGAAACTCCGATCTGATCATTTTTAGAAACAGAATAACGTGAGGTAAGAAGTGGTTTACAGTCCCCTTGGTACTGGTGGAGAACAGCAAAGTGGAGACTCTGGTATACTTCCTGCTGTGTCATTGGTATTACACTAAGTCCTGGACAGTAATTAACAGCTTAGCAAACATGAACTCAGTCCTTTGAATAGCCACGGCCTGAAGCCCAAATATCAGTGCTCTGTTCCAGGTCAAAACAGATGACCTACGGAAGGGCTGGGTGGAAGCGGTCCCAGTTTGCTCTTGGCAGCGGGCTGCAGAGTGCCGCCGCAGCCACCCCTCCAGACAGGGCAACATTGGCCTGGCTGTACTCCCTGCGCTGCCTTGGTCACGGACGTAGTCTGAGCGCTGTCCTGTGAAGTGGCCGAGCAGTCCTGTGGACAGTGCGAGGGGTCTAAAAGTTTTGTTCAGCCTCAGAAATATTAGTTCCCTAATTCTTCATTCCAACGGTGCTAGGAGGTACGGTTTGAACTTAAGGAAACAAGCCTAGACCCGAATCTGTCTTTTGTTATGTTGCAAACTTGCTGATTAGGGAATGCACTCTTTTTCCTCCTGTCTTCCTTTTCTATTTCAATTTTTTTAATTTTAATTTTTATTATTTTTATCTTATTTTATTACTTACTGAGTTGAATGTTTATGACTGAGACATTAGTTGCCTAGGCATTACTAAAGGCTGTGTAGAAAGTCACAAACAAATCTGAGTCCTGGAATCTATTGGAGCAGCTTAGAGCTCTGCCTATTTAGTCTCATCAGGAAGACCAAGAGTTGATTTGCTTAATATACAGTACTTTCATGGTAATACTGTATTGGTCACACACACACACACACACAAATTAAATTGAATAGCACAGGAGAATGTGTGGCAAAGTGGTGAACAGCTCAGCCATCTGGAAATTGAGGCGAAGCCAAGCTCAAATGAGAAATTTTGCCATCATATATTGGAAAAGAAAAACCTCCTAAGGAACGATACTTCATATACTCTCCTTAAGACAAGACTGAATAACTTTTCAAAAGATGCATTGTAGCCAACTGTTTAGTTAAATAGGTAGTTATTTAGCTCTGTGCAGGATTCCTAAGTGAAATTAACAGGTTAGTAATATGTAGGAGACTAGAACAGGTGATTGTAATACTCCTTGCTTGTCTTAAACTCTGTGAATCTATAACTGCATGTGCCAGGTGAGAGGATACTCAAGACTGTGTCTAGGTCTAGGCCAACAGACTTAAAAACGCCTAGGAACCTGCTGTCATATCCTGTGGGCCTCCTTCCACATGTACCTATACGCTTCCCATGGTGGAAAGAAACATTCCCAGTACTCTTAGGTGATGATGCCTAGTAGGAGTTGATTATCACCTTCTCTTTAAAAATGGCGGTCTTGTTGTTGCCCTTCTTGATGAGAAGAGGACATAGCACCACTTCTCTTGTTGTGTGTAGTAGGAAACATCCTGATGATCAGATGTTTTGGAGGATCATCGTGGAAGAAGCTGACTAGCACCTCCTATTCCAAAGGCTGAGTCTCTTTTGTAGTTTCTGAGTAGTTCAAATCTGCCATCCACCTGTTCTGTCTGCCAGTCAAGATGGTCATGTTCTCAACTTTCCGTTTTATGGTCAGGGAAGTACATGAGAATTTGGACTGCGAAGAAAACCAGTACCTGCAACTGTAGGGCACCAAGATGTGGTTACAAGTTGGGCTTCAGTTTCATATTTCTTATTCTGCGTAACTATTTGGACTTGCTATGGCATTTTGGTCAGTGTTATTCCTTCGTGAAATCCATATGCTGATATCTTCTTACCTTAAAAATGTATCTTGATGTAAGTTCCCCAAATATCCAGTGCTTCCCTCACTCCCAACTTTTAAAGGAAATACAGCTCGAGCATGTATGTGGGCTGAGCAGTGGTGTTTGGGAGACTGGGAATCGTGGAGAAATGAGATGGGATTATGTGCATGTTGCCCATTGCTTTCATTATTTCAGCTAAAGTTTGCTGTGCAGTATCTCTAACAGTTGGGTGGCTTCAGTAAGGCACCTGAAACTAGAGACCACATTTAAATTGAATCCTTAATAAACACCAGATAAATAACATTAGTATGAGGGATTAAAGGAAGAGTATTGTAGGAATTTAAGGTCATGAGGTTGATGGCTCTTCTTACAATGTTCTTTTGAACATGTGACTAAATCCCACTGTTTACCCTGCAGTATTACTTACTCTGCCATGCCAAGGCAGTTGTCAGTTTTGGAAGAGGTAGCAGTTTCACATATGTACCATATTTTAAGTATGATTGATTGGTTTAAAGTAATGAGAGTTTTAGATACAGCTACGTAATTCTGCTAACTAATAAATATACCTAGCGCTAACCTCATTGTGGCTGCTTGGGAATATCTGCAGACACATTGTGAAGGATTCCCCAGTTTTTTAATTTTAATTTTTATTTTTCCCATGCTAAATGTTAATGCTGGTGTACTCCTTTCTCTGGTAAAGGTAGAAGTGGCATTGGTCCTCTGTTTCTAGGACATCAATGTGATGCCTGCACAATTCTACCTCAAAATTCACACCCCAGCTTCACCCAGTGGATGCTGAAATAAATTATTTAGACTTATTTTTGAAAGTTCCCTCTGGCCATATAAAGTAGGTTCAACTGGAAAGTGTTTTCCTTGATCAAATTTTTCTACTAGCATTTAATCCATGATTTTTTGTGCTGAAGGCACTTGGATAGGACATATCCTTCCAAGTATTTTTTTGTGTTAAGGTTTTTAAAACATATCTGTTTAACAAGTGTCCGATGAACGTGTTCGTTGCTGCTCCTGTGGCAGAGCAACATTGTGATGTTTCTACAGAAAGGCAGACTGCAAGCAATTTGGACCTGAGAAGCAGTTAGCAATGTGTGGCACACAAGTCAGGGGCTCTGCTGTGAATTCCTCTACAAATCTGTTATGTGATCCTGAGGAAGTCACAGTGCCTGTCCATGCCTGCCTCTTCCCCATGTCTCATTTGCTGACAGTACTCTACTTAACGGGTTTCCTTTGAAACGTAGTAAATAGAGCGTTTTAGAGTCCAAGAGTGTAAGTCTTTCAAGTCAGTTTACGGATATACCATTCTAGTTGGATTGGATAAAACACACAAAGAAAAATTTGGTCTTCACCTGTTGGTGCAACACATCCTGAGCTAGACTTTCACAGGTATTGCCTTCTGCACAAACAAGCTGCAGACATATAACCCTACGAGGGTATTTGCTCAACAACATGCACAAAATCCAGCTCACTGTTCCCAGGAATGGAATTCAGTGTGTCCTGATCAAGAGCAGCAAGCACATTTAAACTGACAATTGCAAATTACCATGATAGTATAAAATGTTGCATCTTACAGGAAGAAAACAACAACATCAAAACACAAAACTCCCACATTCAATGGTGATACCACACACCAAAATATTTCTTAGCAGGTTACTGACCAATTCCGCTCAGCAAGTTAATTTAGAAGTACTGTTTGTTTATACCTTCCATTTGTCTGCATGGTAGGAGGCAATAACAGTTTCATTTTGACTGACTACACCATATACTTTGTGCTGCAAAGAGGCAATTGTTCAATTTGATAAATTTCTCTCTCAAAAAAAAAAAAAAAAGTTACTGAGTGCTGCTTCAAAAAAGCAGAACATTGCTTTTCCTCAAGTTTAATTATAGACGCTGTTTATCTGCTGAGATCTCCCCAAAGCCAAGCTTTCCTAATAATATATAAAAATTCTGCTCAGTATCCATGCCCTACATGTATATCTGTAAATGTGAGTGCAAAGACCCATCTTCCTTGTGTAAGCTGATATGAAATATGGTCGCCAGCATACCTACATGCCAGCAGTCTGTGCAATGGAGGCAAAGGAGTGATAGCTGTCTCACTTCCCTTGTAAATCCTCAGCTGAGGTGGCATGCACTACGTAAGTCTTTATCTAGATAATATATGCAGACTGTACCAGAGACAGCACAAAGAGTTGCATCTACAAAATGTATCTTACAGGGATTTTGGTGGGGAAGGAAACACCTGAACAGTTTAGTAGGTCTGGAATCAAATATATGGCAATTGAGATATTTTTCAAGCGGTGCTGTAGTATTTGCTTCCTTTTGACAATGTGGCTGGATCATGTCCATGCCCATCTTTCGGACACAGCACTGTCCTGCTGAGCATCACAGATTGTCCTAACGAGGTCCCAATGCACAGCTCCTGTTTCACTAGGCTCTGCCATGCCGTAACAGGTGATGGACTCTTCTGGCTGTGATATCTTCTGTCTTCTAATCAGTGCTGTACCACTAAGCAAAAAGAAATACAATATTCTTAGGGAGGAAGAGAGTGAGTGAAGAGCTCTCCTTATTTCTCAATGACCCTAGCACACATGCAGGGATGCAGACACCTGGATTTGGTCCACGCTCTCCTTTTTGTGGTATCCCATACACTACAACTGGCCCAGCAGCTAACAGAGAAGGGGGAATCTCTTTGCAGATATCAGATCCCACTTTTAGAAATTAGCATCAAGTCTTGTTTCTGTACCAAGCAGCTCCTGAATAGAAGCAGCTATCTCGCTACTCCCACCTGTGGATCTCATATTATGGAGCTAGGTACAGATTTCTTTAATGGTCTCTTTAAATGCAAAAGCCAAGTGCTGGATCTCCTGCAAAGTTTTTGGTAGGTCAGATTTAATTTTCCAGGTGGGATTTGGCCAAGACACGTAAACTGTTGTAAATATTGCAATGAACGCTTTAAGACTTTAAAATGGCCTTTAAATAGTATCTATAAAGCTCTATTTTTAGTCTCAGATAAATACCTGTGCATGGTGCCCCTACCATTTAGCAGCAGTGGTTAAGTATTGTCTCAGAAATGTTACTGTTGCATCATCTCAGCTCAGCTGCAACATCAGGTTAAACGAGGAGGGAAGCAAAGCTTCCTGTACATTTTCTGCAGCTGATATTTTATAAGCATTACAACGATGAAATAAACAGGGGTGGAGGGTGGGTGTCAGAAATAAGCATAGCTGTAAGCCTGTTTTCTGTGTGCATTTTAATAGAGATCACCCACCATCCTGCAGCCTGCGTGTGGCTTAGTAATAGCCTCTGCTGTGCTGTGCTGGCCAGGGCTCATCACTTGCTGCACGCTTGGTGTTAAAGGCTGGGCCCTGCTTCATTACAGAGTGTCTTAACCTTGCTTTGCCCTTCTATCCAACAACAGCTGCTTTGTTTCCTTGTGCTAGCAGTCAAACATCACAAATTCCTCCTCTGCAAAGCCATTAAAAGAGAACCAACACCACCCCAAGTGGTTTCAGAACTAACTGATTTAGATGCTGGAGTCTGTTGCAAGGCCAAAAATAACTCCCCATTTCTTTCTCCTTCATTGGTGAAAGGAGGAGAGAAAGTGGCCAATGACAGAGACACAAATTCCCCGTAGGCATCAGAGACAAATCTATTTCATAGCAGGAGAAAAAAAAAAAATAATGCTCTTGAAAAATGTTTCTTTGCTCGGGCCAATAGATACAGAACTGCTGCATGTAATTTTGCTGAACCGATGGTATCACTTGAATGGCTCACGGACTACACAAAATGCATTACATAATTGTATTTTTAAACACTGTCCCCAGCTGTGCTGATGCACATAAAAGCTGTGTTTACAAAGGACTCTGCACATGTAATTATTTTGTGGCACTAGCTCCGTGCATTTCCTTGATGGATGCTCCGTGGTGCATAAAATTGTAGCTTTTATCAAAGGTTCTTGAATATATTCTTTGGCTGTTTCAGCTTTAAACACCCCATTGTCCCTGCATGGGTGCACAGGACTGATTCCTGGGAGGGCGAAATTGCAGCATCTGAGGGAACACCTCCCTGTCCTCTGGGAGCAGCCAGGGGGGAGCACGGTGAGTGTTGGAGGTAGGGCACCTGGGTCACTGGGAGCGTGCCCAGCAGCAGAGCTGGCTGCTCCTCTCAGGATGGAGCACCAGCTCCCCTCCGATTCGACCTGCATCTCTTCATCCTGGCCTAATTAATGCTGCACCGACCCAGCCACTGGGCAGCACGGGGCTGCAGGTGCAAAGTCAAACAGTGTGTGGCCCAGGATATCAGGCGGCTCAGAGCAGCTTTGATTTATAGCCCCTCCTGTCTCTATACAGTGAGCTCTCAGCATTTCACTGTGAGGGCTCCCTCAGCTGTTCTCCACCCAGTTGTGAAAGACTGAGCATTTCTTCATCCATACAACGCAGTAGCTGATGTGTAGGACCCAGCAAAGAGGACAGGGGGACGTTTATCTTAGGTCTGTTCCAGTATTCTTGAGTATTAATATCACTGTGAAAACCTAGATGCTGGAAGGATGGGTACACATCACGGTCCAAGAGATTTGCCTGCCAAGCAATAATGCTTGGAAATAAATAAAGGCAAAAAGTAATACCACATCCTGAGCATCAGTTTCAAAGTGATGGAATAGCCGCATCGCTGCTAGCTACCTTTTTATTACTATTACTGCAAGGAACTGGCGGATTTTTCTTGTCAATAAGCAAAATGGTTTGGCACCGTACCTCTTCTCCCTGCCTAGCCTTGGACGTGAGACTCCGCAAAGGAAATGCTGATTTTGTTGTGAGCCAGCTCTAATGGCAGGTGCTTGGTTGGAAGTCAGGCCTGCTTGCTGGTCGCAGGTAGTTTGAATTCCTCTGCCCCCATTCCTGGCCCTTTTCAGCTCTGCATGGGGCTGTGGGAGCTGGATGCCCATGCTTTCCAAAGGACAGTTGCACAACGTAAAGCAGTCACTGCTCACTGCCAGTGGCGAATGAATTATTCCACAGCAAATGGCCTGACTGCTGGTAAACCAAATTTTCCACCCTCACATGAATGTGGTCTTTTCCCGTCATGGAAACTGTTCAGCTACGGATGTCCTCAGCATTCCCCCTGTCTGGCATGTGAAGTTTACATACCAGCTTCAAAGCTGCTCTTGCGTTTTGCACCAAAGGGTCAGGCAATGGGAGAGGAATCTCTGGAGTGGAAAAAATGTGGAACTGCAGAAGTTTATTGTATGTTCATTTGCATAGTCTGCCTTCGTGATAAATCACACCTCTAAGTAAACTGGTACTTAAAAAAGAGTCCTCGGATAACCTGCTCGGAGCCTGAGCCACCAGAGGTGCTGCCTCTTTTGAAAGCAGGCGAAGCTACCAGGAACAGTGCAAGGGAAACACTTCTGGAGTAAGCACCCCTTTGTATTGTTTGTATGGCTGCATATCCTGCTTCTGGGTTGCAAGTTGGTGTTTTATTAGAGGATAAAACGTCTTGTACGTATGAAAGCAGCGTGCATTTTTCACTGGGTAAGGTATATTTCTTACTA
Organism: Netta rufina; assembly: GCF_964035555.1. NCBI lineage: Eukaryota > Metazoa > Chordata > Aves > Anseriformes > Anatidae > Netta > Netta rufina. Next base: position 38,553,999 of record NC_140125.1, read on the forward strand.
AAGCATGAGTGTATTATTTTCTAAAAGGGCTTATTTCCTTCTACTCCCTTTATCTTCCTCTAGAGAGCCTCGCTGAGAGTCTATCAGCCATCTAGGCCAAATATGTTTTTCAAATATGTGATCATCTAATACAAATCAGCATAATTCCGTGTGCCTTCACAGAGCTGTCACTTAAGCCAGCGGAGGATCTAACTCCTTGGTACTTTATGTAACATAGATAAACCCCCAAATTTGTGATTAGAGGAGAAATATATCTAGGTATAACGTGCTTATATCATTACTCCGCCACACTAGCTGCAGTTTCTTGCTGCAGAGACTTGTGCAAGACGCCTGGGTTTATCTTCAGGGCATTTGGAGATAATAGCTGCCTGCCTTTTGCAAAATGTTATTGCTACATGCAGGCAAAAGTAAGAATCCCCGCTGAAGTTAACACAAGTTTCACAGTTCAGCAGGAAGAAAACAGACGTCTTCAGGCTGCTGTCTGAGCCCCGACCGTTGCCCTTTTGTAGCTCTGAGTCACCCGAGGCTTCTGTTTCCAAAAGCAAGATAAAGTTTTGAGGAGTCAAAGTTCAGTGTAAGTGATGTCAGGGCTATAGGTCCCGTCTTTGCTGCAGCGAGGCCCTCTAGGAAATGCCCGATAAAGCCTAGAAGGAAATGGGACTGACTTCACAGATTTCTGGAGCGCTGTACTTCGATTCCAGCTATCGTGCTAACTCAGAGAGGCATTTTCTTTTCTAATTTCACAAAGCTCTATCGCTATATTATCTGAGCAGCTAAGTACTCCGCTTATGTAAGTCGAACATAATGGGATGTCTGCGAAACTTTGCTGCTTACAGCCCTGGAAATTTCTGCACTGCTATTTAACGGTGACTCAGCTGCAGATCTCCCGTATGATCGCGGAGAACACGTGCTGGGGTGGGATTTCCATCCTCCAAAGGAGCATAGGAGCGTGGTCCTCAGTGGTTCTCGGAGATGGCTGTGGCCCTGCTCTCCTCCTGTGCTCTGAGAAATCTCTGACGGCCGATCGGCGGATGCTCGCTATCAGGCGTTTCGGTTCTGGCCTTCTAGGAATGTTTGCCTCATGTTCTCAGAGCAATCCGCCTCCTGCTTTACCCAGCAGGAGAATCTGCCTGTTGCACCAGATAGCAACCTCAACGTGTGTTTCCAAAGTCTTCTGGAGGATATTTTTGGCCCCATAGGTGGCACTTTAAGGAAAATTTGACTAAGTGCTCTTTTATGACATGTAGGTTCATAGCGCACTGCTAACCGTGTGCCCAGGCATAGTACATGCAGCTACATGGCAAGGTTTACTGCCCGGTGGGAGTGAAAAACACGTGTTTTGAATAGGTGTGCATTGGGGAAAAAAGTGTTAAACTTCAAAGGCACAGGCTTGGGGCCTTTATTTGTTTTCTTTGTTCTCTCTTGGTCTTGAATGAGGTTCATCACCATATCCAGTGGTCTTTAATTGCGACAACCTGGGCTTGGAAGAGCTGCCTGCACTTTGCTGTGGAGATGGCAGCGAGGAGATAAAATGCAGAGGAGCTGGTTTGGCCTGGCCACCACAGGCTGCATCACAGGGTGACTGGCAGGTCCCTGAGAAGTGTTACTGACAGCCAGATTTTATCTAGGCAGCGGTAAGAGCTTGTGAAACTGGATGGCTCAAGGAATGACTGATGAAGGCTTTATGATGAAACTTTTGTCTAAACCATGTCAACTGTGACTGAAAACTATAACTGAGGGGTTATTTCAGAGTCTAGGGTGAGTGAGCAGGTGCCCCGAGTCCAGCTTATTGCAGAGATGTCTTCAGTGTAAAATCCACCGGCTCAGTTTGCACCATTTAACATCAGTGGGGGCAACCACAAACGGTGATGTGGCACGGTGATGAACCGTGCTCTGACCCCTCAAGTGGCTCCCCCGATTTAGAGCTCGGCCATTTAATGAGGCGTTATGACGATATTGCCGTTACTTTGTGTTTTTCTCCTCTGTAGATAAATCATCGCAGTCAGGTGTATACACGCAGCTGCGTTTTGTGTGCTCACGCAGAAACGCAGGCTCCAGTTCTCTCAGGAGCAGTCCCAGCGGCCCAACTGGGACTGCATTATTAACAGAGACGTAATAATATGTAGGTGGGCCTCCTGTGCAAATGGCATGGGGATTCCCCCTACGTGATTCTCATTTCTGACTCCAAAATATCCTCCTTCCGCTGCTTGTCCCTGTCCCTGGGATTTATGATGCTTCGGGGGTGTCTCTGCTTTTCTTGTGACACTGGTAGCTCCTGCACAATCCCAAACCGTTGGTTACCCACTTAAGTCAATGTGGAGGTTTCCCCTACTGCATTGACTCAGTAGCACTCCATGAAATTTCCCTACTGCCTGATTCTGCCAATGATCACGTCCTAGTTTTTGTAAAGCAATGTCCGATTTCCCCATCTCTGCCAAAAAACGATTACCCATGAAAAAGAACAAGCTCCACCTTTAGGGCAGGGTTGCAAATGCAGCAGGATGTACTCAGGGGTAGGCAGGGGACATTTGCCAGCTTTGTTCCAGGGAGTCAGGAGCCAAGATGGGGACTGGGGCAGTCAGAGTTTCAGCCTTGGCTCTGGTAACGATTTTCTGCATGGCCTCTTGTAAGCTCTTTCGTGTCTCCACCTTGTTTTGCCCAAGCCTAAAATGGAGCTCAAAATCGTCACTTTTCTAACACCTCCCCCTCCCCACACACACAGAGTTGTGAGCAGGTTTAATGTTTATCTCAGAGGCTTTGAACAGCATCATCCATCCAGGGAATGCATACAGGCATTCAGACCCCAGAATGAGCTTTATAAAATCATCAGGAAATAAAATGGCATCTATATTAATCATAAATCTGGGATTGGAACAGAATACTTGGTTAACAAACCTGCAAAACAAGCTTTGTTTCATTGGCTTGAGCTGCTTTACAGCTCTGTTTGTGTATGTGGAAGTGATGTTCAGTCTTTTTAAATGAGTCACAGGACTGGAAGAACAAAAATATTGGATGGTAACATATAGCAGCAAAACAATTACTCTTTTCATTCTGACAAGCACAATAACCAGAATAGCTAGTTAGAGCTAAAGGTCTAGGCAGATAGTTTCTTTCAACGTACCAGGGATTTTAGATCTGCTCGCAAGACAGGGAAACAGCACTGAAATGTTATAGCAATAAAAGACAACGTTAGATCAAACAATAAAAACAAGCATGCCCATTAGGATACAAGTATTTACAGGTAGGAAGGCTCTCCTGGTCAGTGGCTCCATGCAGTATGCTCGCACAGCACAGCCTCGTCTAGCAGCTTTCTGTACCTTTATCCAGAGGAGAGTCTTTTCCACCCTGCTTGCTGCATTGCACCACTGATTTAGTGAAGACATCATCCTCATAAGGATGCTCTTCTAACTCACCTCTGAAATCCGCTTGCTTTTCTCCTCTGACAATTAGGTTTAAATGTGCTGCAGCAAAGTACTCATCCTTAGCAGTCGTATAGCTTTTTAAGTGATAAACTGCATTAGCAAATTCCTTATTAGATAATCTATCAAATGAGGTCATACATAATTTTAGCAGTCTCATCTTGATTTATAACGTGATCGCAGCAAATTACGCATACACAAAGCAGCACGCTGGCTGTCAGAGTCAGGTATTGTCACCCTGCTAAAAAAAGTAGTTCCCAGGCCAGCCCAGTGGCCTACTGGTAGCACTCCCTATTGCCAGGGCGAGACCCGGTTTGCCTTACAGCCCTCGAGCTCACCCCCAGCTCTCCTTCAGACTGATGGGAGGCAGAGGCAGGAGCCTAAAGCCTTGCTTTGCACCTCCAAGCAGTAATCCTTCCTGGTGTTTCTTCTCGTGGCTTTTCCATGCTCCCCTTAGCAGGGGTACTTCAAAGAGCAAGCTTCTGTATGGGTCTGTGGGGCGCTGATGTACTCCCTGCACCCCTTCTGTTTCCTCAAGGGAACAAAAGGTTGGCAGGAGCATCAGGCAGTGCTGTGCATGGGGGTATCGGAGGCTGTGCCCTGCTGCAGGCTGCTTGCACTGCTGAAGGCTTGCTCAAGGAGGCAGTGCTCCAGCTGTGGCACAAAGCCGTGCCACTGGTCTCATGAGAGGCCCAAGGTATGAAATTTGGGGAAATTAGGGGGTGTTTTAGGCATAAATGCTGTTTCTGAATGGCGCTTTGCTACTGCTGTAGTGCCTCTGTCACTGCAGTTAAATTGCTCCTGGGATCAGGAAGGGACGTGATCCCTATCCCCCAGCTTCAAACTTCTTCTGCAAACGTTATTTCATCCCCGGAGATTTATCTGTAACTGCCATAGGGGGGAGCTGCAATAAATTATCTGGTCTTGCCTTTCTCTTCACCTGCTCTCACCTCGCATTGGTATTTCTAGGGTCTGAGCGGCACGAAGTGTCGAGAGTGCATGTCATCTGCGTGTCTCTGAGTAACTTATGTCCATCCCACTGTTCCTATGGCCAAGCCCTGCCCAGGAAGGACAAAGCAGGAGAAAGCAGGATTTATTCCTCGACACTGTAGGTATCTAACCGTAAGCTGTAAAATAAAAGCTGAATGAGAAACCACATAAACATTTCCCTGGGAGATACGAAATAGCAGAGGCCTAATTATCACCGCAAGGGAAGTTCTTGCAGCTCCTAATAGGGAGACCTCTGCGTTGTTTCTGCAGGAATATTCCTGGAGTGAGAGGCTGGGAGGAATCAAAGCAGTTCATCAAAATGAGTAAGCAAGGGGAATGCTCGCAGTGGATGGCACTGCTGTTTTGCACACCCTAAGGTAGTTTTACCTAATCCTACTGAATGAGTTTTTCATGCATATGTATACAGGAATGTTTACACGTATGCATATCTGTCACCAGCAAAATCTGTTCCATCCTCAGTTGTCAAGCCGCGTGTGGCAGATCGCAGCAGGGCTTGGGGAGAGAAATCAAAGACCCAGATGAAGCCCAGAACATTGGACATCCCTCCCATCGGAGCCATGAGCCAAAGCTGCAGCTCCTCCCCACACACGGGGCAGCAAGGACCTGTTCCTGAGCAGCACTGACCAACACCAGGGCTGCAAAGTCCTCATCGGTATGGTGGGCACCGGGCAATTTTTTGGGGAAAAAGTACCCATTTCCCTGCCCCGCTCCCTGGCAGGCAAGGAGGGGACACAGCCCTGTCTCCCTGCGTGGCTGCTGTGTGTCCCCCAGGCTCTGGGCAGCACAGGGGCCCCCAGCAGCCCCAGGTTGGATGCTCCTGCAGAAGATCTGCCTCTGCAGAGGTGCTCGCAGCCATTGGCACAGGCGCTGCAGAGCTGGTTGCCTGGCAGCACGCGCGTCCTCTTCCCCATGACGAGCTGAGCATCGTCTCCACCGACCCGGACCACTTCCCCGACCTCACAGCTCTGCCCAGGCTGGAGAGACGCCGCTGCCGAGCACGGTTCACCGAAATGGACTGAGCTGGCCCCGCGGAGACCCCCGCACCAAGGTGAATTCATCCCGAATGCCGCTGTGCTCGGCAGGGATCAGCGCTAAGAGAGCGAGCGCTCTTAAAGAAACACATGCTAATTAGCGTGCGTGAATATGTAGATCTCCGCAAAGCTATCAGAGCAAAAGTGGCTGTGAAGCTAAGCCCAAGGTCTGCCTTCTCGTGCCTGGGTCTTCGGTTCCTGTTGAACACCAGCTAAACATATTTCTTGTGCCAAAAGAAGGCAAATCGCTGTGTCGGAGAGCACAGAGCTGCTCTGGATCTCTGTGGCTTAAAAACCGTGTGCAATGTGTTTATCTGCTCCCAGCTTGGCACTCGGCTGCCGAGGATGCCACGAATACGATTTGTGTGCTGTAGTAACTCAGATGCTGAACATGACTGTCACAGGACTATGAACGTTAGAGACAGAAAAATTATGACCTTCAGAAACATCCATCTTTCTTCAAAGAAAGCAAGCCTTTGTGAGTCAGGCTTGTTACCCCCCAGCAGCAGCTGAGAGCTGTCTTTTTGGGAGACGTGGAGGACAGGAGGAACGAGGAAGGAGCCTGATACATGTCACTCCACTGGGGTGCAGCAGGGCTGGGCACACAGGCTGGGAAGGGTAAGGGAGGACCTGCAGCCCCACACAGCTGTGGTGGGCACACCGTGGTGCTCGTGCTGCACAGGGAGCACTCAAGAGGAGCTAGCTGGCTGCCCAGGGGCTGGGGACATCGATTTGGTTTGCATGGGCTCTTCTGGGAGATGCTGGGCTGCAGCAGAGGTGGGAAAGGCCCTCTGGAGGTCCCCTGGTCCAACCCCTGCTCAAGCAGGGCTACCGACAGCAGGTTGCTCAGGACCACGTCCAAGCAGCTGTGGAAAATCTCCCAGGGGGGTGACTCTGCAACCTCTCTGGGCTCAGCCACCTGCACAGCAAAGTTGTACAGGTGTGTCTGCATGGTGAAGAAGCAGCCCCTCTGTTGAAGGTGTAAATTCACCCAGCTGGTGGTGAGCTCCTGGCAAGCTCCTCACCACCAGAGCTGACCATTGCACTGCAAGGTAGGGTGGGTATCTCCATGCCAGGGGGCAGTTTTTTGTAGAGATGTAACATTGTGAGATCCTGTCTTCACGTGTGCAGGAAGGATAAAAACAGTGTGGCCAAATAATTGCTTTCTCAATCTTCTCTGAAACTGATTTGTCCCAACAAGGCTCAGGCTACGTGAAAGGAGGCAGCAGCAGCTCTCTTCTGACTGTCACCACTTGCCATGATGTGGGAATGGGCATCGTTTCACCAGGACCTACAGCTTCAGCTTCATCCTCTGCAGCATCCCCACCTCAGGTACAGAATCAAAGAATCAGAGAGTCATAAAATATCCTGAGTTGGAAGGGACACACAAGGGTCGTCAAGTTCAACTCCTGGATCCACACAGGTTCACCCAAAAATGAAGCCAGATGTCTGAGAGCATTTTCCAAACCCTTCTTGAGCTCCAGCAGCTCAGTGCTGTGACCACTTCCCTGGGCAGCCTGTCCCAGTGCCCGAGCCCCCTCTGGGTGCAGACCCTTTCCCTAACCCCCAGCCTGACCCTCCCCTGTCCCAGCTCCATGCCGTTCCCTCGGGTCCTGTCGCTGTCTCCAGAGAGCAGAGCTCAGCACCTGCCCCTCCACTCCCCTCCTGAGGGAGCTGCAGGCCGCCATGAGGCCTCCCCTCAGCCTGCTCTGCTCGGGGCTGAACAAACCAAGGGGTCTCAGCTGCTCCTCGTATACCTTCCCCTCCAGACCCTTCATCAGCTTTGTAGCCCTACAAAGTGTGCAGTGGCGATGGCCCAAGCAAGACAAAGCTGGGGCAAGCCAAGAGGGGCAGGGAGCAGCCACAGGGCACGACCAGGCAGCAGGATGAGCACATCAGCTCATCCATCTTCAAGTGGAGAGGGAAACCTTCCTCTGGTGGGAAGGGCACGAGAGGAGCTGTGGCGCCGTGGCAATGGGTACCACTGCTGGGGCTGGAGGAGGGCGGGGAGGAAGGGCTGCTACTGCATTGCCAGCCCCAGCTCTATCACCAAACACGAGCACGAGCTGTCACTGGTGTGGAATGCAGCAGATGGCCAAATTGTTAGATTCTCCCTTGCGAGAGCAAAATGATACACTGTTTTTAACATCCTTGCCTGGAGCTGAGTGCTAGCTTCAGATACTACAAAGATACACTGTACAAAGGCACTTTGTGCCAGGAATGTGCTCTAGTGATAATCAGGAGAAAACTGTGCTTAAAGTGACATTTAAAAAAATAATTATTATGGCCTCTTGCTGTTACTCACACATCCCCAAAGCCGATCTGGTAACAGAGCTTTCCAAAGTGTTTTTCCCTGACATGTCATCTGGAGATTGCGGATTCATGCTGTCACTGGATCTCACCTTGCAATCACCAGGTCTATGTGTGCACACCATTTTTTTCCCCTCTTTTGGGAGGAAAGAAATTCTTTTCTCCTTTCAATGTTTCTCATGCCATTTTGGCTGGTTTTGTGCCGATTCTTGGCTCATCCATTTGCTGGAGAAAACAGGCCTGGCTGTCGCAGAGCTGGCTATGAAGGTGGTGGGATCACGATCCCACCTCTCCTCACGTGAAGCCTCAGCACCTGGAGCAGCTGAGTGCTCAGCGAAACCTAAGCCTGCCTGCAGATGCTGCAGAGCTCACCCACATTGTGCTGACTTCAGGTGCTTGAAACCTTATATCGAAGGTGCAGGGTTGTTAGCAGTGAGTCATTAGGGCAGGTGTGCTTTGCCAGCTCCAGCTCTGAGCTGATGATAAGGGGGAGGCTTTCAGAGAGAGCTTTGGTAATGACCTGAGCAGGAGAGAAAACTCAAAGTGACTTGAAAGTCTGCTTATTATTCCTTATCAATACATGCAAAACCCAGGGCAAGCATCAGTGTGGTCTGCAATCAAGTGAATGCTCTGCTTGTAGAAAAGGGCCATTTTCTTGTTGATATCTTTTGCAGTTCACTGTTGTTTTTTTTAAAGGACTTTTGGCTGCTGAGTATGTGGTGTGCTCTCTCTTCCTGTTAATCCTTTAAAATTTGTTGTGGTTTCTTATTTTATTTTTATGAAAGGGCTTTCATGGGTTATCTGTAAGTTTTGCCTCCTAAGGTATTAGGATGTGTTAAATCTTCTTTAAAATCCACCTTTCCCTTACTATCCATCTTCAGAAGACTCCTCCCACGCCACACCTATTCACGCTGCAGCTGCCTGATCTCCCTCTCCTCCTCATGCTTTCTTCCCCCCAGTTTGCTCAGAAGTCTCCTGCTAAACATCCCACAGCTGTGATGCACCATTGTACCTCCCATATCCCAGCCATGTCACATCTCTCTCAGCCTCCAGTGAAATTTCCCCATCTTTCCCTCCGAGGCCCTCAGCAAATTTATCTTTGCCTCGCTCCTCCTGCTCCTTTTCCTGTCTGTTTTTCACTCATCCCTCCTTCCTACTTATTTTGTCTTGCTTTTAGATAGTTCCATGTTGCTTTCATCTTCATGCTCCTCTGACACCTGGGTCTCCATCTCCATTTTCTACTAGCCAAACATTCTCTCCCTCGCTCTGTTGAGTCTGACTTCAATCCCTATCTTTGTCTCCCTGGCTAGCAGTAACACCCTGCAGGTACTTGTGCAGAGGTGCCTGAGCTGCCATCCTGTGTGATGTTCCTGGGGTGCATGTTCTTCACCCCAGGGATTTGTGGTTCTCCAGTGGTGCACGCCCCACAGACACAAATGGGTCTCCTGAAGAGCAGCAGCTGCTGGTAAGTGACCATGTGTTATTAATCCTGTTGCTTACGTGGCACAACAAAAACTCTAATCTTTCAAACAGAAAAAGAGGAATCTTTTCTACATTGATGTGAAGGCACGCTTTGGCTAGGTAAAGACATTAAAACACGCATTATTTATAGAGATTTAAAGTTCCTATAGGCACCAAAGCTGTTTGAGGAATGTAAATAATTGGTATAGGGTTTGGGCCTCACTTCCCTCTTCTGCCTTGCACTGTCATGTTACCCCTGGTTGCGTTCAAGTTGCCTTCAGCATCTCTGCATTCCTTCACATGATAAACAATAGGGAATAGCTCCCATACAGCAGAGGGTATATAGCAGCAAGTGTCTCACATCCATTTTTCAACTGTCATCAAATAGCTTTTATTCACGGCATAGCACAAGTGTCAGCCAACTGGCAAAGGCAGCCTATATTAAAAATGCTGGGGATTATTCATGTCAACAGGCACAAGGGAGCTTTTCTCAGTCAGTGGATCTGCAGTAGCAGTGGTATGAAAATGCAGCAGGTCCTCCAGAGTAATCTCAAATCTGAATAACTTCATAAGGAGGCCAACAGCTGATGATCACTTCCAAACACAATTAAAATATATATATTGAGCACAATTAGATCAGAGCTTGGATAGGTGAGAGGTTTAGCTGTGTGGATAGACAGAAAGAAAAGCTTATCCCATAAGCATGTTATGTAGGAAGACAAAGTTGATATTTTTATAACAGTGCTCAAATTGAAGATGGTCCGAAGGCTGTGAGCTGGTGCTGGCTTCTGGAGTTTGCTTCTGATTACATAATTATCAGGTACATAGGATCTTGGCTGGTTTGATTACAGGCCTTGACTGCACTATTGGGAATGTGATCTCCATTGGCCATGTGATTTGTCTTTTATGGACAAGGTATAATTTAGAAATGGAAAATTCTTTCTCCTTTTAAAAGATTAAAAAAATAGTTTCTCTGAAAATATGTTATTAAATTTATGAGGATATTACTAGGAAAAAAAAAAAAGAGAGAGATGGACACAAGAAATAGAACTACTCACCTTAAAAACATCAGGTACAGGTGGAAAATTATGGAGATTTTAGATGTCTAAGGCTAGCCCTTAAGGGCAATTCCAGCCCCTGATTGATTACTCCAGGCCCACTGTATTTGCAAAAGTTCGCTATATTCTGCCATCTCACGTTTTTGCATTTTTGCTTTCAAAGTATATGGCCTGCTTCTTTTCCCCCTCCATTACTTTAGATTCATTTAATTCTCTGAACTCGGTGATGCTATGTGGGTATGAAATCGGGAGCAGTGTAAGTGGAAAATAAAAAGTAAGGCCCATGCAAGTTGCCATGAATGAGGTGACCTGATCTGATCTGACACAGATCTATGTCCCACTTATGCTCTGGGAAATGTTGGATACTGTATTTCAGTGAAAACGTCATTTCTGTACAAATGTGTGATGCAGAAGAAACCCGACCAGCAAAACCTGGCGATGTATCCCATGGCATCTCCATGACAACATGGAGATGCACATGCCACATACATCCTTGTCGGGAGGCGAACTGCTTTTACTTTCCCCGCCTAAAAGGCAGGCCGAGGGGTAGCTGGCTGCAGTAAACGGTGCTGGGATTTAAGCCTGGAAATCACAGCTCACGATTCGTATGGGGTAAAAGCAGAGGCAGACCAAGGAGCCTCGTCAGAGAGGCGAGCCTTGTGCTTGGCCAAACCATGGCCTGGGTGCTGGCAGGTGTCCAGCGAGGCCAGGAAGCCACGCGGAGGAACCTTTGCTGGGCTCTCAAAGTCTTTCTGCAGGGCCATTGGTGCGACTTGCCAGCAGAGCTAGATAAGAACAGGCAGTAATTTGGGTTAATGAGTTATTCCGAGAGGTCGTTCCCTCTCTGCACGTGTAGAACAGAAGGGCAAGAGATCCCACGGAGGGCCCGGTGGCAGCAGGCGCCATCGCCACTCCTTGGGGTCGCGAGGGATGCCAGGGCTTGGTCCAGCAGGCGGAGTGGGCAGCACCCACAGCCCTTGCACCATGAGGCTTCTTCTGAACTGATTCCATGTCCCTCAAAGGGTCAGGCTGGCACTACAAACAGGAGCCCATCCCCGGCTCAGCATGCTCCTTTAATGGCTCCACGAGCTGCATGTTCAACCAAACCAAAAGGGCATGGCGTCATGTGCCCACTTCCCAGAGCATCTGGGAGCAGGGCAGTGGGCACAGAGCTGTCCTGCTGGGTCCATCTCCTTTTGGTGCCCGCACCCACCCCACAGGCCGGCCGGTGCCATGCTGCCTCCTACCCTGCACTGCAAGCCAAAGGGCACAGGATGGGTGCAGCAGCCAGTGTTGCCAAACAGCCGTGCGCTCAGCAAACACCCTCTCCCTGCTGCCTTCCCAACCTGGCCCTTCCTCAGCCTCCCTGCCCACCGGTGTGGCTCATATCCCCTCCTGGAAGCAGCGGCGGTGCTGTAATTTCACACCCAGCTGGCGATGCGCCGGCTCCTCCACGCGCCGTGTTCCCAGGCCCTGGCTGCCGCAGGCACCTTTAGCACAGCCGGTGGGGCTGAATTAGTGTCTGCAGTGCTCAGGAAATGTTTCTGCTATAAACAGGGCGCCCATAAAGCAAGGCTGGCCTTTCCATCATTGTTTCTGATTTCTGGGCTGGAACATGGGCAGTATGTAAGCAAAGCACCTTAAGCAAGTTAAGTTACCTCTGCTGCTCAGCTTTCCTTCCTGAGAATGGAGGTAATGATATTTGTAGAGCACTTTCTCACTTTTTTTTTTTTTGTTTGTTTGAGATGTGCCACATAAAAGAGGGTTGTTAGCTTTTGCTGGGCTGTAAGAAGTTCTCAGCCTAACGATGGGGCACGGTGTGTTATCAGCAATAATAAAAAGTTACACTGATCTTTAGCATTTAGGGCTAGACCTTTGTTCTGCTTGGTTACTTATAATCTTTACAGTGGTGTGGCTTAGGCTTTTACTTTTACTTTTTTTTTTTTTTTTTTTTTTTTTTCCATGCTCTGTATGCGTATGTATAGTGTACATATGGTTGGCTTTTGCTTGTATTAGGGCCAAAGGTCGCTTGTTTTAGCCTGCCATACAAATATCAGTTGGCGTCCTTGGAGTGACCGGCCTGTAGTCTGTGATTCAGCACATTTCCTCTGAAATAGAAGGAAAATTTGTTTGCCAAAAGACATGAAACTGCGTAAGAAACCATTGAGCCAAAAAGGACAAAAAGAAGGATTATGATCCCTAAGAAATGATCTGCCTGTGCTTCAGCATGTACTCTATGAACGTTTTATGCTGACTGACAGTGCTTGTCCATATTTTGTAGATAACTTTTCATTATTTTTTTTAACCATAAAAATGATTATTTCCCTCTACACGGCATCTAAAGAAGAAAATAAATTCCATATTAGTTCATGGGGCAATGGAAAGCTTTGTGCCTCCCAATCTGGACAGCACAGTGCAAGGGTGGCAGTGTTCAGGCGTGGACAAGTTCATGGCAGGCATAATGGGACCCAGGACTGAGGAGCCTTAGGTATGTTCATGTTTAACAGCATTTCCAACCTTATGTCTAACTATGCACACCAGGAAGCTGTAGACAGAGGAAAAGCCATCACAGATGACATTAGTTCATAGCAGAGATAACAGCATAAGCAGCAAAGTCAAGCCCTAGATGAGTCCTCGTGGCCTAACAGCCCTCAGTCTGAAAAGCAGCGTCTGGACACGACAGCAGGGTGTACAAGCTGTGGGGCAGCCCCTGGTGCTGGGTGAACCCATACCCCAGCCCTAGCTTGCAGGCAACCACCTCGGGGAGCAGCAGTAGTGGTGGAGCAGCAATTGAAATGATGATGATTGAGTTCGAGGGGGTTCAGAAAGTATTCAGCATATCCTGTGGGCTGGGGCTGGTGTTCCTGATGGATGCCGACCTTTGATGAGAAGAGAATAATTAACCTTTCTTTTGTTTACAGATAACTGAAACAATTAGCACTACACAGGCTCCCCCAAGGCTCTTCAGGAATCTGAATCAAGCAGCAGGGTTGTTTGGCTAGTGGCTAGGGTACCAATTAAGGTAGAGATCAACCTGAACACAGCAATTTTCTTGTGGTGGGATAGAAGTGGAACAGAAACAGGACAGGTAGCCAGGAGGGCTCAGGCCTAGCTAGAGGAGCCTCTAGCACTGTGACCCTAAACAAAAGCTGAGAGAGGGATTTTTGGGCTCAGCACTTTCAAGCAAAAGACTTCAAAAGGCAATCAGAACTCCCACTTTTATTGCCCTTTGTTTTAGATGTTCAAGGAAAAAAGGCTCTGTGCATTCTTTGTTAATCAAGAGCACTGATTTAAAGAATTACTTGGCTCCATCACGTTTCTCACATGAATAGGACCATCCCCAAATAACTCCAGCCCCAAACTGATCTGGGCAGTGTAACTGATATGGGTGGAAAAGAATAATATTCTACGTATTTCTGAGGAAAAAGTTCTTATATTATAGACTTCTGTAATAAATATATGCAGGAGTTCAAAGCAGCAAAGAATTGGATAGGCTATTATTCTCCAATCAATTTATTTTTTTAAGTCTTAAAGGATGCTAATTTTAAATGAGATGTTCTTCTGATAAATTCTACAATTGAGGGGATGTAAATGCACATTCTTAATGAATGCTATTTTTTCATATTTGATTGCGGTAATCCAAACGATCCTATTTAATATCAAGGACAGAGCTGGTATCTATTTTTTGATAACTGCTTTGCATAGCATACTCCATATGGTTAAAATTTCTGGAGAACTGTCTTAGAGGACAGGACTCTGGTAGGATGGTCCTGGTGGTGGCTTAACAGGCACCTCCTGCAGACAGAGCCACAGCCTGCTGGAAGGCCACAGGGCGGAAAGTCTCAACATCTGAGTTTGTGGCCAGCAAAATATTTTGCTCTACTAATCCTTTCCTGCATTGTTCTAATATCAAGCATCACCTGTTCAATTTTCAAAGACTGAGATGTGCTTTACTTGTCTCTCTTTTTTGCTTTCATCCTGTTGTCAGAGCTGGAAGGTCTTGCTCTAGTTGCCAGTCTTCCTGTCCAGTTGTCCCTTCTCCAGCCTGAAAACAATCTTCTTCAGCCTTTCAAGATATGTTTGACTGGCTTTCCATCCTCAGGGTGATACATTTAAAAAACACAGTCTTTGGAAAGTACAAAGCTTCATTTCTCAGGACTGTGCCTGTGAAATTTGTGGGAAAAGAGTATTAGAAGGTTTTGGACCAATGCAACTCTGTGTGATAAAAATCCTTTTAACAAGTTAGCTTTTTATGGTAATTATATGCACTGTAGGTCAATGAGAACGTACAAGAAATATTGTTTATGTGCATAATATAAACAGTCATCATTATCAACATTGCAGAATAGGGAAGACAAAAAGCAGATATTGTAGACATGGTGGTAATGGGATGTTCATAACAGGAATATTTTTATTTAATTCTTTGTGGTGATATGCCACTATTTAAGTTTAGCAGTGTTCCATGTCATATACGGTTTTCTTAAGATTTATAAAAAGATCAAGAACCAGACTTTAACTAAAGAAGCCAAGCTGAGTGTAATGCAGATGAGAAACAACATGGTACTCAGCAATGTTTTCAGGCATCATGAGCTAAAATTCACAGCCAGCTGGAAGTCACTTGGAATTACAAGGGCACCTGTATACCTGCTATCTTCATCCACTGCAATGCTTTGTTGTTAAGCATTATTATTCAGGTACTATGCTGTCTGCAGTTCATAGATACTGAAAGAATTTTAAGGCAGACATAGTCAAATTTTCAGAGAATAAGAGATTGAGAGCCCAAAATTTCAACTCCTACAGAGACCTGCTTCATGGCTTTGGACAAAATATCCACTCTCCTTTCACTGTCTCTGTAAAAGAGGGCTAATATTTGTGTCTCATGGGATGATGTGGGCTTAATAGGTTTTGGATGCATAAATTGCGTTGAAGATGGAGAGATCCGAGTCTTATTTCACAATAGCCGTGCAATTGCAGCACAAGCGGAGCAGACCCGGCCTCCCCTCAGCTAGGGACAAACAGCTTGGAACTCGGCAAGTACTCTATCCAGCTAGAACAAATACAATTTTGCAGTCCATTGATTTCCATTTACAATGCCAAGTTTTATTTGATTTATTTTTTGAATATCTGTGTGCCACAACACCAACTTTTTTTTTTTTTTTTTCCCCTCTTTAAAGGAAGTGCCACTGGCATGTGATCCTCATTAGCCTAGCAGTATTTAGTTAAAAGATCAGCTGACAAACAAAATGGGATCATTTAAGACAGTTTTGATAATGCAGCCTAAAATTCCCTTCTCTTTATTTAACTCTAAGACATATGAGAAGGAATGTAGGATTTCTGAGCATATCGGGTGACTACATGTCTGTATGGACTATGCAGAGGTGCCTCGTGTATGCAGCTAGGGCCAGATTAAACAACTGTACCCTAGGTGTTATTTAATGACTTAACAAATAATGATAGCAAACACATGAATGTCATTTGGGACAAACTCTACCCTCCAGTGTGACTGCCTGCATTTCCCTGGTGCTGCACAGTGACCAGAAGAGCGTTGCGCAGCATCAAGCTGGACTCCTCCTGGTGTTGGCACGCGTGGTGTGGATCCTGGCCTGGGGGCCTCTCGTGGAAGCCTGGTTTGGGGCCATCCCACCACTCGCACAAGCAGCCTTCAGATTCTCCCTGCCAGCCTCCCTTCACCCAACAAGTGGGTCTCTGTCCCTGACGGCAAAGCTCAGCACCTGCCACTGAGCAGACGCGCTCGATACTACTGAATGAGGACAGGTATGGGTGGTGTTACCTCACCTAGAGGAACTGGTACGGGGACTAGGAGCAGTGGGGAGGGAGGAAGAAGAGGGAGAAAGCAGCTACTGTCAATACAAGCCATGCATTGATGTCCTCCAAACTCTTGGATGCAAAGTAGTTGCTGATAATACAAAGTACTCACCATGCATACGGGTGTAGAGACAATTTGACCTGTCAGTGGGGAACTACGGTGAAACTTGCACTGCCATGGCTCACACCAGTCAGCGCGTATGGATGGATGGAAGATAGGGCTGTCAGCTTCTGTGAGCCCCCCCACTCCTCGGTGAAAGGGAGCTGGCCACTTTCCCACCAGCGGCCCCAGCTCTTTCAGTTACAGCCAGTCAAGTCCAATGACATCAAATATTAATCTGGCACAGAACTTGGGCTGTCCGAGTGCGTTTTGTAACCAACAGCGTATCCAATCCTTGGGACCTGATGACAATCACTCCTTTGTTGTCACATCGTTCAGTCACTCTAACCCAGATTCTCAGTCAATTCAGAGGAAAGAATGGTGCTTCAGAGGACTGATTATGGCAAAAGTGCTTCAAAAAATGAACAGAGGGAAGGCAGGGCTGCAGCTCATCACAAAAGATCCTACCATAAAACCTGGAGAATGAACAAGAAGCCTTAGTTGATCTCACAGCAAGAGGTTCTGTTGTTATTTTGCACACAGCTTCTCTGCAGGGCAGCCTTCAGAGCATCCCGAATCTGGTGTTTGGGCTCACGGTTCGCTCAGAGTTCTCTGTACAAGATTACAGCCAGTGAGAGAAAATGATGAACAGCCCCTAAATTATTCAGAGAAAGCAAAGAAATAAAATATAGGCTAAAAAAGAATTCTTCCTAATAATTTGAGCCAAAAGCCAAAGCACATTAGCATATGAGGACTGGAAGAGTCAGAGAAATAGCTTGAAGGAAATTGCATGTCTATAGTCCGGGAGGAAAATGTGCGAAATCACTTAATTTAGTAATATACCTGGCATACTTAAAGAAAAGGGAAGTCTCTACGCTGTATTGGCACTACCACTGACTTTATCGTGTGTGGAACAGGTGGCTCAAGGAACAAGTAAGAAATAAAGAGAGTTTTTTAGGTATTCAGAGGGGTTCTGTCATGGAGGTTTTTTCACAAGGTGTTTCTGAGTGGGGTGGAAGGGGAGAAAGGGTCAGCAGCCTAGCGTGATGGCCTGCAGAGTCCCTGTTAAATGATGCTGAGAGGCAGGAGCTACCTCGGCTATGGAAAACAGCCTGCCTGGGGGGGATTTCTCTAAGAGATCAGCACGCGTGCTTTTGGGCAGCTCCCAGTCCTTGGGTAGCTGGTAAGAGCCTTTGATATTCCCAATGTTGGGGACAGGCCTCGGAGTCCGAGCTGTTTATTTTTAAGAACAAACATTTGGCAAATGAAGAAAAAATAGACCCGGGCATGTGGTTAAGTGTGTGTGATGTCACACCGAAAGCTACTTCTGTGGCACCAGAGTGCAAAATCCAAACGCGTTGCTAAAGCTGAAAAGTAATTGCTGCCTGGAAGGCTCAGTAACCTCGTGTCTGCTCCCGTCAGTGTTTGGACATGCACGCACACGGGCCATCTTAGCAGCTGATCCCCTTGGGGAGGACAAGGAGAAAAAAGAGGCATAGGGACGGGCAGGCCACCCCTGAAGCCTCGGTGTTTTGCTCCCAGAGGTTTGCGGTGTAGTAGTCAGTGCAGCAGTTATTCTGCAAATGGCGAGCTCTGGTCTAGTGCTGTCAGTCTCCTGCCCACGGCTTACGAACACCTACATTCCCTTTAAAAATAAAATCGTAACAGCTCTGAATACAAATGTGCGAAAGCTTTACTATTTAAAGGGATCTTCTGTAGAAACTATGTCAAACGTAGCTCTTTCTAGAATGGCACCCAAGATGACTCTCTGCAGATGCTGATTTCTGCGGATGGACTACTCTTTAGGCAAAAGCAGCTCCGAAAAACAGGAAAGGACTGGAAACTGCGCAAGTTTCCAGCTGGAAACCTCAGCAGTTGTCTTGGATGATTGCAGCCTGATGCCTGGAGAAGCCTCTGTGGGCAGCTGAGGATGGGGACGGTGCGGGCCTACAGCACGGGCAACACGCTGGGTCTGCTGTGCCCCCACAGAGGCTCAAACGTGCCCTTGACATTTCCTCCCGTGGCTGTGTACTGGCCAATTTGGGTTGGAGTGTGCACAGCTCTTGGCCTCCATGCCTTCCACTAAGGAATCATACAGTCATTAGGGTTGGAAATCCCTTCAAGATCATCTGGTCCAACCATCCCCCTACCACCGATGTCACCCACTAAACCATGTCCCTAAGCACCACGTCCAGCCTTGCCTTGAACACCCCCAGGGATGGTGACCTCACCACCTCCCCGGGGAACCTATTCCAATGCCTGACTGCTCTTTATTGTATCTCACTGACACAGGCTGCCCAGAGAGGCTGTGGAGACTCCCCCCTTGGAGAAGCCTCCTGGACGTGCTCCTGGGCAACCTGCTCTGGGTGGCCTCTGTGAGCAAGGGTTGGGCCAGGTGACCTCCAGAGGTCCTTCAGCCATCCTGCGATTCCGTATTTAAGGAGGAAAGCAGGACGTTGGAACAGGAGTGAATGCCTCAACACCTGATATCCCCTTTGCCAGGTAAGCTGATAGTACAAATTCACCCTGTCGTAAGGCATTAAATGTTTCTGCTCTGACTTGCGCCTGTTCCCAGCTGTTGTCAGCACAACCATTAGCTGCTTGCATCAAGACATTAAGCCAAGTCCTGGCTCCAGTGAGGTCAGTCATAAAACTCAAATTGATTTCAGTGGCACTAGAAATTAGTCTCCCAGACAGTGGTCAGGAGGGAGGAGTTGGAGGGCAGTTTGCTGTCACCTAATGGGATGAGTTTCACTTAAATCGCTCATTTGGGGTGGTACACTGAACTTCCGTGTGCGAGTGTGTGCACAGCACACAGGCATGGCAGTTATGCCACTAAGAGACCCGATGTTGATAGCTACTAAAAGCGATTTCCAAACTTTCTCATACATGCAGATGACTGTTTCAGGCCTGAGGGATGTGGACATCCTGGCTTCCGGCTCTGTATGGCTGGCGGTGCCTCATCTATCTCGCACAGTTTAGTGCTGATACACTGTTTGTTTAATTACTCAACCAGAAAGAAGTATTAAATGGTGTTTCATAATTCCTTATTGCAATATGTGCCTTCCAGTAATTACCTCACGCGTTCTCTGATAGTGTAAGAAAAGCCCTCCCCTCCTTATCTCCTGCATGTACGACTACACACTTCTTTCAAACTGGATTTTGTTCTTTATCCGTTTTTTTTTTTTTTTCCTTCCAGTTGCATTTAGACTGCTATCAAGACAAATGTGCAAATCTCTGTGAATGCCCTTTGATGCACATTTACATTTCCCCCTTGCTTTTACAAAAATGCACACGGACTGCATTGTTTTGATTTCCCATTTCCTTTTCATTTCTCTGTAGTTTCCAGCTGTGACCGCCTTTTTAATATATTGTTTTCAGCCTCCTTCCATCCTGCACACATATGAGGTGAGATGTACTTTCTTCCATCCTGGACCTAAATTTTAAATTAATCATTAACCTGAACTTTTTCCTCTGAGCTTGCGCAGGAGAATCTACAGCTCAGTCATGTCTGCTCTCCTGTGGTAAGACAAGGCTTAGGTTTGTTATAATCACTAGCAGTAAATACTGTATCCATTTTTAGAGAATTATCCAATCTGCTCCTATTTCCTGATCTTTCTTCTCATTCCTTTGTTATGATATGCATTCTGCCTCTTAATTGTTTCCATGTGAAATGGCCTCAGTCCGAGCAGTTGCAGCGAATAACGTCCACTTCAAAATGTCAGCTTTTGGTTTCAGCAGATAACCACGGTCTGGTTCCTCTCTGCATGCAGTAGTGCTCTTTAAGGACAAGCAACGTCTTCTGCAGTCTTGTTAAGTGAAAAACAGTAAAGAACAAACCTCACGGACAAAAGGCAGCTTAGCAAATGTCATTTCTACCCGTTGCCAGTAATCTTGATCCCATTTTTGATTTCTGCACAGCTGTAACATTTTCCTTGCCTTTCAGCATAGCTAAATAGTATTAGGAACTAACTTAGCATCCCTCACATGGACTGTGCTAAAATGTCCTTTGTTAAATAAGCGGGGTGTCCCTATTATGTTTGCAGTGTCGAGGCTGCTTTGCTGAAAGCCCCTTCATCGCCGTGGAAAGCTCTGCTGGTTTTGCTGCATTTCCCCTGCTCGGTACAGGGCTGGATGCGCTGAGCTGCGAGGTGTGAAGGAGCATTCTGGAGGAGAAGGAAGCTAAATATATTCTGCTACAAGATTTCTGCCATTCCTCTCGCCACCCCCAGATCCCAGAGACTACAATGGCTTATGCAGGGCTTTACATATGCAGCAAATGGTGGGGGAGGAAAATTCCCACAGATGAAGAGCTGCAGCCCAGTACCACCACCTCCACCTACAGCACACAGCCTGCAGTGGTGCTGGGGTGGGGTTTGAGGGAAAGCTCTCCAATCGTTGCTTCCACAGAGAGGTCCTACATGACTGCATTTAGGAAAGGATGCCTGGCTACAGGGAGAACCTTCCCTACAGCTTTGCTGTAGCCACCTGGATGAGGTGGGGAGGAGGGGATTTCCTCTTCGACCCCCTGTGCTTAGTGCTCCCTTTTCCTTAGCTCTAAGGGACTTGCTAGCCTGTGGGGGTTATTTTCTTTCCATCCATCCTTTGGCCACCTTCCTACGAGCAGTCTGTGAGCTATCCATATGCCTACATGAGCTGGGTGCTGTGGATGCTCCCCGGGAGGCCAGGAGCCTGACGACATGCTCTCCATCTCTTATGAGCGCATTGCCTTGTTAGTGTTTAAGGAGCACAACTCCCTGTCAACGCAGAAGAGCAAACAAGAGTTTCCTCTCATTTGCCCCTGACTTCATGCTTACATAATCCCACTAATTTCATTTGCATGAGACCAGAAACAGATCCATAGTCTCTTGGTGGAGATGATTTTGCAGAGCTGTGATCCTAGCCAGAAGGGCGAGCAGGAGTCCACTTCCCATGCACAAACCTCCACACCAGAAGCGGTGTGCAGGGTGGCTCTTTTCTGCCCACCCGAGGCTTTTAAGGACATTTGCGGGCCTTGTATGCAGCGGGATGGAGGCAGAGGAGGGCGACTGAGCTGCCCTCCCTCCTCTCCAAGTGGAAGCGGCCTCGCAGGCTGTTTTTATCTCCAGGTACACAAAAGGAAATTAAACAATTAGAACGGATAGCTCAGAGCTGTATGCTCCGAGGGGAAGAAATTACTATCGGTTTGACAGGTCCGTAAGTGAATTACTTATTTATGTAGCTCAATAGATTTAATATTAATCACAGATGAAAGACGCAAGTTAAACATGCTTCGCAAACACGCGGGTTGACTCCTTATTTACCCACGAGTGGCTCGGGCTAGCCTTGCTGCCAGGACAGCCATGGACAGGCAAGGCTGGGATAGCGCAAGTGAAAAATGAATGAAAGCAAAAAAATAGCTCTTAAAAGTTTCAAATGTTGGAATTGCTCTAAGAGATAACACAAAAGAAGGATATAAAACCCACGGCTGGACGTCAATGTTTGCAAGCAATCGCACATCTGAGCTTCAGCAGCTTTGTGCTACTCTGGGGCATCAGACAAGCGAAACACGTTGCCCTCCCAACCCGCTGAGTCTCCTATTCCTGTCCAAAGCTGGCATGGGTAAAAGCAATCGGCGCCTTCTCATTACTTGCCTGACACTTTGCCTTGATACCACTGAAAAAGTCTCCAGAATGTATAGGGGGAGTCAACTGAATTTTTTAAAGCATCACGCACACAATGTACATCAGGTGGAAAAACGCTCTTGGAATCTGCTATCCCATGGGTGAAACAGCTGAGGAGAAGAAAGCTTCTGTCAAAGGAAACCAAAAGAAAAGAGCTTTGGAGCAAATTTTAGGCATAGTGAACTCCCTCTGAAATGTGTCTGTGCCGTCATCTTCTTAAAGATCCTTGAAAATTGTACGTTTTTCATGCCTTATATCTTTAAAAGTATCCCACTCTTTTTTTTCTTCTTTTTTTTTCTTTTTTTTTTTCCAGGCCTAGTCAATGTTGCCATCTAAGCAGCCAGAGGGTCTCTTCTAAGCAATGTGAAAAAAATGTGCTTGTAAAACTGTGCAAATACCTATTAAAAAAGGATAAATAAAACTGCTGTGGTTACGACTGCTGCATTTTGAGCTAGAACTGAATGCTTATTTACATGAGAGAGCATGGTAGTTCTGGTCTACTGATAAATAATGTGCATTAAAGCCTATGCAGCTTACAGTCCACTGAATAAAAAGTGGATTTCATTTGAAAAAGAGATCAGTGGTGTAGTGAACTACTACTGGTTTTACGCAAAATAACTCATTTTGAGGCTTACTGAAAAAGTAGCTATTTTGGTAGTAATTTCTTTCTTTTGATTTTAAAACACGTTTAGGACTTCTCCTAAAGGACACAGTGAACTAATACTCAAAGAAGAGTGCGGGTGAGCACTCGCGGCACCCTACAGCAAAGTGGCAGCCCAGATGCAGATGGCCATACCCTTCCCTTGGTCTTTGTGCTGTTCAGCTGGCAGATGGAGGCTCCAGCAGGTTTTTCAGCAGCTCTTTCTGTCTCCAGCAGGCCGTTTAGTGGCCCTTTGGCGCCAAGGATGCCCATGAAGGCCAGCAAAGGCATCAGGGCGAACGGTCAGAGGAACGGGGACACAGCCTGCGCAGGATGGGGTTGTGATACTTGACTGCTCGAGCAGCTAGCACTAATTTGAGCGGCCCAAAGGTCACAACTATTTATGCAGATAAAAGGTCAGTGGCAAGCTGGCATGCGGCTGCGGGCTATCTTGGTACGCGCTGCGCCCCGAGTGCTGATGTCTGCTTCTGGTTCACAATTTGTCTTTACGCGCAGACTTTCGGGCCAAGCTCTGGCTGAAATAAAACGTGTCGGGGAAAGAAGTCTCTGCCGCGTGAGTTGATGCCGCTAGGAACCAGTTGCAGTTTTTGTGGCTCGGGTTCGTCTGTAGCTAAATCAAACCTTTGAATCATTATTTATAAAAGACAGCCAAATTCTGAACTGTTTGCTCAGTGTTTAGTCAGCTCTTGCACGGATAAACTCCTGTGAAAGCTATGCCTGATGGCAGATAAGGGAAAAACTGAATAAGATGCTCGGGGTGCGACCCAGTGAAAGGCAGCCCACGGCAGGTCTGGGGGCTCCGGCAGCGGTGGGCTTCTGCCGCCACCAGTGTCTGGGCAGAAACCGCCCTGAAACTGCAGGACCTTACAACACGGGGCTAGGAGACATGGCCTGAATTGCCAGAGCAGGTTCAGGTTACGTGAAACACCACCTATGTGGGTGAAAAAGGGAAGCAGATATACCGTGTTTAGTCTAGGTTCTGTACTATATTTGAAACTTTTACAGTCAGTAAGTATTAGTGCCACATCCTTTGCTGTCATTAGGAAACAAAATCATTTCCAACCTTTGGTTCCAGCAGTTGTCTGCCCGCCCGCACCGATTTTAAACAAAACCCCTTAATGTTCTGTTGTAAATCAGTCCTGTACGGCCTGGTCTCCAATACAACGTGTGCAAAATATTTGGTGACATTTCATTCCCTAAACAAAAGGTAATGGGAAAGCATCATTATATTGATTTGTTTTCCATCACAAACGTATTTGGCAGCATGCCCTAATTAAGGTTGTAGCAATAATTTTATTATAAGCACTGCTTTGACTCCCCCGGTAATTTTTTAATAGGAGTTAGCTATTATTCTGTTTTTGTTTGCTAGTTTAAAAAATAAAAATAAAAATGTTGGAATGAAAAACTCCCATGTAGAAAGCAACCCAAGCTGGCTGTCTTCAGACCTGGAAAAGCATGTCTTTTCTCTGGCCATCTCTTCCCATCAGAATGGACAATTTCCAAGTTCTTTCTTGACTGCCCCACACCCAGGGAAGCTTAAGCAGTGGCTTGAGCACCACTTGCTGGGATGCATTTTGTCAAGCTCGTTATTTTCATATCCTTTCTTTACTCCGTGTTGCGTGGGGTCAGCTGTAGGCAAACTGAAACAGACCCATAAGAGTGGTGTAGTCTGATTGCTGAAAAAGCATTTTTTATGTGTGTTTTCCCACTGAAAATGACAAAATTCCAACCACTGCGTATTTGCCAGTACTTTGTCAGTTATGTTCATCAAACCAAAGAATCTCCATGGGAGAGGAAAGTTCAGCTTGGTGTCCATAGACACCCTGCACGCAGCGTAAGTGGCTCACAGCTGGCACAGTGCAGCAGTGCACTTGGTGCCTGTGCCGGGCTTCCCACGGATGAAGTGCTCTGGCCCACCAGTGGGAGTGCAGATGACTCTTGAAGACTTTCTCTTTCGCTCAGATCTCTTCAAAGGAAAGAAAAATAAGCCTTCGCAGAAACTGGAGAAATTGGAACGCATTCTGCCACTTCCTGGATTTCGTGCTACGTCTTGCGTTATTATTTTCAGTCCCTGAAAAACAGAACTGTCCTGTAGGTAATGACTGGGATTTCTAATTAGCACATCTCTGTTACCTTGGAGCAAATACATTTTCTATGCTTCCCCTCGTATTATGGTATTGTAGAAAATGAAACAGAAAAAAAAGCAAGATCTATCTCATAATGAGTGCTGAGGGCCATCAGTTCCTGTATTTCAAGAACATGGGCTAGAAAGGGGATTGTCTACTGCCTCTGCCCAGGCTGCCTTCCCACTTTCTGCATCTCCAAGGAGAGACTGCATTCCAGAAGTTTTCCTCATAGGAGTCCAGAAGATACTGTAGGCTGATGGGCAGTATTCCACCAGAAACCCTCATAAAATGGAAGCAGCTGTTTATCTGTTTCACAGAGAGAGAGAGGGAAAGAGAGACTGTGAGGCTCACCAGCTTTCTACCCTTTCTCCTAGCCTAAAGCCTATGACTAGGTCTCACACTGACCTCCAGCATCCCTCAGTTTTGTGTGAGTGCGCCCACATACATTTTTGGACTCTCCTGTCTTGTTTCCTTTCAGTGCTTGGTTACAGTCCAGTTAAAGACTCAGCTGTAGGTCACCTAAATCAGCTTTAAGATGACATCCAGCCTCGAGTTGGGAGCCATGTAATTCCAACAGCAGAGCTCTGTATCCGCTAACTGCAAAACTGAATGGCTTCTCGAGGGGCTCTGATGGTTCATGTTAAAGCACCACGCTGCTAGAGCTGCCTTGCTATCTATATCCGAGTCGCTTAAACTCTAATTCGGATATGTCTGCATTGCCTTCAACATTGACACTGCTATACAACATAATATTCTGAATGCATTTGACACATTCCCTTCTCTTTGGGACTCAGAACATCTGGAGATTAAATGTAGTGCTCTAATCTATGCACGTCCTACTGAAACTGAGGAGTTGGGAGGCATCCCTGGCCCTGTTCCCCTATAATATGTTTGTATCAGAGGCGGTGGTTTCCATTTAATGCTGTCAACAGACCTGTATTTTTTCCTAACAGCTACTACCGTCCAGGTGAGGTGCGGCTAGCTGGATAAGCAGGCACCCCAGTTCCTGCAAATTCTCTGCACTCTGGGTTGTTGGATCAATATTTGCTGTCAGGGTACCGTGAAGAAGGACTTCTCATTCAACACCTTGAAATTTTGAACACAGCACGGAAGTTCTTCCTTGCTGAGGGCTGGACGGGCCTTCCAAGCACATCTGAGTGGCTAAATATCGATTTGCTCCTTAGTTTCATCCCTGCGGCACTGGCTGTGTGATTTAAAGTTGGGACTGGAGATGAGGCCCTTTCTCAGGGTGGCAGGTTCTCTGCTACAAACAAAACTGAAATAAAATTGGACCTGCTACACAAAATCAGCCATACGCTATTTTCCCTCTATGTGCAGCAGGTAGATAAATGCTAAGTTTAAATACCCGCTACCAGCGGAGAACCTTCTTCTTCTTACCCGAGAAATTCACTTTTAAAAATTGCAATTAATTTCTAATTAGGTTGTTCAACTTATTACTATGGTCTACATAGAAATGACATAGCAGAATTTGAGGAGGCAGCTGTAGCGATTTATACCATTGCACAGTGCTCTGCGTACATCAATCCACGGAGTCCATTAAAGCATCATTAAAACTAGAGAATAAATTGAGTTTACACAGTATTAAATATGCTACATAAAGTACCCGTGAACGTTGCTGGCACATACAGCTCACCTAGTCTCCTACCTCAAATTGCTTTTGTAATTTGTTGCTCCGATCCTGGAACTGGACTTACATAAGGCAGTATTTCTGCGTGGAAAAAAAAAAATAATAATGCAGAGCACACACAAACATTGACAAATCTATTAGATTACATACCAGAGCGAGAAATTATCACACTAACAAGTCCCACTACACCGGGCCATTGTGACAGCCGGCTGCGTGGCTGCTGTGCCGGAGGTGTCCACCCGGCAGCCTGCAGCTGTACCCAGCCCGCTGCTGCATTTCCGAGCCTCCCGTGGCACACGCGGACCCACGGGGTGCCAGCCCGGCTGCTGTGCTGCAGCTCTGCGAGGAAGGGCAGCGGCTCCAGGAGCTGGGAAGCTGCAGCTTTACCTGCCCGTGGCTGCTGCTGGGTGGAGGGGTGACCTCTCCTCTCTGCCCCTCCTGGCAGCGGGGCGTTCGCTTTCACGCGCGGCGGCTGCTGGCGAAATTCCCTGCGAGTGTAATTGCAAGTGAACTTCATCGCTGATCTCTGCAACAGATGGAGTCGGGGTGGGGGTGGCGATGAAACCCACAGGAAATGGGTGCTGCTGAGGGAAAATGCAGATGGAAAACAGGAGACACAGAAGAACAGGGAAAGGGGAGAGAAATAGATCGGGGAACCAGAGGGCACGGGAAACATACGGCAGAAAGAGGATTATCTTCATGACTTCCTCAACCTTTAAAGGAAACTGAATATAACTGAATACTATGAATAATTTAATACATTACAGATATCCAATAGTTTAAAGGACACATACAGAAAAAAAAATATGCTATGGTGGCCAGGATCTCCGGGACGTGAAACACTTGCATTCAAGTCCTGGCTCCACTGCAGACCCTCAGGCTGCAATTAAAGAGCCTGCATTTTGTTTAAGCCCCGGGCCTAAGGTTTCCTATAGCCTCAGTGCTCTTGAGATGGCCAGCAGCAGACTGCAGGAGCAGGACTCGGACAACACAATGTCTCAAACATCCCTTCCACAGTCATTTGGGCAAATTTTTTGGGGTCCATTGTACAGAAACACCTAATTTCAGTCAATTCCTTGAGTTACTGAAGTAGCCTGCCTGTGAAGCCGGGTGTACAATGGTTCACCTCTCCAAAACATGGTGGAGATCGAGGCATAAAAAACTGTGATGTGGTTCGCACAAAGCATGCGAGCACCACCGTGGCTTGGGCTGCCCTGGTACCTGAGCCACTGCCATGGGGTTAAGGACCGGTGCCAAGGCAGGGCTTAATCCATCTGGCATGGCACGGCGCACACGTGGCCTTTTCCTTCCCAGGACCCATGCTAGGATCTCCACAGAAGACTGTTTTGCTCCACACGGGTGCACCAGCCCATGTGGCGTGCCAGCGCTCACGAACGCGCTGCTCCAGATTTGATGGTGCGACATGCATGCACCCGGAGTGCTGCTATGCCGCTTTTATCCCAAAGCTGGGAGGGAGGGGGTGATGATTTTTTTGGTCAAGAACTTGCCTGCAGTGATTCATGCCTCTGGGACTGCAAAGACGTTGGGAACGTCAGAGCAATCCTTCAGGGGGGCACGGGGAGGAGGAAAACTGCCGCAAGACATCCTCATGCCTCACCTGCTTGCATGGAGCACGGGCTAGCCACAGGTGAGGGAGGACTGACTGCTGCTGTTTTGTGTTGCAGAGGCACGAGGAGGCGTGCATGGCAATGATGTGGGCATTTATTGCTTTCTCTGAAAAGTATTTTCCTCACCTAGGCGCGTGTTACACGTTTAAAAAAGCGTTACTGGAGCTGGAAAGGATGATGGTGTGGATGTGCTTGGTTTTGAGGCTACGAACGTGTGTGTTTAAGCGGGACGGAGGCCTGAAAACCTAAAGGATCACAAAACAGCAACTTCAGATTTCAAGACTTGAGGCCAAGTTGAAGTATAACGTTGTTTTCTATGTTCTCAATGACCATAAGGTAAGGAGGAGAGGCTGAGAGGCGCTGGGGTTGGAGGAGTCCCCGCACACTGCCAGCAAGGAGGACTTGTCCTGTGTTTCCTTTGCTCCTCAATCCAGCGGGCACCAGGTCAGCTCCGCAGAGAGCAGGCCCGAGAATTGCAGTTCACAATCAGAGGGCAAAAATCACCGAATTTTCCCCCAGGAGTCTGCCCACACCAGCTCCCCTCACGCGCAGCCCGTTTATATGGCCTGCTGGCCTCGGGGGCTGCCACGGCAGGGGAGCGAGGCGTCTGTGCCACCCGGGAGCTGCTGCCCTGCCTGTGGGGTACAGGGGGCCGTAGCGTAAGCACCGTGTGCCACCTCGGCGACGTCTGCACTGCGTGGGAGCTGCTTGCACAGCGTGAAAAGGCGACGGGGAATTTGCGTTTGGGCTCGGGTCACAGAGTCAGGCTTGAGCACCGGTGAGGCTGAGCACCGGGCTGCGTTGGCCCCGCCGCACCCCGCATTGGGACCGGCCATTTTGCCTCGGGGGCGGCCGCCCCCTGCCCTCCTCAGGCGCAGGGGCAGGGCAGGGAGGCCTCCGCCACCCCTCCCTGTGCTGGTTGTGCCGGGCCGGGCCGGGCCGTGCTGTGCTGCCCAGCCCCGTCCCGTCCCCTCCCGTCCCCCTGCGGGCAGCGGGCGGGCGGCGCTGCCCCTCAGGCCGGGCCGTGCCCCGCGCACTGCGGGCGGGGGGAGGGGAGGCGGCGGCTGGCCCAGGCTGCGCGTGTCCCAGTGACGCATTGCAGGTACGAACCCGCCAATCAGCGCGCGCCCAGCGGAGTCCCTGCGCGACGCGGCTTTTTTCTAGAATCCTCCTCCGCCGGGAAAAGTAGTCCCTCAGCCCCCCCCTTCCCCTCCCTTCGCACCCGGCCTTGTGGCGAGCGGGGCTCCCCCCCCTCCCCCCTCCCCGGTCCCTTCTCGACTCCCCGGGGCGCAGCGCGGGGGTGCGGGGAGGCGGCGAGGGGGGTGCGGGAGGGCCCGCATGGGCAGCGCGGGGGGGAGCCGGGACTCGTTTCGCGGCGCCGTTTCCCCCGGCGGAGAGGGAGCGGCGCGGAGCGATCCGGGCGGGCGGTGAGGCGGTTTATGAGGCAGGGGCGGCGGGCGGGCAGGGCTCAGTGTGAGGCGAGCCGTCGAGCGGGCAGCTTGCTGGTGCGCCCCGTGCAGCCCTCCGCGTCCTCCGCATCCCGCAGCCGGGCCGAGACACCATGGTGAGCGTGCGGGGGGTGAGGGGGGGGGCGCTGCGGGGTCCTGCGGGGCGCTGCCCGGCCGCCTGTGGGGCTGGGGGGGGGCTGGTAACGGTGGGGGGGGGGTCACGGTGAGGGGGGGTCGGCGGCCGCGGGGTGCCGTGAGGGGACGGGGGGGAGGAGGGGGGAGCGCTGGTGGCCGCCGCATCCCGCCCCGGGTGCCCTTCCCGCCGCGGGGCGTTGGTGCGGATTCAAAATTCAAACGGCTCAACGGCCGCTCGGCTCGGGCGCCATGGCTGCGGGTGGGGGGGGGGGGCGGGGGGGAGACACAACGGCTGCTAACGGTCCGTCCGGGGAGGGGACCCGGGGCCGGGGGGGGAGGGCACACACGGAGCCTGCCACGGCGGCAGCGGCCCCGCGCCCTCGGCGCTTCCTGCCCCCCGGCTCCGGCCGTGCCGGGCTGCCGCGCCCGCTCGCACTGCGGCTGCCAGCGGCGTGCTGCTGCTGAGGGGAGGGAGGGGAGGGAGGGAGGGAGGGAGCCTCGCTGCGGCAGCTGCCCCCGCCGGGGCTGTCGCCGAGCACCCCAGCCGCTCTCGTGCTGCTCTGGAACGAGGGAAGCTTGATTTTTATTTTTTTTAATATATATTGTATTTTTTTTTTTAAAAATGGGTTTTGGTTTTCCCCTGTTGGGCACTGCGTTTTCATGGTCAAGCAGGGTTTGGTGTGCCTAGCAGAACGTGTGCTCAGGGTTCCGATGTTCTCTGTCGAATTGAAACGCGGTGGAATTCGAGCATTCCTTCCCATGTAGCATAAACGGTGCAGGCTTAGCTTTTCGTTAAAAGAAGGGGATATTGAAACATGCAAGGAAAAGAACGGTTCACAAAAGCAATGCCGATGACCACTTACTGCTATCTCTGCATTAAAAGAAGATGCAGTGTAGTGGAATCGACTTCTTTTCATTCATTACGTGCTTTTAAGGAATTGGATCGTTATGGACTTGCTGCGTAACATGAAAGATGAGCCCTTTATGCATTTTTTCAACCGCTTAAATTAAATAAATTAGGTGAATGGAAGCCTGAATTAGTTCCTTTGCTTTAGTTGTGAATGCAAGCAGCAAGCCTGTAAAGGAAAGAGTGGTGAATCTAGCAGCAAAAGGCCGTACTGGTTGTGGCCATCTGTAGAGAACCAAAAATGGAGTATCTTCAAGTAAGGTCTATCTAGACATGGGTGTGTCCAGGAGGCGCAGTGGCACTCTGGATGTGGTTACATGGGTATTGGTCTTGACAGACCAGACTGGCTAAACCTGTGGACACGTTGTCCAATGCTGCACATGCTAGATAAAGCAGGATACTTTGCTCCTAGAGCAAGCTCAAGCGTTATAATTTCAGCTCTTATCTGCTAGCCTTCCTAGTTCGTGTTCATTCAGTTAATGCTGGAACAAAGCTGCTCATTCAGACCTAACACCAGCTAAGTATACCAAAAATGCCCAGTTTTGGCAGGGATCTGTGGTATCTGTTGTGTGGTTAGCTACCAGCTCTGTCGGGTGGTGGTGAGGCTTGAAGCTGCCGAGGGTCGCAGGAGCGGTTGCTGCATGGCAGCTCGCACTGCGATGCAGCACCACCTCTAGGGGCTGCGCATGCTGGAGCCGCTGCACCCGCGGCAGCTCCCCACCTTCCCATGGCAGCTCCGGCTCTTTGTCAGGCCCTGGGCGGAATAGGAGGTGGGAGGTACTGCAGGCAAAATGGAGCTGCTGCAGTGCAGATCGGAGGAGGCGATGCGAAAGCTGTGACGGCTTCCCCCCTTCCCTCAGAGGAGGAGGCGGCTTGCAGGTGGATCTCTTCCCCGGGAAGGAGCGCGTTAAGAGCCCGAGCCCCGGGGCCGGGCCGAGCCACCGCGGGTGCCCCGCGTAGGGGCCGGGAGCCGGGCACCCTGCGCGGGGCCGAGGCCGCAGCCGGGCGGCGTGCGGGGAGGGCCGGGGCCGCGCTGCCGGCCCCGCCTCTCGCTGCTGTTGCGCAGTGCTCTCTGCAGAGCCTGGCGCTGCGGAGCACAGATGGTGTTTGTTCAGCCTCGCCCCACCTCCCAGCTTATCTTGCAACTGCCGGCTACCTGTGGCTTCCAGTAAGCCTGGTGCTCTTGGCGGCTGCTGTACCTGCTGCAGGTAGTGACAAAGCTTATCCAAATTCATGGTTAGTGGCTGTAGGGAGTTCTAAGGCTCTGGAAGAGTTTGGAACACTTAACAGCTTAAACGCTGCTTAATGTCATGTCTTTATATAAAACTGTTTATATAAAACAGTATGTGACTCAACTTGGTAACCCATAAGTATTGACCTAAATAAACTAGGTTCTTGCTACTTAAATCTGATCTACAGCTTTCGGTGGATAAAAATATCCTACGGAAATGTAGCGCATAATTCTCTGCACTTGAGCAATAAAAATGTAAATACCACACAAAGGAATGAGTCTGTCTGTGTTAATGATACACTCCAGCCAGGCACCAATCTGTTAGGCTTCTGTTAAGTGACCAGCAGAAGGCATGTGTTTTGGAGCCTAATGAGGAACCGATGGCTTTCTCACCAGCCTCACTGCTGCTGTTCTTGACTATATCATTTTAAAATAAAACATAAAAATTGAGTACTTCTGCAGCTGCTGAAACAGGAACAAGTGGAGTCTATAGCCAAAATGCATCTTGACTGCTCTTTCAGAAGTTGCTCGTGAGCATGATCTTGATTCTTGGAGTAGATGAGTCACAGGCAGTCTGAGAAACTACTTATCGCTGCCTTTATCTTGGGCTGTTGCTGCATTGTATGCGTATTTTTTGTAAGCATTTTAACTCATGTGGTTGCTCAAGCAGCTAATTGAACTTTATAGGAAGAATAACAGAAGCTAGTACCTTCCAGTTTTCGGTTAATGTAGAAATGTACATCAAAGTTCGTAAAAAAAAAAAAAATAACAGTGCATATGTCTTTATTTCATTAGCAGAAGGATGTGTGTGTAGAGCAGCCTTTGTAGGCAAAGGTAGCGATTGAAAATGATGCTCTTGATATTGCAGTAACTATAAGGTGTTGTTGATAAAATGGTCACAATAGGAACAAACCTGGTGTTAAAATGAGGCAGTGAGTGTGTTTTTCCCATGTTTTGAAGGGTTGACTTTTCAGTGGAGGTCTGTGTGGCAAAGAGCTCGAGAGAGCTTCCTTGAAGAAACACGTTGCCTTGTTACTGCAACTCCAATGAAGCAATGCTGGCCTTGTTTGAGAAATCAGTTGACTTGAAAACTTAGGGAAGGTGTTTGCACTGCTCTCAAACACCTTTGTGTTCTATCAGGAGTGAAATTCTTCTGGATTTGTTCTTGCAGACAGGTTTCTTAACTGTCAAATTGAGTGCATGCAAAGCTGTTCCAAGATGGAACAAAAAGCATAAACAGGTACTTACCCAACTACTACGGTTGCAAAAATATTAAGCCTTATAGCAGTGAACGTTTTTCTAGTGATTCTGTAAACTATTTTACATCACTGTAATCTGTAGGTAAGCTTGGAAAAAAAAATGGAGACCTCAAACTGTAATTGGATTGAAACTGCCAGATTGGGCAGAAGCTGTTGGTACCAATTATGTAGACTCGGGTTTTGCTGCATTGTCTTGGACCTACCTGAAGCTTGGTGTTAATTGAGGGGTTACTTTCTTCTCTAGAAGTTTCTCTAGTTACAGGATTGTCTCCCCTGAGAAGGGACTGGAACCTACCTTAAACTTTGGATTTGGGGGGCTACTGCTGCAGGATAGAGATGTGAAGTGTTTAGTGAAAGTATTACTACTGATAGTCTGGTTGTTAATGAGTTCTTTAATCTGGTTTGAAGGGATCTGCAGGCCTTCGGTTTGCCAATGTTGCTCGGGTAGCTGTTTAATATAGATGGAAATCCATTATTTGGGTGCATCAGATATTTACAGGGTCAGGAAATGAGGACAGGCTGCCAGTTCTTGGCAAGCAAT
This sequence comes from Netta rufina, assembly GCF_964035555.1. Lineage (NCBI taxonomy): Eukaryota > Metazoa > Chordata > Aves > Anseriformes > Anatidae > Netta > Netta rufina. Next base: position 38,587,462 of record NC_140125.1, read on the forward strand.
CATGATGATTTTTGCGCTGTTCATTAGAAGTATTTTGGAATGTCAGAGGTAAATCCTGAAGCAAAGCTACCAGATTCAGAGGCCTATACAAGTCATATCTTTGCACTGAAATTCTGCAACAACTGATGATGTTCTCTTCTCTTGCAGGCTGATCAACTGACAGAAGAGCAGATTGCAGGTGAGGTTTTTGCATGCTGTGTTGGTACTCCTACTTGACCTGACACATCCCTTAATCCAGTGACAGTCCATGTTATGCAAGATATTTAGCTTTCTTAGATACTGAGGAAGTATTGTGGAATGATTTGTTGCCTAAATCTTAGTCTTCTGTTCTGTAAAACAACCATGGATACAATGAATTTGGAATTCTGCCCTCTAAAATAGATAATCCTTAGAACTTCAATTGCAGACTCAGGATTCTATTTTTTCCTTTGGCTACAGAACTGTCAAAGTACAAACAACGTGGGGGGGGGAAAAATTGTGGTGAAGACTGGGAATCTGAAGTATTTGTTTTAGCAGAAGGCAAAACTAATTTAGTTTGCAGTCTCCTGTCAGTGGAGGTGCCTCAGACTGGCTGTTGAGATGACAGCAGCAGACACTGGCTTCCTGATGACAACCGTTGATATGCCCTATTTGGAACTGCCTTGTGTGCCTGGACATAAATGTTCTTTTCACTGTTCTGAAGGCCTGGCGCTTGCTCTGAAATGCCCAAGCAAATATGCAACTCCTCAGTTTTGGTCCTGGCCCCTCGCAGTGGTTTCTGTGCACAGAACTATCTAGTAGTGGCTAAAATGTCTGGTTATCGTGTCTCCTTCTCATGCAGGCTGCACAAACTAGCATCTGTCACTGCCCTCTGAAGATTGATTTCCACCTGAGTAATTGATGTGGCTTAAAGCTGCAATACATTGGTAATGCAGGATTTGGCCTTGCCATGAACACTTTACAACTTAGGGTTTTCTGATCTAATGAGCGTATAATGTTAATGTTCGGAAGGCTGTGTGCCTAGCTGTCATGTGAAGTGAGTTTAGAGGGTGTTAGGATTCAGCTGATCTAATGGCAGCAAATCAAGCATGCAAATAACAGCCTCTAAGAGGTGTTGCTATTTAACTAGGGTGTAGCTCTTGAAGATGCTAAATACAAGTGTTGTAATGAGCAGTTTGTTTTTTATTGTAATTGCCAAATTCAAAGTGTAAGACCATTCTTCCGTAGCTCTTACTTCAACTTCAGAAGCTTGCTTTAACTCCTAAGAGACTAATGGTGGCTTTGTGGAAAGTCCTTAGTCTATTTATATGTTGCCATGGTACTGTCGTGTAAGCAGAAGCCAAATCTAGTTCAACTGGAGGTTTTTTTGTTAGTGGCCTGCATATCTTAAGGATTTTGTGATCAGTTGGGGCTGGTTTTATCAATTGTCACTGCTGCCTTTTCAATAATGGGTCATTGTTTCAGTCCAACTGTTGAGGCTGTATTTGATCTAGCTGATTATGGAATATAAACAGGAGGCTTACTCCTAACGCTACCTCAGGATTAGTGCAAATGTTAGCTATTCAGTGATGATAGGAGAGTAGTGCTCAGAGCCAAAAGGGAGTATTAATAAGCTTGTCATACTGGAGTAGAGGGTTTTTTCCTTTCTGGAAAGAATATTGGCCTGGCACTTTGAGTTCAGCTGTGGTATTTCATGAAGCAAATGTCTGCGAGCAAACCATAACCTGATGTGAGCCCACTGCTGCTCTGAAGGAACTATCCCTAGTAGTGGTTAGGAAGAGTTGCAGGTGTCCAACAGCAAAACTAAGCAGACTGCTTAAAGGCCAGGGCCTTGCATGGGAAGACTGAGAGGGTACAGGCTGGATATTGGACAAGAATTGTAGCTGAGTAATAGTCTTGAGCCCCTGCTAGTCCATTCCAGTTTATCTGAAGCATCTTGCTTTTGATTTGAAGGTGGGCTTAGGAAATTGGTACTAAAGGTAGAGACAGTGTTCCATTTCTTAATTACTTTGTTCTTCTACTTAAAGCAGACACCTGTCCTATGTTTTTAAAGCTTACCTGCTCTGACATATCAGAATGCAATTCAAGATTCCAGATGTTTTTTTACTTTCTGCTGTGAAAACTTTGGAAATCCTTGGTCATACAGGGCTGAAAAGGGGTGAAAAACTTGCTGGACTCATTTTCATGTGAAAGACCGACGTTGCAAGTTGAGTAGGTGCAGAATGTGAGTGGTAGTTGTAATTTAATTCAGGAAGAACTTCAATAGCCATGTGAATGGGTATCCCTTTGGTTAAGATTTGCATTAAGTGAGGTAAATAGGTCAGAACTATTTGGTGTTAGTGGTCAGGAAAGCCTAAAGATGCTTTTGTCCCAGAGCAACTGGTGTAGTGAGCTGTTCTTGTTTCCATCAGACCTCAGAGGTCTTGAAATAGATTCTGAACAAGCAGGCCTACGTGGGGTGTTCTGGTATGCCTTGTTCCTTAGTGTGCTCTGGTTCTCTGCTGGGGATCTGACCACAACAGCTATTTAGAACTTCTTTCACAGTAAAAATAGTCATGTTTAAGTCATGAGCTGCTGGTGGATTTGAAGGGAACAATTGATGTTCTCCTGTTAAAGCTCAGGCATAGCTGTCAAAGCTGTTGGAGTGTGGGAGTAGTGATTGTAACTCAGTGAATGAAGCCTGCTGCTCCATTTGGGAGGGTGCTGTGGTGCTGAGATGCCTCTGAAGCTGTTGTTGGAGAGAACAGCTTGAGCTAGTGCTGTGGGATTAGCCTTTCTTTAGTAGGGTGTGGAAGTAGTCTTCCCCTTTTCAGAAGGGGAAGGTTCAGAACATGCAGGTGGCCCGAAGGTGCCAGTAGAACCACTCACCATCATCAGGTTTTGGATGGATTAGCCATACCTACAGTACAGGAGAATTCTCCTTTAGTTTGATCTGAAGCAGTGTTGAATAGGAGGATTTGCCTTACTGCATGGGATCAAGATGGGATTTCAGAAGTGTTGCATGTTGCAGGAGCAGAGTTGAGTCAGTCACAAAATGTAAATATTTTGTAGATGCTTTCACTCCAAACTCTGCTAAGGTTTTCTTGTTCCATTGTGAATTGTCTGCTGTGTTTGTGGTACCAATGTTCTAATTATTGGAGGTGGTTCCTAGAAGTTGTTAGACTTAATTATATCCCTAACTTGATGCAGCATCTCAAACAGGAATATGCTGCTGATCCTTGATTAACCTTCTTTGTGTGTGATTTATAACTGATTTTCTCAGCCTTTCTCATATTTGAGTAAAAGAAAGGTAAAATTGTCCTTTGAGTGGGTCTTCCATTCAGAATATATTGCTCTATGGCCTTTGTTTTAGAAATCAAGTATTTTTGCATAAAATTAAATACTGCATTTTTAAGCAGTTGCTGTAGTACTGTACAGCCTGCTTCATGTTGGGTTACAGTGGTAGTTAACCCATGCTAAGCATGAAGTTATGACTAATTATTTTGAGTACCTGACTCTTACTGGAGACAGTTCATCTTTTGAGGTTCTTTGAATGTTGACAGCCTCCAGTTATTTCTACTGAGCTTGACCCTCAGAGCCTTTTCTGCTCTAATATAAACCTTAAGGCCCAGCGGAGTCACTTGTTGCCTTTAAGCTAACTGGAACTAGCCTTGAAGACTATTTGCAGGTTCCTGTGCATACAGGTTGTAGCTGCTTGTTTGGAAAAGCCTCTTTCTGCTTTGTGATTATAAAGTACAGTATTAGAACTGTTGCCTCTGGTCCTTGAGGTATCCTGGCTCTGATTCATGTGTGTTAAACAGCAGGGGTAGGCTTTAGGAACACTTAAAACTGTGAAATGTATAAGAATTTTTCCTCCCTGGGTGGGACTCAGCTGTGGCTCTGGTGTTAGCTGCATTAGAGCTGTAAAAAGCATACTTCTGTAGCTGCATTTTCAACATTTTCCAGTTCATACCTCACCTCCAGTGGTTCAGAGCATGAAATGGATGAAATATGACTTCATGCTGCACTTCATGGTGGCTAGCTCTGGTCTGGGAAACCTACCATCTGGAAAGCTGGCTGTTTGGCAGTGTTGAGGAACTAATTCTTGGGTGTATTTCTAATGCTTTTTAGCTAACAAATTCAAGAGCATGATCTGGTGTCCTGAATGCTGTAAAGGGCTCTGAACTGCACAAGGGAATAGATGAGGTTTTTCATGCTTAACTGTAATTTCTGTATGAACTTCAGACTAGTGAACTAGTTTAAGGTCATAGCTAAAGACAAACAGATGGCATGGATTAAAACCAGCTCCATTTTTGGACTGGACAATTAAACATGTTATGCTTGTATTAATATTGCTGGCAACAATACAACTATTGTAGGGAACTGAGAGGTAAAACAGTTGAGCAGTGTTGCAACTATTATTGAGTAGTTCTAAGGAAGGTTGTTCCAAGTTATGGTAGGGCTTGAAGCAATTTTCGGAGCAATTTTTTGGAAATCAGTACGAGCAGCGACTCTTCCCCTTGAGCGAGTGGTTATGAGAGCTGCTCTGTGTACAGTTACAGACTGAAGAGCTGCAGAAGTCAAATGGAGAGATGCAGAAAGCTCCTTTTTAGCCAAGTATGGCCAGACATTAAAACTGCCTCTAGGTACTGTCTCATCAAGTAGAGTACACAGTTCAGAGTTGCGTGTCCAGCAGAAGTGAGTTAAAACAAAACTGGTTTTCATTTGGTCGGATTAGTCTTCTGCTGGCGAGTCTGTTAGTAGCACTAAGTGCTATTAAGCTGCAGTATTTGCATTCTGAGGACCACTTTCAAGCTTCAACTGTAATCTCTACAACTTTTTCCTAAGAAACACATCCTGCTAGGGATGTGGGTCATTCTGGTTTGATAGGTGTTCCTTTCAGCTCTGTATTAGGGATTCTGGTTCAAGACAGGTGGAGGAAATATCTGAGTACTCCTGAAATGGATGATATTCCATCTCTTTAATCCCCACATTTTGACCTATAGTGGACTGGTGCGTTGCCCAGCTGCTGATGATTCCATGTTGATGTTAGTTCTAGCAGATGGAGCTCAAAAATGAACCTTTTTAATAAGTATGGAATAAGTTCAACTTAGAATAATAAACACCAATGTCTCTTGCATGATTAAGTGAACTTTGTTTGAAAGCTGGAAGGACTAACTCCTTTTTGTTGTTGTACAGAATTCAAAGAAGCTTTTTCACTATTTGACAAGGATGGTGATGGTACTATAACTACAAAGGAGTTGGGGACTGTGATGAGATCACTTGGTCAAAACCCCACAGAAGCAGAGTTACAGGATATGATCAATGAAGTAGATGCCGATGGTAAGATTTTACTAATAAGCAATTATTCAGTAAAGTACTGAAAAACCTGTTTTTCTAACATACTAATTATCTTGCAGGCAATGGCACAATTGACTTTCCAGAGTTTCTGACAATGATGGCAAGAAAAATGAAAGATACAGATAGTGAAGAAGAAATTAGAGAAGCGTTCCGTGTGTTTGACAAGGTACTAGATGTTTCCCTTAAGAAATCTTTGTTAGAAAAGCTCAGACTGATTTCTAATGAGCTTCCTCTGAACCAGGGACATTTCTAGTCCTGCTATTTATGACTTAGAGGTGAACTAGTCATGCTCAAGTTCACTGTGCTGTGGCACTGTGCCTGAAAGCCAAATGTGTCATGATGGGTGATTGTAGTGAGCTGCTATGTTATCTCACTTGCTTGGATACTAAAATACTTGCACAGGGCTGGTAGGGGAATTGTTTAAATTTTTAAAAGTGGTAATCCTTTAAATCTTTCACATAGTCTTTACTAAGTAAATTACTGTGCCTACAGTTAATCAGCTCCTTAAGCAAGGTGCATTTTTAATCAGAAAGTGCCTTGTAGTGTGGGGAAGAGCAAAGCAGTCTTGAGTCCATATCCACTATTTTGATAGCTGGTGTCTGAAGTAGGATGGAATATGTCAACATGGCCTGTGAAGGCCTTGTGGTTTTATGCTGAGCTTCCGTGGAGCAGGTGAAAAACAACTTCTGTCCTAAGAAATAGATACTTGAGCCAAATTGTCTCATGATTGAGTTGGTTGGTATGTCACCTGAAGGTAGTTCTGTCACAGAAGGGAATGTGTCTCAGGGTAGGGCAGCTGAGGTAGACTGTGCTGGGTAAGTTGTTTCTAAAATGTCTCTAAGATCCTGGACAATCCTACTGGAGATCTGCTTGCAGCTCTTGCTTGCCTTGTGCAAATGTGGTTCAAACTGTTAACTTTGAAACTTGCTTTGAAATATTTTATTCAAGTTACTGGGCCTTAGGGAGACTGGAATAGACTTGTATCTTTTTCCTTTGCAGGATGGTAATGGTTACATTAGTGCTGCAGAACTTCGCCATGTGATGACAAATCTTGGAGAGAAGCTAACAGATGAAGAAGTTGATGAAATGATTAGGGAAGCAGACATTGATGGTGATGGTCAAGTAAACTATGAAGGTAAGGAGCTGTTAACAGATTGTGACTGTGTAGCACCTTACATGCTGGTGACTGTAGTGTTCCTGATTGTTAATGCCCGGCTTAAACAGGGCAGTGTTCCCAAGGGAAATCCTCTCAGCAGTTGTTAGCTCTCTAAGCTAACATCTTTTAGTATGTATATAGTGTACCTCTACTGAAGTTTAAGTGAGTTATTGCTAGCTTTTGTGCCTAAGGTAACTGAACTGTGCAGTGTAAGAAACAACTTTCTAAATCTAATGATGTTATTAACCATTAGAATAAGGAAGCTAGCTGAGTTGTTAACATGTTTTGTTCATTAATGAATGTTGATCCTGAACCAAATCAGGGAAGTGTATTAACTGACCTGAAGCAAGTCACTCACTTTCATTAATGCTTTTTAAAATTAATAATTAAATGAGAAATGCCTCTAAAATGCCCGTGAACTTCAAGACCTTTAGAAAACCTTAAATGAAGTTCACAGGAATTGGCTGCAAACACTACCTTTTTATTTTATGGTGTTGAAACTTAAATGAAGTCATGCAGGCAGAAGGAGTTCTGTTAGACAATTTGCTTGGTGCTCAGAACTAAGCTTGCTTTCATTTTAGCTTCCCAAACAACTTGAGAAACATTAACTAAGGTGTTTTCAGGTAATCCCTTTACTGTTCCCAGGGTGTAGGTGTAGCTTTTGTTTTCAGGTACCACAAAGTCTTCAAACTAAATTCATGGTTCAGCAAGAAAAGTGAAGTTATACTGTGTAGTAACTCCCCATGTGCTGTGAATAAGTAATGGTTTGGCTGCTTAAAGGTGGTCAGGTGAATTAGCAAGACTTAAGCTATTCTGCCTTGAAATCCAAGCCGATGTCATGTCTTGCCTGAATTAGCTGACTGTGACTTAAGCAGAACGTACTGATCTCCTAGGGACAAGGCATCTAAGAGTGGCTGTCTGGGCTGATGGGAGATGACCCTGAAGTGTTTTATTTTGAAGTCTCCTTGCCAGTTCAGTGATGAGACTGACTTCTGATTAAAGCAGATGCCTTTGACTGTTAATTTTTTTAATTAAAAGGAGGTTCTTAGGCATGACTGGTAGAAAAGGGAGATGTCTTCAGGATACTTTTTGAATATGACTGGAAACAGTTTTTAGACAGCAATCAGTGCACTAGTGGGGCAGGTTACTTTTCAGATCTTGCAATTCAGATTTCTCTGAATAACTCTTATGAACTCTTTCCTTTTACAGAGTTTGTACAAATGATGACAGCGAAGTGAAGACATTGTACAGAATGTGTTAAATTTCTTGTACAAAATTGTTTATTTGCCTTTTCTCTGTTTGTAACTTATCTGTAAAAGGTTTTTCCCTTACTGTCAAAAGAATATGCATGTATAGTAATTAGAAGGCCATTCCTCCATGTTTTTCTCCTTTATCTTACTGTCATTGTTCTGATTTTTGGAAAATTGATCTAAGTAACAAATGTTGCATGTGGCTTACTCTGGATATTTAAGCCCTTCTGCACATCTAAGGTTAGATGGAGTTGGTTGAATGAGGGAACATCTGGGTTGTTTAAAGAAGTAGCTTTCTTTAGAAGACTTTGGTATGACTGATGTAACAAGTTACATAAAGTAAGTTAGGGTTTACCGTGCATTAGCAATTCCTGAGTTAAAGCAAGATAATGGCTCCAGTTCTCCAGTAAGTAAAGGAGGTGATTCTGCTGTTGATGATGGAGGGTGAATACTTGTGCAGGCCAAAACCATGTGAATAGCATTTATGTGGCTAATGCACTGTAAAATTGTTCTCCTAACTTGCTTCATAGTAACTTGTTTGTGGCCATACCAGTAACATGTTGTTGAAATGTGGAGTCTTAACGTTGTGGACGATTGACAGTCAACAATATGAAACTTTAAAGTTGCACTAATGCAAAACGGGTGTATTATCCAGGTACTCGTACACAATTTTTTTGTACTGCTGGTCCTGTACCAGAAAACATTTTCTCCTCTTGTTACTATGCTTTTTAAACTTTGTTTAGCCACTTATTTTCAAAAAAATCTGCTTCTGGCACGATTTGCCTCAAATCCATTCCAAGTTGTATATTTGTTTTCCAATAAAAAATTACAATTTACCCATACTGTTTCAATGTATCCTTGAATTATTTACAGGATTTGTTCAATACAGTTGCTGCTCTGTTTCAGTATGTAGCAGTTCGATTTGCTTATGCAATGGATTGGCTGTCTTAAAATAGCTTGGAAGGTGAAAACTTAGACCGTAAACTCCAGCCCTTTATTAGTATTGTTGACTTGAAGAAGCTTTCTTACTAGTAGTTTAAAATGTATTTTACAGTCTTGTGTGGAGCTTGGTGCTTCAATATACTTACCGTAGTGACTGGCTATGCCCACTATCTGTAGACATTGTGAACTGGATGTTGACCTAGTTCAATAGTTGACCTAAAATTAAAATTCCTTGTTCAGACAACTAAACCTGTTTGCTTTCTTTTAATTATTTTGGAGTTTATTCCCTATCAGCTGCTACCTTGGGGTAACTTAGTCTCACACCTGGACTTTCTGAAACTGCTGTGTCCAAGTCTGCCTTTCAGGATGCAGTCAGCTCAAAGCTTGTAAGGAAATCCTTCTCTTACTGACCTGCTAATGAGCATGATTGTGCTTGTAGCCCTAGTTTTTTGACAGCTTAAAAATAAAAAGTTTTAACACGGAAAACAAATGTGTTTTTTAACTAAGGGCAAATCCAAGACCTCGAAAGCATGCCAGAGGCTGTGTGCTATTTTGCCTCTGTACTCTGAATGAAAAATTGCTCTATATGTGCTATGTGATTATCTCAGCTGGGGATTCTGGCTGTCTTTAAACAAAGCCTTGGCCCCTGCATCTGGTTACTCTCACTGGTCCCAGCAAAGCAGTTACCTAATGTTTAAAACTTTTAATCATGTTTGAGGTATTTATACTTGGTGAAAATACAGATTTAGGACAGCAGATGAACCTGGTTGTAGCAATACTCGATCAAATGTTCATGATTACTAGTTTCCAGAAGCCCTGCTTCCAAAGGACTATAAGCACCTCTGGTTTTCCAATGAGGCTTGTCAAAATGTTCTGCCAGCATCACAATTCCTTAGAATTGTTTCTTGTGCATTGACAACTGGATTCACAAAGTTCACGGAGTTTGAATATCATGGCAGTTTGGGTTTGCCTTCTACAAAACGAGTGATTTGAAAAAACACTTATCCAGTGTTTGCCCTGCGGCCTAGCAGCCTGGACGCTGCCTTGTAACTGGCACAGAGTTCGTTTGAAAGGGTACCAGGACTACCAGCTGGGACTCTGTATTGCAGGACTATTGGAAGCCCCTCTTCCAGAGGTAAGGAGTGCAAAGAAGGGTCCAACAAGATGTTGCATTTGCTGGTCCAGTGTCTTGACTTTAGCAGTCCCGGAACTATTTTGAACCACAGTCTTCTATTGCAACTCAGCATGCATTATTAGAGTAAAAATAGGGAGTCTTATTTTTGGGAGATTGCCTTGGCCAAGGTGACTGCCTTTCATGTGATAAATAGGTGAGGAATGCTCAAAGGCAACCTCTACATGCTGAGCTGCTTGGTATTTAGTGCTTTGTCATTGTCTTTCTGATATCTAAATGAAATGCTTGGTTTGTAGGTCAATATTGTAAGCCTTATAGTTCTGTTTACATCATAGTGATGTAAACAGAATGGGGGTTGTAGTGCTTCTCAGTACGTTCTGCGGAAGGGAGAAGGGGGGAGCGTGTCTTCTGAGGTACAGACAAAATAAGTGGTGGAAACTAACTTCTGTGGTACAGCACTGCAGTAAAGCACCTGGTGGAGCTGCTTTTATTTGAAACTGGGAGGGGGGATCTGCCTGAAGACAGCTCCCTTAATGTATGGTGTGATACATGCTAACATCTGGAGCACTGTTTCATGGCTCCCTGGTAGAGGAAAGAGGAAGTTCATGGAGTAAGGCCAGTATGGGGCCACGAAGGCAGTGGGGCTGGAGACCTCAACAAGAGGAGAGGGTGAAAGCTGGTGCTCTGCAAGCTGGGTGAGGAGGGAAGGCTTGGTGGGCCATCTTAATGTGTGTAAGTGCCTGTTGGAGGGAGTGAAGCTGGGGACAACATTGCTTTCACTAGTTCCTACTGGCAGGGAAGGAGGCAGTCAGCACAATTTTAGAAAAAAAAAATCCATCTAAACAGAATAGACTTTTTTTTTTTTTTTTACTGTGAGGATGGTCAACGCTTGTGTGGGTTATCCAGAGAGGTGGTAAAGTCTCTGCAGGACTGGAATTCAACTGTGAGTGTCCTGGACAAGTGGCTGCAGCTGACCTTGCTGGAGCAGGGTGTTGGACTAAGTGATCTGAAGAGGTCCACTGCAATCTAAATGGCTCTGGAGTCACAGTGCCTCTACTGCTTTTGTAGGAGGATCACTGTGTGCTATCTTTGCTGGAAGCACTGAGAAGACATCAGCATGCTGATCAGGATGCTGTGTACTTCGGGCCTCTGAGAAGGCTGGGAGCTGTCCTGGAAATACTTCCCTGATAACCTGGCTCTGGATTTTTTTGGGGGGAGGGAGGGGAATGCCTCAGTGGCCAAGGAATAGTAGGTCTAGTGAGCTTGCAGTCTAAGACATAGCTGGTAATAGGTATAATAACAATAATAGGTATAATAACAGCTAATAGGTAAGGGAGAGAGTAAGTGAAGCCTGCTAATAAGGTAAGTGAAACTATTTGAGGGAGAGTATAGCTTAGTAGGTTGAAGATGATGATGCAGAAGCACAGCTGATCAATCCATTGAGGTAATGCAAACTGGGTATTTAGCCTCAAATGCAGTCACTGGTTTCCGAAGGCTTGGCTCTGCAGGAGTAAGGCAGCTGAATCTGCTGTGCTGCTGTGGTTCCTTCCAGGGGCTGCTTGGTAAAAACCTCCACAAAATAAATAGCAAAGTGACTGCTTATTTTTATGTATGTCACTTCTGCAAGACATCTATAATTTGTTTCTTGGGCAGTAGCTCAGTCCTACTGAGAGAATCTATGTTAAACTGAATTACCAACAGCTTGTTAAATAAGGGGAGCTTCCATAGGTTGGGATTAATTACTATGGCAGGGCATTGCTAATAGGAGCTGAAAAAACACTCACAAACTTTAAAAATTCCTTAGATTCTGCATTTTAAAATGTTTTTTTTTTCCATCAAGTCTGTCTTAATAGATAGTTAATTTTATTCTAATCCAGTCTCAGATGATAGATTTTTTCAATTAAAAAGTGTTCAGATTACCAAGAACTTCTCTGAAGTGAATTTGAAGACTAGAATGTTCCTTTTTCAGGTGAGAAAAGTAGGTATTTCAGGTGTCAACATGAATGAATACATTGAGATATGCTAGGTCAAACTCTTAAAACTCAGAAGGGATGATGGCAAAATAATACAGGTACTGCGTAATAAATGTGTACTTAATAGACTTTGAAAATCATGGAGAATCATCTCTGGGATCAAGAGAAGGAACCAGGAGAGAGCTTGTGGAGAGTTCATGTAAGTATGTTTATATGCCACTGCATTTCCCCATCTTAAACCTAGTATTTCATCTTTGGTGTAGATTTGACTGGAGTGAGAACTATACTGCTTGTACTCCAGATCTGGTTTTGAAAAGAAGTTCTATGAGGGTAGTTGCAGTGTGTCAGGTTGCTTGTTTCCTCTGTGCTTTTGAAGAACAGAGATCGTTGCTTTCTCAATATGAACTATAGAGAAGAGAGTATTCTGGTGACTTAAACCTGAGAGTCCTGAGATACGGTTCAGGAAGCTGCACAAAGATCTAGTTCAAGTAGAGTACTTTAAGATAAGCCTCTGAAGACATAGAAGACTTGAAAAATACAACTCTAGCAGTAATAACCTAAGATGAGGCATATTCCATGCAAAACCATTTGGAGATTACCTGATGCAATAACTATTAATAATCATTATTTACAGTTTGAGTAGGCTAAGCAAGAATGGGTCTGCATTTTACCTGGATGCTCTGTGTATGTGGGGTAACAGGTGGTTCCTGCTCTCAGATCCCACCGTACAAACAGGTGCAGGGTACCATGCAGTGTCGTATAATGACAGTGTGTTGCTTGGTGGCCTGTTTTAGGAGGAACTGGGTCAAAAAATGAGAGTAAAAGGGAACAGGGAATAGAGGATGAAATAATGTATCATTAGGAGAACGTGGGGGAAATAAGCTTGCAAACATCTAATAGTATCAAGCGTTGGCACTGTTGTCTGACACCAAGACCCTGGAGCTGGAGTCCTTTGCCTGCTCCTACAGGTTGTTCTCAAGCTGGAAGGGTGGTGGTTAAGCTCATTAATACTTCCCTGGTGGCCCACACAGGTGGAACTGAGTGTTTAGATTGTTCCAGTTGCACAACCCTTATCTTGCAGGTCAGATCTAGGTAGGTGTGCACTTGCTCAAAAGTTAAATAAACTTTCTTGTTAGTAAACCAGTACTGTCAGTGACGATGGACACCTTGACCAGCAAACAGCATCAGTCCTCCATCCAGCAGTGCTCCTTTAGTCATGAGCTATCATCTTGTGCTGTTTGATTCCTTTCATGAGAAGCAGTCTTATGGTGATCATTCAAAAAGGTGTGCTCCTTCTTTGCCTGAGAAGCCCTGAGTTTGCATTAGTCACCTATTGTACCCTTACAGCAACATGCGCCCAGTCCTGTGGTACCTTCTTGGAAGCCACTTGCTTTTTTTGGCAGCCAGAAATACGCAGCTAGCAGCACGTGGAATGAATTTCTGCTAGCTGTATCGGCAGGATTCTAGAAAAGTCATTTGTTTCTGGAATGAGAGATGTTGGGGGTTTGCTTTTTACTAAAGCTTTCTTCACAGTCAGTTACAGCACAGCATGCTACTATAGAAATAAGGCAAAAAAAAAATGTTCAACAACTTCTGCAATATCTGTTATTAACTTTGAAGCACTGGATGATAGACTCAGGAAGGCCATGTGGGGTTTTTCAGTTCCCATGTATTTCTGAGTAGTCTGAGCTTCCACCTGCAATAAATGTTTATTCCTCTTAAAAATGACCAGTTTTTCTGATATTAACTAAACTTAGAGGCTTTGCAAAATGCCTTGGCAGCTCTCTGTATCCAAAGTGGAAAGGCAGAGTTTTGTTACTGCTGATTGTCCCAATGGTTAGGGAGAGGGAAATCATGAGGTAGATGTTCATTCAAGGCCTACTCTGAAGCTCTGCGGTCAGTGTAGTCTTTCCTTTGATTTGCAAGGCCTTGAATATGCTTGAAAATAAACCTTAGTGGATTATGATGTATGAAAACTTCCAATAATTTGGATTGAGTCATGAAGTAGGGTAGTACATTGCCAGAAGTATTTCTTAAGATAGCATAGTTGAGACAGACTGCATAATTTATTTGCCTTTTCAGCTCTAAGAATTCTAGGCATTTTCCTCGAGTTAATATCTATACATCTATTTATATGCTACATTTTAAGAGGCTGCAAAACAAAAAATACTGGAAGGTTGTCTTCTGGTGACATTCACCATGAGGAAGCCATCCCTACTGCCCAGATTAACACACCACTTTGCAAGATCATCTGAAAGAGCAGACAGACTTTGTGATTCTTCCTGTTTTAATCACTCCTTATTCTACAAGCAGGACAAGTTTGCTCCACTTTGGCATCACAGCCTGTTTCTAGAGCCAAACACACAGGGAAGTTGCCTCTCTGTGCTAGCTGTTCCTTTCTGAAACCCTCACGCTATAGCATCACAACTGCTTTGATGCTGTGGGGGTCTCTGCAGACAGCAGCTTCCTGTAAAACCTCTTAAAATCCTCTTGTGGTTCTTTACTGGGAGTTGGAAGAGCTGCTGCAGAAAATCTCCTTTTCTTCTGGCAGCTTTTATTTTCCCTTGAGCTTGCCCATGTTCTACGCTTCGCTAAGGAAGCTTCAGCTAAGGAGAAGAAATGCTGAGGAAATCTCCACAAGGTCAAGGCTGGAGGCTCCTCATGGAATAGCTCAAATTGCTGTGCTGAAGATCTGGGATTTTTCTGCTGTAAAGTACATGTCGGGGTAGCTTCTATTGTCAAGGTCCAAATCGGTTCTATCTGGATATGTTTTCACTGAGAATGGCAAGAGCTGCCTGTTGGCTGCTGGCAGGGTAGAATGAAGAGCCATAGGAACAATGTCCTCCAGCTCAGCTGCCCTTTATTTCCTCCGAGGGGAGATGCAGACCCTGCCTTGCTGGTTTCACTGAGCAGAAGATTTCAAAGCTGACCTGGTATGCTTTTGGGGAAGAGCCTTGAGTCTTTCTAGACAAGAGGCTTCTCTGAGTTTGTGACCCCGCCACCCTGTATCTCTGGATTGATGAGCTGTTCCAATTTTTGCAAGAATCCACTCTTCCATTTCTAATGATTTGAGTGATGAAACAATTAGGATCTGATGTCAACTTGTGCTTTCATCACTCTTTGAGGAACATTTAATGAAAATAAAGACAAAATGATCGCTTACATTTCCAATATGTCTTCAGAGAATAAACTACACAAGGAACTCAACTGCCTAATTGGTCAGTGCTATACTAGGTAGTGATGCGGTCCAATTTTCTTCAAGAAGCCCAGCTCAAGCACGTGGCTTCCACAGGCAATTTTATCAGAAGGCAGAAGGAGGGTACCCATCTGTGAACCAAAAGCTTGTATCTTGCTGCCAAGCGTTTGTGTGCTTCCTTCCTACTTTGCTAGATTTGACAGGGAAAATGCTAACAACAGACTTAAAACTCATGAAGTAGTAGTCCTGGCACCTTATGTTTAAAGGCTATGGAAGCATTCATATGTATGTCAAGATGCACATGAGAGAAGCAATCGCTGTAGCTCACTTCAGAGTGTAAGTGGGTCTAGGGATCACTCTTCAGTAGACAATGTGGTCTGTATTGTCTATTTCACCTGAGCTTTGAAATGTTTTGGGGATTTTTGCTTTTGTTTTTTTTTTTTTTTAGATCATTTTCATTTATAAGCAGTATTTTATTTCCACAAAATCGCTCCAGCTTTGAGTGGTGTAGTGAAAGGTCCTCCCTGCTGTCTACTTGCCCTATATAAAGAGAGGGCATCCTGAAAAATGGGGCTTCTGCGTCTGCAGGCACATAGCCTGGGCAGATATCACTGCGGTTGCAGTACTTTCAGACCAGGACTGTCTAAAGTTCAGCTGTTTTGAAGGCAGGAAAAAAACACTCAGGCTTCTCTGTGCCCTGCCATGTGTACAGGTCCTTCATGTTATGGTAGGTTGTTATACTGCTTGATGGCATTCGTAATGGAAAACAGTTATTTTGAGGCAAAAACTAACAAACCATTGTGAGAGCTGGAACAGTAACAGTAGTGCCTCAACCGACCATGGTTTCTTTTCCAAAATCCAGGCAGTTTGTTTCATTCTGCTGTCCAGAGGCCCTCAGAAACTTACTTCGCTCCAGTAAGTATTATGCAAATTAATACTTCCACTAATAAAATGCACATGGATATCTGAAATGCAAAACGTCCATAAATTGCCATGCGTCAGCAGGGGCCTGGGAGCTCTGCATGCTCTGAGCCCATGCAAGTAATTCGAATCAGCTTAGCCTGCTAGATCATCACCTCAGCTCACTTCTTGGTTGTGGTGCTGCTTGGAGGCTGCCCCTTTCCACAGCAAAACCAGCTGAACAGAGTGTGTGCCTGCACCTCAGCTGCTAAGTGCAAGCCAAACTAACAGCCCTCACACTGGAGCCCTTGGTGCACCGACTGTGTTCTCCCCTTTGACTTCAGGGCGAGCATGGTAACCACAAATATGGGGTGGTAACTCCTTGGGTTATTGCTGAAAGACCACAGCTCAGCTATTAATCCCCAACCATCACTGGTAACTTCATCTCAGCTGGTGCCTGATATCCTGTTACCCTCGTAATCGTTTATTTCTATGCCTGTGGCCTTTGTAGTACGTGAGGGCATCAATCTTTTAAGCACAGCTTGTGGAGAACTGGACTGCATAAATTGCCTTTGTAATGGCCACGAGGTTACTGCTGGAAGCCAGCTGACACATGGGCTTTGCAGGATTTTGGCCAAAGTGTCTTAGGAAGGCTATGAAAACTCCTCAGCTTGTGCCATTTCACTCCTGAAGGCACTTGTGTGCATACTGAAAAGCAATATAGTTGTTGCTATTGTTAAGCATCCTATAAAAATAGAGAAGATAAACAATTTTTTCTTCCCTTGTAAGGGTTTAGAAGAACTCGGAGCATCTGCCAGATTCAGGAGGAGGTGTATTTTGGTGGTACGGCTATGCTGAGTTCAGATCAAAGATGAGCCAAAATATGACTCTTCCTTCAGCTGAAACAGGAGGGAGTGGATGGAGCACATATTGTGACATATTGTGTCTGTGGCACAAAAATGATGCATACAACTCCTTTCTTGCTTAAATTACACTTCCATATAATTTGAAAGGACTTCAAGCCCCTGCAGTACTGAGGCTGAGCCCAGTTGCTTCAGTATCAGCTCTCCTTCACCTGGCTTCTCTGGCTTCTGTAATACAATTCCTGATGTACTGCAAGAGATCAAAATCAAGGCCACTGAAGCTCCATTTTGGCACTTCACTCCCAACCTCCTCTATGTTGTTTACTAAATTGCCAGCTGCCCCTACAAAGGCAGTACTAACCTGTGCAGCCGAGCTGGCTGTGGCTTCTGTACAGTGCTGGGTAAGTTTCCAGCCAAAAAAAAAAAAGGAAAGAAAAGAAAAACCCAACACATTGATGTATGTTCACTTGAAGAACACTCAAGTTACTCTACCGCTGGAGTGTTGCATAAGATAAAGCAGCTGGTGTCGAAGTTTACCTGCCTGAAAGGAAAGTATTAATGCAGCCTCTTCCAGCAGAAATAAAGGCCGAGCCCTGCTGAGCAGCTGGGAGACAGCGCAGTCCCCAGTCAGTGCCATGCTTCACAAAAGGAAGCTTTCTCCTGGCACTGAAGGGGATGTCTGCATGACCTCCTGCAGCAGGGCTCGGGCTTTCTCTGCCCGTGGCCCAGGCAGGTGCAAGCTGCAGGCTGGAGAGGAGCCGGGCAGCCGTGTCGGGGTGGCAGCAAGCCCTGGTTAATGCTGTCGGCCTCCCGGCAGGATTACAAGCTCAGGCTTGGCACCCTGCTGACGAGGACGGCGCTCCTCGTGTCCAGGAGGCTCAGCTCAGCACCGCCAGCCCACACCGTAGCCAGGCGGCCATGCTGCTGCCTGGCCTGAGCATCTCCCTTCCCTTCCCCTGGCCTTTTGTAGGCTGTAATTCTGACTCCTAGGTGCTTAATTTGCCCCTTTTGTTTCACAGGGATCATGGGCACGTAACTCAGCATTGTGAACAAGGGCGTTTCATTTTGCTTTTAGGTCTGATGTTATCTGGTGTTGCAATACCTGAGCCCCTTTTTGGAGATGGCACTGAATATCCCTGTGTTATTTTGCACCTTCCCCAAAGACCAGAATTTATTTTTTATTTATTTATTTTTTTAAAATTACATTTTATTAGGAAATGTTTATTCAGGGGTCTATGAATCTCTCTGCAGCTGACACTCAAGCCCTTCTGTGCAGCAATTAGTTACAGCGCCACTAAACCTGGCACCTTAATTATGGGGTGCCAGCTCCTGGTTTTCTGTTGTGAAGTGAGCGCAGTCATCGCTGCTTTCTATTTTTGCATGGAAATGATTCACAACGTAGAATGTACTGTACTACAAAGGGGACGGAGGAAAATAGTGCCATGATACATGTGAGGAGACAGAAGCAAGGGCTTGCTCTGATTCACATGTGTACTGCCCAGGCAGGCCAAAAATGGCTTTCTTTGCAATTAGATACAAAAAAAAATCTGTAACCTATAAAAGGAAAGCCATTGGTCTAATGGCAAGCGATTCCGGCTGGCTGCTTGAACTCAAGGAAGGCGATAATTCAAAGAGGGGTGAAATGTCCAAACTCACTGGGCGCCTATTGTGACTGACTTCATTATCAGGCAGCCCAAGGTGCTGGTTTTTGCTCTTGAACAGCGCACGCATCTGTGCTTCAAAAATCAGTGCAGTCCGAGGAGGGCTGTTCACTGCTGTTTGTTAATTTTGTTCGACTGTAGCATCGTCATTATCCCGCATGCAGCCCCTGGCCGAGCCCAGGGGCACGTAAAGGCTGGCTGAGCTGCAGCCCTGCTGCTCTGCAGCTCAGGGGCTGCTGCCCACGTATTCCCCCTGGAAACACGCTTGGCAGAAAGGAGGCAGTGAGTGGGCTGAGCCCTGGCAGATCGCTCTTCCCCCAGCGCCACTGAGAAGCGAAAACAGCGCTGCTGAGAGCGCTCAGCTGGATGTCCTCTGAAATATGGAAATGTGGGTGGCGCTTCCCTCAGCACGGCTGCATTCCTGGGACCCCCTCACGCCTGCCAGAACCAGGTGCATCTCAAGGACAGCGTGCTCCTTGCAGGGCTCTTCCTGAGCTCTGAGGGTCCGTCGTCTTTGGCAAACTAGGAGAAGTTTGTGGTAGCTGGAGAAGGGGCGCAGTGCAGCTAACGCTGGCGGCTCCCCTCTCATAAATCACAGGCAGAATATTTATTAACACATGCCTCCCAAGAGCCTTTGAGATACTCTTGTGAATGACTCTGGGAAAAAATATACGCAAATGTAAGTAGAGCAGCTGCTCCTGGAAAAGGCAATTCAATGCAGCTCCTAATTCAATATTATTATTATTATTATTTATAAACCCGAATCAGCAGCAATAATGTTTGTGTACATTTTGTCCTTTGCTCGTCAGGAATTCATGCTTAGTTCAGCCATGGTCTTGGCTGTAGTTCTCACAGCACAAAGGCCCTTTTCCCTGCTGGAGCTGAATCTATTTGCCAGTCAACAATCTCAAGGTGTCGTTCATTTCTAGATACTGGGATGGAAATGGAGAATATGAGAATAGGATTTTTATCCTGCAGTGCAGATTATCTGTGCTGTACCTGTCACATCCAGAGCTCTGGAAGGGATGGTATCTTCAAAGAATAAAATAAACATCAATAGACTTCCTCAGTGTTTATTTGAAACTATAGCAAAGGATTGTATTAACACAAATCATCACGGGACAGCCAGTCTCAGTTAAGTAAATGCTAAACTTTTATTTGAAAATCCTCAAGGATCTCATTAGAGCTCTGTGCCAGGTGGCTTGTTGTGGTAGGAGAGCTGTTCCGAGTAAACAGCAACCCCTTAAATGAGTTACAGGTACTGCTGTTATACAACGATTTGCAACAAGTGATCTGTGGCACTCCTTAAAATTGCACTTCCAGCCCTGGAATTTCAGCCCGAATGTGGTGCGCTTTGCTGACAGATGAGGTCTGTTTGGCTGCTGTTTTGGAGAACAGCTTCATGCTTTGTTTATTTTGCTGCCTGATTGTTCTGTGCCAGAAACCTTCTCAGCTGACCTCGCGCTAGCGACTACTTACAAACGGCATCCATATGGAGGCTGCTGACTACGTACCCGAAGTAATCTCGTAAGCAACTGCTCCCCTTCTAAATCTCATCATCACCCTAATGGCACAAAGTGATGTGCTCCTGCAGCCCCACGGCCTGGGGGGGCAGCTTTTCAATTCCATAAATGCGTATCAACATCCTGTGCATGGCTTAAAATATAGCTACGGCCAGGAAAAGGATTTTGCAAAAGCAACGGCTCTCTGTTCTATATTCATTCTGAATTATAAACACAACAATATACACAAGTCCTACTTTCCGGTTGTTATTTCTTTTTTTTTTTTATCCTGGTATTAGCTGTCAGAAGAAAGCTCTGTGCTATTAACAGTCTCATGTCTATTGCTGAATGTCAGCTTCTCCACGTATAACAACGCGTTTCTTGCCACTTTTGTATTTCCAACATTCATTCTATTTATAAAAAAAAAAAAAGTCTTCTAACAGTCATGATCCCAATTGCTTGTGACGGTCAGGATTAAGGGCTCCTGTTTGTTTCTGGGGTCCGCACGCTAGGAAATGCCTTTGCTATTAATCATCTTTGCTTAATTAATCACCCCCAAGTCAAATTTGCTAATCTTACACGCAAAGGGCCCAACCTTTTAGTAGCTGTTGCTCAAGGAAGTTGCAACACTTTTGGTTGCAGCTGAGTGAGAAGGCTCGCAGCCCCCCACCAGCAGCTCGGTTATACTTCTCCCCTTCCCTGCTGCTCCTCGCCTGCCTGGCCTGGCCTCTGGAGCTGCGTTATAGGTGCAGGGAGGAGGAGCTGGCACGGCCCAGAGACACACGCTCTCCCCCATCGCAGCAGGCTACAGACTTCACCTTGCATTTAGCACCCCTTCCTTTTCCCAACCAGTTATGGTTGTCATCATTATGAGGCTTCTGTCTCGGGCACTCTCACCTACTGCAAAGCTCTGATGCTTGTTTTTTCTTGCAGTGCTCGGACACCAGTGTTTGTTTTACCACTTCAGTAACACGCTGGCTTGGTTTGGGTTACATCCACAGCTGTCTCCCCATAGCAGCTCAGCTGCTTGCATTCCCCAGCACGCCGGCAGCTTGTGTTTTGCAGGTGTCCTGGTACTTCCCCAAGGGTCCCTGCTAGGGGTGCTGGAAAACCTTTTTACTCTTCCTCAGTTGTTAAAACAGAAAGTAATTCTCACCTCACACGTCCCAACAATGCTTGTCGGGTTGGTCTTGTCTTTGACAGAAGGGGAAAACATATCAATATTTACAGAACCATTCCCAGGTGGCATAACGACCTCCAGCTGAAAGGATTTGCTCATATCTTCCTCTGACCAGGATATTCAGGTCAGAGATGCACATAGCAATGTCTGCAAGCACACAAGAGCCACAGCAAACCTTTCTGCTTCTCCGGGACAGATCTGTATCAGACAGCGGCTGTGGGGAGGGGTGTTCAGGTGCTTGTGCCTTGTTTCTTTTTTCTCTTTCAAAGCACACATGGTAGCTATTATTAATCACCTGCAATTGAATCCTTGTCCTGGAAGAATAACAAGCCTCTCAGTGAGGCAGTCGCAGAAGGAGAATGGCAGAATTGGTTATGTCAGGGTGTGCCGGCTGGTTTGTAGGCTGGCACATCCTCTACCTACTACCGCAGCCATCTGAGGTCAAAATTCTTGAAGAGCTAAGAGAAATCTATTAATATCATTCTAAGTACTGGGGAGACGATCTAGGTAAGAAGATCCTCAGGAAGGTATCTTTAGGGAAGCAAAATTGCTTATTTCCTATCCGTTCTATGAAAACTAATAAACCGCTTTTATGGGTAGTCTTTGAATGGTAACAGGCTGCTATCAGCGTGGTTTCTCTGCTGTGCAAGCAGCAGGAACTGTGCGTTCGTGGGATCTGCTGGAGCTGCTCTGTCTCATAGGCCTGGCTTTTCAGAACACATTTCATTCATAAACTCGCTGTCCTTTCTCATCTGCCACCTCTGCCACGCTTTTCCCATGCTGGTCTTTCATTTTAGCTCTTCTCTACCTTGACCATAGTGCTGTACTTAGCTTACCACTCATTTTTATTTCAAACATACCCACTCATCAATCTGATCTCTTAGTCTAAATCACTGGCATGAGGAAAACTGCAACATGAAAGCTAGGCAAAATGCTGCTGAAGTTTAAGAGGGCCAGTAAGCTGCCTTCTTTTGTAATAATTCATTGTAGTTTGTATTTATTATTTGCCGTAAGATTTTAAAGCAGGCTTTAGGATATGGGAGTCTAAGCTTCCCATACTAGATGACAGGAGTATTTGATGGCACATTCAGACATCCAAGCTGATGAAGGCTAATCCTTTGTTATACCGCAAAGGAAAGGCATCATACAATTTTTTTGCAGTGCATCTTGTGACATTTTAGATTTAAATGGGGCTTATATGGTTCATGAATTGGCCTTAAATCATCTACATGCTGTCACTAAGCATTCTCTTAACAGCTGTTCTTTCCTTTAGTTAATTACTTATCAAATGTCAGAATGTGATGGCTGAGTGAAACGTCCTGTTATCTGAACAAACCCTAACTTCTCAATACCTTCCCAGAGACAAACAAAATGAAGTGCTACATGAAAAATCATGAGATGTTCCGACTGCACAAAAGCTTCATTTTTATGCCTGACTAAGCGTGACAATCAAAAATAAGGGAGAGGGAAGGTGAGAATTAATAAATATACATTACCCTGCCTAATGATTATGAAGAGGCTTAGGCTGGACCACAGCTGTTTAAAGACCAAGGCTTTATTTCTGGAGACAAATTGGAGACTAATATGCAGTTCTTTTATGGAAGGCTATATTTCAAAATTAACTAGTGGAAGTTGGATTTGTTGTTATTGTTGTTTTGGTTGGTTGTTTTTTTGGTTGGTCGTGTGTTTTTTTTTTTCGATATTTCAAAATCCACTTGGTTTGTATAGCAAAATGTACGTTTTCATTCAGGATGGCATTCATAACCTGCATCTTCTGGAGAAGCAGGCTCAGCTGTTATCATTGATCAACATTACCCACGTTTGCTATGGCTAGAAACTATTACTTGCTTTTCATGTGGAGCAGAACTGAGCATTGAATAATCTACTCAAAATCCTAGGCTCCCTCTCATTTCCCAGTAAAAAATCAAGTCTATTAGAAAGAAACATAAATACAAAGAAAATGCATTACATAATATGTTGGGGCTATTTTAATGTCTGTGTTTTTCCTCTCCACAGGGTTGCTATATATATATATATATTTTAAATGGCTGAGATCAACTTCCACATATAACCAGGAGTGCCTTTTCTGGATTGCTTTTGATTGCAAAAAGTCTCATGTTTGGGCTGAAAATGAAGTGGGGATGTGTAGAGGAAAACTTGAGTTATGGAGTAGTTTAATGTGGCGTCCATGATTGCAGACAAGGGATATAGGTAGGACTTTGCTTTCATTTCAAGAGGAACTTTCCTAACCAGCGCTCCTGTTAGTTTTCCTTTCACTCTGAAATAACAGGAGATCCTGAAATGATGCATGAGAGTTTTATACTGGAGCATAACAAGTCTAATAAAATAAAGCCTTTAATGTGACATTGTAAAGGAAAAAAAAAAAAAAAAAAGGAAAAAAAGAAAAAAAAAAAAGGAAAAAAAAAAGTGCCAGAATCTGATATATATACAAAAGTATTTTAGCTCAGCAGTGTGAGCCTATATTTATTCTATATTTTGCATTAATTTTTGTGAATGGTGAGCAGGAATTGGAAAAGCTTGAGAGCTGTTTGTAGCTCTGCTCTGAAACGTGTGTATCTCATTTGTGCAGCAAAAGCCTGCTGGTTAAAAGGCTACAAAGGAAGGAGCAGCAAAATCTTGCAGAGCCCCACAGCAGCTCTCTGCAGTCAGCAAACAAAGGCCGGAGGAGTACGTTCAAAAAAGGCAGGCAGGCAGTGCTCTGAGGAGCGGGACAGAGCGTGCCAGCGTGTGGTTCCTTACTCGGGGACTCTGGCAATGCACAAAACATGAGGGTGATTCCTGTGAGGGAGGTCAGAAGGCAAGAAATATCAAAAGGTCTCTAGCTCTGCCATTCACAACGCCAGGGCAAAGGTTTGTTGTGCACAGTGCTGTGAGCAGCCACGTTTTACTTTGATCTGATATAAAACCATGAAGTTATTTGTCAGTCCTTTGTTATTCTTTTCCTCCAGCCAAACTTCTTTACTTGTTAGAAGGGAAGTATGGCCTGTCATGGGAGGCCAGGGAAGGTGCTTTGTTTTCCAGTATCCTGAGCAAGTGTTTAAAGGGGTAACAAAGGAAATCTTACTCCTTCTTGTTGCTAATTATACCTAAGAAAACAGTTGCATCTGCTTTTTATTGGTAGCGAGTTATTCTGTGCAATCTGAATGCAGCCTAGACAATGATGAAATATTTAGAAATGACTTGATAGTGATGCACCGGCAGATAATGGAGTTCTCAGCTTCTTGTTTACATTGCAGCATCCATATGTAATGCTCGGTAATGTATTTATTTGCTGTGGCATTGGCATGATTACCTGCATCAGTTAAAATGAGTGTTAATTTATAATCAGCTGTGATTGGAATACTGTTCCAAGGCATTGAATTATTCACAACAAGAAATGTGCCATTAATCAATCCAAGTGACTAAAGGACAGGTTTAAAAAAAAATATTTAGCTGCCTAGAGATGTTAATGATGTATTTAGGCTTTTTTTTTTTTTTTTTTTTTTTAAATCACAGCATACTGTGAGCAGCTACATTCCTTTAAAACCCCTGCTTATTCTGAAACTATTACTTAGAAGAAAATTTTTCTTACTTTAAAGTGCTTGCATCAATAAAAGTATGATAAGTAGTATGAAGTGGTATGGAGGGCTCAAAATTATTATTTTTTTTCCAGAGAGCTAATTGGAAATTAAAAAGACTAAGAATTATGAAATAATTATCTCCCTTTAATTCTAAATATAATAATTTGGCATATACACGTCAGAAGAATTTTCCTGTGTTACATACTATTGGCTGCGCCAAGGAAGTGCTGCATGTGCACACTGTAAAGCCAGGCTGCTGGAAGCTGAATGCATTAAGTAAAAAAAAAACAAACAACACACACACAACATCTCTTAATCAACATCAATGCCCATTGCTTGGTTGGGGCCATCGTGTAGTTTCTAAGAGCTGTTAGGCATTCTGTTCGTGTAAAAACCCGACTATCACCAAGCAAAGTTTCAGTGCATTAAGATGATTCACATCACAGCTACTGATGCTCAAAATACTGTGAGCTACATGTATTAAAGAACACGTTTTAAGGGCATTTACCTAGCCTCCAATGGCCTTTGCTGTTGATGGGCTGTATAAGGTCCGTGAGTCACCCAGGACATGTAATCACTGTGCCTAATAACAGGAGAAAACATCTTCCCCCAGGAGCAGTTGGGTAATGTTGGTTTTAATAGGCCCTTACCAAGCCCATCCTTTTCCAGGATGTAAGGGCTGTGGCTGGTGTCTTTGCCTTGTGAATACCCCAGGTGATTTCACCGTGAATGGAATATGAGGCATTGTGAAACCCCGGCTCCACCAAAGACAGTGGTAAGACACCCGTTGTGCTCTGCCAGGACAAGAGTTCACCTGCAAAGCCCAGCTCTGCCGGATGGGAGATGAGAGGCGTGGGGTCACGACTTGTGTCTGGCCTCACCAAGCGAACGGGGTGAAGTGTTGGCCAGCCAAGCTGGCATTAGCCTCCAACACAGAGGTTTTGGTCAACGTCTTTGAGTTTTGGGTATTTTGTATTGTCTAATGCACTCCCTCCAGCTTTTATACGCCGTAGGCTGATTCCTGCTTCCAGCCAAGTGTTTCCACAAAGCCGTGGGAGCTCCAATCCCCGCATCAATTCAGGCAGGATGGGGTTAGGAGAGCAAAGCTCACAGCTGGCAGCCCGCTGCTCGGGGATGTGCAGGAGCGCCAAGCTCTGCCGGGACTTCTCCGTGTATAGTAAGGGAGGCCGTGTGTGCTGAGGCACCGGGAGGGCTCGCAAAATTTGGCAGAGCAGCCCTGGGCAGGATCGCTTGTAAGAGCGGCCTTGCAGTGCTGAGGCGCAGCTGGTTTTATTCACAGCAGACGTGCACACGGCAGGGCAGCGAGGCACCAGCCACGAGAGAAACTTGCAGTGCAACAGGCTGAGAAACCTGAAGCTACCGCAGCGTGTGGGCACGTAAATCCCTAGGTAAATTTCACTCCGATTTCACTCCTCGCTGGGGTTGTTCATCCCCCCCTGCAGATGAAGCCATCTTATTCGGGTACCCAGCCTGGTTGTAGAAGACTAATATTGGATCCCCAGGCTTGAAAACTTCGACCTCACATTTTATTTAGGATGTTGGATTTTCATGCAAATTTCAGCACAGAGGGAAAAAATGTAACATCTGGTCTGTTTTTATGGCTTCCTCTCTAATCTAAGGTGGCAAATCCATTTAGCTAAGCTGTACAACATCATCACTTCTGCTTAATTATAAATCTGTTGCATATCATTTCGGTTTTCGAAAATGAATACGGATAAACAGACTTACCTCTAATCTATACTGATCTCTATCAAGAGATGAGCAGATGATAAACTTAAACCATCCAGTTCTATTCCAGTGCATTTCCCATCTGTACAGAAATGGAAAAATGTTTACTGTAATTAAGAACAAACACTTCAAGTAAATGATTATGGTAGTAAAAAAAAAAAAAAAAAAAAAAAAAAAAGAAAGAAAAAAAAGAAAAAGAAAGTAAAGAGCAAAATCACATGTGAGAAAATGTTGCTCCACATTGCCAAGGCCAGCTGACAGCAGGATACAGAGGGTGGGAAATATGCTCGTCAGTTTGAGTAATGGGCTCTGGTCTTCTCTTGGCAAAACACACGAGGTGAGCGTGTTGCTTAATATCTGTGCGCTTCAGTTTTGTCGCCTCTTAAATGGGGATAATAGCTCTCTAAAATGGGTCTGAGAACATTTTAAAGGCAACTGGTTTGTTTTTATCCTGGCACTGTATTAGTCAGAAAAAACAAAGCCACTCATCATCCAGGTCTACTGCTAAATTGGGAATGACACACAGCTAGAGTGCTGGGGGAGCGATGAAAGCGGAGCACACAGCAAGCTCTGAGGAGGGACAACGTGGCAAATGGCACCTAGCATGAGCTGCAGAGGCCAGGAGTGCACCAGCCTTCGCTCCCCATGGCACAGAGCTGTAAATATCACAACGTCTTGAAGTGGTACCTCGAAACTTCTGTCTGCCAGGCAAGCACTGGGTGCAGCCAGGGGACCAGAGCTCCCTGCCAGCTTCACGGAGTCTCGGCTGCAGAGCAGTGTGTGCCTCGGTTGGCACTTGTGGTTCCTGTAATCTGTCACTCCCATCTGCCTAGCTTTGGAGAAAAAAAGGTCTCTGTTTCTTCTACTTCCTACTCAGCATCCCTTGCCTGATGCAATTTGTCTTCTACATAAGGTATCTAAAACGCATAAAAAATGGTTAGCACAGATCTATAAGGATATGCATATATCCAGAGACGACAAACCTTGGTGAGAATGGGATTAGGTCTGTTCAGAGAATGGTGAACAGGAAATAGAAATGAGGAGGGAAGCTTTTTTTCAGTTTAGCCAAGCATAAGCATTATAAAGACTTCCTTATCAACTCTTACCTAAATTCTCACAGGTGTCTGTATATTCAAGCTAGCTCTGGGGCCAGCTGGCACACATTGTACACTGAACATCTGAATATCCCTCCTGTTATTTAGAAAACCACAAAATGCAACCCAATGATTTTTTTCTCTGGAGACAAAAATGATCACAGTACATTTATTTCATCCTTGGAGAAGAAAATATATACACATTTTTGTTTTCTTCTTAATTTCCATAGCTGCAGAAGATGATTAGCTTATTTCAGTGCCCTATTGCAATGCCATTCTGTTTTACAATCCTATAAAATTCAAAATAACGTGAAAAATACTTATTTACCTGTATAGATGTAGAAGCGTGATATGGAAGACTTTGCATGTTTAAAACCAAGCAGATTAAAAAGAAATCCAGCATTGCTTATTTGTGCTTGCTTACTTGCATTACTTTTCAGCTTGGATAATACCAATTAGATGGCTTGTGATTATTTCAGCTTGAATTTCACTCCAGGCTCCTTCTGCACTACCACAGCTCTTCAGTGGTTGAGTGGTTGTGAATCCTTTGGGGAAAAAGTTTATTTCTTTGTTGGAAGATGGAATTTCTTCTGGAATTTGTTTAAATCGCTGATGCCTGATGATGGATCCCAGTCTTTACCATGGACTCATTAGCATGTTAGTTGTACTGCTATTGTACTAACTGCCTTGGCAACCCCCTGCTCTGGCTTGGAGATCTTTTCAGTGCCAAAGAATTAAATCCTGGCCTCACCGAGAGCCAAGAGTGAGGAAGGCATGAAAGAAAAGTTACAAAATAGTAATTGATACGAGTCTGGCTTTAGTGAATTAGCCACGATGCTGGGGACCCCAGGCTGGTGCCTGGTTCCTTGCAAGGTGACCTCGAGTCCACATGGGGTTGACTCAGCACTAGCTCTATCACAGAATTACAAAATACCAGTTTGTGACCTTTTTTTCAAAGCAGCACTGGTCTGGCTGTGGGGCTGGATGTGAGAGGAGCCGGTCAGCGGGCGATGCAGCCCGGCTGGTATGGGGGGATGGGAACCCCCCAGGATCTGTTGGTGCTGTGTGAGCATCACAGCCAAGGGGCACAGCGAGAATGCACTTTCAAACAAATTTACCCTTAGCTGCTATTGTAGAAAGAAGACTGAGGACAGGGAGACTGTGAAATAAAGAACGAACCGTCTTGCGCCATGTACTCGCCTTTCCTGTCCAAATCACCCAGGATGCTGCCCGTCTGAGTAATGTGAAATATCATCTGAGCAATGGTGTCTCAGCAGCCTGAGGTTAGTCACCCGGGGTCAGCTCTGAAAGAAATGATTGCAAAGTCTCATTTTGGGAAACATTTGCTAAGACTCAGGAAGTTGAGACTTTAGCTGTAGAAAGGAAATGCTTTGGGGGAATGTTAGCTGGGAAGAAACACGGGGCTGCTGGCACGGGGTGCCTTGGGCATTGGTGCAAGCACCCTGGGCATCCATGTAAACCCAGCTGCGGCCAGCACCACTCGGCGATGCTGGTCACAGCTGCCAGACCAGTAGGCTGGCTGTGATGGTTATATCTGAGAGACTCTTCCGATTTGCACAGGTGTGGGAAGCGGGGACGAGATAGATGGACAGACAGGAACTCAACTTCTATTAAGGAAACTCAATTTCATTGTTTTTCAGGAAAGGGAGTCTGAGAAAAAAACACAACAGCCCATGGGAGACGGTGAAAGGGAGCAGATGCAGGCAAATGTGTAGAGCAACCATGGTTCAATGCAGTCTTTTATAACAAGACAGAAACTATGAAATGAAATTCTTGGACATATTTTGCACCTTTCCACCATTCCTCTTTTTGGGTTGACATGCGCGTAAGCAGCAGTGCTGTGTGTTTTCAGTGACATGCATGCAGTAGTCTATGAAATGCCTGCAATAATGCCTGCACGAAGTGGTTCACCTCTCGTTTGGAGCTTTCCAGCATTTTTGCAACCCCACTTGTAAAGAAAGCCCTTTTCTAACAGCCCTAATCTGGGAGTTCTCTGTTTGCTCTTCCCTCCTTTCCCTGGTATTTCTTCTTTTCCTTTTGTGCAGCCATAAACCGCTGCTAGCTTGGGTCTTGAGCACAGCACCTCCTTCAACACACAAACTATTGTAAGAAATACGAGGGGGAAGGCAACATCTCCTCCATCACCCTGCTGGATTTGCTGTTTACCTCCTCCCTGTCTGTCCTACCCAGCAGCGTTGGAGGGTCTGTGTGGGCGCAGCGTGGCTGGGTGGGTGCTCTCCCTAGCGGGTAGGGGTCAGCAGCTGATTTTGGGGTCTGGCTGGGGGGACAGCCCTGCCCAGACCTCTGCAATGGCACGGTGAGCTGTAGGGACATGGGAAACAGGACTGCAACGGGAGAAACCACGCTTAGGTAAATGCTAACCAGAAAAGAAGGCTCTAGGAGTAAGGGAGCTTCCTTATTGATAGCAGTGAGAGAAGGCCCAAACTCTGGTAGTTTTATTTTCTGGCCCCAGTTCAGGACTGTACTTAGGTCAGTGAATAATTTAAATTATTGGCTTCAGTGGGAATACTCGTGCTCTGAGGGCTGTGCATGAGTTAAATATCTTTGGAGCTGGGCTCTGGCGGGAGTGGTTAAGGTTGCTGAAGTGTTTTTCATTTTGTGTTTGCTCCATCCCTGGCACTTACAATTGCTTATAACTTGCTGAAACTTCATGCATCGAGCTGCGCTTTTCCAGATGGTTTCCTTTTGAAAGCAGCTTCATGCATGTGGGTTTGAGGAAAAGCAGTTCAGCCATTTTAAATGAG
Source organism: Netta rufina (assembly GCF_964035555.1). NCBI lineage: Eukaryota > Metazoa > Chordata > Aves > Anseriformes > Anatidae > Netta > Netta rufina. The sequence continues at coordinate 38,617,746 of NC_140125.1, forward strand.
GAATGGCCTTTATTTCCATGCTCTGGCTTTAAAGGTTCACAAATGCTTTCACATCCATACAGTTGTTCTCAATTAGAGGCCAGCCTTGCGTGGTGTGAGGACCCTCTATCTTGAGACCCTTAAGACTGAACGCTTCATAGGGATGCAGAGTTTACTTGTTGCGTTTTTTTTGCAGTCATTTTATTGAAGTAGTCTTAAAAATACATTAAATGCTGTCAGCGTGCTGTATTTCCAGAGTTTTATGCCTCTGCTCCAATGAATGAAATAAATAACTGGGCCTCAATACTACAAAGTGCGACATATTCAAAGGAAATTGTATAAAAATCTTCCTAAAATGAAATATATAAGCTTACAGTGCATGAAATTCACCACTGTTGCTTTTGTTGAAATTTAAGAATGTTACATCCATGTAATTTCTACCACACCTCTGGAAGTGGAAGTGTTAATGGGGTTTTCTTTAAACTCAGAGATCTGAAGCCTAGTGAAGTGTTGCTGGTCTGCGGCTTTGGCTCGTGGGGTCTGGTTTGGGTTGTCTTGTGCTGCTTCCTGCTGCTGGTGGTGGCGTCAGGAGCAGAGAAAGGGGAAGGACGGAGAGAGAAGCGAGAGCAAAAGAGTCTGGGTGCTCGGCACTGTGGGCAGGTCTGGCCCCTCTCAGGTGGAGGTGTGGTAGGAAAATAAGTGTCATAGACGGGGCATGTTTGGTGGCACCACGTTTCTGGGAGCAATACGTCAGGAACTGTAAAGCTTGCTGCGGCTGTTTGTAGAAACCTGAAACTTTTTAGTGAGATCAAGGGCAGAAATGTGCTTGTTTTAATTTTGTTCTTCTCTGAGCAATGTCTCAGAAAAGTTTTGCTTTAGTGGAGGAGACTGGTAGGACAGAGTGTGGGTCATCGTCTGCAAAGACCTTCCTGGAGGTGTTTTATTCATAAGGCTCCCAGTGCTCCTCAGGCAAGAAAAGCTTTCCACTAAGTTGTGTGGCTGAGACTCACTCAGGAAACACTGAACTACTTTTGCAAGGCAGTAAGAATCCTGTTCTTTATTTGACAGCAGAATCTGTATGGTGGCTGTGGTGTCCTGCGTGCGGCCGTGGTGTCTGCTGCCCAGCTGCAGTGATGCGTGCCCAGGATGATGCACTGTGCTAGTGAGGGGTCCAGGTGCTGAGAGAGGGGAGATTCCTTCTTGTCTTGGCTGCTGCTTTGCATCCCTCTTCAGTGGTACCATTTCCTTACAGTTGTGAGAAGGGAAAAGCTGAAAGAAAATAAATTTGGAGGCTGTTGTGTCCTCTCAGAAAGAGCTGTCCCAATTCACATCACCCCTTCAAAGTTTTCCCAGCTCCTTTTCCCCAGCAAGCTCCTCTTGGTGATTTCCACCCAGCCAGGAGAGCAGGCGGGTTCCCCCAGCACACCCAAGAGAAAGCTGATGCTGTTGTGTCTTTGTGTCGTGGAGAGATGGGGCAGAAAGAGGGTGGAGAGGACGGGTGGGGCTGTAAAGGCAAATGGAGAAATGCAGGGGCGGGAAAGCCGCCCTGACCACGCTTGATAAATCTCCCTTTGACTGAGGCACATCAAAGCAGAAGGCAGTAATATCTTCTGGCATTTCCTACTTGGGACTATCACCACGGAGCTGGGCCAGCACAGAGCAGACTGGTGCCCCGTATCAAGTGGGACGGGGAAATGTTCCTCTCCCAGGAACGAGCATCTTCGCAGCCTGGGCGTTATCTGTGGCGGTGATATCGGCGCTGGTAATCAGTAACCAGCTAAGGATGTGAGGAGTGGTTTACTGCCCTGAAGCACATTGGGAACCATTTTAGATATTGGAAATAGTGTGGTCTGTTTGTGTGTCAACTAACTTTGCCCGTGCCCTGCTTGCAGTTTTCGCAGCATGATGTTGCTGAAGGGGTGAGGGCAGAGACTTGCTGTGGGGGTTTGCACGCTTCCTGCAGTTCCATGCAGATATTAAGGAAACACAACTTGTTATTTAGCCCCTGCTTTGTGCTGAGCCCTGTTGCTTATCCATGCACAAACTGCACTCCCATTCCCTGTTAACGAGCCCAGGCACCTTCTACTAAGAACACAAAAAAATGGGAAAACGTCCCCTGCAGTTTTACAGTGCCTAGCCCAGAGAGAATCCAGTCCCAGAGGAGACTTTGGACTTTCTTGAAGCTTGAATAGTTCTAAAGGTCGCTGCTCCTGTGGGAGCTGGGTGAAACTTGCACCCTAAGGTAGGGGAGAAAGTGGTGGTCATTGCTTCTGTGCTATGAGCACTCGGTACCATGCAGGTTGTGTGACAGCAGGTTTTGTGTCATTCCCTGTACGTAACGGATTGCTTTGTGCCCACCAAATGAGTGGGACAAGGTGTATGTAGAAGAGTCTGATTATACCTATGTGTCTTTCTGGACAGACAAAGTATATGTAACTCCTTAGTTTTGGGATGCACAAAGTTTTTTTTGTCTTTTACTGTACTATGTCAGATCTGAGTTGCTGGTAGGACAGGTGTGCCAGGAGACCATGTCTGTCCATGTCCTTCCAGCACCTGAAGGACCTGGGAGAGCTTTCAGGAGGCATTTGGAAATGTTGTTCGAGGAAAGGAACAACCTCTGAATGCTGCAGCCAACCTCATCCTTTGCTTGCTCGCAGCAGTGTTAGCTACGTGTGGCTTCACTGCGGTCAGAGGTGTGCCCTCCACAGAGTGGAGAGGAGCCCCGAGCACATGCTCCCTGCCTGCAGCTTGTTGGGCTGTCCGACAGATTTCACACTCGTGCCTTTGCTCTCACATCACCTCTGTGGTGAGTGGATCTGTAGTGCCTGAGTTAACGAGGTGCTCTGAGAAAGGGTTACGTTGTCCCCTGCTTCCCAAACGGAAGGAAAAGACTGATCAATAACTCAAGGCAACAACTCGATCCGTGGGGTAACTTTGCAACCAGTTATGCTTCTGCTGGTGTAGCCCTGGGGCTTCCCTTTGAGTAGGTGAGGTGGCTCAGCCATGCCCTCATCTCCCCTTTGAAAACAAACCTAATGATCTGTGACACTGATATCCCCACCTTGTAGTGAAAATGCCTCCTTTGATGGCTTTAAAATAAACAGCTATCTGTATAAAATAGCATTGCTCCATAAAAATCAATAGATCCCGGTGCCTGTGAACTTGGTGCCTTTGACCTCCTTGAGCTACTGTGTGAGCGAGGCTCCCGCTGTACCAATGTGGCTCTGCCTTTAAGGCAGCAGGGGACGCATGGCTGAGTTTTCTTTATGGTTGCTTTCAAGTATTTATCTGCACAAGGATAATGCGAGAGCTGTTTCCTCTTGTCGTCAGAGATGCAGAAAGGATTTTATTCCCCTGTGCTCCTCGAGCTTGTTGAGCACCAACGAAAGTGGCTCGCTCTTGCTGGTGCAGGACCAGTGCTCCTTCTTCCCTTTTGCCCTAAGCAGGGAGCTATTCAGCCTGCCCAGACTAAGCAGCAAAATATCTGTGTTTTGGAAACTCAGCCAAATCTGTTTTTCTAGGATGTTTCTTGCCAATGCAGCCATTGATGAGAGCCTGTCTTAAGACAGCTTAGACCCCACTGAAACTTCTGTGCCCACAGCTTCCCAAGGGTCTCAGGTGGGTGATTTTAAACCTGGATGTCCTAAAGCTGCTGCAGGTCTTGTGTGCTCCTCATTTTTAAGTTGGCTCTGAGAGGCTACCATTTACAACAGGGCTGCCCACGGGTGACTGCCTTAATGTGTTCTCTGCTCATTACTGCACGTTTGCTCCAGTTTGAAGGAATTTTCATCCTTTGCTGTAGCTCTGAGCAGGTTTTATTGCATCTCTTGCGGTACTCTGGACCCCAAGCAACACGCTGCACTGCAGCAGGAGCACCAGTGTGCCCTGCCTTTGCTTTAATGACGGTGCTGCAGGCATGTGGTAACAATAGTAAGGGTCGTGTGGGGTTGCCTGCTGCCTCCTCATGCCCTCAGCACGACAATGTATGCACTCACAACATTGTAAAATGTACTCCAGCAACCCCTGTGAAACCAGGGGGAGAGCTCAGTGCCCAACAACCTGCTTCAGCATCCTGGAAATTTCCTCTCTGCTTCTGAAACATGTGCACGCAGCCGTAATGCTGATGCAGAGGGGACGGGGCATGCACCATGCAGAGCCAAGTGCAGCCACGGGCAACGACAAGGTGGATTTCATTGCTTCTTCTCGTCTTGTGAAAGAAGCCATGCAAAGGACAGGGCCCATTAGCCCCTGTGAGCGCTCTGCAGGGCAGCCCTGGCTGAGCACTGCTGCCAGCCATGGGGATCAAGGGTGCAACAAGGTGAGAAGGGCCAAAGTGCTCGCTGGTCTTTCCAGGCCCAGTTAGCCTACAGATGTGTGTTACATTTACATTGTGGCTGATCGAGAGGGGGAAATTACAGCCCGGTAGCTGGAAGGGAAAAATTCCCATGCAGCACAACTGAGAGGAATAACCTTGGACTGTCAGATGCAATCGGGTTCAGGTATGATAATGGCGCTAAGCTTTGCCCTATTAACCGCACGATAGAGCAGCTGGGCTGGTAGATCCTGCGATGATATCTGAAGTCGTGTTTAAGATAATGTGGGCTTTTTGTCCAACACAGGGCTCTTCATCAGCCTGAGCATGCCCAGCGGTGTGTGAGGGAACACCCAGGGCCCGCTGGGCCCCGCCTGGGAGGAGCAGTCGCAGCGCCGCAGCGCGCCGAGCCCTGCTGGGTGCTCGTCCCTCGGCAGCCTGCTTGGCATGCAAAGATGCCTTTTCTGCAGTGAAAAGGGTTTGATTCACCCAGGCTGAGATCGCTTTTATTAGCATGGCTAAAACGCCAAGAGCATATACCGCTGATAACCTTCTGTTCAGTCGGATCATCTGCTACATATGTGATCCTAGCAGAGGTGATTTGGAGAGGTGTGTTTATTGCTTTGCACTTTAGCAGATACGGATGTTCCTGGCAGTTTCACAAACACGTCCTTGGTTAAAGTCTGTTGCTAGGCAATCGTTTCAGATAAGGAATACATACAAATCCCTGAATGCTCAGTTTTTAGGGCTCTGGGCACTCAGAAGAGGTGTGTAGCAGGGTCCTGCGTTTGTCCAGAGCACTCAAAATGAATTTTAATCTTTGTTGGCCTGGGAACACCACCAAATTGTAAGAATCTGCGGGATATCCCCCTCCTGCATCCAGCCAGCTGCAGAATAGGCAGGTCAGGTGAGCAACCAGCCCCACTCCCTGCCTCAGGGGATAAGGTACAGAAAGGACAGCGCCCGCCCAGGACTGCTCAGGGCAGACTCTTGCACAGGGAGATGACAGGCAGGGATGACTCGCTACCCCTCTGTCTGATTCTGTGCGTGTGATCCATGCAGCCCCTGCAGCTAGGGGCCACCTCAGGAGGTCAGCTCACACCTGTCACCCACGTGCCTCATGACCACCAGTCACTGACGCCCTTGGTAAGCCACGGTGGTTCTGTTGCTTAAATCTCACGGATCACGTCTACAACTCGGGCGGATTTCATCTAAAACCAAACCTGCTTCTGCGTTCCCACCTGCCCCATAGCTTTAGGCCACCCAGTTTTCACTTGTGCAGACCTGAGCAGTTTTCTCCACCTTACAGTCTGTCTTTGGGGCTTCCAAGCAATGCTGCTGGGCAGGGGGCAAGCAGCACTGCTGCTTTCAGCAGCAGGCTCGCAGAAAACCGTCTGGTCATCTCCTCTCCTGGTTTCTCCTCCGTGCAAAAGGCCGAAGCTACAAGCTGAGTGAGCTTGGCAGCAGCACTGGCTTTGCGCTGACTTGACACATAGGAAGCAAATAGAGTCATAAAGTATATGTGGCAGCGTGATGCGCACCGAAGCGATTCGGGGGGTAGTGTTTCCAGCGACTGTATTCTTAGTAACGGAGAGCAGCGGCCTGCCCACCTTCACTCCAGCAAGTTACAGCACCCACCAGGGAGCCTGACGGCAGCAGGGCCCAGTCCTGTCCCCACAGGGCCGGGGGCTGTGTGGGCAATGCCACGCACCCCGACCCCGCTGACGGGGGCCCCATGCTGCAGGCTGCTTCACGGCAGCACGGAGGAAAGCATGCCCGAGAAATGACTGTGCTCCCCCGGGAGTTAGGAGGGACCGGCCCGGCTAAAATGAGAGGAGAAAGTTTTCTACCCGCATAGCTACTAACTCTTTATTTGGAAATACAGGCGCTGTTTGTCTGGCGCTTCTTGGAGCTTTGGCTTAATATTAAAATGACCTCCGCGCAAACCCCGGAGGAGAAGAGAGGAGCTGCAGCTTGCTTTCCATCAGCTCTCGCCTCACAGCAGAGGCTCCAAAACTGGGCCGCAGCTGCCCTCACTGGTGTGGCCCCAGCGGGAGCGGCCGCATTTCCCTCCATGAGGCCGTTGCCCCGCGGCCTCCTGACCCACCCCGCTCCAGCCCCCTTCCAGCACAGGTTGCTCCGGGCACGGTCCCGTGGGGTTTTGGCTGTTTCCAAGCGTGTAACCCCCGCCCCCCACAGCCTCTTGGGGAAAGCTGCTCCAGTGCCCGACCACCCCAAGTGAATGAAGTTTGGTTTTTAAAGGGAATTTCTCGTGTTTCGCTGCCGCCACCAGCAGAGCCGTCATCTGAGCCACGCCGGGAGCCCTTCGATCGTGGATGTGCCCGGGGAGGGCAGGGCTCCTTCCTTCTCCTGCTGTTCCCTGGGTGCTGTGTTTGTCCCCACAACAGCCAGCTGCAGGCAGCAGGAAGTAGGGCTATCTGCTCGGCTCCCCGTGGGTTTCAATGTCTGCTCGCATACTTACGGGCACGAGAGTTTATATATGCAAAACCTAATTTGAAGCGCGGGCCCATCCACTTAGCGAGTGTTTTACAACCTCTGGTTGCAGGGTTCAGTCCTACCTTTGCACTTTGCTGCCTCTATCAAGATGCCCATGAAGGCACCTCGGTTGTGCCCTGCCTCTTCTCCAAGTTACTTTTTAACCTGATAAGAATACAATTATCATATGGCCTCTAACGCCCAAGAACATAAATGCTTGGGCTGCAAGAGCTTTCCTGTGTGTTCGCCGGGAAGGCTTTGATCATGGCAGTTACTTTTGGTGTACCCAACATCCCCAATTTTCCTGTCCATGTATCAAACACTGCGTGTTAGGGAGCCTAGAATAACAGCTGCTGCCTCTCATGTCAACCGAGAGGAGCACAGGACGCTGAAGTGTCTGGTTTCTCATCACTTACGGGATGGATAAAAGTATCTCTTGTACTGACTAGTGCATCAAATATGAATGATGCAGATAGAGTGGCTGTTTACACACAGTGATCTATTTTAGTTAAATTGAAAACACACACAAGGGAGTGTTTCAGCTTTGCGGATAGAAAACAGTGGAAACCTTTTTTTTGTTTTGTCTTTTCTGCTTGCCAGTGACAACTGGTTCTCAGGGGTGCTCAGCCTGCAGCTGGGAGAGGATGAGCTCTGTTCTTTTAGGACAAAAATCCAGGTATCGATCGCTATCCAGCCAGATCTCACGAAACCGGAAGGGGTGCTTGCCTCCCTTTATCATGCTAATTTTACCTTAATACTCCAATCTTTTGTACAGTGTTCACATAAGCATTTACAAAGCTGGTCCCTCTGGAGGATGACAGCAATTGTTTTGCTTAATGTTTAATGGCTTCCTCTCCCTCTGGACTCCGTGGCAGTGCAGCTTGTAATGAACAAGCTCTGGAAGGATATTATAGCCTCACTTCATCTATTAGGACACTTTACGTAGAAATGTATTTTGCACCACCATGAATTATACAAACACACAAATTAAAGATACATATGCAATAACTGCACACAGAGAGCATTGTCTGCAGCAAACTCATTAGCAGAATGAATTACTCGGTAGAAAATCACTTAACCTTTGTAGATTTCCTGGTACCATGTGTATTAATGCTGTTGCTTTGCTTTGAGGTAATGTCGCTCTGTTATCTAAAAACATGCTCCAGATTTGAAAATTAATGTTACAACATGGAGGTTTCCTCTGAACACGCTAATTATATAGAAAGCAGGACGTGAGTTCTTGTTTGCTTTCCCCTATCTCCTGTGTGCAAAGACTTCTGAAACCAGAACCAAACGATGCAGGGCTAAATTCGTTTTGAGGAGGAAAAGATAAAAATGAAATAAAGGGCTTTGGTTTCCATGGGTAAATGTTGATCACAAGTGGAAAGCTTCACTGCATAATCCTCATCAGGATTTGCCTGCAGGGCTCAGTGGCTAATGTTTTGCTGTGGAAAATATTTCTCTAGCAGCAAAAAGAGATGGGGGAAAATAGCAGAATAACTGCTTTGGTTAGAAAAACAATGCTCAATGTGCACGTGGCTCTGTCAGGAAGGCTGCTAGCAGGAATATGGCAACTGGAGTGATTTTGCAAGTAGTCAAAAACAGGATGCATCAGGAATAGCACACTGAGGGCCGAGGAACCCACATGGAAACGCACTGCTGCAGGAAGCTCTGTGTGTGGGGAGACCTCAGCGGGTAGGTATTTTTGGTGGCAAAGCATCTCTGAAGCTTTGTGTGGGATTTTTGTGAGAATGGCTGTGCAGCTGGCGATTTAAAGAGGTGTTGGTGACCTGACTTCTGACTCGTTCAGAGGCAAGGCAATCTATGGCCCTCCTGTTTGGTGGGAGAAGAAACTGGGTTTTGTTGAAGAAATTGGGTTTTGTTGGCCCCAGAAGCTGCAGGTGTCTGTTGGGGTGGGTAACCCACTTGGCAGCATGCTGCTGGCTGCCTTGCATGGGCACCGCGAAACAAAAGCAATGGGGAAAACAAAACAAAACAAAACAAAACAAAACAAAACAAAAACAAACAGGCTAAATAATAGGTGTTAAGTTTGCAGACTTATTTCAGGGCCATGCTGATGGAAACGAAAGTAGATGGTGATCCTGACAGGGACTAGACCAGATTGTTGTTCCCTGAAGCTGTTGCAATTACTGTTTCCTGAAGCCGTTGTATGTGGGATTTGTGGGGTCTGATGTTGCTTCTGTGGCACAGAGTTGATTCTACTTTTGTTGGCAAAGCAACGTTGTTGTTTCCAGGTTGGATGCTGTATCACCCTTCTATCTTAGATAGCTGTAATTATAACCCTGCAGAGCATGTTAGTAGAGAGCGAAGGTTATTGATTCCCACTGATACATTCCAGGTGATATTGGTACAAATGGCACGAAACTTTGGCCTCGAGGGGAAAACTTCAGTAGAGGGCTACCTGGAACAATTAAACCAATCGTACAAGCTGTGTCATCCTGAAATGAACCAACACGCAATATTAACCTGGCTGAAACTCCAGCCTCCTCATGGAACCAGTGCCCTGAGCTGCCTGAAAAGGCTGGCACCTGGCTCGTGTCGGTCCTGAATCCTGCTCTAGCTGTCAGCATCGCTGAGCTTTGCAAGTGAGGAGTAAGTAGGGAAAACTCAGTATTCGCTGCGTCTGCACATCAGCATCACCTGCTGCTTTATCCTCCGTCCTTTACATCTAGATGTTGTGAATTCGGTGTGGTGTACTTGCTGGCAGGGGAAAGGAGCATTGGGTACAGGGGGCATCATGGACACTGGCAGTGAAGTAAGCAGAAGGTCTGGGAGGGGGCAGGGGAGGAACCAAGGTGATGAAGAAAGGACAGTCTGAATCCCCCAAATCTCTGTGCACTGCTTTTCACTTGCTGCAAGAAAGCAGCTTCTAAGAAACTGCTAATTTAGCGAGGCCGTGGATCAACAGACTTCAGCCTCCTATGAATTATGTGAGTGCTCTTATTTATTGCTGGAGGTTATAACAGGTTAACTCTGCGTATCGGGATCATGAGATTTCTCAAGAGCAATATAAACTGCTTCACATATGGGCTGAGCAACTGAACTGTAGAGTCTGTAAAGGCTCCTGATCCAAAAGCTGTAATTTGCAGAGACAAATGAAGCAAGGTTATTTATTCCTGGTGGAGGCTTACAAGAACATACATTGTACCTACTTAGATTTATTTATTTATTTTTTTCTATAAGAGGAATGGGAGAAGAAGATGATACTAAAGTAGATTAGCAGCATGTCATCCTTCCTGTAAGAAAGAAAAAAACAACAAAACACAAATTTTCGAATTGCTCTTCTGGTGAAACCAGATCAGCTCTGATTTTTGAAACAGAGGCCACTGTCCCGGAGTTAGAGCACACTGCTTTGTAAGTTGAAGCTAAAACATAACTGTGTATCTTACCAGCATTATTGTAACTATACTCCTCAACTATAACAGCAGAATTCGAGATTTGGGCAAATGCGCTTGCTAGCTACTGAGCAACTCTTTGTGTTTCAGTTTTTGCACAGTGAAGTTGCAGAACCCACTGTATGTTAATGAATATTTCTGTTTGCGTTGTAGGTTGGCAACAGTGCTTTTCTTTCACGTGGGATGATTGGACGCACGGCTGCTTAGTTAGCATTTTAGTTTTCCTCGCATAGTTATCAACACGAGTGAAAATATTCATATGCGGATTTGAGAAAGTGGAGCCACTGTCATATCAGTTGCTCAAATGTTCAGAGAGGTGTAAGTTGAAGACATTTTTCAGCTGTGTAAAAGAGCTTTTATTCCCAATTTCCATATTGAATGGTAAGTCCTATAAGATGAATCCTCTTTTGTAAACCACATTTGCTCCTTGTTTTTACAGATGCTTGGGTTTTCTGTTTTTATTTTTCATAACACTCTTCCACATGCACACTTTCCCATCTCCCACCTCACCCTCCCAAATGCAATCATCTCTCTGCATGATTGACCTAAGTGATCACCATGGTTTCCAAGTCAATTCAGGTCCCTGAAGAGGACTTTTAATTAAGAAGCTCTAATAAGATCTAGGAGAAAACTTGTAAGTCACTGGTCTTCAGGCTGAGAGCTACAGATCCCGGGGGTGTCTGTGGCCAACCAGCAAGGCACCCTAAGCATGTCCTTTCCAGGAAGGTCGTATCCTACACGGAAATCTGCATACGTACATTTAAAGATCTAGACATCTGCTGGAAGATTCCTAGGGATCACAAAAAGTGGAAAAAGTCTTAAATAGGCTGCTTTTGAGAAATGGTAGTCACTGAGAAAGCAGTGAGACGAGGGCTGGGCTGCACAGCAGTGGCTCTTTGTGTCCAGGCACGTGTTCGAGCCAGCCAGGCTTAAATCACCATCGCCTGAATTGCAGATGAGTACATGGATGAGATTTCCAAAAGCACTTGATATTGGTCTGTATTTACGTGGCGGGAACAACCCCACCTTGTGTGCATGGGCACATATGAAGCAGTATGTGCTGGCGTTTACTCAGCATCTCATTACCCTCCATAAAACAACCTGTGCTGGCTGATGTGGTGCTTGGTAATGCCATGCAGAAGCACTCCAGGATGCTTTTGCACTGGGAGCTCCAGCACTGGTCACAAAGGAGAACAAGAAGTGAGACTGGAGAACATTTTGGACCTTTTTCAAGTCTGGTATTTGCTGAAAGCAAAGTTCCAGAAAACTGGAGGTGCATAAAAACTTGAGATAACTTTGGTGAATTGTTCTTGGCCGGAAGACAAAATGGAAAATTTAAATGTTCTGTGTAGATTGTTTTAGGACTAAACATCTTGAATTTCTCTTTCAAAATGCTCTCCCTTCTGGCAATTCTCTCAAAACTTCTGGTCATATAAATCCGAGTTATTGAAGATACTGCTTGAGGACTCCTGTCAGAACAATATTTTTTTAATTGGAATTTTTTTTAAGCTCTATTTAGTTGAAAATCTCCAAAGTTTTCCTTTGGAATGAAGCTCGAAACAAATTATTTTCTTTCAGCTTATTACTACTCGCTTAGCTGTCTGAACAAAAAGTGCTATGCGAGTTCCCAAGAGGGGATGATGGGAAGTTCAAAAAGAGAAGAAATTGTCAAATAAAAGATTCAGTCGTGGTAAGTGAGCCCCTCGACATGGCAGGGTCCAGGCCGGGACTGCTTGTGCCGAGGTGCCCGTGACTCCTGGCTGCAGCACTCCCCGTGCCTGACGTGTGCTGCCCTGGTGATTCACAGAGCAAGGAGCCTTAAATACCGCACTAATGCAACCTGTGGGCTGAGCCCTCCCTCAGCTCCCCTGCCAAACCCCAAAATCAGCAATTTGACCAGTTTTGCAGAGAGAAGCAGCCCTGGCTTGGCCGGGCTCGCAGCAGACCTCGTTTGTATCCGCTGCAAAGGGGGATGCGGCACCTCCCTGCTGCCCTCTGGAAAACCCTTCGTATCCTCCAAGGAGGAATAAGAGCGGCACTATTGTAACGGGGAAATGAATTGCTTACTTTCTGGATTTGGCAGCTTCCCGTTTCGGAAACCTGAGATACTGACTCCAATTTCTGCTTGCTGCCAGCCCAGGAGGAGGGGATCCAAGGCTGCACATCCCCTGAGGCAGCGGTCCATTTGCTAACTGTGCCTGCCGGACAATGCCACTTACACCGGCCACAAAAACACCCCTAACCTGTGCTGCCCAGAAAATCACCACGGCCTTGAACTCCCGTCCTTCTGAAGCAGCTCCCGGCACTGCGCATTCAGACGGCGTACGCTGGCCTCTCTCACAGGGCAGCGAAATACAGGACTGCTTGTTACTGATTAATTTATGAACATGCCAGTTTCCAGACCTAATTATGATATTGTGAGCAGCTGCATTATAAAAAAGATGTCTGACTTGCCATACATAATGTAATGGATCTTTTGCTTCAAGGACTCCGCTGCCCTTTGAAAGTCAATGAGGGCGGGACGCGGGCCTGGCATCGCCGCGGGCGTGCTGCGGCAGCGTGGTCCCAGGGCTGTCACGATGCATTTGGCTCCCCGGCCGCGGTGTGGGGTGGGGTGGGGGAAGAATTAAGGTTCAGAGCCACCTGTGCAGCCAGGAGGCTGTCAAGGGGCTGCTCCGCGGTCTGTTTTCACATGTTTCTGTCAGAAGTGCTGGTAAAGTTGGGCTTTGCCTCTGCAAGAGCTTTTTAGTAAGGAAAATGTCCTTTACTTTACAACATAGTGATTCCTCTTCTGCTGCTTCAGGACACGTTACTCTCTATAAAACCAACGTCTGTCCCATCTGCATGGTCAGGCCAGTCTGCCCAGCAGCTGCATCAGCTTTGAATGGGTTCCGAGCTGAGGCTGGCAGCTCGGCAGACTCAGGGGAATGACCTGCAGGGGTTTTCCCTCCGTGATTCAACACTTTCTTACCTTGGAGCGCTGAGAAAGCCTTTGGATCTTGCCCTTCAGCCGGTGGACCTGTGGGGACACTTTTGGCTGGGAGATGCAGCTCTTCGTTTTGGAGACAATGACTGCAGAGGAAATTGGTTTGACAGCCAGAGCTAAGTGAAATGCTTTCGTGGCTGCAGATGGCAACTGCATAAACCGGTGATACCTACTGCTACTTTCTCTAACACCAGTCTTTACAGATCAGTGGGTTATGTGCATTTTTTTGTGACACCTCCTGAGGGATGTGGCTGAAGACAGAGTCAACATTGCTGCTTTCCTGGCTCCACGAAAACCTGACAGCCAGAGACAGGAGTGCAAGACAGCATCTGGGCTGCGGGGACGCTTCCCATTTCTTCCCTCACCGCTCACGGGACTGCTAAACATCCAGGCTTCACACCAGGCAGGAATTTGGCACAGATATCGGAGTGAGTTCTTCCCCATTCAGCAGCAGAAAGACAGAAGCAGAGGTGTGATTAGGTTATTAAAAGATATTCTTAAAAGATACTCTTTCAAGAGTACCATGTTAAATTGCTACCAAAGTGCAACTGCCTTCTCCAACATGGGAAGGAGTCCACGCACATGGGAGTGCCCAAACCACCTGGAGCAAATCTGAGGGGGAAAATGCTTATTTCTTCCCATTTAAACAAAGGGAATATCAAGCACCTTTGTGATGCAGCAAGGCTAACTTGCCATGCACTCTAGTGAAGTTGAAATTGAAGAGGAGTGGCCAAGCCTATTTTCTTTGCGAGTTGCCCCTAAGTGGGGACTGAACAACCCAATTCTTCAGGTCCAGTTTGGGTTCCTCCCCCTGCCCCCACGGACACCCCAGCCATTGGTTTGCTTCCTTTCTCCATATGCGAAAGAGGGGAAAAAGCCAGAGCTGGTGTTTTTTTGCTTCCATTTCCAGCTTTTAAGGCTTTGCTGTAACCATTGAAGGACTTAGCTTAGAGGAACCCTGTCCTGCTCGAGCTGTGCTGAATGCAGGCATAACCCGAGCAGCCAGCTAGGAAGAACTGCTCTTCAAAAACCCTTCCCTTAATCTGAGCATGACACTAAGGGTCTGGCTTTTTTTAAGGCCCTTTTGAAGCTTGCCCAGAAGATTAACATGTAAATGCAAAGAATGCTCTGGAAGCTCTTGAATGGAGATAGCTATTTCCAAATGGCCACGGGATTAAACTGAAAACAAAAAAATAAAAAAAAAAAAAAGACGTGATTAATGGCATTGTGGCCAAAATAAGGTGAGTCCCTAAACAAGATGACTTAGTATTTGCATATGACCTTGATGTTAGTTTCTCACACTACCTTTGTTTATTTTTACTGGAAGAAGCACAAGAAAAGCACGATGCTCGCGTAAATCTGCATGAACCCAAACATCTGAAGCTACGCTGCTCCTTTTTCCTGGCTCTCTTCCTCTCTGAGGGCACGCTGCTTGCATGCTCACTCCCGTTTTTCCCATGAACTACAGGGTGTAGGCCCAAATGCCCTTTGCAACTGGTAACTTGCTAGGCACACTAGGTTCCCGTTAGTTAGTTGTTTCATAATGCCTCAAGTATCTGTGGCATGAATATATTAAAAGCACTGAAAATGGCAGGAAATAACTATGCATGAGGAGCATTTTTTTTTTTTCTTTCCACAGGGTCAATTTTATTCATCTGCTGAAAACATCTCCCAACGAGAAGAAATGTTAAGTTACATGGAAAAACGACCGCAACAACCGCATTAACAGTGTCTGGGCGGCGCTGCCGAGTGTGAAATGCGCCCCGGTGCCGAAGTTGGAGGTGCCTCTCCGTGCAGCGGGGCAGAGAGGCTCCTCCTTGCACCAGCACGCTCTGCTCTGCAGCGGTGTGGTGCCGTGGTCCCTTTCGGCGGTGTTAGCTACAGACTGGCACGTGTTTCTGTGGGGAGAACGAGCTGGGTCTCTTAAGACCCAGCGGCCAGGCCGGGGGAAGAGCTGGGAAGGGTGGGAGCAGCGCCCAGGGCACCCAGCTGGCACTGCAGCTGTCCCTCTGGGCACGGAGCAGCTCTCCTCTGCCACACACAGGGCCTGTGGGGGGGAGAGGAGTCCCAGCCACACACACTCCTTGAATGACTGCCGAACGTGCCTGTAACACAGAGCAGTCCCAGGCAATTATCACTGCGCCGAGACTGCTCTGGGGAGCCTTGCTTTCCTGGGCCGAATTGCAACTCTCGAATCTGGGTGGGTTTGGCTGAAAAAAGATCACGGCACTGATCTGTTTTCACTGACGGCTGTTTCCCGCTCCGTTGTCATTAAAGTGAAATATAAAGGAGCCAAACTCTGGCTTCACTGAGACTGGTAAAAAATGGGGCTTCGGGGGGATAACTGCAGTTCACACCGCAGCAGCCAGTGCTGTGCCTACCTTGGTTCTCAGCCAGTGAATTTTAAAGCAAACACCCTCCAGGACTGTTCTCCATTTGGATTTATTAGTCATTACCAAGAAAAGATAATTAGCACTTCTGAAACATTGTGATAATCAGTAGCATGAACTGTTACCAATAGAAACGGGCTGGGGTGCTGGTGCAGCGCAGGAACACGGCAGCTCTGCTCTGGGCACAGCGCCCCGCCTGTCCTCTGGACGGAGCGAGGACTCCGGTGGGCACAGCCTCAGCTGGAGGAAACGCTCATAAATACCAGCACGCTCATAAATACCAGCATCCGCGGAGGGGACGCCAGTTTACACGGGCTAAGGCAGGGAGTGGGGTCACCCCTTGGCTGCTGGGCTTCTCTGTTCACCTGCAGGCCGACTGACTGTTGGTACCACGTGCAAACCTGGCTGGTTAAAGGCAATGGCAAATATTGCTCCTTCACTGTGCAGCAGAAAAATAAGAGCTAGGTAGTTTCCTTTTGCTGTTTTTTATCTTTTCCCTGCTGACTCAAAGGAAAATAACCCTGTGGTGGAATGAAGGGAACCGGGCCGCACCTCGATCCTTCAGACAATGATGCTATTTTTTCCCCTTTTCTTTCTAAATTGATGAGAAAACTGTTGGACTCAAGTCAGCATTAAGACTCCAGAATCAGTACTTCCCTTATTATTCCCCAAACTTCCATTACTTATAATCATCTGTAATATTCATACGAGGGATGGGATATAAATCTCATGTGCTTAGTCTAAAACCCTAAGCATTAAGCATGCCGGGCTTCCTGCTATACAAAGGAGTATTACTTAATCAGCTCAGAGGAGTGGGTCTATTAGATTTATCAGTGTTGGTATCTAAATAAATACTAGAATGCATAGGCATGTTTGTAGTCTTTGTTTTTGTTTATCTGTACCTGAAAGTAAAAAATCCATGCTTAAGAACAAGTGTGGATGGAGGTTCTACCCCTGAAATACTTGCAAGTCTGTAAACACCGCCTCCTTCCTGCCCTGTGCAGAGCATTTTAGGGCAGTATAACCTCAGTCTCTAAACCTCAAAGTATTAGGAAGAAAACACAGAAATGTACCGGCAACCTTACAGAAATGCACTGTTCCAGCGAACGTGCTTTGTGCCCAGCAAATCCTGGGGCCGAGTCCAAATCCATCGCTGAGGCAGAGCTGTGTCTGCAGCTGATGTCGGGGCTGTGGTGTGGAGATGCCTCACCTGTGTAACCCCTCTTGATGCTGACAGAAGCTGCATCTTCTGGCAGCAGAGCACCTCAGGGCTGCGATTCCAGTGCCAGTGCCACCCCCAGGGGCACAAAGCAGCTGCAGGGCCAGCACCTGGCTGGCTGATGCACACAAAGCACCCACGCACCTCTGCACCTCTCCTAGGAAGACGAGTGTTGTGGAGGTCCCGGTGCCACCGAGATGAAGCTCCCTCCCTCAATGTGCTGGTGGCAGCTCAGGAGCTACACACGCAGAAGTAACGAGGTCTGCGAACAGCTGCTTGTCTGCTGTTACTGACCTCTTAGCACAGAGATTGCCAGAAGAGTCGCAGGGACCGAGGCACAGCTTGGACTTGAAGAGCTGTCTGGTTCACGGGGGTTACCATGGCAGTGCCCTGCAGACAGATGCTGCAGAGGAAGGCGGAGATGTCAGACCACAGGGACTCTTCTGTGTCTTAGACAGAAAGCTCGCTCCCATCCTGGGAACTGGTGGAAGGTAATCCCAATCTCTATGTGTCTGCCTGTTGTCAGATTGCTTCTAACAGTGGAACTGGCTTTAAAACACCTGGCTAACAATTTACAGACCATGTCAACACTAATTTCCCTCCTCCCCGTCCCCATTTCCCACTGGCAGCACAGAGCCAACCTCAGAGCACCCCACAGAGCAATGTGGCTCTCTGCTGAGACTTTCTGTCTCCATGAAAGTCATTTCATTCTGGTACTACTCTTTCCTCTGCTGCTGGTGCTACCGCAAACAAGTGCTGTGGCTGGGTAACACTGTCTTGGTGGAAACCTGCCTCTGGCCTGAGGAGCCTCGGCTGGGGCCTGCGTGCCACGGAGAAGCTGGAGACCCGATGGGCTGAGCGCTTTCTGCACTGCTTTCCCTCCCAGCACCTGGGTGAGCAGAGGAATATGCTGGGCTCTTGCACCAGTCTGGTGTCACCCCAAAAATCGGCTTGGGCGTGCAACAGGCTGCTTGGAGAGCTTGGTGTAGCCTGCTGCCTGGGCACGGGTGCCTCCAGAGGAGGCCAGGGCAGGAGCAAAAGCACAGGCACGGCCCAGGAGGTCTCCGCTAGCCTGCAGGTCTCCAACCAAGTGTAAACAATGCTGACTTCAAGACTGCTCCAGTGCCTCGGGGTCTTGCAGGAATAACCCCGACTCATTTACTGCCTGAGGATGTTAGGATTTCTGTAAGGAGCTAGCTGCAGACTGCAATACTGGGCACAGCCATCGTACACTGTGTGTTTCAGTGCAAACCCGCTTGTGGAGCAGGCACAAGCCTTCTTTGGTCAGGAACAGGCACGTGGCCCCAACTTCATGCGTAGGAAAGTGCCCACGGCTCATTTTTGCATCCCCTTTGCCTTGGGAGCGCCATGGCCGGGGCTGGCAGCTGGTTACAGCTCCAGCTGGCTGCAGGGGCCGCGGGCAGGTCACGCAGAGCTGGGTGAGGATCGGCTTAGCATGGGGTCCGGCAGCTGCCTCCCCGCCCCGGCCAGCCAGCGGGAGGGCAGGGGATTAGGAGCTCTTCGGACGGCTGCGGGGATCACGCTCGCATCTGATGCGATGCACAACATGCGCCTGCTTCGCTGCAGGCGCAGCCCCTACCTCTGACGTGAGATGTCTGCAGAAAATCCCAGGATTTGGTTTTCAAAGAAAAGCGATTCTTATACATGTGTGCTGCCTTCAGTGCGCCTCCCCTTAGCAGAATGCTGCTGTCTTTTAGGCCACGACAGGACAGGCACGAACAGGTTTGGTGCCGGGAACAGCACCACAGTCAAGCACAGAGCTCAGTCACTATCTGCTGGTAATCGCTTCGTTCCTCACTGGAAGTGAGGGAATGGGTGATTAACGAGAATGAAGCTCAGAGTTCATAATTAGCTACTTCAAGAAAGGCCTTTCAGTAATATGTAACTGGAGATACATAGATGCTTTTAATGCTAGGCCAAGTGTGAACTGATTGGGTCTTTGGTCTTTCTGCTTTTGTGAATCACACTACAATAGCAGCTTAAAAATAAAAAGTATTTTTAATTTAAACTGGTCTAGGCAAATGCCACACTAAATATAGTGTGTATATGCAGTATATAAGAGCAAGGCTAAGAAAAAGGATTATTAGAATAGCTGAAATAATTTTGTAAATGGCATATACTGCACATCTATACGGTATAACTGTCATTCCTATCCTGTCAGATCTGTGTGGAGGCAGCTAGGTGCTTAAATACAACTTGGTACATTAGTTGGGGCGTTTACTCCTGTTTAGAG
This sequence comes from Netta rufina, assembly GCF_964035555.1. Lineage (NCBI taxonomy): Eukaryota > Metazoa > Chordata > Aves > Anseriformes > Anatidae > Netta > Netta rufina. The sequence continues at coordinate 38,636,798 of NC_140125.1, forward strand.
CTGGTCTGGGCTTTAACTCAGGGTTTGGGGGTTTTATCTTTGGATTTGGGGTTTTCATCCTTAATAAAAGCTGAAAGGTGCAAGTGCTTTGAACTAGATTTGAAATAGATTGTACTCCAGCACAATCTGTTCTACAGACAGTCACCTTGAACCAACACTTTGAAATAAGTCTTTCTATTAACTTGAACAGGGGGTTAACCAGGCATCTGTGAAGAAAAAAGGCATTCTCTTTCTTTGCCTGTTGCTAATTCCTCTACAGTTAGACTCGTCTCAGCTAAGCATGTAGACCTGAGCCCCATCCTGGAATTATTTTGCCCAATTCCGGGTTACAATGGCACTTTTGTGTTAAATCCAGTTTCTTCACTGTATGTCTTTTTGTCTGTCTGTTGGTGTCTGTCCATTGAATGAAGAAGCCTCAGAGCTCCCTGGGTATGACAGTGAAGGGGATGACAGGACTGCTGGATTCGAGGTCCAGAGCGGTGAGGAAGCATTCGATGGCTGCTTCATTTTTCCCCTGAGCTTGCAGGACCTCCCCGAGGCTGTTCCAGGCCTGGTGGCTGGTGTTCTGGATCTGGATGGCGTCTCTGAGGACCTTCTGGGCCAGCTCCCTCCGCCCAAGCCTGTTGAGCACCAGGCCCTGCCAACAAACAAGGGAGGAGCGGTTAGCGGGGGCACCAGGCGGCAGAAAAAGGCGAGCCCAAGCTCCCAGCAGGCTGGGCAGACCTAAGCGTGCAGGCGCAGTAGCCTTATGCAGGGGATCCCCCCTCCCTGCTTCTGGAGAAGAGGAGTGATCAGCCTTTAATCTCTGCTTTTTCTGGTTGCGATCCTTTTGATTCTGTCATTTAAAACAACAGCTGTGAAGATTAAGCAGACCGAGTAGCTGAATTAACACCTGCATGTCTGCAAAACCCAGCTGAGGCTGAGGCGAAGTCCCTCAGCTCCAACATCCTCACCATATAGAAAGAAATGCCTTTCCTCTTGACAAACGGACTAGAGGGATGAGGCCCCTTTCCAGGGCCACGCTGGTCATAACAGCATTGGGGCCCCTCTGTCTGCTGTACAGCCTAAGGCAGTGTGGGGGAGAAGGATAGAGGAACCTTGTTAAAAAGCTGTCCTTAGGGTAAGAAAAGACACAAGTGGGTGTAACCATCTGGAAGGAACAGGAGGGGGAGGATGAAAGAAGCGCTAGGAAGAACGTGTTTTCCTATAGGGCTGGCGTAGATGCCTCTGAACCCACAAAGCATCTAATGAGCCGGGCTCCCTTTTAATTATACAGCCCCCAACCTCGCTGAGCACAGGTGGTCATGCTGGCTTTGGATACCACAGCGTATTAGTGGCATTTTCTTGCTTCCTCCTCACAGTGTTCACACCAGGATGAAGGCCTCGCCAGCTCCATCCAGATGTGGCCTGTGGGAGATGCTGCCAACACCTCCATGTTGCCTGCCAAGCGCTCAGTATGCTTGTATGCTGCTGCACCAAACCTCAGAGATGCCACCACCACTATGAGGTGGCCTCTCTGTGAGGACGAGCTTAAAGGCCTCGTCCTACAGCGTGAGGGATGGCCCATGCTACCTTGCCAAAGCAACCACCACGGTGCAAGCAACAAATGCCTCAAAATTTGTAAGGGTTATGCTCTTAGGGTCAAGTTCATACAAAGCAAGAGCTCACATCTAAGTTGTCCCTGTCCCCTGCAGAAAAAACAACAGTCCTTCCCCATGTAGGGTGAGGGACTGCGGTGTATAGATGAGCTCCTGCCATCGATTCCTCAGCCAAGGAGTTCAGCGATTCAAAGGTTTCCACATCAGAACAGCCCCAGTGATGGAATTCAGTTTTAGAGCGTCATGTGTAATAGCAGCCCAGTAATGAAATGCCATGGATTGGAAATCTTTTACTAAGAAAATACCACAATTTGATTTGGTGGACATGTGGAAATGTTGTAAAGGGAGAGGACTGCCTGGCTTCATGCGTTTCCTGATAGGAGACAGTACGTGGAAGCAGTCGTATAGATGAAGGGAAGCATTACTTCTGCCTTCAGTGGGTCTAGTTGCCTTCAGCTGATATCAAAAGATGTAAGAAACCCAAAAACTCTTGCAACTAGAACCCAAATTAAATTTCTAATGAAAAAATGTTGATACTTTTGGAATTGATGAAGATCGTTCGTCTTGTTTTGTTTGCTCTTCCAAAAATACCAAGAGATGCAGGGTACATCAGCATGAGTAACGCATGCGAGACAGTGATATTACAAATACTGACAGAAAACCACTACTTCGCCAGAGAGAGGAATTAAGAAGCACACATTTAGTCAAATATAGGCAGTACCGTGTAAACTTTCGCTGCCTCTTGCACGTAACTTTGACCTGAATGGTCAACTGAGTATCAAATCTCATCATTCAGAGGTTCAGTGGGGATGTTTTTCCTTTAGGTTCCTCTCTCTGCTGGAAAATGGCAGGGCCCCAGGGCCGAATCCCCTTGCGAACAGACACAGGTGGAACAGAGGTGGTCTGGTGGGACAGCCCGGTTCCCTGGAGGTAGCTGCCTGGAAACGGCCGCCGGCACGTACTGACAGACTGGAAGGAATTTGTGCAATTATAATTTGAGTCACCCGCTTGACAAGGATAATGAGGTTCAGAAAGGGCAAGTAGCGTGGCCATAGCAAGTCTGCTGCAGAGCCAAGAATAGACGGCAGCGATCTCGGCTCGTGTTTGTCCTCGACCACAAAACCACTCTTCCTAAAAACTCTTCCTGTTGTGCTGACCCAGCGGAGCCACTTCTGCTCCCTGCTGGCCGGGGACCCAGCGCCACCCTCGCCCTGCCGCAGCCGCCCCGTGCTCCCGGAGGGCCGCTGGCCCCAAGCGAGGCGCACCAGCCGGCGAGCCCGTGCAGCTGCTGCCTGTCATCCCTCTCCAAGCTGGAGGGGAATTCCCTTCCCGGCTGACATCTCGTGCCTTTCAACAATGCTGAAGTGAAATCCACCTCCTCGTAAAACCCCAGCGGCACCTGTGCGGCACAGAGCCCTGGTGTGCCCCAGCACCCTCGGCTGTGGTCAAGGAGCAGGGGCTGGTGTGGCTCCTTCCCTCTGCGGCTCCCCGGGTAAAGGAGCTCAATATCCACCCCCTCGCTGACACAATACTGGTTGTGCTAAAGGCTGCCCAGGTCCATGCCCTTGCCAGGTGTGCCCTCAGTCCTCCTCCCATCTTGTTCCCACCACAGACAGCCCCACGGCTGCCTTCTTGCCTCCATTTCCATTTGGGGTGGGCAACAGAAGCCGGGCATCAGGCCTCAGCCCAAGAAGCCAGGCTGTGGCCACCCAGCCCAGCCCACAAATGTTCCCAAACCCCAGGACTTCGATCCACTCCTTCGCCCACAGTAAGCCAACAGCAGATGGTGTCAGTCCTTCCAGTAAGGCCGAGCTGAACCGGCAGAAATATGCTGCTAGGTGTTTAAAGGGCAGGCTGAACATCATTAATTCTGGTTGCAGGAGAGTTTCTTCATTTGTGTTTCCTCTCTCCCCTTCCCTCCCTGCTGCTCCTTGCGAGCCACCAGCATTTTCTGAGAGCTGGAGGCTGCACAATCCCCAAGCCTCACTAACACGCAGCACCGAGCACTTCAGTTTTTTGTTTCCCTGAGGTATTTGCACTTGAGAGCTTCTCTTTGCTACTGAATTTCTCATTTCCCCATGGAGTCTGGCTTGCTATAAACAATGCCTGCATGTTGTTGCTATGTAGGTCCAGCTGGAATCTGCCTACAGTGCAAAAGAAAAAAATTATATATAAATTCAGAAAGCCACCCACTGACAGGCAATTTGCATTTTTATCTGGAAGATATTTTTTTAAAAGATTTTTCTAATGAAAGTTCAGTTCCTGAGTTTCTATGGAAACTCATCTGCTTGGTGTGCATGCATAATTTCATAAAGTCAGATCTCAGGAAGACGAGCAATTAGTATAAATACAAGCAGGAAAATGATTAAGGGTTTCATCCTCTTATTCTTGCAAAGGGAGGGTGGGGCTGGGCTTTGTTGTTTTGCTTTGGTTTGTATTTGCGTTTTTGCCAAATTAGCACAGAAACCAGTGCACAAGGTGGCCTGGCTCCTCTGCCACCTCCTGGCTAGCACTGGCACTTCTATTTTTGCCCAGTTATTTTCCTCCCAAAGATGGGGGTGGCCTCTAAACAGGTTCTTCTCCATCAGTTTTGGTGGTACCCATGTCAGGGCAATAAGGACTGGCTTCTTTTTGACTCAAGCATAATATAAATAGTAAAAAAAAAAAAAAAAAAAAAAAAAAAAACACACAAAGAAACAAACAAAACACCCAACCCCAAAGGTGTGTGGGAATCATTTTGCTTTGGAGCTCCCGTTAGGCAGCATGTCAGTAGGGCTTGCACCAGTCCCCTGCTAACCAGACGTAGCATTTCATGTGCTAAGTGCATTAATGTATCTGTACCGAGCTTGGATTGCAATTCACACAGTGATGTGATACTCAGCAATTGAGTGAGGCTGTTCTTGTTTTAGAACAGGAGACCCATGTTTCACTTTAAATGAGCAAAAAAAAAAGAGTTGTTTTCAATTTCTATTAATAAAGGAAGCGAGCAAAACCTCCCCCTTGAAGTCCTAATTCAGGAGGTCTTGGAATTCCTGAGCTGTGCCTTTATTTCTCTAGAGTTTGAAGAAACCTCCTTAAAAGCTGTTAGCTCATAAAACTCCCATAAAATAGTTCAGAAAAGACATTATGGAAGTCTACAAAATAAACCTCAAGCACAAGGAGGAATTTATTTTTAGTAAAGAAAGTCAAAACTTCCTTTGCAAATGTTTAGCTTGAACACCTGATGAGCAGCAGGGAGTTCTCTTGAGTCTTGGCATCCCTGCCTCCTTCCACTAAGGTGGCACAGATTTATTTGTTCTTTCCTTTCTGGCAAAAGATGTTCAGAAAAATATTTTATTTCATTCCAAGAAGGCTGCTTTTTGTTTTCTTGGCACGGTCATCTTCTGGGAGATCTGTACAGGTAGAGTAGCCTCTATTTTTTACATAGAGGCATAATTACTTTGCACACATTTTTCTTTTTCTTTTTCTTTTTTTTTTTTTTCTTTTTCATGAGACTGACTCCGAAGTGGGGTGGTTTTTGCCACTTTTCCCAACTGAGCAGGGAATTTTGGCCCATTATTGTCAAAAAGAAGCTACCTGAGTAAATTAGGCTGTAGACTGTTGCTGGGTACTGCTACTGCACTAGCTAATTGATTTCCAGGTAAATGGGGTATCCTGCCTCTCTACTCCAGCCTGCTATATGGCCATGTCACCAGCAGTTACAAGGAGGGTAATTAGCAGCTGGCAGCACACTGGCATACTGGAGCAAAGTGCGCATTCACGAGTGTGCCTATTCAGCAGAAGCCTGCAAAAAGCCTTTCAAGATGCATTTGGCACTTGGTGAGAACGATCTCATGTACAGGGAAAATCTGCACTGCTACATACACTTCTGTAATTATTTAGCAATCGGAGTAAGTTGCAAGCAAAATCTGTTGCATAAACCATGATATATCAAAGCCCTTTCAGAAAATGGCATGAAAGATGAAGCCTGAAAATCTTAGGTCCCCCAGAATAAAGACAGACCTGTAACTATCTGATGCCTCCGTGATTCTCCCCCCTGCATCCACGACCCTTGCATTTCTGAGGAAGCAGGAGTTTTTCTTAGCCGTGAGCAGTGGGGTGAATTTCTGTTGTGCTGTCACTTAGTCATGCAGAAGCTGTCAGTGTGCAGGGTAGCTAATCATCCATTCTGCTGATTCAGTGCAGGCTGTGGCAAATCTGCGCTATAAATCTGAGCTTTATTCTCTGAAAATTCACTGCAGGAATACCCGGAGCTGGGGGAGCAGTCAGGGTCGCTCACCGAATGCACTGAATTAGAGACCATGTCTTAATTTGCTGCCATAATGAAGGGTGACAGGGATGCAGTTTTGGAGGAAAAATCCTTTCTTGCAGCACTTCTGCTGCCTCTTTAGTCGAGTGCAGCTTTTCCTTCGCTGCCTTCCCTCTCTCCAACTCCTGCGCTGAACCTGCAGCATCCCCTGTCAGTCAGTGACGTCGAAGTGCCGCGTTTGACACAGCAAAGATGGGATGGAGGGAGGTGGGGAAGGCAGGCAGGCAGGGTCACAGCAAAATGCAGCATGTGGAAAGGGAAAAGAAGGAATGGCACCGGAGAGGGGGACTGCCCTGTGCTGGAAAAAGCAGACACCAGAGTTTCCATCTCAATTTGCAGCACTCCTGCAGTGCCCGTGGGCGAACCTCAGCAGGTTGGACCCTGAGGTTTCAGCTCTGCTACCTGAGGCACCAAAGGCAGCTGAGCAGCTCTGCTGCCTGAGCTTCCCTTCAGCCTTTTTGTGCGCTCTGAAGGGGCGTGGGCTAAGAGAAAAGATGAGACTGCAGGAGGCAGCGGGACAGACAGCCCAGCTGAGCGTCAGGACAGCGAGGTCTGTAGCCCACCATGGACCTGGGCACACCTCACCAGCCCCACAGAGGTAGCACTACCCTTTGGCAGGGAAATGTCCCCTGGAAGGGAAGGAGAAGCAAAAGAAAGGCAAGCCCCCACCCCCATGCCTGCTGTACCTATTTCGGTTCATCAAATGTTAGCAGGGATTTTTGTGCCGCGTTCAGAGCTTAATGGTGATAAAACATTTATTGACATAAAAAGCAAACCCTAAGGCAGCGTTTCAAACCAGGAGGCTCTGATCTCTTCACAGGGAGGCTCACAGAAGCCTAGGGAGAATGAAGAGAGCAATGTTTTTCTGCCTTGTTGGACTGGCGTCACTTAAGCTTCATTCAAAGCAAAATCGCTCACCGCATCTGAATATTCTCCAGATAATTCCTCCTTTGCAGAGACCTACGTGGAGATGAGGCAGCAAGCAGCGAAACCTAGCAAGCAAGGATGCCTCAGCCACATGCTTGAGATGAACAAAGTGCCGTGTTTGTTTCACACACTCTTTTCCTGGGGAAGGTGAGATTTCTCCAAGCCCTGATCTTAGCAGTTGTCATAGTAATGCTGCAGCAGAGCGCACAGCAGTTTCTAGCAGGACTCCAGGACTCAACCTCACCGTGCTGTCCGCACAAACACGTACAGAAGGTCCAAATCCAATAACTGATAGTAATTTATAACACAGAATGTATAATTTAAGGTGTGCGAGTACTTCACAACATGCAAACAGAGCCTGGTCAGCCTCGGCACTGAGAGGAAAGTGCAGTGCATGACCAGCACACTGACGAGCACCATGCCCACCGTCAGGTACCAGGCTAGAACACCTGTCTAGAAATCGGTTGCTCTGTGCTTTGTTGGCTGCTAATGCATCTCGTGCTGAATAATCTGCTGCTGTTCAGAGATGAGCCACAGCAGGGATGGGATCCAGGGTCGAGCTTATGGAGGCAGAAGTCCCAGGCTTGACGTTCTCAGGCTACGGCGCAGGGAGAACTCACCTCCCCTGTGCTCAGGGTGTGCACACTTACTTCTAGCGAATATTTTCAAGAAATTAGGGCAGCATTTAAGCATCCCTTGCCCCGGGGGGGGAGCAACTCTCTGCCTTTATTTGACAGCAAGCAAGTGCCTGTGTTCTGTCACACGTAGCAAGACGTTGCTGCATACAGCTGGGGAATGTCCAGCCTTCAGATCTGTACACCTGATTGATGTGAGTGCCTGCAGCATGCTGTGGCTGATGAACAGGGGGTTTCTGGCTGCTTAGGTTTCCTCCGGTGCCAATGCTGGATCTTGCCCCAGTCTTTAATGCACTGGCTTGCATGAAATCAGGGACTGGCGTGCACGTTTCATACGCAAGTTATCTGTGCCTCTCTGGACAGAATAAATCTTGTCCGAACGTATGAGTCACGAGCAGGTTCCCCTACACAGAAGGTTCAGCTCTGCTGAGGGTCTCTGTGCAGCTCAGTCCCCAGAAGGGTTCTCCTGAACTTACCACCAGAGCAGGCACTTGGCTGTCTCATCCCCGTGCTAAGCCACCGAGCTGCTGGGGAACAGAGGGGGAGCTCTGAGGAACGTGCTGCTGTGTGCCAGCCTGTGCCTCCCTCTGCTGTGCCTCCACCCCACCAGCTGCACGTCCACGTACCGCCTCGACATAAGATGTCTCAGGAGAGCTGTGATGTTTTCGTGTTTCCCATTTGTCTGGCACGAAGGGACTTCTGCTTCCTTCTCGCCTGTGGTCAGTATTGGGACAGTTTGCTCAAAACCTGGAATTCTTGCCAGTTCCTGCCCCAGCTTTGTGCAGCTGTGCCTTAGGTACCAGGAGGCAACGCATTCTGTTACTGTGCCACAGGCTACTTTACGAACTGCAGTACTACAGTCTCTCTCACTGCTCTGTCTTCAGTGTGATAACAGGCGGCTAAAACGCTCAGAATTTAAACTAATTATAACTGGTTTCCTTGTCTGTGAAGAAGTATCTGAAGGTTGCAGTATAATTCCATCCCTTCTCCCTTCTGACGATTCCCTGAGCACCTTCCGAAATATCATTTATGAGTTCATCTGTAGACAAGCAGACTTGACTACTACAATTTCTAGGCTTTAATTTGATCTCAGAGCAAAGCACCGCGTGAGGACAATACTGATTAGCTGAGCTGCATGGGATCTAGAGGGCTGTGGATGGCAAACCACAACTAAAGCTAATAATCTTCTGGAAGATCAGGTTGGAGCTCAGTGGAGAGGCATCTGCTGCAGAGTTGGCTGCAGGAAGAGATCAGCCCAAGGACAGTGTCTGTAGGCCTGGATACAAGGCTCGTTCTCCAGAGGTGAACGAAGCACTCCGGGAACTCGAGGGGTTTAAGAAATATTCAGGTTCTCCTTTTGTAAAGGATTGCGCAGATTTTAGAGAAGGGATCAGAAAAGAACTGGCGAGTTTTGTCTTTCAGGAATTTATTTTGGTTTCCAAAGTTACGTAAACAGAGCCTGAATAATGTGGTAATGAGCACCTTAGGGACGTGGAGAATAACTTACCACAACAAAGGAGCACAAGTGATTGGCACGGATACAGATACAGATTCCCTGGAAACCAGGATAATCCACTTCTGGGAAGCAGAACACCAGCTCTCCTGCTAATGGACCTTCCCTGACATCTCTCTGCTCACACTGCGGATCAGTTTTGCTCCTTCCAAGCACGAGGGAAATGCGCAGTTCCCCCAGGAGAGGAAACGGCTACTCAAAGCGTCTAAGTGATGGCTTGGGCTTCAGAGAGTCTCTTATCACTTTGTTTGTGATGGCTCCACTATTGTTTGTGATGGCTCCACTATCTCCTCTGGATGGATGGAGGAAGGAAGCCTGGCAACTGCAGAGGAAGAGAGCAGGCAACAAACCTGCAAAACAATTCTGTCCAGCGCTGCTGGGGACTTGCTGCACAGCCAGGATTTGCTCCGATGGCTCAGCCACTGAAGCTGCCAGCAAACGAGTGGATTTGCAGGGAGGGCAGCAGTGGGGGAGGAAGGTTTCTTCTGCGGCAAACAGAAAGGAGGAGGACAAAGCGTTTCCAATTCCTTGGCCACTGAGTGATTTGACACACAAACTTGTTAATGTGAGCATCCAAAATGCTCATTTCTCCTGTGCGAGCCAGGGAGACCGGAGGCAGAGACAAGCTCTCTCCCTCAAGCTCAGCTGCTTCAACACAAAAATTTGAGTTAAGACGCCGCTCTAAGGATTGCTTTTCCCCAAGGAGAGCTTAGAGCAGTTATTTTGGGCTATCTGGAGCACAGGAACATTCCTGGGATTCTGCAAGAAGCCTCAGAGTTGGGAAAACAGAATCTGCTAATCAGCCGTGGCTTGGAAGGAGGCTACCGACCATCTCCGAAAGCCAGGAGCTGTTGCTTTACCCTTGCCCTGCTTGGTGGAGCTACGAGAAGTGCGTGCCGGGCGGGCATCGTACCCACGGGCAGAGCTCCTCTCGGGGCCAGATCAGAAGCGCTTCTGGCCTGCTCCTGCTCCCTCCTCCCAGCCCAGGGACTCTCAGCTCACCTCTCTGGGACTCGCAGAGCGCCCCTGCTGCTGGGCAGGATGAGGATGGGCAGGAGGCAGCTGTCCCAGCACTCTCAGCACGCCTGGGGATGCTTCCCGGGACCACGGATCTGCGTGCCACGAGCGTGCCAGCGCCCGGTGGGGAATTCCAGCGGGGAGCAGCGGCCCACGGGAGACCCCGCGCTGAGGGTCCTCCAGCAAGCGTTGCACGGCCGACGTGCCATTTCTGGGAGGAGGTGTAACAAGCTATGTCACCCCGCAGAGCAGGCTGAAAATAGGATTGCACTCACTGTGCCATGTGGCTCGGCGGTATGTCAGGACATGTATTTTTAGGAAATTCCTCCTTTGGGCAGAAAGGGTGAAGTGCTTAGCCCGGTTTGCAGGCTGCTGGCCTTGCCCAGCTCCTTCAGGCTGAGTATGGGAGGACATTAGCCACTGGCTGGTCAGTGGATGCCCTTGCTGCTTGGATACACTGCTGCTCCTCGTCTGCTCTTCATCAGGGTGGTTGTGGAAGGGTAAAGGACAGCTGGTCTGCTGCTGCTTTGCTTTTGTTTCACTGCAAGCACGCGCTCTCAAGCATTTTTTAGAGAGGGAACTGCCCTCCAACAGAGCAAGGATGGAGAAAAAAGTAAGGCAGATCAACGTCTCGGGATGAGTATGGTCTCTGAGGAGCACGAGTAAAAATGCACCTTGCAGAATGAGTGTGTGAGGTGAATGGGGAGCTGAGAGACAAGAGCTCATGCAGAGAGAGGGAAAGGCAGGCAGTAGGGGATTTACGCAAGTTTCTGGAGAGGTAAAAAAAGTAACCTGACTTGGTAAGGTACTTTTTGGATGCACAATAGTGAAAAAATGCTGCACATCTCCATGTCCAGCCCACTCCATGTGCACAGAAGACACTGTGACTGGTCTGACCACAGGAGAAGGACGAGGTAAGACAGCACTGCCATCAGAACCAAATTCATCTCCCTGACAGACGCTTGCAGGCTTCCTGTTCTCCCCAGAACACCATTCGGATCAGGCAGTGTGTGCTCAGCTCCAGCATCTGGGTTGTGATTTTTTGGCAGCTGCACAGAATCTCTGCCATCAAGTCCCACCTGCCAGCCTCATGTCTGCTCCCACAGACCTTTGCCTGTTAGCAAATGTTTCAGACTCGCACTGCCAGCCACAGCAGCACCATTCTGCTGTCCTACCTCGGGGCAAAAAGCCCTCACGCAAGGACTCCTAGCTCCAGCAGGCTGCACGATGGGAAGGCTAGAGGACAGGCTTCTGGATCACAGGCAGAGAAATTCATTTAGGTCACAGTTTGCACTGCACTCGTTTCAATACCAACGTAAAGCAGATATTTCCCCCCTGCATTAACTGCATAACACCACTATCTTGTCTGCGACGTTTTAAGAAGCTCGGAGACATGCTCCACGCTACAGCTGTGCAATACGAGAATTTGTGAACTTGGTTCACCATAATGTGGCCTTGGGGGGGTTTTGCTCTGTCGTTCTCCCCTCCTTACAGACCTCTCCTTTCCCTTCTCTTGCGTGTCATCCAGTCCCAGAAGACCAATGCCAGTGACGTGCATAGCCATACTGTGTATCGCTTCACTGTTGAAACAGTTCAGTAGTAAACAAAATGCTGAAATACGGCACGTTCATCTAGCCTGGCTAAGAGACCTAGCCACAGAAAAAATAAAAAAAAGTGCAATTTTTAATTCTGTACTGGCAGAAAGGACTTAAACTTTCACATAAATTAGCTGCTATAATCATTCACAATCTGACCTTTCCCATTGTGAACCTAGGCAACGACGATGTGCTTTTGGTGCAAAGGACAATGCCTCTTGGAAATGCTCTAAGCTACTTTATTACAGTATCTCTAGAATTGCTAACAAGAGACAATCAGTGCTTTTTGATGTGGGCATCTGTCAGCACAGAAACAACCGCTAATTGTCATGTAATAACCACACCAGACACTTCTATAGCAGTCATCTTTCTGGAAGTCAAGCATGAAAAAATGTTACTCATCCAAGCCACAAGCATATTTTGTCCAGATCTGACTGTACTTCTGTAACTGTTTAGAAGACTGAAGTGATACAGTGCTCTTTTATAGACGGAAACTTGAGCTCACACTATTTAACTGAAATATAAGTGTAATAGTTTTTGTTGGAACATGATGAAAGCATCTAGCTTTATACTCTAATATTTGCATTTTAGTTTTATAAGCACTGGAGGTATACTGAGAAAAGATGCTGTTGTTCTTACGCAGCTATTTGTGCATGTGCCTTGTGCAGAAGTAGCCCAGCAGCAGAACTACCTTCACCACCTGGAGAAGTCCTCACTCCTACAGGAGCACCACAGGAGCTGCCATTTGGCAGGTACGTGGCCACACATGAACTCTGAAAGATGCTGAAGGAGTACAACAGTATTGACTAAACCACGTGTGGCGAGGAATAGCTAATTCTATTTTTATTAAAGGGCTGACTCTAGACAGCCTACTACCTATAGAAACCTTGAACAGGATTTCCTACAGCGTCTGTGCACCTCCTTTGTAGGCATGGGTTCACCAGCCCATCACGTAAATGGAGAGAATGGAGAAAATGGCTGCAACCTCTCAAGAACTAACAGGTGATTAGTAACCTGAATCAGATTTGAATTGACCGAACGTTTCTGTAGTGTATCTTTTCTTTAGATTGAACCACAGCTGCCTGCACTACAGACGAGTTATTTTACATTGCCCCATGGTTGCATCAGTTGGCAGTACTCTAATGATAGCCATTGTATTTAGAGGGGGGAAGAATGAATTTTCTTGAGAACCACTCAAGTACAAATATTGGTTCATCAGGAAAGAGGGTAAAATCAATGGCTCATCATTTCAGCAGAACAGTGGAAAAACTCAAAAGGCTAAATATAACGAACTGGGTAGCTCCTGCAATCACACAGAGATGTACACATAAGAGACATTTCAATGCTGCTCACAGACCAAAGCAAAAGAACCACCCAGCCACAAACACTGTGAGGTCTTTTCAAGCTGTATGGAGTGGAGGGGATATTTAGACAGCAGTTGATCTACCTCCGATGAGCCAGCCTGTGCATGTGTCTGAGATGCACAGGGAGGCAGCAAGGTGGCAAGGAGCTGCCGTGCAGTGGCACAGCACCAGGCCAAGCACCTGTGTGCCTGGGGAGTGCTGGAGCCAGAGCGAGGGAGGGAGTGAGAGGGGCATCACTAGTCATAATTGTGTCAAAGCCCCAGCAAAACACATGCTCCAGCAGCAGCCCCTGATAGGGATGATGTACTTGTGAAACATTTACATTTTCAGCAGGATGTTTCTAATTAAGCTCAATTGGCTTGCTCACCTGCTGGGAATCGCTGCTCCGCACCTCATCTTCCTCTCCTGCTTGAGCACAAAGAGGATGCAACTGCCTAGGCTACCGTGTAGCACTGTGTGCCTTGACAGTAATTGAGAAAATGGATGGCAACAGCCGTGTTTTGTGCTTGCTGCTCTTCTAGGAAGTAGGAAGATCCTTCTTTTCTCTTTTCTCTCTCTTTTTTATGTTACTGGGTTGCTTTTTTTTTTTTTTTGAGAGCATGACACTACTCAGGTTTTACAATCCTTTTGAGAGGGTGGGGGATTGGCAGGGCTTTGTGTATTTTCTTGACTGTAGGGCTTCATGATGGATAGTGGTAATAAACCCCTCAAAACTGAGGGAAGTACCTGTATGGACCTTAACTATGCTCAGATCGATGAGGAAAGGATGCTATTGAAGCACGCTACGGTTCGTAGTGCAAGGCACAACAGCAGCTGTCTTTAAAAACCTTTAAGAAAGGGTTTTATTGATACTGTGTAATTTTGTCTGAGGTATTTATGGTTTTGCCAGAAAGGACTGAGGCAGCCAAACATTCAGAGAAAGCTGCTGAAATTTTGTGGACTGCCAGCAGAGCTTCTGGCTCCTGACTGCTGTCCTAGGCTCCCTTGCTACCTCTGCAGCGACCCAGCCCTTCCTCAAAGGGACACTGGACTGTATCGGCCTTGTTGTACTGCGGCGATGTCCCACTGTGAAATGAGAAAAATGCATTTACTGGGCCACGATAATGCTGTTTGGAGCAGCCCAGGGCAGGCGCCAGGGTAACGCGCCTCACAGCAGCGCTCCCAGGGAACATGGCCCTGAATGCATGGCAGTCAATGAGATTTACAATTACCGGGTGTTATAACCTCGCTCAGTCAGGCAGGAAGGATGCAAGAGACCTCAGATGAGGGAAACGATAGATTCGCAGCTACATGAATACTCGTAAATACTAACTGAAATCTGGGTGGCAGGAGGTGCTGTCGCCCACCGCATTGTCCTGCGTGACACAACAAACGCACGGCCTGCTCTTAAACCCACTCCTCGAGCAGCAGCAGGGCAAGGGGCACACAAAACTGAGACTCCAGCCACCCTCCCTCTGGAAAGGTGACCTAAAATCCACGCCATATCACCGAAATCTTGCAATAGCGTTGAGCTGGCCTTGGCTGGAGGCCAGGCCCAGCTGTCGCTGCACGGATGCTGCCCGCCCTCCGCCCCAGCTCTGAGCAGAGCCGAGCTGCCTTTCCACACCTGCACCCATGTAAATTGCCTCAGCGTGGAGGTGTTGGTGCTTGCAGGGTGACAAAACAAACCTATGGATGCCTTATCAACAGCGAGCTCCACGCAGAATAGGTTTTATTTTCAGAAAAGCCCTGAGGAAAAGAAAAAAGTATCAAAATCTCCCGGTACAGTTTATCTGATGCTTTGTTTCTGAATGTCCTTGATGCAAAACAGCATGCTATCATCTCTAAAGATTAAAAACAATCCCTTCTTATTGCTCTGCTGGGTATTTTCAAAGAAATTCATGCGCAGATGAAAACAAATAAACACAATGCCCAATGGCTCTGTGGAGATTCCAGGCCTCTGGTTTCAGGTAGTCTGGAGACGATTTCAAAGGAACAAAGATCTCCTAAATCCTTGTCTAGAGCTGCAGCGAGGACACGCTGGCAAAACTTCAGTAGCTTTAATGGGGTGAGGCTGGTTGAGGATTTTGCACATCTCCATTTTGTGGTTTTTAGGGTATAGCTTTAACTGTCTAGAGTTTATTGTGTGCGATACTGGATTTGTATTTGTTTCTGTACTGGAACTTCAAGTGAAATAACACGCTTATTCAGGCTTGGTTTAAAGGAGAATTCAGGGTGGCTAGGTTGGTTTTCATGATGTTAAGACCTGTTTTTTTGTTGTTGTTGTTTTGTTTTTGTTTTTTTTTTTCCTGATGGACTAAGGCATGGGTGGAGAATGCCCTTCCTATCGTGGGTGTAGGATTAGGGTCCAAAATGACACAATTAAATGCAGTATAAAGCAAGCAAGCCTCCGGCACTGCTGAAGGAGCAGTTCAGCTCGCTTCAGTTAACATGTCTTTTGCTTTCAGCCACTGGCCCAGCAGGAGAATGAGATCCCTTCCCCAGCCTCCACTCTGCTCCCAGCCTTTGCTGCTGGGTGGCCACAGGAGCTATGTGACACTGAGGGGCTGGACACTTAGGAGAAGTCTGAAAATCAGCTTTTTTTTTTTCATTTTCTTCATTCCTGCATTGGCACTAGGCTGAAAACACTGCAAAGGTATACTTGAAGGTTTGGTTTGGTTTTGAAAGGCTGGGCAAACTCGTTCACAAGGTCACTGGCAAGCCAAAATAACTCCAGACAGCTCTAGCACAAGATGCCTGTGCCAAACACATGATGCGAATATTGATTTGGGTTGGTGGTGGTAGGGAGGATAACAGGGACAACGTCGAATACATAAACAGGCTCTGTTGCTCATAAACAGACTCATGATGCAGTATATCAAAATGCATACGAAGGAAGCCACAGCAGGTCATGCTCAGATTGAGCTACTGCACAGTTTCAATACTCTGGCTACTTTTTAACCAGCAATGTGCCAGAATCATTTTTTGCCACTTGCAGCTGTCTAAGGAGAGGAAAAAAATGGGAAAACAAGGTGACAATACTGTTACTAAGATAAATTTGTAGTAGAAAAGGCTGAAGATTGCAGGCTAGTGGGGTAGCAGATCCTAAAGCAAAAGCCAACAGGCATCAGCTTTTAACACAGCCCCTGCAGCTTGCACTGGCTGCCTTTCAAAAAAGAGTTGCTTGTTCCACACACACCAACTTGAATTTTGCAGGCACTTTTGTAAGATAAAAAGCATTCCATTAAAAAAAACAAATCTTTTATTTTCAAATTAACTTTACCCCTGCTATTGCACTGCCCATCTGCTTTGCTGCAGTGGAAGCTTGTTTGCCCTGAAGTCTACCTGCCAGCTGGGTGTTCAAACTGCCTGCAAGTTTTTGAAGCAGTACCTAACAACCTCTCCCAGGGCCTCCCCTTGCGTTTGTTGAGGGGTTACACTTCCACACCTACACCACTGGTTTGCTAGCTCACTTCTTTGAGAACAAATCCTATCTAACATCTAAAGCCTGAGTACAGCTTTTTCTCACTTGCCCCAAGCACTGGAACATGCTGCCATAGAAACCTAGGCCATCATAATTCCTTTTAATTTTAAAGATTTCTGAAAATTATTCACAGTATACGCTTCCTAGATAAAGACGTCCCTCATTAAAAATTTACTGAAATTATCACCGTCTCTCTTAACCAGACGTTCTGTAACACAAAATTTTTTCCTCATCTCCATGGGCTTGAATTTCCCTCTCATTTTCTCCAGCCTTAAAGAGATTCCTGAAATGAGGATGTAGCCATTTTGGCCTCAATAAATCCTTGCTGGATGCAGGTCTGTATCCCTTTCCTGCCTCAAATATTTTGATACTTTGGGCGCCTGCACCCAGCCTGTCTTGAAAGCTGGACAGTACTGAAGAGAAATGCTCAAATGAAACTTAAACGGACTGGAAACTCTCCCCCTATTCATCATCATCCACGTGCTATTTGAGCGAGTCTCTTCTAAAGGGAGCTCTCTTCTAATGCGAGATGCAGAGGAGCAGTCCCTCTGGTTCTTCTCAAGCTGTGACAGGCTCTATGACCACTGAGATGGAAAAAGTTTGCAAGTCATCTAGTTCAAAGCACGCAAAAATAGCAGGGCTGTGCTTTCAACAAGGCTGCTCTTCTGTTCCAGTTTGATGCCAGCTTGTGAGAGCAAATTGAGGAGTGCAAGACAATCAAGATTTAATCCATTTACAGAATTTCATTTGCATGAATTTTGATTTGAAAGGGTTTGTGCTACATGCATACGTCATGACTTGTCATAGCTGCCTGCACTGACACCGCATTATGTGAACATTCTTATTCCAGAGACTGGCTACATTGATAAAATCACTTAGTACAGCTGACCAAGCTAAAAATACATATATATTTTAAAAGGGCTGTCTTTTGGCTCAAGGATCCTGCATACATGCCATTTTTACTTTGCAATGCTGCTGCTTCCAATGCTATTTTATAGCTGCTAGTTTGGGAAAGCCGATTTTAAACAATGGGTTACTTCCCAACAGTTTCCTTTGATTGTTCTTCATTCACTATTCAGAGTAAGAGATTAGTTAAAAATGCTGGATGTTTCCAGGCTGTCTGACCTGCTGTGTCAGCCAACAAATAATACATAACAGCGTATTTCTCAGAGCTGAGCTCTTCTAACCGATGGAGACTATGGTGATATCCAGAGAAAAATAATTTAAAATGGCAGATATTTGAAATTAACAGATATCATATTTGCACAGTCATTTATTATTAGTGACAAGCAGTTCTGAGCTTTCAACATTGCTTGCCTGACCTATTTGCAGTATTCTAGGAACAACAGCAAGGAATCCTAAAATGAGAGTGCCTGCTCCTTCTGATGTCTGGAAATCTCCAGGGCTTGTGGGTTTTATCACTCTCTTTGTACATTTACTTACGTTTCTTGCTCTCAAGGCAAGACACTTTTCAGGCAAACAGGATACTAAATGGTCTATGAACCTGGTGCCAAAGATACTGCAGGCAATTTTGCTCTTAACACGCATGAAATACGTGCAAAATCTCTTACTTTCACTGAAGCCCAAAGGAGACCCTGGTATCTGCTTGTACCTGCAGAAGCCTGTCCCAAACTATCCTTATATGCATAAACTCAATTCAGAGAAGACTGAAATGATGTGGGGTCTGGCTGTATGTCAAGCCTATGTGATCTCTTTCAATGTCAAGCTTCGAGCCTCGTGATGCAGTATGGGATCATATATGATTTTGGGACTGCTTTTTTGTGGCATGCATTTAATTTGACCTAGCTTCATTTGCCTGTATTAGTCACTCCTGTGCTCTGCTGAGCTGAAAGTGACAGCCACAAAGAGAAAATACCATTGCCTGCCAATCTGGCACAAGAATTACTGTAACTGAAAGTTCAGAAATTCTGGAGGTTTGGTTTAGATGCAAGAGAATAATACTGTTCTCTTATTAAAAACCATACAGTCACACGTTAGTGCCAAACCTGTTCACCATCATCATCTGCTTTGGGAAACCACACAGGGGAATATTTACATAAGGATGAAGCTAACCTTTCTCCTCCTTGTTTAAAAAAAAAATCATCGCAATCTCAGCGCTGCTTGAGAATTTATTTGAAATGCAATTCATCGTTCATCCTTCGCTACCAATTAGGCGTGGCCTGCTTGGTATGTTATGCGTGGATGTGCTGAACAAGTGCTATATTTCAGCCGCACACTGCCTCTTTAGTGCTGGTTCGTGTCACGTTCAATGCAGGTGTTCGGGCCTGCGGTACACAGATTGGCTTGACAGGTTGTGGAGAAGAAGGGGGAGCTGTTGCTTGTAATACAAGGAGAAACCAAAACCACAAGGCTAAGTTTGCAATGGCATCTGATGAGCTAATAAGTGGAGCAGTGGCTTTTCATGATCCCCAGGCACACCAGAGGCGAGGCACGGGTAGTGGCTCCCCAGAGGATTTTCATTTCGGGTATCCCGCACTGCCCTCACTGGGCCTCCCACCCCGCCAGCCTCAGCATCACCACCTGCTAACAAACTACGCTCCTCCTGCCCCTGCCTGGCTCATTCTGCACACAAAGTCCTCTGGAGAATGTGGCTCTCCCTTTTCTTACTCCACTCAAGCCTGGGGCACAGCCCACTTGGCAAACGGTGCTGGGGACCCATCCCTTCTGCAAAGCTTCAGAGCCCCAAGCAGAAGAGGTGGCCCAAGGGAAGCAGGAGATGCTTGTTCCTGCTAAGGTTTCATAACCAAATCGTGGCCTGCTAACACCAGCTGATGCCCTGTTTCTGGTAGCTGAGATACATCATTTACATGTATGTGTATACACATACACGTGCATGCACCTCCCTGCTGCAGCTCACAGGATGCCAGACCTGTGTGTCTGCACCAAGGGCACTGTGGGCTACTGAAAAAAAAAAAAAAAAAAAGATGTTGAAACAAAAATCTCAGAATAACTCAGAGATGGCAGCTCTGTGTTTTGTTTAAGCATTGACCAAACGGAGTGAGGATTTGCATTTGGTGAACAGTGACATCTTGCACCTGGGATGGAATAACCCCATGCAACTGTGCAGGCTGGATGCCAGCTGGGGAGAAAGTTGCTCTGCAGAAAAGCCCTCGGGGAACACAAGCCAGCAGGGCACCCAAGCGGTGCTGAAGGCTAATGGCATCCTGGGCTGCATTAGGTAATGCATCACAGCAGACTGAAGTAATTATTTCCTTCCCTCTGGCATTTGTGAGATTGGATCAGAAGTGCTGCCTCCAGTTTTGGGCTCCCCAGTACCAGAAAGATGATGACAAACTGGTGAAGGGCAAGTGGAGGCCACTGAGACGGTGGGGGGGCATACTACTATGAAAAGTCAGAGACAGGGGCATTCATTCAGCCTTTTCCTCTCCAGGCTAAGGAGGGACCCGACTGCCATCTTCAGCTACCCAATGGGTAACTGGAAAAAAGATGGGACTGGGCTTTTCTCAGTTGCAATGGGCAGCAAGGGAAATTCTGATTGAACAGATATCGTGAAAAAAATCTTTATAAGCAGTGGTGCAGCACCAAAACATGGACCTGGGGAGTGGTGAAATATCCACCCTTGGAAATACGCAAAGCTCAGCTGGACACAGCCCTGAGCAACGTGCTCTATATCTGAAGCTGGCCCCGTGGTGAGCAGGAGGGGGGATGAGCTGACCTCGGAAGGCAAGGTCCTTTCTCACCTGAATTCTGTGATCCTAATGTGCCTCACGACATGTGCGCCAAGATCCGAGGAGCTCTTCACATCTCATCACTGGTGTCAGGTATCGTTAACACTTTCATCAGCTGGAACGCTGCCGAGCTGACTCAAACACTGAACGCCTTGTCTAAACACAATTATAAAGGCACATGGCACTTTCTGTGTATCCCAATTAGCCTTGTGCCATGCGTGATGACATTCAAAATTAGCTGACTTGGAGGCCTGTTCCCTACTCAATTCAGAGTTTTTACTGAACTTGCCTGTCTGCTGTGAAGCCTACTGAGGCTTACAATGGGAGGCCCTCCTTCAGAGGCACATTAACCATCGTTAGGATTTTAGCAGAATCAAAGCAACGCTCACACAGTACAACCCTAATGAATCAAACCCTAAAAGATGAATGCCTTTTAGGAGCACACATCACAGAGAGCTCCACAGACCTCTCTCTTCTTTCATTGTTCTGCTCTTAGGACATAAGGGGAGCAGCAGGTAATGACATCTCTCCCACACCGGCATCTATTGCTGTAGTGCGAAGTGCAGGCTCCTATCACCCCTGTAATCCTGTTTGGGAAGCTCTGTCGCAGCATTTACGTTCTTATCTTTGTTTAGTCAATGCTGGCAAAAAAAGCGTCAACAAATAATCTCCACTGTACAGCTTGGCACTACTGAGATGCTGCCATTTGTGTTCCCGCTGATTTTTATTCGCAGCCTCTAATGCTGGAGACAATCTTAGAAAGCAGATACAGCCCGGTAAGTGATGCAACTGGCAAATGGATGTTTTTACGAGCCTACTCTTTGTGTTACAATGAATGCTGAACAGGCCAACGCAAGCAATGAGAGAATCAGGCTAAATATGAAAACATCAATGCAGTAATTTCTCTGGAACTATTCAGGGTGATTTCTCCTCATTTCCTGCCTTAGACCTTGCATTAGGAGACACTCAACAGCCTCATGTGACTGATTTGGAGGTATGTGGTCTATACAAACAGACACCCACCTTGATTACATGGTCCCCTGACGCTCAGGGAAGGACAGCGACAGACTCTTCCACCAGGCACTGCAGAGCAGGAGCCCAACAAAAGGGGCTCCACACCAGCCTTGGAGCAGTCCCTCTTCTCTGGGAACCAGGTGGGGAGAGTGACGGGCACATCTGCCTAAGCTAAAGGCAATGTGCATGTTCACCTACTGCTCAAAAGGAGTTAAAATGGAGCTGCCGCCCCAGACTCACAGAAGGAAGGAGGGAGAATAAAAGCCCATTGTTTTGTTTATTCCTTACAAAGCTGATGGCTATTAAGCAAAGCATGACAGAGAAATTACTACCCACCCAACTTCCAAAAATACTAGGAACGAGAGCCGACTTGAAGCGAACATTATATTCGACAATGCCAGTGAGCTGCATGACTCCGGAGAGCAACCGCAAGCCCGAGCTGCTCGAGCCTGTTTCTGATTATGCAGCTGGGATGCTGCGCCCAGCGACTGTCTCCAGCCCATGCCCTTCCTGCCGGAGGAAAGGCTCAGCTAACTGCAGCAGTCATAAATCTCCCCACCGAAAGGTGATTAACTCGAAACCCCCTGTTGTTCTGTCAGGAAGCCATAGAAGGGCCGCAAATCCAGTCAGTCACATCTTGCAGATATGTATCTGAGGAGAATACATGGCAATCGCTGATATATGGAAACTGCTGCACTGTGTCTTCGGACAGCTTATGCAAGTATCACTTTCCAAATTAACATTCTTGCCATCTGATTCTCATTAGGCTCACTCAACTGTTCCGCTCATCTTCCATTTTCCTCCCAAGGGATTAACATTGATTTTTTATCTTGCGCACACACAGGAAGGTCACGATGATTCCTACGGGGTGGACTCATTCAATAAGGAACTACGCTATTAAACCCGACTTGACGTTATTGTCAATAGAGCTGAGCTGCCACAATGCTGGCTATTTTTTAAGAGAATTTCAGTGCAACTCTCCTGATTCCAGCGACATCCATCACACCACCCCGTGATACACACAAGTCACTTGACAACTCATTAAAATATATATAAGAAATGGAGGTCAGCCCTACTAACATTCAAACTGCACATCTAATTTAAAAAATAATACAACTCAATATAATTACAAAATGCTTCTGGGAATAGAGTATCTTCGACAGAAAAAGGAGACGGGAAGAAAGGACTGCAGGTGGGCCTGCAAGGCATTTTAGCTGGACGCTGAGTTTCAGGTCATGCAGGAGGAGAGCATGATTATTGTCACTAGTGGTCTGGGCATCCAGCCTGCACACAAAAGAGGCAAGAACTGTTTTGGGTTAAAGTCCTATTTTCAGTGACTTTGGGGGCTGCTCCCTTCCTCCCGAGAGCCCTCTCCTAAACCCATCGCACTCCAGTGTAACGGGGTGAGGTGGTTCCTCCCACATCTCCTGCTGCTGGAAGGCTGCTCCAGAACCTCTCTGCTAGGATGGCTCTGATTTAACCCTCTTAAATCTCCAGCACCAACATACAGCAGGTAAATACAAGCATCACCCTTTACTCACTGCAGCTTTTCTCTCTCCACGTTTACTATTTGTTTCCACATGTAGCTGCAGACAGCAAATGTATCCCTTCCCAGACTTTGTTTTGCTACCCTGACAAGTCAGACTCTTCTAGTCTCTCCCTTCCCCGACCATTGTACACGTTAATTCCCCCACCTCTTTTTCCAGCCAGGGCTTCTCTCTTCAGCATTTTGGCAAAAATATAGGCAAAAGTCACAGGAGCAATATGACATAGCAGCTCGTTGATAGTCTGGAGCTTTACAGCAGCACAAGGAAGAGAAGAAAAATGCAAGAGGAGTCTTCTCAACACATAAAAAATGTCACAAACAGGAAACCTATACTAAGTCCCTGCCTAAGGAGTCGTATTTTCCAAACTGCTGAGGAGTTCCTCCTGATTTCTTGGGTCCTGGATGGTTTGAGTGTTTTCAGATCCTCTTTCAACACCACTGGAAAAAGCTTCTGACCTAAGTGCACTTTCAGATTCTTTGTAGTGAATTTTGCCTTTCTTGGATGAAACAGCAAATAAATAGCATTGAAAGAGCCGTCTGGTGCAAATCAGGGCTGGGCTCATCTGCAGAAATCTACGAGGCAGAGAAGGATGGAAAAGAAGAAACAATCTGTTGTGGCTGTGTGGCCAGCAAACAATGGCTGAGAAAAGTGATTTTGTCTGTGGTCTATGCTTTACCTTGGTGTTTCAAAGTAAGCAGCTCCGTGCTTTTTGCAGCCTCTTCTACACCCTTACAACTCCTTCCCCTCCCCTTTCTTCTTACACACCTACGTGTCACCATTCACTTGTTCCCACATGCACTGGAGAACTGCAGTGATGAACAGAAAGAAGGTTGTGAGAAAACTTGCTAACAGCATCCCCACCTCCCCTAGTATTTCTAGGGAATACTTATGGGGCGGGCTAAACTGTTTGAATGTTTTGTACTGGCAGAGTGGTCCAAAAATACCCTGCTGGAGAGTAGGTCTTAGCAAACAGTTTCTTAATGCATCCTTCCAGTGTTTTCTCGTACACTCCATATTAGGTAGACCTAAGAGAGTCCCAGACTGTAGCTCTCCAAGCTGCATCACCGAAGACGTCACTGGTCTTCCTTTGGGTTGCTAGAATCTCCCGTTGACTGTCACTATTACTTACTTAATTAAAAAGAAGAAGAAAAAAAAAGGCACTTTGTTCAAGGTTGCTCCATTTTTGGAAAGACTTGTAACGACTGTCTACTCTAATGCTTTTTCCACCTTTAGGTCTGTCATCTCTCTCCTTAAAAATCCAAAACGCGTCTCACCAGGGGAAACTGCAGAACTGTGCTGGCACAACGATGTTCTGCTTGCACTGAGTCTGCAGAGCAGAAGGATACACTCACTGTCAGAGCAGAAAGGAAGCACCCTCCCTCCCTCCCCCCGCAAAAAGCTATTTTTTGCAGGCGTTGTCATATCTTATCCCCAGGAAGAGAAGAGGGCTGTGCTAGAAAGTCTTCAGATTCACATTTGCTCCTGTTTACTCTGTCCTTCAGAGCACGGCTATAACAATTCATCAATACAACGGAGGGGAACTCACAACCTACAGGCAAGGCAGACTCCTCTAATGAAAACAAATCCTTGGGAGAGGAAGAAGTAGTTCACAGATCTGCCTTCTAAATCCCACTCCCACTGCAATAATGTTTTCATCACTACTTACATTTAGGGACACGAGGGTACTCAGAGCAGTAAAGCGCATCGTTTGGGCTGAACAGTCGCAGCACTGTGCCCAAAACAATTTGTGGTCTAAAAGCCCAAGTGAATAGAGCACCACAGGATTCAAGACGCATAATTAGAAAAAAATAAGATCTCGTGCTTACAGAGCGCTTGTCATCTGAAAGTATGCACAGATATTAATTAAGCTCCGCTAACCCCAGATGAAGTGGATTAGTAGTTTCATCCCTGTTTTACGGAGGTATAGAGGGAAGCATGACACACAGCCACAGCTGACACTGCGGCGGGGCTGGAGCTGGCCGTGCAGGGGATGTGAGTGCCAGGGCTCCACCTCCTCCCCAGCCCTGCTCCGTGAATTGCCTTCAATGGGAAATGAAGGAGTTGCACTTCTCTGCTGTCTGGAAGAGGAAGGACCCACCCTGCCGCGTAACGGTAGCAAGGACACGGCCTGAAGAGTTTTGATAGAAAAACATGACACACATAAGCAAGAAACACATTTAAAGTTAAGAAAAATGTCGCGACGTACTTACAGCTTGGAAATGCATTGCTCAAGAACATAAAATGAGTCCGCGGATTGAAAGATTTAACAAAAAAATAATTTAACTAGGAAAGCTTCAACATTTTTGTATCTCAAAGAACAGTTTGACATTCATTTTGCAGTCATTATCTGCTGAAATTCAAGTTCTTATGACAGCAATTTCTCACAGATTCCCTCTGAATATTTGTAAATGCAGAAGCTGTGATAATGAAAACTCTTCTCAGAATTTATCACGAAAGTAGTACACCTGTCCACTTAATTGAAATTACCTGGGCTCTAACTCTGCTTATCATCTGTGCCAGAACAAAAGCAGGGTGGCATCAAATGCAGCTGGAAAGAACTGTCTCCAGAACACATTAAATGGGTCATTCATTCTGTCTCTAGACGCAATTATCCACCTAATTACAATTAGGACAAATGCAGAGTTTCCTAACTGCAGAGGGATGCGTTTTAATTGTGATGTTCAATTCTCTGTACACAAATACAAAAAACCTGAGCAAGAAATGTCACTAGAAAATGGGAACAGACCATGACATACTTATCTGCAAAACAGCAAACAAACTGGATAAACTGCGGACATAAAGCAGCTCCTTAGATGATAAGTAAATGCATTAATGTGAAAACTATGCTCTTTTATTCCCACATTTAAGCACAGAAAGCATTTTAACTTCAGCTTTCAAGGTAAAAATGCTTTTAATTAGTGTCCTGGCTACCTTATGAGACATAGACCTTGGTATGATAAAGCTATGATAATTTAGCCTTGCCAAGAATCCTCCTCATGATTTATATGATTACTTCATGCCAGCATGAAACGAATCCCCAAGGAAGTAACGCATGTCATCCTTAAAAATATTAAGCAATCAAGCCATGTTTTTATTATGTGAATGGATGCCTTTGAAAACAAGGATGCATGCACCATACTGTGAGGTAAAATGAAATAAATGAACAGAAATAATTCATTTCCATGTTCTAATCAGTGCAAACTGTAGTCTTCAAATTATCCCGATGCTACCAAATGTGAGTCTGGAGACAATAGGTTGACTCGTCTACTAAAATGAACATGAAATTGCATCCTAAGTACACAATGAAGGCCAAATTAAACAGTCCAAGTCTCTTTGTAAAGATTTTTTTTTTTTTATTCTGCTCTTGCATCCAACTGAACAATTAAGAAGAGTAGAAGACTTAAACAAAGCACTGGATAATTTTTAGAAGGCTCAAATCCAACCAAAAGCAAGGCACTTATCTTATACAAAAGGACCATAATCTACACAAAAACTTGTTCTTAGTCAAACTCTTCAGCTTCTAGCATTACCAGCAGAGAGAAATTTGTGTTCCATCGGCTAAAAGGATGTCTCTGGCAAGCAGAATGAAAAATATATATCAAAGACTAGAACTGTGTGCTTGCTGTATTCACAGACTGGGATGCCACTTCTGCAAGGACCCAAGATAACACTGTTACACTGCTCATTGCTATCATAAATCACAATCCATTCATTAGAGCTTCTGACCTTTCAGAAAAAAAGTCTAGCCCCTACAGGCACAAGAAGATGCAAAAAGAGCTGTGGTAACGAGACAGGGGTAATACAAAACATTTGGAATAGAGCATTGTATTTGTATAGGTAGTAATTTACATGAGAAGACCACCATAGGACAGTAAGGTGTTTTTTTAAACACTGATACTATAGCACTGTGTTTGAAGCTAAGCTAAATATTAAACCTAACCACATTATTTCCTTCTGTTTGCTCTTCTTAAAAAGAAGCATAAAAAGATCAGAGAGAGGCAACAGCAATAATGGAAGTAATGAGACTGGTTCTATGTTAGTTACCTATCAAATCATTAATGGGAAGGGGGATGAATAACAAACAGCAGTGTGCTATGTCTTCCAAAGGAAGAACAGGGAACATGAAATGCACCTACGATGAGCAGCACTGGGAACATTCGGAATTTATATACGAAGTTATACAGCACAAAGCAGACCTGTGAGTCGCCTTGCTGAAGGATATGGTGAATCTGAAAGCTAACCCAGGCTCCAGAGAAGACAAGTTCAAGAAGGAGAAATGCACTGTGACTTACTAAACAAGTAAAACCTACATCCACCTCAGCAAGTCCCAAGTCATAACATCAGGAAGTATACGCACTTGCCTTGCTCTCATTCTTTCCAAGGAGCTTCCTTATGGCTGCTGTTGAAGAGGTGAGTTAGATGGACCTTTGGTCTGACCCAGTACAGCAATGTCACTATTATGTTTAGTATGTCCTTTGAGGACTTCTCCCTCGGACATACTTAAAACCCAGCTAGACGTGGTGCTGGCTGTGGACTGGAGGACCTCCAGAGGTCCCTTCCAACCTCAACAATTCCACAACACTGTTAGGTGGCTGGTATCTCCCCAAACTCCGTTCGCTATAGAACCTTCTCCAGAAGGAAACCTGGCCTGCCTGAGGAAAGGCCAAAATCTACGTTCATCTCAGGAAACGAAGGTCCCAGAGCAGCCTACTGTCAATCTGTCAGCCTGTCTTAGCTGACCTGCATTCAGGTGAGTGGGAAGCATGTATTTCCAACTTCAGCTGGAAGGCAGTTTATGACTGTATAGCCCTTCTGTGTGGCTGCCAATCTTAAATTTCATGGTATAGTTGGAAGTCTCCTCAAGAACAAGCAGAACTCATGATTAGCACAACTGGTGTTACCTGAAAAGTCATGTTCTGTTTGACTTGACCGGGCAGAAAATTAAAATGTTCACTAGATTATATTTTCCACCTATTAATGTGGTCATAATAGAACACCAGAATACATTATAAAGACTGCTTTCCAGTTTAACCTTGACAAAAATTCACCAAATGAAAAACAGTATCTATTAAAAACCAATATATATTTCACTTTATTTCCCTATCAAGCATAGGGGTCAGGCAATGAAGACAGCTGTATGGCGTTCTGATAACAACCTTATCATCCTTGCCCCAGCCTTCAAGAGAATTGAGGAATCATTACAATCTTTCACTGCAATCTATAAGACTCAAGTATGAGTCAAGAAAATTCCTTTTTTCTTCGTTTCAGGGGTATTTTTTGTTGTTTTAATTAAATCTGACATAGTGACAGAGATGAGGGTGCCCATTTCCTTCCCTTTTAAATACGTGACTTTCTTCTTCCCTTAACTAAAACACGTCTTTGCAAGGACGGCCCCAGGAAGAGCTTTATTTGGACAAGAATGGGACTGCTTTATCAAAGGGAGGGAAGATTGAAGTGTGTGAGACAGAACGAGGAAAAATGTGGAAAAAAGGAGCCCAGCAAGTCTTACTTCCCACAGAGAACTGTGGTCCTGTAGCATGTGCAGTTTCTAAGGGTCTAAGCAGTGAGCTTTATACAGAAAGCACACACATTTGACAGCTATTGTAAACACCCTCCAGCCACAGTAAAACACATCTGTTTTCAGCTGTGCAGAGGAAGAGCTCGTGTTTACTATGGTGGTGACCCTTCCCTGTGTAAAACTTATTGACACCCGCTGGACATGTTCATTGCTAGGTCCGTGCCCTTCATTTGGAGCCAGTAATGCTCCTCAAGTTGGAGCTTTCCAAATATAGCCCTGACAGCCTAGTTCTGAGAGCCCTGGGGAAGAGCCTTGACTACTTTGCTAATTGATGCTGCTACACCAGGGAGAGCCAGCACTGTCTACAGCAGAGTTTTCCCTTAAAGTGGACTAGGTCAGTTGGATGGTAATTGCACGAAGTCAGACAGTAGTTCTCATTACCAGACCCTCGTTCCCTAAATTATTACACGCCCACAACAGCATTATTACAGAGGGAAAACTAAGTGCTCATGTTTTGCGGGAGACCAGCACTGAAACCGCATGTGTGAATTTAACGTATTGCATAGTTTCAAGCTACTTGGAGCTAGCTGATAATCTAGTTTGGCTTCTTGCATAACACAAGATGTGTATTTCCCTCAAGTAGGGGACAGAACAAACTGTGCTCAAGAACCTGTACTTTTATTAACAGTATGGCTAGCATTTTGATAATGCATATGAATCAGAAAGGATCCAGTCTCCTTTTGATGGCCTCAAAGAGATGCAGAATTTACCACTTGCTACACCGTGGCTTCAATTACCTAAACCCAGCCTAAGTTCTCCATGGGGACACCGTCTCATTCAGTACACAAGACAAATTCACTTAGCTAGCAGCCACTCAATATTTTATTTTTGCCCTTTCTATTTGATGCATAGCCATAAAAGCCTTGTTTACTGCACATTATTCAAGCTCTATTCTGAAGGCAGAATGATTAATTTCTTTACAGGCTTTTCTGTAGTGCTCATCAGATGCTTTGAACTTGCTATGTGCAATTTCCTAGCTTTTGGAAAAGCACAGAAAGGAATGCCATTATGTGGCATCCTAGAGCTACTGCCATGCTTCACATCAGCAGGGATAGACCAGACCTTTGCTATCTTAGCTAGCAGGTGTAAACCATTGGCTGCATGCCGAGCCAAGCTAAAGGAGATGAGGCACACACTTAAGCAAGTGATTTTCACTGATATTTGCCTGCACCAGAATGGAAAGATTTGGGATTTTAAGGAGATCAAAGGCTATGCAGTAGAAGTACTCTCACAGGTTCATGTTTCTATGTGCCTCTCATAACACCAACCCCTTCTAATCCATCCTTTCCAACATGCCCACCCTTTTAACCATACATCTCTGCCTCATTTATTAACCCAGTCTCACTCTTCTTGCCAGTCCAGCCATAAACAGTGTTATTACCTCATTGTATCTAATTTGCTATCTTTATTTCTATTATTCTCTTTTGAGTACATTTTTTCATTAACTTGCTCACAGAATCAGTTGCTGTCCCCTGAAATCCTCATCTCACTGACTTCTCTGCCTCTTCCTTGATTTTACTCCTTGAAGCTTACAGGGGATTGAGGGGAATGAGCATTCACAGACTCTTTAGAGGTTTCAGAAATACATATCTAATAAGCATATACAGGATGTGGTTCTTGAGACTGTAACTTGGACAACCTCAGGGATTTTCTTAGGGATGGTAAAAAGCACATTAATATGTTATAAAAGCCATTCATTCCTGACAAAACCTGGGGACATTAAAGCACTATAAAGAAGGTGTCACTGAAACCTCTAAAGTATTTTCTCTAGCCTCATTTTCAGAAACAGTTAAGCCATGTTGGGTGACATTTTCCAAAGTAAACTGGGCCAGAGCAGATGTGCATCTCAGAAAATGTTATTCCAAATGACTACAGTTTCAGAAAATTGCAAGCAAGTGAAATGGGAAGACACAGTATGTGGCTTTGCTCATAAAATAAGACAAAAATGAAAGCTATTTGTATCATGTTGGCATCTAACTTGATGGCTGCTTTGATAGTGGTGACTTGTCTGAAGTCATGATACCATCTGAACAAAGCACATCTTCCTATCTTCACAGATTTTGTAAAGGCTGGATCACAACAAAGCAATATTATTGCCCCATTAAGCATACAAGTCTGGTATATGCATAGCTGTTTTTTTGCTCAACTCCTGACATATGCATGAGCTATTCATCTGCTGGCTGTGCACTGAACTTTCATTATTACAACTCTCTCATCTCTTGCCTGTAGGTTCTACGATTTGGTCTCAATCATCACTTCACTGTACATTTGTCCTCTTGTGCGTTGATACCCTGTCAGTTTTAGGGCCGCCTGCAATCCTAATCAGGCCCAGATTTATGCTAGGGAATACAGATCTGCTAGCAAAGACTTAAGGCAGTCACTGGGATATAGAATTCCTGTAAAAATTAAACTGTTCAAGAAAGTCTTCTAAAAATCCCAGAGAGACCCGGTAAGGGCTATGATTAATAAGATACGTCATTGAAGAAGTATGATTAGAAGTTCTGATTTCATAAGAGAAGTGGGTTTTGGGCCTCCACAAAGCTCCTTGTGTAAAAATAATAAATAATAATAAAAAATGATAACAACAATTTGAAAGCTATCGGCCCTGAGTCTATAAAAAGGTTTTTTCTGGGGATGGTGCAATAGAAAGAATATTTGCCACAAAGGAATGTTATAAAAACAAAACAAACAAACAGAAACCACACAGAAATAAACAAATGTGGAGTCACTGTCCCTACAAAAAGGTTGGAGTTAAGTAGCGGCTTAAGACTATAGTTTTATCAGAAACTCATAGTTTGTCTTCGTTTGATTAGACACAAGATTTCAATACAAGACT
This sequence comes from Netta rufina, assembly GCF_964035555.1. Taxonomy (NCBI): domain Eukaryota; kingdom Metazoa; phylum Chordata; class Aves; order Anseriformes; family Anatidae; genus Netta; species Netta rufina. The sequence goes on from NC_140125.1 coordinate 38,667,904, forward strand.
TGCAAACACTGTATTTATCTATATTCTATAGATACTTAGTTCAAATCTTCCAAACATCAGTGCACTGCTTATTTAAAATGCGTAACAGTTAGTAGGAAAAGCAGCAAAGACAATAAAGCAGAGAACTGACTTCCAAAACTATCAAGCATTTGTCAATTAAAATATTTACTTTTGACACAAGTCCTAATTAGTTAAAAGCATTCAATCCAGTCTTAAAATAGAGGTTCGAGCTACCCAATTTATTCTTGGAACAGTCACTTGCTTGTAGGATTAGGAAGACAATGGCATCCAGAGCAAGCACGAACCCTCTCCCCTCTTATTACAGTTAATCAGCAACATAAATACTATAATGGAGCTGAGCCCCTGCAAACTCACCAGGCTGTGCATAATTTCGACTCCAGCTGGATTCACTGTGAGTGCCTCATCATACAATTGCTTAGCCTCCTCCAAATTGCCTTTCATCTCTGCAAGCCTCCCACGCATGTACAGTACAGCATGAGATGTGGGGAAAAGAGTAGCTGCCTCCTGGATACAAAAGCCGGCTTCTTTGAGATGGTGTTGTTCCATGAAGAGTTCAGCTGAAAAAAAAGCACAAAAACACCCTACCATTAGCTGAAATAATTCAGGTACCTTTCTTCACACTAATTGTATATCATCTCCCCTAAACATTAAAACACGAGGCCGTGATCCTGCACAGTGCTTACTACTGTGGTTAAGGTTTACTACCAGAAGCAAGTAATTGAATGGATATTCTGCTACATTAAAGGCTCTGTACAGACATAGATGGACCTCTTCAGGTGTTGACACAGGATAGCCTTAAGGATATACCAGAGTGCTTCCTCAATCAGGATGTAAACACGTACTCTACTGAGCCCTAAGGAAGCAGGGCTGGTAGCCACTTGGAGACATTGTACGTGTTTCCAAATAATCTGGGAAAAAAAGAACAGAATAAGCCATCACTGTCTACCGATTAGTTTAAACATGTCAGAGTAATAGGATACATCTGACCAAGCTGGACATTAAATAACTTCTTTAAGAGAGTATTTCCATATTTTAAAAAATGATTAAAAGTGTTTTTCTCTGCTTACTTGTCTAGTTTATGAGATAGCTGTCTCTTAAGTTTTCGGAGTCTCCATTAAAATCAAAGGCTTATATCACAGAGACTTATTTATATTTTGTATTCACAAATTTATCTCCTCACACATACTCTACAGAAAAAGAAAACAGAGCTCTTGGAAGAGACTGCTCAGTCATCTGCTTCCTTCAACTCTCAGCAACCATCCTAGTGGTTTTCTTACAAAGAAAAAAAAAAAAAGTAACAGGCATACTGATGTGCTTGACTGTCGATTTGTTTATCACATCATTTTTCATGCTAAACAAATTTCATAACGCATCTCATTGTTTAACATTTCTCAGTATTTATTATGCATTAAATCCTGGGAGAAGGCTTCAGAAGTGATGCTCAATTTTCACTGACACACATAACTGAAAAGGGAAATTGTATACATATATGTGTATACATGTATGTAGATAAAATAACTGTCTGCACAGCAGCCAGTGCTGTTAGGTTCTTAACCTGTTTGTGTTCTACACATTATCACTGCAAAAGCTCAGTGTTTGTCTCCATTTATTTTTATTTAAACTGATGTGGCAATGCAGCAAATATTGACAGTTCAGTAGCCCAATTCAAAATGACAAGTTCAGGCTCCGGAGCCAGATAAACAATTCTGAATTTAGACCCAGTCTCGAGCGCCCTGACTTTTAAAGGTAGCAAAGTGTTCTCAGGGAGTCTCTGTGAGGGGGGGAAATCAGCCTGAAAAATTAGGCCTCTCGTATAGCTTTGAAACTCTGCCAGCCTCAAAATGCCAGGAGGGCCAGATGACTCTGGGGACTTGGCATGCCAACACGGAGCTTTCTGGGTGAGAGGGGAGCAGGAGAGCATCTCAGCGGCTGTCCTGCCACGCCATTGGAGGGCTCCTCCTTGGCCCATCCGACGTGAGACTGGGCCCACAGACAGCTCTTCTCTGGCACACGAAGGATGACTGTGCACTGACACGGCATCGTGGCCTTCCAGATCTGAAGTGCTCCTTCTGGAAGAAGGGTGAGACATCATCGATAATAAGCTCGGCTATTTCTTAGCCATGCCTGGTTGGTGCTACAGATAAATGTCATTCTCTAAGGCTGCCAACTCGAGCAAAACAGTTCCTCAGTAAGAGCTATACCCTTTAAAAATGACTCATATACATTTCTGTCTGGTTAATCTTTACAAAATCTCAGCGTGCCTCCTTTCCCTCGACTCCAAGAGGGTGCAGCCATCTAATAACAGAAAGCAAGGCCGTGCAACTTGACAAGCTGAGTATGTGCACAGCCTTATTCCAAAGTTTGTGGGAGGACAGCATTTTTCTTGTGCTTCCCAGGGAACAGAGCATTTTCTGCCAAGTGCTGCGCAGCAGCTGATGTTGTGCATGTGGTAGCGATGAGGATGGGGATGTGCAAAGTGACGATTCACAGCCTGAGGACGCTTCGGTTTGCAAAGTTAGCACAACCCTAGCAGCACAAAAAGAAGGGGCGAAATCCCGGCGCTATTTGAAGTCAGCAGAAGTTCTGGATACTGCTGTATTAAAAACTAATAGCAACTAACAGCACAACGTGACCTGTTTCATTTCAAAAAAACCATCAGGAGCAAGGGGGTTTAGATGTGAAATCATGCACAGCCTGTGATTCAATGCATAGAAAATGGAGAGTACTTATTCTTTCTTTCAATGGTGCCTGTAAATCTTCTTCAGTAATAACAATTATTTAGAGGAAGTGCAGCAACACAGAATCTAAATAAGATCTACAAATTGTATTTTATGGTACGGTAATGTAGCATATTAAAGCTCAGTCCATTTCTTTGCAGGCTCAATAGTCAATAAAAAATGATTTAATGGTGTGGGAGGCCTAATTTGCATAAAAAGAGAATGAGAGAGGTGCCTTTGGGTTACAGGAGGGAAGGAGTGCACCCACCCAGCTAAAAATAGACATTTAGGGAAATCATTTAAGCCTGCATTAAAATGGGTTTTCTGTAAACTCATTTTTTACTTCTATTGCATACTCATTTTATTTACAGATGAACAAGATACACTTACGTAACGTGGAATAAAAACCAAGCTAGAGGCAGAAATCAAAGCCAAAAACCAAGGATTCATTAAATTTATCATGGTAATACTCCCACCTCCTCAACAGTACTGAAAGTACTGAAATGCCTGCCTCTGCATTACCTGGGTTAGCAGTTTCCGTTGGATTATTTAGGATCTCTCCTGGCATCACCTAATCATGCTGTACAGAAAAACCTGGCCAAATTAGCAGCCCTCACAAGAAGTTCTGTCACAGAGCCGTGGCACCCAGTGCCACTCCAAAGCAGACAGCAACTCCTCCAGGTGAAACAGGTACACAGCAGCATCTGTGATTCCCACTCTGTGAAAGGCTCGGTGCTTCAGGAAAACCATTTATGAACCTCCAGCTGTTGGACTACATCGTTCTTGGTGCTGGCATTCTCTGCAGCTTTGAATCCCAAGACAATGTTTGCAGGCTTCCTTGCCATCTCTTGCTTAACACCATCTTCGTAAAAGCTTAAACGAGTTCCCATTCTGTTTTGAGCTAAGTATTACCAACAACTCTCTGAATGCTACACAGCTGAGAGATGATCATCCTGGACATACTACTTCCTCTATTAGCCTCTCTGGAGCAATGCTAGAAACTGAGTGCAGGTGATCAGGGAATATTTGATCATTTTTGCTTACACACATGGGCTAAGACAGATAACACTGTGTGGATGTGCAGACACAGGATGCATCGTGAGCTGTCTCCTTTCCTTTTCTACTTGAACCTTGAGCCTACACCCACTGAGACCAAGAACAGCTATCCAACTGATTCCAAGGTCCAGCCTGGCTTGATTCATTTCTTTCCCAGATCCACCTTACGCTTCCATTTGTGCTCTCTCAGTACTGTCCACCCTTCTCTGCCATTCTTCCAAACAAGAAGAGTCTTCTCTTGTGGCTTCAGCCTCTTTTGTCTTGATTTGCAACTACACTTCCAACTGATACACCGGTCTTAATGCTGGTCCCAGTCCCTGTAAGCAGCCCACATCTCCACTCAGATGTATAACTAGCTCCTAACATGAGCTTCTAGTTCTTCCAGCTGTTTCATCTACAGTGAAGATCCTTAATCAAGTGAGAATTGCCAGAAGCATATCATCTACTCACTCACCAAAGACCAGTAGCAAATGTACAGAGCAAGAGCACTTCCAGAAGGCTGACAAAAGCTGGGTCTCCTGTAGTCAGGCTCTTTTTTTTTTTTCTTTTTTTTTTTCTGTCTCCAGGATAAATTATTTGACAGAGCTCTGTAAAGGAGCCCATCTGAGAAGCAACAACAGAGTGATCTACTCATGTCTGCATCACAACGCTAGTATAAGGAACAGAGTTGTCTGCCATCACCTTGAACATCGACTATTCTCTTTTTCTTAAGTGTTTCACAGCAGCGTCAAGAGTGATTGCACTTGTCACCACAGAGGCAGCACCAACTGTAATTCTAACCAAAAAAAATAAATGGATTTGAAATGTCTTTCTGCAACGTGAAGCACCCAAGAGTTAAAATCTCATTCCTTACAAATCAGCGTTTTCCAAGACGTGGCACTGAACTCCCACAAGCAGGCTGCTGCTCCACATTACTCTGCTCTGTGTCAGCCACATCACCTGCTCTTGCCCACCCCAGAAATGGGACTGTGTGGTGACACGGCCAGCGCCACATAGCCAGCTGACCAGCAGGACAGCACACCGGGAGGCAGCCCTTTACACTCAACAAAGGTGAGACTGCCTGAGAGGATGCCTGGAGAGGTGCTTTCTGCTGCACAGAGCTCATCTGCTTTCAGAAGCTATTAATACTTGTTACTGCAGCAGCCCTCAGCCAGCTGGAAAGACCCACTCCTCCGAGACAGCTCTCTGATCAGCGAACACAGAGCTATTACCATGACAAAGGGTTCTCCCTCTGTCTTGCCTTTCTGTCAGATGACGTTTAGTCACCCTCCCTTATTATGACACAGCCGTGCATGCAGACGTTTGACAACTCGCTGGCAAATGGGATGGAAGATCGTTCAAGCTGTATCCCAACTGTTATCGCTTCATTTGATGCAAACCTTCGGCACAGAAATGAACAGAACCTGCTACGTGTTCCCGTCCACGTGAGCTCAACCACTTACCCTTCTGAATGAGGCAGTAGATGCATTCTTAAAGGCTGTCTTTGTGAGCAAACTGGTAGCTAGCTGGAGCCCAGGGACCTGCTTTCAATTTCCGAGCTTTGGGTCTCCCAAATGCTGAAATGGCAACTGAGCTTCTTTATTTACAAATGCAGCAGTAGAGTGAACATCTCTGGAAGTGACACAGAACTACCACAAGCTATCCTCTATACTAAAATGTACAGTCAAGAAGTTATCTGAAATACAATAAACCCTGGCATGAGATAGCTGGTTCCTTTACATGAAGCGGGACCCCGCTCACTGGTGACAAAACAGCTCTGCTCCACCTGGGAGAGCTGGCAGGAGTGGCAGACCACTTTTTTTAGGCAATAAGGATGCCCCTGAGAAAGGTGTCATAAAAATGCTTCTTTTCGGAAAGTCAGCTTTTTTTTTTTCACCCTCTCTTAGATCACTTATTACTGGCTAAAGTCAAAGAAAGGACTTCTAAACTTTCATGTTCGAGCCTGGTCAAGCATAAACTCCTATATTCTGTCCCTTGTATGGATAAACACCCTGCTGCTTTTTTCAGGCCCAAGCATGCTCTATTACTTGCCCAAATGGTACCAGCAGCCGAGAAATGCTAGGGGTTGGTACCCTCTGTCGTTCTCTGGGCATCACTGGCAGTGCAACAGGTTCCTCTCCATCCGCTGGCTAAGGAGCCAGAGAGTGCTCAGCAAAGAGCACTGCTAGCTGCTGCCTTAGAAGTGCCTGTTCACTTTCACGTTTACACGGCCCAGATTTTGAGAAACGACGTGTGCTTTGAAGCCCACCCATGCCAATGGATTATCAGACCACAAAGCTTGACATCCTGCTCCAGCAGTGAGAAATATCCAGAAGCCTCAGGAATGGGGGAAGCAGTCCAAATGCCCAGTCTTGATAGAAAGCCAAGAATGCTTTTGACTTCTTGAATTCATTGTTAATAGTAAATAAATGAAACCAACCTGGATGGTGTAGATGAAAACCTAGAAGCCCGCTGAAGACATCTGATTCAGAAGAAATGGGGAATTTGGCCATCTTTAGGCTGCACCAGAAAAGACAAGGCCAGAGCTTGCTAAACGAAACCAGGAGGCTTAGCAGAACCCTGGCTGGCTTCTTAGCTGCACCAGTAACATTTTAGAGGGGACCAAACCAGCTCAGTTCATCATTTTGACCTCCAGTGTGAAGCATTCCTAATCCCTCCTAGCAAGCAAACGCTGCAGGACAGCCATCATTGCAGTACACCTTTATTCCCCTCGGTAACAGCTCTGGAATAAAATACTTCGTCCTGTTGCCCCTCACCAGGCTCTGGTTTCTCGCACTCCTCTGTATCACCGTAAAAGCCACAAAAATCAGCAGTGCTTATGGAGCTCAGAAATAATAATAATAAAAAAAATCCAGTAAATGGGGAGCTCTAAAATTTCAAAACACTTTTTTATTAAAAAAAATAATAAAAATAACACAAGGAAAATAAAACTAGAATTGCTTCAACAACCTGCGTTGCATCACAGGAGAGTATCTGACCCCAGCTATTCTGCAACGTCAGTAAAGATGTCTCCCCAACCTGATGATAAACACCTTTAATATCAGAGCTAATAATTTGAGGGGAGCTTAGGACTGCTAAAAGCTGAGGGAGGGGTGAGCATTTCATTACGTACGTGCAAACAGTGCAAATGTTTGCTGTGCTGGTTTGCTGTGCTGGTGAGCTGCTCCCTTTGCTGTCCCCGGGCTCCGTCCCTGCCCGTGTGCGGCTGTGCGGCCGCGGGCCAGCCGGGGCTGCAGATCCCAGCCCACTGGCCCCTGCGACATTTTCTCGTGGAACAAAGCCCATCTCCTCTAACACAGCTTTTTTTTTTTTTTTTTTTTTTTTTTTCTTCCCAGGAATTGGCCCATACTGAATAAAATAAATAAATCACAAGCGTTTTGTGAAGGGAAAAAAAAAAATGTTCCTGCTGTACATAACTCGGGGGAACAGATGTTTTTCCATTAGCTCACTGTTCCCTGCTACATTGGCTCTCTTTACATTTCTTGTTTAGGGCATGTTCATTACAATATTTTTTCCTAGCTTGTAGCATGTTCCTGAGGCAGCAGGTAGCCCTCTCCAGCCCCACTGTGAATACGTGGATAGTCATTCGAGTGATTTTTCTTTAAATGCTCCTTTAAATTAGCTGTAGGTCTACCTGGTGAGGTTTGCAGCCTGTGCTTAGCAGGCATTTAGCCAATCTTAGATCAAATTACCAGACCTACTTTGCTGTGAGTGGCCATATTTGGTAAAGTATTGGGCCAGTCAAGAAGCTAAATTGTCAGATATAAAGTACTAGTAAAGACAAACAAAGTGGACATTGTAGTTAAAAGTAAAGCTTAAAATAATAGAGCAACAGGAGCTGGAGTATTCAAACTCTTATTAAAACTGGCTTGCAGCATTCTAAAATACTCCACATAAATAGAGCACACAACAGTTATTACTGCCTGGAAACATACTCATGCATACTTCAGATAAGAAACCGCTCATTACTGAAAGAGCTTAAAACTACTTCTTTTCAGTACTGACACACTTTGCTCTCTAGGTCAAACGTGATTTTGTAAAAATGCAGAATGAAAGTAAGTTTTGGTCATAAATTTGAACCATTCCAAATATATTTTCCTTAGCCAAACATCATGATTGTGTTTTCTAAACAGAACGGAGGACTACTGGCATGATTCTGAAAAGAAAAAAGGGAGCAGGAACAGCTTCTAGGTCAGACATCTCTCTTGGTAGGAGAAGCTGGATGATCACCAGTAATCTCTAGGATTCTCCTTGCACTTCCTTCTGCAAGAAGAGGTAGGAGAAGAATGCCATTAAAGTTCCTTTTCTCCTCCCAAAGTTGACTCAAGTTCTCAGTCATTGGAAAGCAGAACAAAGAGAAAAAATGGATGCAGGGATCGCACGAAGACCACACCTCTCCTGGAGCCGTGCACAGCAGAGATGTGCACTGCAGCACCCTTCCCCAGCGCTCCTTGCAGCAGGACCCTGACAAACGGCTCTGTCTCAGGTTTGGGGCCAAGAAGAATGTTTAGGTCTGTTAATGTAAAAACCCAATGAAATGACTCTCCTCTTAAGAAGCCATTACATTTCAAGAAGATGCAGAGGGCTGGGTTATTTTTAAGAGGGACCAGACAAGCTGTATTCATCACAGTCTTTGCTTGCAGAGCACTTGAATACAGCATGCCTCCCAGTATTCCCCAAATCATGCCTGCTCCAGGGCAGGGACAATCTCTCTGGTCTTTGGAAACCACAGACCCCTTTCTCTTCCAAAGCTAACTGTGGCTACCTGCGGGGAACGGGAAGATCTGCAAGCCCACTGAAGAAACATGCTAAGTTCCCTGCTGCAGATGACTGTCCTCCCCACTGGGACTACAGAAGGGTGGCCACAGGAGAAAGTGACAATGCAGTTTTATGTAGGTATGTGAAAAAGGATAACGGGACTTACTCTAGAGACCACAGAGATGCATCAAGCAGCTCTTTGGCTGCTGACCAGAAGCTACAAAAAGTTAGCTTGCCAGATCACCAAGACAAAGTTCACCAGACACTGCTGTACAGAAAACTGAGGAGCAGCAGCCATGTATGCAGCACATGTGGACTTTGCAGCTGCACTTCCAAAGCTGCTCCTTTATTAGCTTTCCTACATAACTGCACTGTTCATAAACCCAGAAGTTACAGCTGAGAAGTCTGTGCCCTCTTAGCGCAAGATAACTATCTTTAGCACAGCACAGAAGACTAAATATTTGGGGAGAGTTCACAGCCTTGCCTTCAGCCACTGTTAATGGAGTGCACGTGTTCTCATGCACTAATTAAGGGATGCACTAACTAGGAGATGCATTAGGAACAAGGAACTTGTGCACAAGGCAGGTTAGCCCTGGACTCCTGTTGCAGCTGTGGATGGAGGGCGATGCTGTAACCATTCCCCCATCTGGCACCACCTGATGACTACCACACACGAACGGTCCCCTTGCAAGCCCACGTGCTGGCTGCCGGAGGGCTGTAAGACCAGCCCCATATAGCTGTGGGATCGCTTGCTTTGCATGCTCCTTTCCAACGTAAGCCCAGAGAGCTCTGCCCGATCAATCAGCTGGCACCATTAAGTTCTCACGCCCTGGGACATGACGAGGCATGGGATCTCTAATGGCTCTAATGGATCCCTGACAGGTTCACAGCCTGTGAACCTTCTACATCCATATCCACACACAGAGACATGGCCCGCTGCGTGCTTCTAGTGCCTGGGAAAGACGGATGCTTTGTTATAAATTTACTGCAGGACAAGGTTTAGAAATTATAATGGATTTATCTAAAGATTTATGAGTCAAGCAAAAAAAAGGTTAAAGTGTTAATAACAATAAAAGCAGCAATATGTGAGTCTTTTCCCAAAGGCAGACAAACATTTTCCTCCATTAAGAGATAGGAACCTGAGGTATGAAAAAGTTAGGCAACTTGCCAAGAGTCACAGGATGAGTCATTGACTGAAAAAGGACAAGTCCCAGCTAAACCCGACTGAAATCTACAGCACATCGATGCGGCTCTTTCATGAATACGAAGTGACTCTGGGTGCAGGCAATGCTAATCGTCTGTTATTTTCCACAGCTGTTAACCTGGGGGTGAGCTGGAACACAAAAGCACGTGACAACCTTGTCCGTTTCTAACCACATATTTCTGTATATTTGGTTATTTATGAAATATTTCTCTTTTGGAAGTTATTAACTTATAACTACTTCTGCTTTCCCCTCCTTCTAGATAGGAAATTCTGGGACAGAGGGCCAGTGATGTAGGACTATTCAAGTCAATAAGGCCACTACTGAGACCATTAAGCTGCATCCATAACAATAACTGACTTCAGTAATGAAATCACGAAGCAGTCACAATACATATTTTCCGAACATCAATCCTGATTCGAGTCGAGTGAAAAGCAAACATGAAACAAAACAAAGACTAAAAAACAGATAGAATAGGACAGAGAAGTTACAGGTTATAAAAATAATTTCCGCCTAAAAGAATTAACACCTCTGAGAAAAGCACACTGAAAAATAATTGTAGCAATTCACAGCTAGGTCACAGCAAGCAGTAGGTCTTTATTGCTTTTGTCTTTTCACACAGCAGTAAAAATGTAAACTGCCTAGAGCTATCTCTAGGATGATGGACAACAGACACCTGACTTCTCATCACAATAAACTGTGGTTGTTTTTTTTTTTGTTGTTTTCACAGCAGCTTCCTCTGCGATCTTAAATCAGAAGCATAAACTGCATAAAGCAAAACCCTTCAGGTGATTTTGAAGCCCACAGTACATTAATGAAATTTACATAAGCAAATAAATAAACTCGTGATTAAATTAAAGGATGATGCGTTCCAAAAGGTAACTTCTATACTAGTTAGGCAAATTGTAACAAGTAGAATGTCACAGATTTTGTACCAGAACTGAAGTCAAATTGGTAGAAAATGGCCCACAAAAACAGCTAAAAATATATATTTTCTGAGAAGTAGTGTGAGATTGCCAGATTTTATGTGAGAACTGTCAATTGTACAGATTAGGTAAATGAGAATTTGACAGGTTCTCCTGTGTACAGAACAGAAAATTATCAGCAAGGTTCTAGTGGGCTCTGCTTTTTTTTCTTTTCTTTCTTCTTCTTGCAAATAGTAGCAGAGGCATCTAAGAAGCAATCACAGCATTCAAATATAATTTCAGGTACACAACAGCGTGGACCAATTGTGGAAGAAAAGCTGTTTCTCTTAAGAGCAAAACTGCAGGGTCAGGATTCCTTTTGCCAGTCCCAAATTGCTGGAACGCAAACGGCAGAATGTGCTGTGCCACTCTGCTCCTCAACAAATGCCCTATATAAAACCCTTTCAGGAGTTTGGAGGTTGCCCCCGGGTAGAGTTCTTCTCACTGTTCTCTTTTCCCTTTAAAGAGTGCTCTGCCACACTCTTTGCATGAGTGTCTCAAACTGACATGCAAAACCTACAAGTCACTGGGAGATCCAAGCAGCCAAGGATGAAATGAGTGGAGAATTTTTTCTTGTTTAATAAATTTCACTGGAAACTCAGAAAAACTGGAACACTGTCAGTCTAAATACCATTTCATAGATTCTTTGCCTGTTCATTTTCCGCAAAATGTAAATAATTACTCCTATCAAATAACCTTCCTTAATGATGAACTGCTTACCCTCTTCATTTAAAAACACATTTTAATGATGACTGAAGTTTTCTGTGTTATGGGAAAACAGAGGTGAGCTGAAAAATTGCACTATTCCTATATTTTGTTAGATTTAATCAAGTGGTATTTCAAAAAAACAGGTGGGGTAGATGGGCAGATTTACTGATTGCTTAAGGTGTAGAGACCGCCCTGATCTCAGTTACTCCCTTAATACTTGTGTCATCTCATTCACTACTGGGGGGAAAAAGGAATTCCAGGCCGTCTCCGTAAACATCAGGACTTACCAGCTTGAAGCCAGATTTGTTCAAGAGCTGTCCACAGCTGCATAGGTCCTTGCTTCATCATGCTGCTCTGCATAGTTATTTCAGACATGGCCTGTTCCAGTCTTGATGCAGCAAGGGAAGAGGCTCGCTGTGATCCTGGGGACCAAACAAAGAAGAAGAACAACACATTTTATACTTGCTTGGGATACTGGTTCATTAGATGGAAGGTCTGATTCTCCACTCTACTGCATCAGTTTTGTGCAGTAAGAGCCACACTGAAGCCTGGTGTGACCAACTGGAGAAATATGTTTTATAAAAGGTTAATTCATTGAAAAAAGATGAAATTACCCATGTGCTGCAGCTCAAGCAAGTGAATTAAGAGACAGTAATTTTATAAAGGTCTGCTTAGCAGATTCATCAAGGAAGCAACTGTATTTTGCCCGTTGGAAAAGCAGAATTCGACCACCAAACATTTCCTAAGAATACTTATTAGCAACCTGTTTTATGAGCCCATTGTCACCATGCAATTACAAAACATGGCCTGCTAATGTAAAACCTTCGCACAGCATCGGCAGCATTCACAGAGCACACAGATTTCACATGACATCAATGTTGTCCTGTTGGTTCAGAGACAGCACGGTTTTCCATTTAACCTTGGGGAGCAGAGAGCTCAGCGCCTCGACTGTATTAACCTTTAGCATGCGCCGTAACATTTATGCAAGAATAAAGTATTTGGCGCCCACATCTCGGGGAACAAAACATCACATCGAAAGCTGCCCCCAGGAGGCAGGCACGGCCAGAGGCCACATCCTCAAGTGCAGCGTGCAGGGTTACACAGGTGAGCCGGCCTCTCGGGAGGGCGACCAAGGGGACCGCAACAAGGCAAGAAGCTACAAAATGAGATTTCAGAGATGGCTTTGTAAAGCTTTAGGAAATAAATATTTTAATATACATAGGTTTAATGGGACTTCAAGGCCAATAAGCTCTTTCTCTAGAGAGCTACTGTGACTGAGGCACTTGTGCTGATTAGCTTTACTCTTCTGCCAACCCTTGCAGGCTGACCTTGCAGGCCACATTATCCTGGAGTTAAAATCCCCCTTTCTCTCACAGCAGCCCCCTGAAGGAGCACCAGAGCATAGGAACAGGCTCGGAGAAGTACGGATGGCTCTGGGCAGGGGAAGAATCAGAAGGGCAGCAAACCTCTCACAGGACTTATGCACTAAGTGTTTTTTCTTCCAAAAGGGATGGCGTGCTTCTCCAGCTGGAGAGCCCGGCCTTCAGCCAGGCACCAGGAGCCTCCTGTCCCCCCCCATGCCCCTCTGCAAAGACACCCGTGTGGCCTGGGCACAACACGGTTTTATGTAAACCCGAGGCCAGGCTGCCTGCCCCTGGGGCTGTCCTGGCTAGGGAGAGGCCGCAGCCGCAACCCAAAGCCCGAGACTGCCATGGAAATACTTGTGCCATCATCTCACTGCTAACTGATGGCATTCATTTTCAGCAGCACAACTTCAAAACAGCCCTGCAGTGCTCAGGGCAGGCGCCTCCCCCAGCTCCCTTGGAAAATGCAAATGCGCTCTTCCTAGATGTGGCTTTAAAATTCCTGCGTATTCTCAGAGATACCCCTCATCCGCTGCTCCAAGAGATGACAGTGCAGTAATGCAGCAATTACGGCTTTAACGCTACGGCAAAAGCCATTCTGCTTTGTACGGAGGATTTATTACATTTAGCAGTTTATTTAGCAGATCAATCTTCAGCCTCTTTCGCTGTTTGGGATTCCTCCCCCTGCCCTGCCCACTCCTGCCTCTCCCTCCCTCCAGTTAGGAGAAATCTCACTGAAACACAGCTCCCAGGCATCCTCAGTCAGACAGGGGTTGTTTAACACAGGAAAAACCATCAGGCACCCATCCCTAGCCCCCCCAAGCACTGGCACTTTCTGCATATTATGAAAATTACCACGTGAATAATTAGCGATGCTGCTTAGGAGCACTTCATAGTCAGAGCAGACCTACACTGGCAAACGCGAAAAAACTGCACGGGCTTTGGGGACTGACCAGATCCTTGCATTTGCGCTCCTGATCCCGTTAGTGGGCTTCGAAAGCAACTTTCAGCATTACATTTCTCTGCCAAGACTGCCCTCTTTCAGGAAGGCTTTCCAGAGCTGTCTGTGGCAGTATCTGCATGCAGTGCTGCTCTGCCTGCATCGGGAAGAGGTTTCATTCACATCCCCAGTGCTTGGGGAAATCCTCTTCTCCTGGCAAGTCATTCCAAGGGGACGGTGTCACCGGAAGGCAACTTTGTGCCTTTGGAGACGTTCATGTGCTGCTGAGAGGCTGAAAAGCCACTTAGGATCTGATAAAGCATCCTTCCCTTGCAAAGAAGGCTTTAAAAGAGCACCACTGCGACCTAGTTGCACTCGAGGAAGCACAGGTTGGCTGCTCTGCTCTGTGTTAGTCAGGTAGCTGCCGGGGCAGAAAGCCTGCGATGTGCCACGGATCCTGCCTGCTGCTGTGTGCTTCAACCTGCACGGCCTTGGCAAGGGAACCCGAGTTACTTAGCGATTCACTGCCTCGGGCAGCTAAATGCAAACAGCCTCTGCTGTAAATTGCTAAGTAACTCGGGTTCCCTTTTCATGTAGCAGCCCTTTGATGCTTATTTTCTCTTCCATTCCAGCCTAAGCAAGGCAACAAAGCACCCCAGGCAGCCATCAGCTGATCCTTCCCCACCCCTGCATGGTCGCAGGCACAGACGAGCTCCTTGCTCCCACCACACACATCCAGACAAGGAGTCTCTCTCCATCCCAGCCCAAACCTGGATGCTCACAGAGAAGGTCAGCCTCGCCCTTTTGGACCGAAAGGAGCCCAGCCACAGACCTGAGCCCCAGGAGAGCAAAGCAGTGACCCTGGGGGTGGGCTGAGGGCAGCAGCTTCTTCCAGAAAGGCTACCAGAGCCAGCGTACATCTCCCGAGATGGGAGGTAGGCACGCATCACGCTGACACCGCTGACCTCAGGGTGGAGGGGTGAGCCGACAAAAAGCTGCCAGCGACATTAAAAAATGTCTCTGAATGCCTCACTACCAAGTACCTCTTTCTAAAGGACTGTAGATGTCTATATGCTAAAAAAAAAAAAAAAAATCCACAAAACCTGTCTCACAGAACTTTAATGTCAAGCCTCAAAATACATGCAAATCTTGGCATATGAAGATATCACATCCATTTGTTATTTTAGTGCAGTCTCTTTCTCTTTTTAATAGCTCCACTAGATAGAATGTAAACTTTGCGTTTTACAGTAAAGCCCTCTACACATTTTGGAAAGAAATCATAAAAATAATAAAATGATTTTGTCATGATGAGCTCCACGGACAAGCCGTACAAAAAGATATGTAAATAATTTTAAAGTATTGTGCTAGCAGTGATATAAGACCAAGAAGGACCACGTTTAATATTTTACATCTATGAAAAATCTGCTATCAAAATAGAAATGCAACTCTGTAGATTTACTAGGCTTATAAGAAACACAGAATTCCCTAGCCTAAATCACTTCAGGCAAGAGCATTATAAGATAAGACTAAATCACAAAAAGAATGAAACAGCAAGGCAGCTGACTGATACCAGTGAATTTAGCTAGGAACACTGCTTCAGTTAGGAGAAGATGAAGAAAATAAAAAGGAATTAATCTTCCTGGCAGCAAACCTAAAATTCTAGCGCAGCAAATAATCTCATTGTGGTCTGACTGAGGGAGAGGCCAGCGCCGAACCCAGCCGCAGTAATTCCCCCTTCGCCGTCGAGCCCAGAGGTCGCAGAGCGCCTGTGCGCTACGGCAATGCTCCCTGGGGTCCTCACGATGGAAACTGGACCCAGCTTTGAGCCACAGGCCCTTGCTGGAAACTGCCAGCACCAAGTCATGTGCTAAGGTGGATGGTGTAATTCCAGTACGAGCCACATCCTTTCCTCCACGGCAGGTGTAACAGTGTCAGCATGCAAACCTAGATCCTTGAAGCAGAGGAGGCATACGTTTCTTGGCTAAAAACAAACTCCCTTCAGTGTAAATCACTTTGGATGTGTGAAAAGACTGTTTAATGCTTGTATTTCACACTAATTTTCTCCTTCTGGCAAGAAGCAGCACAGCATACTGCACTTTCTGCTGAACTACGCTCCGCTGCATGCTGGCTGCTGAAATTGGGAGAAAAGCAAGCTGGGACTGGTACCCAACCCAGGTGCTTTTTAGGAAGACTCTAAACAGAGACCAAACGTGTCCGAGCTTTGCTGTAACTCCAGACGAGATGCTGCAGGTCTGTAGCAGAGGAGCAAGCAGAAAGCACAAGAGCTGGAAAAACCTCCAGGATTGTAGAGGAGACAACCCAGGGCATAAAAGCTGATTTTACTGCCCAGCATCAGGTATCATAGAGGGCACTTCTGCAAACCTTCACAATTACCTCCAAGTGATGACTATCCCAAATGATTTTTCATCACCAGGAAGCTTTTGTATTTGCACCCTTTCCAGACCACTTTTAATATACTAAACAGCACATAGCTATTCATTTAGTATATTCTCTTCATCTATTATGAATTTAGGTTCCCTTTAAATAATCCAAGGACTACAGAATACAGATTCATACAAGCAATAAGAAAAAGGTCCTATACAAAATAGAGAAACTTCTCTCAACAAAGAGTAATAAAAGGGAAACGGAATAAACAGATTAAGAATTACATAAATACATGCATATAGAATCAGTAAGATTATAATATCATAAATACAGATCCCGAGGGCTTAACAATATGAACAAAAATAAGAGCAGACATGCTGAATAATGTTTTGATGCCTGAGTGTTTGTATGCTCAAAACCTAACCTTGCAGTGCTTTTTAACCACTGATGGGTGCAAATGGAGGTTAACGAATATAATTCAATACAAGTCACATATTTAATACATACGAACTTGCCATTGTCTTCAGCTATATGTGCTGAGCATGTGACTTCAGTTTTACCAAGTCTATATGTTCAAGATTAAGACTTGGACAATCATTCGTTCCCTGTCCTGAAGGCATGAGACTTGTTTAAAATGTAATGTTTTTAAAAGTAAGCTTTTATACTGTTATATGCTTTTTTGTTTTTGTTTTCAGTTTCTGAGTCTGTGAAGTTCTTTTTTTTTTCCCAAGTGTTCCTCTACATACACAAGGTTAGAAAGTTGTTCCCTAAAACATAAATAAAAAGGCAAGTTTCTCACATAATCATCTGATTTTGAGAGTTAGGGTTTTAAAGGAAACAGCAAGTATCATGAGACTTGTGATAAAATCACAAGTCAGCAGCACTCTCTGAAAGTCTTCTTTCTCCTTTTTGCCAAGATTAGCTTTGATGTCTCAGTTATTTCCATCTGACTATATCCATTACTGAGAGTGTGTATTAACCATTGAATAACGCACCACAAGGTTCACGTACAAATCCCAGACCAAATCACAGTCCGGTCACAACTGACACTAACAGTTTTCCCAGACCATAGTATTAGCTGGCTTGATCTAAAAGGATTAAATTTTGACCAAAAAGGATTAAAGTTTGGAGGAAAAAAAAAAAGAGGAGGGAAAAGGAAAAGAAGAAAAATAAACTGGACTGAACTAGACAGTTATTTCAGAAGTACGGTGAACTCCCACCTAATACCTTTCAGGCTTGCCTCAGAGTGCTCTGTAGAAGAAAGCAGGAACCCATCTCAGCTTTACACATGGGGAAGCTGAGGTACAGGCAAACCACAGCAGCACACTCTGCAGCACAGAGAGGCCCCAGAGACAGATCTGAATCTCCTGACCCCCAGCCCAGCAACATCCACACAAGACAATAAAACATTCCACTCTCATGAAAGCACGTATTTAGGATGGGAAAGCACAGATCTTGTTTCCTCACCAGAATCAGTATCATGAGCATCCGGGAGCGTGAGATGCAGTCCGTTATGCTTTTTGATCACTGGTGTTTCGGTCACACTACTTCCTTTCTCAGAGCCACTGTAAAGAAACAAAAACATGTTATCTAGCCACCTTTCAGCAGGGAGACAACGTTCTCCACGAAGCAGGCAATAATCTCATCTGACTGTCTCTGAAACTGAAAATTTTAGGTGCTTCTTGAAGGTGCCTTTGTTACACCTCCATCCAGCAGTGGATGACAAACCTGGGCACTCAGAGACACCGTGCCCAGCAAGAGTTCCAGTGTGCATGCCACTATCAGTTTATTTTATCTAAGTGCTGGGGTCTTTGTCAACCACTGGATGAGGAACACGCTGCCAGCTAGGATGCCAGATGATAGAAGGACAACCATCAACACCTTCCTCCTCAATCTCCCCCCCAAAAAAAGAACCAATGTCCCTTGCTTTTTTCTGTAGGATTTATTCACAGGTCTGCTGTGATAATCCTTTTGAAACAGACCAATTACCACCTTCCACACAGGTGCTAATTTCTTCATTTCAGAAAGATTATTATTTCCTCTTCCACCTTTGTTCTGTTTGAACAGAGAAGGAAGATAAAAGCTACCACACGGCACTGCTTTATGAAAGGGAGATTATCTGGTCTGCTCTGCTTCTAGACTTCAGTCCTCACAGCAGAGCTTTTCCAAAGGGAAACTCCAATAAAAATAAAATAAAATAAAATAAAATCCCGTGCCTAATGAAAATTACTTAGTGCAGATCTCCTGAGCCTTCCTGTCACCACATAGACTGCCATCCCCCTAGGATCAGATGGTGATGATATCTGCTCTCACCATCCATTAAAGGACAAAATATCCAAAGGAAAAGTGACTGCCCTGGCTACTTCTTCTGGCACACTTCCAAGCCTGCAGCTCAGCCTTTGGATATTATTTCTCTCAGGAAACGAGATGTCACAGAACCATCATTGTGATAGATGCCCAGCCTTCCAGTTCAATCAGCCTTGTGGTACATACCGCATGGGATTCCCTTGAATTTGCATTGATCCAGCAGAAGAATTACCTTGGGACTGCCATTTGTTGTTTTTATTATTTTTTTTTAAACATGATTATTCTGTTATCACGAAAAACAACAACAAGAGATAAACTAAGTCTTGTCCTTGCCAGTTAATATTCTCGGACTGAAAGCCACTTAATTCATCACACTGGTAATCGTATTTATGATAGCTAATTAACCTCTTACTTGGGTTTTGGGATGAAATATTATAGGTTCTCTTAATGGACCCTGACTTCTTGGCCATTTGACTACTTGCCCAAATCTCTGGCCTTGACTCGGCCTCCCTGTTTTACACACTGCTTTCCATACTGCTGTCCCATTTGAAGTTATCGAGTGGTGACAGATACAGAGGAAATACCCATCTCAGTACAGCCAGAGGGACAGCCTTTTAACTAGGGAAACAGACTGAAAACCACGAGGACTACATTCTGCAAACAAGCAGCTTCCAACAACTTTAAGCTTTATTCTGAAAAAGGCCTGAAAGTGAACCACACATTGAATACTGCAGTACAAGGCCTTCAACCCAGAGAGCCTTTCCAGGCACCGTTTCGGTGCACGTAGCACGGCCTTTCAGTGCATAGGGAC
Source organism: Netta rufina (assembly GCF_964035555.1). Lineage (NCBI taxonomy): Eukaryota > Metazoa > Chordata > Aves > Anseriformes > Anatidae > Netta > Netta rufina. Next base: position 38,687,138 of record NC_140125.1, read on the forward strand.
AGCAGCCAGATGATTTCCCTTCCACAGATGGCACTGGAAGGCTGGCAGTGGGACACTGAATGTCACTCCACCACCCCTGTTTGTAAAGGTAGTTGAGACGGTGGATAAAATGCTCACAGAAATTGCTGAAGGAAGCGTTTGACCGTGAGAGGCTGCAGAGGCACCAGCAGTTTGGTTCATCAGGAAGAAGGTGAGAGGGCACTTGAGCAAGACACACGAATACCTGCCTGGGGAGAAAACACTGGGCCCTGAAACGCTCCCTAGTCTAGCAGAGTCACACTAAGTTTGCACAGCTGAGAAACCAAGGTCAGAGAAATGCAACCAACTATAAGTAAAGTGAGATTTAACTCTGTGGGTGATGAGCTACTGATTGAACTAATAGAGAGTTTGGGGTGTAACAGTTCTGAACCTCACAGAAGAACAGGCTTCTCTTTTCCAAGAGGCCCTAAAAAAAGTATGCATCCACGTCCCACTGATAAGAAATCCCCTTCAATTCCTTTTAAAGTCCAGCCTTGAATATTTTACATATTTGTTAGCTGATACTGCTGCAATTTGCTTAAAACAAGGGCCTTCCTGTGCCACTCTACACAGTCTAAAATTGCAGGTATCAAGTTCATTCTTGTTACCTTTCAAGCACTATTTCCTAATAAGAAGTGCTTTCTGAAGTATTTCTTGAGAAAGACAAAAAGTCCCACTGGGGATAGCAGAGAAATACACATTAGAGTTTCTAAAAGCAAAAGCAAAGCTATTTGTTTTGTTCAGGCTTCTATGGCTAAAGCTTATCAAAAACCTCTAAAGCTATCCTATCTTGGCTTTTTAAATGTAACAGCCAAAGCACAGCTTGAGATCCAAATGCAATCCAAATTCTTGAACTATTTATTTCTCTGTCCTCCAACTCAATCTCTTCAGTCTCAAGCTTGCACCCCCCTCCTTGCAACTGTAAGTTGCATCCAGTCCTGTATGTTCAGTGCAGATTTGATCAGCTTCATGAGGACTAATCACAGGTATAAAGATTATTCCTGTGAGAAATACAAGACTGAAGCCTTAGCCAAGGATATTAAAGCCTATGGAAATCAATGATTTCAGCAGGTAAGAGACTATTTCTCTAGCACTGTGCAAACACCTTGATTTTAGTGTTTGGTCTGCTGCTCACTAGCTAAACCAACAAGGAATTACCAAAAATCCCTCAGGAACACTTGTACATAGACATGCACCATTCTGCACATCCAGTTCTGGTGTTTATAAAACCTATGTAAGTGCATGCACAAACAGGGGATCAATAAAACCTTTGACACCTGACATGAGTGTTCCATTAAGCACGCTGTCCTCTCCATCAAACATAGTGTCTATGAACATTACAGGCAGAAGGTAAATATAGTGTTGGGATAACATTCCCAAGATAGTTGTACAGTGGTATCACGACTGGGACAATAACCAAAAGATATGTGAAAAAAGAAAATTCAAGCTGGTTGTTTTCATACTTTCTGAACTTTTATCTTTTGGAGGGGAAGCAGGTGAAGAAGATAACAAAAAAGGGAACATTGTTTAAACTTTTTTTTTTTTTAAATCATGGATTGAAATATGACTTTTTTAAACAGTACTGTTTGTTACCCTTTTTGCAAAGTAACTGGACAATTAAAAAAGATAACTGTATTCCCATTATAAAATCTGAACTTGTTAGACTGTGAAGAAAACCTACCTGTGCTGTAAAACAGAATATACCATCTGCCACAACTGCAACATATGCCTGCATGTCACCAGAGCCTCCTCAGGTCCTTTATGCATCCATTCCAGTTTTACTTTGGTGAAGAGTAAGCTGCAAGATGAAAAAGAACAACTTCTGCTTTATTGGCACCTCAAATGTGGAGAATCAGTATCACTCTAGTGAGATCCTGGCAGCCAGCAATTTTTTTTTTACTTCCTTTGTATGTCCAGCTCCAAGAGAAAACACCGGAACACAAAACATTTCATTTGGCTCAAGTTTGATTCCCCACAAGGAGATGAGAGGATTAACAATATTCCTCAGCTGCAGTCAAATTTACGTCACAAAGCTGGCAGGACAGTGTTAAAAGCAATGCATTACAAAGCTAACAAGGTGAAACATACAGCGAATCTCATTTTATTGTGGACAGCATTAAAAACAAAATAAAAAGGAATCGCCATAATACATAACCCAGATTGCTTTTTTAGTCTGGCATCCTCCTAGAGCAATGGCTTATATAATGAATTTCAGGCAAAATGTGAGAAAAAACAAACAAAAAAAACTAATACGCTTAATATACCCAGACAACTATGTAATGCCCAACAGGAAGGAAATATTTCCTCTTCACCCCAGCTGACATCATCTTATGCCCCCTAGGTAAGACAACTAATAGCCCTTGTACATTTTTTTTTTTCCTAGGTAGTATAAGTTTAGCTACTATTCTTATACCTAGAGACTATGTACCTGCACAGACTATGGGAGGTCAGCAGAATTAGGTCAAGCTTAGGTTAGAAGACAGATTCAGTAGTGACACAACCCCCATTTGCTGCTAGTATGGCTATTAACATCATCCTTCAGGAAACTTCTACCTTTTTTAACTGCCAAGATCATTGATTTTATTTCTTATGTACTAAAGTAGATTTACATCTCAACTTTAAATGTTTTAACAAAGTCCAAGGTCTATATATTTTGATTTTGCTCAATATGGTTAGCAATCCATCCACTAGATGTACCTACACACATACAACAGCTGAACATCGAAAATCTTAAAAGTCAGTACTGTGAATGGGGGCTTGCAGACCCCTGGGGAACCCAAACAACTTCAGGAAGAGACAACAGCAGGTGCAATCTCTTATAAGAGAAGACTTTGCAGCTGAATAAGAGATTTTTCACTTGCAATAATTAGAAATCTGCAGCCAAGTCTCTGTAATTCTTAACTACGCTCGTGTGCTAAAATAGCAGTCCCATTCTGTATGAATAAACCTTATTTTTTCAGGAGGAAAAAAGTCACCAAAACACAACCCAATCTTATCATCTGCTACAGCAAAGTCTGCTTGTGGACACTGCTGCAGTTTGATCACACAGCTCAGGCTATCAGCTAAATTCCCCAGGTACAAACTTAGGCTAAGAAAGGAAGATCAATATTCACAATCAAGGGAATTTCATTCTGTCCTTTACAATTTTATATCCCTACTCTGTGTTTACCTTTTATGTTCTTGTTACTGGCCTGAGCAAAAAAAAAATGCTAATTAAAACATCCCCTCTTCTTCAAGTCCCTAAATGAAAGCAAGTGCCCTCGTTATGATTCAGTTACTCACTTTGGGGCTAGATCCATGAACAAATCAAAAATCACATAACTTTAGCAACTAGCTCTGCAGTGGAACACTACCACCAGGTCTTGAAGATGCCAAGCGTGGTTAGCTGTTGTGGTAATTTGCCTCTGGCATAGTGCTGTTCATGTTATTGTGTAATAGTATAGCAAAACCAAAAGGCAAGCAGGAAGAACGTAAGTAGCAAAAGGAATTAAACTATACTGACAAGGGTAGCAAACAATGCAATTAAACATAATTGCATGCTGGAAATAAAATCAGTACATTAGGCTATACATGCTATATGCTGTTTGTATTTCTCAGCTCCTAGTAAGCTTGGCACCAGTAAAAACAAAAATACAGGGAAACCACTGAAGTGAAGTAGGTGACACAGTATCACTCTTATCTTAAGCTTATCGTTTTATTACTGAGATAGCACTCCTGCTACAAATAAATCTAATGGGTCTTGTGTCCTATCGGTGTCTGCACTGAACTCCCAGGGGCACAAATAAAAAATTACGTATGCACAGATCTCACTTTATTGTATTTTCTTAATATCATTTTAGTGTACTTTTGTATGAAGCTTGTAATGTTAAGCAGAGCAGACTCTTAAAGAGATTCAACATATAAAAATAGCCCTGAGATTATCAATACAGTCATTGGTAATTCTGTTAGCCTCTGAAAATGAAAACAGAGTGATTTGGGCTAAAGCAAACATATAAATTACTGGTACATAAGCATAGGAAAAGAGAGCCAAAACCCTACAAATCATTCCTGTAATGTGTATCATTTCAGGGACAGGAACAATGGAAAATAACCAGTGCTTACTCTTGATACCGGACTCGAAGCTCCCTCTCAGAGCAGGTTTTCTTTTATCACGTACGTGGACAGTATCAAAAGCTTCTGTTCCCTGCTGTAAGGTCAGGTTACTTGCCACAAGCAAGCATCCCGATCTATCACAGCAACATTAACTGTCAAATTAAAATCTGTATACAGTTGACTTTGCTGAGATAAATTCATTTGTCTGAAGCTCTGAAAATTCAAAATTAGGTTTCACCATTTCAGTAGTATAAATGACAGAAATATCACTGTAATATGCCATGCATTGACAAAATTAGGGGCTGGAATACTGGGAGGCCCGAGACAATTTTCAGCAGAAAGAAAGCTGTTTTCTTTGACTTCAGCAGGCATTCAACATCTGTCTTCATAAAGGCCGATCTCAGCAGGTCTGAAGGTCTGGCCAAAAACTCCTACCTAGCCCTCCTGAGAACTTTTTAATGCCACACGGCTAAATGCTCAGCCTCTAAGGTCTCTTCATACTATCCACAAAGAAAACAGGCTGTTCTTGCTTATCTCTGAGAATTTAATTACTGAGATTTCATTTATTAATCATTGATTAATGAACAGTTAATGCTTATTAGCAGAAGGTTTCACATGTGCATACAGCATATTATCAATGGTTACAAGCACATCTGTGGAAGAAGTTGGGAGATGCTATGTTTAGTAATAACCCATTGACTTTCTGGAAGCTGTAAGAGTATATAAAGATTTATTAAGTAGTTAATTAAGAGTTTTTAAAGCTGCTTTAAAATGGAGTGTTTAGAATTAAATGTAGCCCTTTAGCCATACATTTTCACAGCATCACAATGGGATCTCCGTGCCCTACTATATGACAAGCAATAAATAATACTAACACTATAACAAACAACAACACATTCCACTGACTTCAAGTTTGAGAAACTAAATTAGGAATAATGAGCGTTATGTAGTTGTCTATCTATACATTTAGCCATCCCCTGGCTGCTTTTAACCCTTCCAGTTCACCAGAGCTGGATGGACAATTATGGATGTTAGAACAGAGATACCAAACCTCTGCAACTACTATTTGCACTTGGCGTGTCTTTCACTAAATGGCAGGATGCATGTGCGTGTTTGTTTGTGTGTGTTTACAGCCATCTGCCTGGAGAGAGAAACCAGAGTCCTAGGCAAGGCTCTGAGGACAGCAAAAGCAGTTTATCCAGTGACTGATTTATGGGGTGTTGGAGCAGCGTGGCTTCGTGCAGGTGCCGCTAGGCAGCACAGTCCAGCTCACCCTCCCTAGCTCTTAGTATTACACGTGGCCCTTTACTATAAAGGAGCACCGATAAATAATCCATGCCAGCTCCCTTGAAAAGCAGGGGAATGCCACGACCTGGATGGGCTGATGGCCCAGGGATGCTCCCTGGGGAACTGGGCAACATGGATTTAACACTGAACTCTTGAATTGCTTTCTTCCCCTCTGAGGTAGGGGATGCCAAGGAAGCTACAGGTGGATACAGGATAGAGACTGATTTAACAGAACTAGGAAGAGGATGGAGAAGACAAGAACAATCAAAGTTTTTTAATGCTTTTGATACATGGAGCTAGTAAATAGACTTCTCAGCCTGGAAAAGAGGCTGGGAGAAGAGATGACAGATTTATAAAGTCAGGAATAGCCTGAAGAAAATCAGGAAATCAAAGCAGTCAGTTGTTTTAATGCAAGAAGTGAGGAATATCCAATAAAGCAATGAAGCCCTGGATTTAAAGAGAGCAAATGAAGTGCATTTTCATACAAAGCAAAAGTAAAGTGCAAAACCCGTTGTTACAGGATGTTCTGAGAGCAAATATATAAACAGGTTCAAAAAGGGATTAGATGAATTCATGGATGACAAAGCCATCAGAGGCATTAAACACAGCCTAATGCAACCTCTGGCTCCGAAAGCCTCTGTACCAGTCAGCTGACAGACGCCGGGATGACATCGGAGGGGAAGGATCATCCTCCTGCCACGTTTCTACATGATTTTCCCTGTGCATTCACCAGACACCCTGCTGAAGACAGACAAACCCTTAGTTTGATCAAGAATGGCCATTCTTACATTTTGGGGTGGCCTAAATGAAACTGCAGCCTGCATTCTTTTTATAACCCAGATTGTCTGGTCTTGTTTTACCCGCCGGTATGAGAGGACAGCGTCTCTGGAACTGCAGTTACTTCACAGTGAATTAGCTGTTCAGTTTATCAGCTGCTGAACTTCGGTGGTGAGTCACCTATAGAAGCCAATTAGTTCAAGTATACTCTTTCACCATGATCATTATGGTTTCATTAACCTTCCCAAAGCACCTGCTAAAGCCCTTGTCACGTTATCGATAAGAAAAAATTGGCAAGATTGGTGAGCTGCTTTTAATCTCCTGCATTTCTGTTGATAACATCAACATCAAAGTTGCTGTCTTCTCAAATAACTCGGTGCTTCTTGCAGTCTCCTGACATTTAAGGGCACATTCTCTAGTTAAATTAATGCCAGCAGCGCTGACTGCAACCTCCCTTTATAACTTCACGCAGTGCCATATTATCTATCACTTTCCCTACAAAAATAAATTGATCATATTCTTTTACAGACATAGTCTTTTTCTTTTTCTTTCCTTTTCTTTTTTTTTTTTTTTTTATTAATGTCTCCCTGCCCATCTCCCCCCCAATACGAACAAAAAAAAAATAAAAACAAGAACAATAAACCTCAGCTGAGAAAAATAAGGAGGCTCAGAGCTGACATCTCCTTTAGAAGAATGTCCCATTCAGAGCCCAGGTCCTCCACAGCAGTAATTCAGCTAATTATGCTCCATCAACTACAACAGCACCGCACAGGATGAGCGCAGCTTTCAGAGGCAGATTCTCACCTATTTACAAGTGTGCACGATGAGGACGATTTTCATGATACAAGGCACCCTGCAGGTTACTGCATGGCCACAAAGATCACTTCTCAAGGCAGACATGTCTGTGGCCAGTCCAGTAACCTCATGCACCTGTTTCGGCATTTGGCTCCTTGCTCATGGTGCAGAGGGTAAATATCATTCAGCATTAATACTGCCCATCCATAAACGGCTCCTGACACTTGGAAGGAGGTCTTGTAACTAATCCTCTTTATCCACTAAACCCAGGCAGGTTGTCACTTAAAGAAAATAGAACAACTAACTAATAGTCTGCTGAAAGAAAAAGCACATTGATTTGCTGGAAAACAAAACACTGAAAGTCTCCTTTGTCTCCATCTTTCTTCAGAAGTGAACTGTATTTAGCCATACTCCCCCAAAATGAGGCACAAAGCCAGGTGATCAGCATTCTTTCTTTCATTTCCTTTCAATTATATCATTCATTTTGAATTCTAGATTTGCATTTTATTTTTTGTTAAGAACGTAAGAATCAAGGAGGAACACCAACTTTGCTCCCACCCACCTGCAATCACGCTTGGACTCCACAAACTCGCAGCTTGACGGAGCTCACTGGGATTACTTGACCTGCCTGGGGCCATCAGGCCTCAACTGCTTGTTCTTTCCTTTGGCTTTCGTTACCACTAGGAGACACTGGAAGGAGGTTGTCGTCACGCAGACACAGCAAGGCTTTACTCAACATTAACTGCTTGTACAGCCAAATTACTACCTTCACACTGAATAGAAAAAGAAGTTAACGCTCTTGCTATGCAGTGTTGACATTAACTTCTCCCCTCAGGACTGTACATTAGGCTTTCCTTTGCAACACTTCATAAGATTTTAAATGGAGGTTTAATATGTGAGTGGGTTTTATCGAATTGTGTTTTCCCTGACAGGGTCCAACTACATGCAGTATTTCCCATTGCACTGGACACTGCATGAGGACCTTTGAAAATTAAGGGACAGTTCCCAAGCATCCAAAGGCCAGGAGCTTAGGGGTCTCCCTCCTATTTAATTTCAATCATGAATTAGGTAAGAGTTCATTGTATAGCTTCCCGAGTATGTGGAGTGGTGGCAGTGGGGCCAGTATCACACAGCCTGTGCTGGGGACATGGGAGAGCCACGCTCTGTTTCTTGCCACAGCACGGCCTCTTGGCCAAACCTGGGCAAGTCACTTCAGCCCCCCGTGCTTCTCACTGCAGAGCAGACAACGGGAATGATCTCTGCAAAGCACTGGAAGAGCTGGGTTCCTCCTCATCACCTTCCCCACATGTAATCTCTTCACACTGGTGCTCTTACCTTGAGAGTTATTTATTTGTGGACAGGAAGGCCAGCAGGTTGAGCCCCCCAGTAACTGACCTCACCTTTAAAACATTTCTCATCTCTTGGGCCTGATGCTTCAGAATTTCATCAGACACGCTCCTGGGTAAATCCAGCCCACCCTGACTAAAAGGAAATTAATCTGGAAGGGCAGAACTAAGAAATGACCATGCTGTCACAACCCCTGGAATAACTCTCAATTTGCAGAAACGGAAAAGGAAACCAGGCCTAGGGGCTCTAATTGCCGAGCTGAGATCCTGCCAGACAAGAAAAGAGCAGTAACAGGGCAAAGCTGAAGCACTCATTACAGCGCCAGGACTTCCTATCCCCCAAGACTGCAGAACTGGATGCTTCAGTCACACTTCTAAGCTGCTGTGTTTTTCAGAAAAGCTTCTAGGACAAGCAGTTGAGGCAGCTTGTAGAGGAAAGGATACCAGGACTCTGGCTATTAAAGTAGCACTCAACTTCAACCTCCAAGTCACCTTAATCTGCAACCAAGTACGTGCATTTTGTCTGGGAAGGTAAGTCTGAATCCTGTGTCACACAGCTGAAATAGAGTGAAGTGCCTTCCAATTAACCCAGCATCAAGGTAATAAAAAGTGATAGCATGCACATATTATAGTTGTATAAATTATGCAACAAAATACTGTAAAGCAGACCTCCCCCCGGATTAATAAGATTACATTAACACACTAATGAATTCTTGTATGTTATTGATGCTTGGAGCTAACAGTGAAACTGCATCACACACCCACTGCATTAGTAAATGAGAACCACACAAAACTTGGCTTTGCTATAAAAACCATAGGCTTCGCCTAAAAAAAGGCTTTTGTTTTTTGAAATGCATTCTACAGTGTTGTCAAACAGATCTCACTCTTTCTATCACCTTGTTTTGGGGTAATATGATTTACGCCACTTTGGCACTGCTCCAGCAAAGCACTTACAGAAGACCTTCATCATGAAGCACATGAACAGACCTGCTGAAATCAACAAGTCCATTATTATTCTCCTTGAAACGAAGCGTGTGCTTAAGAACCTTGGTAGATCGGGCTCTTTACCAGGAGAAAGATTAGGCGAGTCTCTCGCAGACGACAGAGCACAGATGTGAGTAACGCTAGAAGGGCCGCAGCCTGTCCGCTGGTATTTCGAGCTCACCGTCTGTGTATCTCAGCAGAGGTGAAGACGGAAATCAATCTGCCAAAAGCCAATGAATTACACTACAGGATACTGGCTGTGAGGTGCACATGGACATGTTTCATCCTCCATTCTGGCTGAGGCAACCCACCATATAGTTATGACAGTTCAGAGGCAGTGGTTTTTATGAGAAGGGCTTGTTCAGCGAGTTATGGAGGAGAAGATTTTTGTGCTAGCCTGAAGAAAGACAAAGAAAGCCATGCTAAAAAGTTAAAAGAAGTTACGAAGTGAAACAGGTAGACAAAAGCTCCTTCACTTCAGAGAAAGCCCCGGCAGAGCAACCCCGAGTTGTCTAAGTAGACACAAAACCGCTGACTTCACCGAAGAAAATCCCAGAGAAAGAACTGGGTATTTTGCTACCAGTGGGAGTCATATTCATCTGCGTCTGCAAAGCAAAGCCATGATGTAAGTGCAGGCTGCACTAGCACCGGTGCCAGCTGAACAAGAGCAGCAGGAAGACACGGGAGCGTGACCTTTAAGGCAGAGCTGGCAGTCGGCGCACAGGCCCAGGGCTGGCCTTCAGCAGCTCGGTGTGCTGAAGATCGTGCTGCTGCACCTTCACTTGTTCCTTCACTGGTGAGACTCAGCGAAGCTGACAAACCTTGGTTTGTGCTACGCAGCACGCCGTCCTAAGGAAATGAGAGAACTGCATTCATGGCAGCGCTGGGCTGCCTTCTCACCACAGCCTGTTTGTGCAGACTCGCTAAATTGGAGAATTACTTCAGTTCTTCTTCATCCCACACAGAGCTACGACTGCAGGGCCGGGTCTTGTAGCCCTTAAGCTCTGTCAGGTTTGAGACCACGCGGGCTGGCTTTGGTGACGATGGCATTTTTCATCATGTTGTTACCTTCGCAGTACGGCTGTCCATCATCAGGCTGACCCAGTACCTCAGTATTACTGACCAAAATCAAAACCTAGCAGTGAATAGCTCTGCACATTTCCAGTCATCCTGAAAGCGGTCACCATGATTTAAATACACGATGGGAACAGTCCAACTGACTGTATTTTTTTATTAAATAAATCCAGCTTCTTTAGTATATGTGCAGACACTCTGACTTAAGTTACGAGTAAAGCCCTTTAAGCTTTTCAGTTTAACTTAAATATTCTTTATTTTCTTGGCACAAATATAATTAAACATAAAACAGTACTTTAGATTTTCTTCCTAAAAAAAATCCTGACTACACACACCAACCCAAGGATGCTGCCCACTTACAGAATACATTTCCCCAGCTTGTATCCTTCCCTACAACTTCAGTATGAGGTTTTCTTAGGAGAGAGCCGTGCACAGTCCTGCTAAACACAAACATCAGTTCAAAATCTTGCAGGCTGTGTTGTAGAGGTGAAGCTGCTTTTCTCAGCTTTGCTGGAAATGGTAACTTCACTGTGGTACACATGACTCCAGCAGGTGCACATTAAACTGTACAAATAAGCTGAGTCACTGCTCATGAGAAACAAAGAAACACCAGTATTGTCTCCTAACCTGTCAGAAATAGCTAACAAACTGCAGGAAGAACTGCCAACAAAAACTAAAAACCTCAAGTGGAAGGTGAGAAACGCATCCACAGTTAAAAAGAAAAATATATATATATAAAAGGAGAATCCATGGAAGATTTAGCCTAAAATCAGATTAACGGATTATTTTTCTACAGTATCTGTTGCACCTTTTCTCTTCCCAATATGACAGCTCTTCCAGATGTGCTGAGGAAAGATGACAATATTACAGACCCCAAGAACTGCATGTATGATCAAGAATATCCTTTGGGAAAACAGGCATAGTTACCACATTTTAAATGTTCACAAATAGCAATATTTGGCCTTCTTACAGTAATAGCCTGAAAACACTCCTCAGTCTAAGACTGTAAACACAATTTAAATATTAGATTGCTTCTTAACACTCAAGCCCCATCTCACTGATACAGTCCAGCCCAGGTGACAGGCTTAGTGGTTTGGGATTTATTTTTGGATTCTTCACCCACAGATTACTGGGAGGTTTTGTTTTTTTTTGGAGAAATGGTCCAGCACTTAGCAACCACTGACCTTTATATATTTTTAACACCACCGTGCTTTACAGACCTGAGCTCTGTTCCAAAATTTAGAGCAAACAGCTGCAATGAAGCAGGTACAAAGAACCAAACATTCAGGGCCAGACAGTCAGCTGAAGGGAATCAGCTCTGTTCAGCTGAAATGAATGCATTTTCATCTTTCTAAACTAGCTGGGGATTGGGCACTCAAGTTTCAAGTCAGGAAAGCTCAGGCAGGCTGCCTTCAGCTCCCTAAAAACAACCATGCATCAGATAAACCCAGAAGTAAAATACAGAGTCAGTGCAATTTGATCGGTTTATACCAGCTGACTTCCTCCTTTATCCCTTTAAATAAACTATAGATTTTCACAATTCTAGCCTGCAAATTAAAAAAAGAAACAAGCTGCTTGAAAGATTCCCAGTGACTCACCAAAAAAAAAAAAAAAAAAAAAAAAAAAAAAGAAATGTTCAGCTCCTCCATAAGGATACTGCAACTGAAAAATAGGAAACGAACAGAAGCAGAGACGAATAGCAAGCCCCAGCCTTTCATACGGAAAAAAGCTTTCTACTTTCCCTTTCCCTTTGTGCAGAGAAACCCTGCGTGGAAATGCCTGGCTCCTTCTGCGGGGCTGCGGCGCTGATTGGCGAAGCAGCCCTGCAGCAGATCTGCAAGGTGCCTGGGGTCAGACGCTGCATCTCCAAACCTCATCCAAAAAGGGGGATAGAAAAAGGCTGGACTGAGCTCCTTTGCACTCGGCTCCTGCTGACGAGACATAATGAAATCCCCACATTTATTCTGTTTCATGTATCCTGGTAATTCAGTGCAGAGCTGTCTGCAGAATAAGAGAACAGAGCATGCTGGGATAAATCAGAAGCGTGTATTTATAATCTGCCTTCTGATAAGTTAGCAGCATGTACCAGCGTTTCCTTGAAATAAGTCTGAAGGGGAGGAACAGATGTCAACCTGAAAGTATAACAGCATTGTAACTGCCCTGTGTTTTGCCACTAAGCATTAAAAATGCTTTGCATTTGTGTATGCCTATACTTTCCCTCTTAAATGAGGCCGTCATGCAAGCCAGCTGTAATCCACAGTACACAATTTAATTTCTATTTCCTTTCCTTTGCAACCAATACATCCCAAACATGGGCACAATGTTCCTCCCTGCTCCCTCCACACTGAAGGCATTGTACTTGCGTTATTATGCCCACACTTTTCTTGAAGTGCGTTGCCGAAATACCCAGAGTTACAGTGCAGAGCTCCTTATTCACTCCATGCAACTGAAAGCACTCAGGCTCTCACTGACCTGATTGGCAGCTCTGCCTCAGGAAGGCTTAACAGAGCCTGTCTTTATGTACGTGATATATCCTACCATAATTAACTTCCTCAGGGAATGACATCCAGAGGAACCTCAGTTCAAATACACAGCGTGCACCTGAAACTTGACATTTTGCATCAGATTCCTAGCACCAAGATGCGTCCATAGAGGATGCGACACTTACATTTTTCTTGACTGTAGCTACACGCCACTAACTAAACCCTGTCGTAAAGAGAAGGGCTTAAAAACTGTAGAAACATACAGATAAAAAAACAGCTTTCTTTGTGCTTGAACAGATCTGATTTAATTCGTTAGAAATCCAGAAGTTGTTTAAAATTACTGTGTGCCATTTAAAATAAGATGAAGTAATAGCTTCCTTCAGCCTCTGTGGAAAAGATTCAGAGCTGTAATGCTTTTTCAAGTAATTACCCTGTTCATCAGGCTTCAGTACAAGATGACTCCATGCAGAAGAGAAACGGAGAGGCCAGCTACGGGAGCCTCAGTAGCTACATGTACCAAGCTGAATGGTGATGAGAGCACTTTGCAGGCATTTGTCAAGTCACAGGGCTAAATTAGGCTAAATTTAGAGCTGCATGTGAAAGTATCAAGTCCATCTACCACATAAAAGGGTCTTGGGGGTGGCGGTGGGTAGGGATGGTGACTGGGTGAGGCAGCTCCTCAAACCGGCAGCACTGAATTAGCGCTCTCTCTCCTGTGTCCTGTGGTTCTGACTCAGCCGCGACCTGCTCTGTGAGGCTGCCCAGGGAAACAAGCTAGAAGAGGAGGGGAAGTCAGGGGGTGACACAGAGATGGCACAGCTTACTGCTACCCTGCCTCAGGAGGCACAAAAGAGCATGTCACTTGTGCAGTTCCAGGACAGCACAGCTACATCCTCGCTCAGGAGAACTGTAGCATTTGTTACCCGGTGCTCAACAAAGTCCTGTGTCAGCTTGCCCAGACAATTCTGAGCAGAATCAGCAGCATAAATCCCAACATGCTAGCTGTACAGAATTGTGAATTAAGTCATTGAGATCAATTCCTGTACAGAGTATTCAGGAGAACAGACAAATTTCTCAGGTATCTTTTCCTGGAGGCCCTGCAGAAATCAGTAAAAGCACAGACACATGAACTTCAGGCACTTTTAGCATGAACGAGACACGGAATGAATGAATTCAGAGAAACATCAGCTCTGTTGGAAGCTGACAGGTTCCTTAATGCATCAGATTTGTGATTGCTTATAGCACGGCTGAATTTTTTCCTGTGTGTTTTTCTCCCACTTTGTTCCTTACCTATAATGAAGTTCTACAGTAGCTGCATTTGACAGATCTGATACAGACACAGGCCTTCCCATTAATTTTTCCTCAGTCTGCTTCTGCTCTTGCTCTCTGCCAAGCTCACAGCTTTGTTTGTCAGGTCTCTTCACATATAAACTTATTTTTCAGGTAATACCTGCCATCCAGCCTTACTGCAGGGTTTTTAGTGATTCTAGTTACCCTAAAGCTCCTCTGCTGAAAATTGTAAATAATTTAATGCACTTAATTCACTCAAATCTGGTGAAGTCTGCTTCAGTAAACCTTGCAGATCCGTGTATTTCAGACCGCCATCTGTTCTGAGTGTGGTTTGCTGTTTCCAATGGATACAAATTCTGATCTTTATATTCAGGATTACAGCCAATGGTCAACTGAAGCCTCAAGTACAAAAACATCACCTTTGCAAAGCCACTGCATGGCAACCATCAGAGCGCATAAATTTCCAAGCCCATAAAAGCTATCATCTAGACGCTGCTTCGGTTGTAAAACTTAATCTACTTGGTTTGCTTCGTAATGCAGTTATGTGGAAGTTATCCCAGCAAAGACTACCCTGGGAAATGGATTAAACCACTGAAAGGTTTCTCCAAGCTGTGGGTTCTCCCTTGTTAAATGAGCTCCTTGCACTGATGGGGTTGCCTGGCATGGCTTGGTACAGCTCTGCACCACTGTGAAACGCTGTGCCCCGACTTCAGATACCATGCTTCACTGCTGCTGTGGCAGCACCTGCAGCAGCAGACAGAAGAGGTTTTGTTCAGACATACTAACTCCTCCCCGTCTAAGCTGAGTAACTGCAAAATTCCCCTATCTAACTGAAGAAAAACATAGCCAGGGCACTGGATTCATTCCTTCTGCTCCTCTCCCATGGGTTGCCATGCCTCAGGACACATCCATGTGACGATTTTTTCTTTTGATGCCATAAATAAAAGTGGAACTGCAATTTACTTTGCCAGATGAGTCATTCTGTGGTTTATTACTGCTGCTCAGGAAGAAGGTCTAAATTAGAGGACTGAAAGAAATACCACTCTATGGTGCGTCTCCATTTGGGTCCTCAGCCGCTTTTTCTGATGTTTTGGTTTGCAGACATGTCCCAAAGCACCTAAGACTACTTTTTAATCAGCATGGTGGGCTGGGAGAAGGAGGAAGAGACAACCTTAGAAGCCACGATTGCAGCTTTATATGCAAGGGACTGACGTACTGCTGGCTGCTGCATCACAATCTGTTTTGAACACTACTGGGATCCTGCAGGGAATTGTGATCTACAGTTTTAGGAGGTCTTGTTCCAGAGAATCCAGGGAATGAACCTGCCCAATTCACAAGCATTAACTTGTGGACCACACATCAAGAGCATAGTTCTGCAGGAAACACCACCGAGAAAATGCTGTGCTCTTACAGCTGCTACAGAACAACACAAGGTTAAAGACTCTTGGGAAAACACCACATGCTGATATGATGTAAAATGAAGCCTGAAACTTACTGCCTGCATTAACTCATCCTATTATTAATTTATTAAAACAGAAAGGAAGGCAAAAGTTCAGGTTATCATTAATAATCCCAACCAGAACAGTGCAGCAAAGATGGAAAGCCCAGCCAGTTCTACTAATTTTAGAAGGTTTCTATTATAGGATTTAGTGCTGTAGCTGATGTAGGGGGAGTAAAAAAAAAATCCAACCATCAAATGAAAGAGATGGATTCAGTAATATCTGGCCAGCTTTCCTTAATACATTGAACTAAATTGCTTTTATTTAGGCATTTAAGATTATGTTTGTCCCCTTAAGATTCATCCTTTTTAATACCCACCCCAACCCTTGTTAGGGCCATTAATTCATTTTAAATTAATTTTAAACCCCAAGCTTTAATTAACCAAAGATATTAAAGAGCTTAAGTCACATTTTTACGTGAACATAGGTGTTAAATCCTACAATACGGTAAAACTTCAGCTCTGGCCTTTATGTTCTGCCTCTACAACTATCTCACCAACTTCAGTGGGCACATTCTTCCTTACTTTCCACCTTAACCTGTGCTGTTGTTATTCCCTTACAAACTGCTGTTCTGCTCTGCCTCAGTCACAGCAGCATTTAACTGGTGGATAAAGTGATTACAAAACGTATGATGCATCACAGGGATGCTGGGAAGTTCAAAGAGAACATCACTGCAAGGAGACTGGGTCTGGGGCTGATACGGTTTATAATGGTAATGTACCATCTAGGAAACAGGCTTTTGCAAAAGAACAGCTGTTTCCTTCCTGTTTACTGGTTGACAAGCCGCGTCTTACTACCCAGAAAAGGTGCATCAGCAGATTTTCTGCTTTGCAGGATCAGCCTCAGAAAACTGTATAAATGCTTCAGGAAGATTTTCTACCTTCTCACAAATCCAAGTAGCAGACTGTGCTTTTCTTCACCTCTTTTCCTCCATTTGCTTGTCCAGTGCTCTAAATACTCTGCCACTGAATGACCAGACTATTATTTGGAGCAAGAAGCTGTTGCTTGAAAGAGGAAATGCATGGGAGAATCCTCTCCAGCTTTAATAATGTATTTAGTTTTATTGGAGGGTCATATACTGAATGTGTCTCTTACCCATTTGAAAAGAAAATTTCTGAACTTTAGGAAAGACAACTATTCATAGACAAGATAGCAAAGGGTCAGTGACCTCCTTAATAAACCAAAAAGGCGTTAGTTTTAACTTGGAATAAGGATGCTTGCACACAGACTGTCCAAGTACTGCTACAGCTTTGAGGCATCAGGGCCAGAGCCCAGTGCTGTGATTTCAGCTTGCTTCAGCAAATGCCATTCTTCCTCTAAAAATGTCCGCCTGCTCCTCACATAACACTGGCTTGGCAATAGAAAACCTTTCAACCCAAGTTTTATGAGACCTTTTTATTTATGGAATAATAATTCTTTCTGCCATTATATAACCCGGCGGTCACTTTTTGGCTATGATTTCTGGAAAAAAAAAAAAAAAAAAAAAAAAGACTACAGGAGGTCTGATACCCTGTTTTGCAAGGAAGGATGATATCTCCAGGCCCATCTGTGACACCAGTCTTTTACTGCACCTCCAGCACGTGCAAATTTAGGTAGTTGTGCTCATCATCCCTTGCAGCATCCCTCATTACCTTCCTTACTCATTTTGCTATTGCCTGTTACCCATGCAAATGAGCACGTAAGAGACAGAAACAAACACCATGTATTTATATACTCTTCATCAAACCCCACGAATTGCCCACTGCCCAAGTGATATCTAGCTCTTTATGGATTTGCATCCTCTGTGTCCATCCCCACCTGGAGCCACGAGTCTGCAGGCAGGTCCCCACTGCATGTGGGCTTGCTGTCCTGCTGCCAAGGAGCTGGGCAGGGGAAAGCTTGGCCCTGCCTGTGCCTTCCTCACCTGGGTGCCCCTGTGCAGCCACCTGCTTCAGGGAAGCTTGCAGAAAGTTAATTGTTGGTGGGACTTCAACCACTCCGCCAGGACTTGTTTCAGATCAGCCTGTATTTTCAGAAGCGTACAAGATATAAAAAGCCCAATTGCGTGATCCTTGCTTCTTTAGGAAAGCAGGTTAAAAAAGAAACAATAGGATTAGATCATTTCACTCTGAAGGCAAAAAACAGAGCAAATCCCTCCACGGACCTAAGGCCAAAAAAATCCCACATCAAAAGTAAACAAAAATTTCTAAAAATCTTTGAAAATACAGTAGTGGCTATTAAAATAGCATTCCACACAAAACTGATAAATAAGCATATTTCAGGGGCTGGATCAGAGACCGATGCCCTGCCTGTTGGAAATATTCCTTCAATAGCTAGAAACTTTGTTTTGTTTCTATAGTTACTCTCAGTACAAGTGGCCCTGACTAAGGCCGGAGGTATTTGTTATATAAAACCTCCCCGCAACTGCAGCCTTAAACCTCAGAAAGCACCGGTCCTGCCTGCAATCTCTATTCAAAGACTAAACTCAACATGCTGTAATGCTGATTAGTGTGCACGCTGGAGAAGCGGTTTAATGGCGCTATTTGAGTGCTGCAAGCACCACCAGCATTGTTCACAAGCAGCTCCTGAAGCCGCCGGCAGGGCCAGAAGGAATTTAGAGGGACTCTGCGCAGAACAAGACACGCAGCGACTTCCTCCCCAGACAATGATGTTGTTAGCAGCAGCTGTCATCTACAAGAGAAACTGGCAAGCCAGTTTAATAAAATTTGTTGAGTGGCCTTTGAATTTAATGGAAAAAAATGCGTGTCCCCAGTTCAGAGAGCACCGGGTAGAAAAGGCCTGTCCTGCAGCACTGATGTTTGTGTTTTGTGTTTTTTTTTTTTTCCTAATTTTTATCAGCTTACTTTGAGAAAGTTTAACTTCAGTAAGAAAAATATATGCCCTCTCTCCCTTGGCCTTTAATGTATTCTAGTTTTCTTTTTCTTCAAGGCAATATTTTCAAACTGCTATTATACATAATATAGGAAAGGTGGCTTACAAGATCCCAGCAGAAAGAGGGATGACAGGACCTCACTTTTTGAGTTAGTTGGCTGATGCTCCTCCTCAAGTACTACGTTCCAGGCCATCTGTACCATTCTCAGCTGTAATTTTTCCCCTACTTGGGTAGGGTAAAACAGCTTTACCATGGTGCCTTTCCTTCTCCTCGGCTTGAAATCTAGACACTGTACTTTTTCTTAAAAGGCCAAGAGTCCAAACAGAACTGCTTGCAAGCAACGATAAGCACGTACAAGTGCTGAGGTCAGAAAATACAGCCCTGTTTGTACACTTGTTTTCCTGCAGTGAGCATCTCTTCAGGTTGTGGCCAAGTCAATGA
The DNA here is from genome assembly GCF_964035555.1 of Netta rufina. NCBI lineage: Eukaryota > Metazoa > Chordata > Aves > Anseriformes > Anatidae > Netta > Netta rufina. The sequence goes on from NC_140125.1 coordinate 38,706,096, forward strand.
CTAGTCATTTTTCTACTGCAGTGCTGACACAGGGCTATTTAGTTAACTTCTGCAATGACAGATGTAGCCATATATGCTCCAGAGCTGAAGGTTTAAGCCATTCAAAAGCTATGAAAGGCTGGGAAGGTATCTTTCTCTCATCTTTTCTTTCCTCCCTCAGTGCTGACACGCTGTACTATTCTTAGCATGCAGAAATCAGTGGTGTTAATTTCAGAGTTCACACATCAGAGGAAGCACTTAGAATTTATTCATTCATTCGTGAGAACCTGTACATGGTTTTGTCCTTAATGGTACAGCAGCACGCCTTTTTTCATTGTTGTTATGGCATTATTTGCAACCAGCCTTACAGCTTACTACAGCCTCATAAGTGCTGAAGAGCACATCTGCCCTACCCGGTAAGAAACACAATTTCCTTAAGGTGTTGTTTGGATACAGAACTGTTCCACCGCTTCTTCCCTGTACTAACAGTAGTCAGAGTGACACATAAAACCATGATTTCTGCCTCTCCCATGTCTTGCAACTAATCCCAGACTAATGACCTAGTCTATGTAGGCAAATAATGAGTACCTGCTGGAATACATAATTTGTGAATACTGTTTCCAGCTTTTCCTGGCATTGCAGCTTTACATTATACCACAGCTTTACCGTGCTAGACAAAAATAAAAATAAAAATCAAATTATTGTTCAGCTACGACGTTGTTTACATTGAGAATTCCCAGACTGACAATACATATGACTGCACCTTGTAAAATGAGACACCAGCTCTGCCATGTGCAGAGACCAATTAGATGGTATGAGAAGCAGATATTGCCATATCTAAATCATCATTTTTGCTATCAAATGTTTGCAGATCTAGGTGGAAAAATGAGCAAAGTCCAAATTAATACTCCTTGTACAACCAATGACAGCACACATTGCAAGGATTAGATAAGTTTCCAGTTCTGAGCTTGTAAGGCGTCTGAAGCTTCTTTTAAGACACTAGAATTATCTGCATACTTTTCAATATCGTTGTTACAGCTAATTAGCCAAACAAAGTACCCCCAAATGCAGCTTATTTTAGCTACCATCCTTCACAGTATCATCCTAGGGCTAAACTAATAAACAAGCATTGCAGAAGCTTAACGTGTTTGTTTCTAAAACCCCAGAAAAATCTAACTAAAGGGTAAGTCAAGCTTGCTTTGCTCTCTTCTTTTCTATAGCCATTCAATCCTTTATGAAACAATGAAGGTTTGATTCAGATGTGGCTTTTGTCTGCAATTTTTTAATTATTGTAAGAAATGTAAATGGACTTTGCTCAAAAGCAGCTTAGATATGTGGGACAAAATATGGCTAGCAAACCCAAGGAATACACAGTGCCTGAGATAACAGAGAGAAGAGAAACATCACCAAAGACCAAAAGCTTTCAGATGCAAATTTTCCTGCACTGCAAAACCACAGATGGTGCACACCAAATGCACAGAGGTGGCTGTCATTACCCTACAGGATCTCCCTTCTTCTTCCCACAGGTCTTCTGCACAGGACTATGCCTCCAGTGTGCAAACTCTTGACATCTGTAGGTGACCAGGACAGTATCAGGCAATTGCTGGTTGCTACTGAAAAGGACGCAGCATAACCCCAGCTAGCTGGTAGAGGAGGCTTCAACCCCATCACACTTGGGATTCTCTTTCTGTGGGTTCCTTGCCACTCTGCATTAAGTACAGCAAATATCTCCTTCTTTGGAGTTAAAGTGGAAAATCATCCACTGTGAAGGCTCCAAAGGGTGCATATATTGACACCACCCCCCTTTTTTCCCCTCAAGTGGACTTAAAAATAAAAGCTTTTTCCAGTTGGCATTTCCAAACTGACGATGTGCAGCCTCTTGATTAAGATGTGACATTGTTTATACCGCTGGCAACTCAGGGTATTCCAAGCACTTCCATCTGCTTTAGCACGAGAGGAACAAACAGGAAAACGTACCGTCCAGGTCAGAAGAATTTTTTTCTGATTGGAAAATAATTCAGCGTTTGTATCCTGACGCTTCCATGTTACTACACATGAAAGAACCCTAAATCACATGTGCACTTCAGATGGGGGAAAACAACCCCACACTTCTCCAAGCAACAAGTTCCCATTACTAGAGTGCACAGCTCTGAATGAGCCTTTCCACACAAGAAAGCCACAACTTAGGAAAATAGAGGACATCTGGCCGCTCTCCCTCACAGGAACCTCTTTCTGGAGGTGTGGAAAGAATACATTAGATTAAAGCCATCCCGCAATGATTAAAAATCCCCCAGATGTGAGATCAGCACAGCTGGTTGGCAGTGGTATGAACCACTCCAAGCAAACGTTGTCCTCATGCCACTCAGCAGCGGTTTCCTGAGGTGGTTTTGTTTTGTTTTAAACACATCGGGCAGAATCACAGACTATCCCAAGTTGGAAGGGACCCACAAAGATCACTGAGTCCAACTCCTGACTCCATGCAGGACCACCCAAAAATGAAGCCATATGTCTGAGAGAATCATCCAAATGCATCTTGAACTCCAGCAGGCTCGGTGCCGTGACCACTGCCCTGAGGAGCCTGCCCCAGTGCCCGACCACGTCTTGGTGCAGACCCTTTCCCTAACCCCCAGCCTGACCCTCCCCTGTCCCAGCTCCATGCCGTTCCCTCGGGTCCTGTCGCTGTCCCCAGAGAGCAGAGCTCAGCGCCTGCCCCTCCGCTCCCCTCCTGAGGGAGCTGCAGGCCGCCATGAGGCCTCCCCTCAGCCTGCTCTGCTTGGGGCTGAACAAACTGAAGGGCCTCAGCCATCTTGCCCTCTAAATCCTTCATCACTTTGTAGCCCTGCTTTGGAGGCTCTCTAATACAGAAACACAGAATCACAGAATTTCTAGGTTGGAAGAGACCTCAAGATCATCGAGTCCAACCTCTGACCTAACGCTAACAGTCCCCACTAAACCATATCCCTAAGCTCTACATCTAAACGTCTTTTGAAGACTTCCAGGGATGGTGACTCCACCACTTCCCTGGGCAGCCTGTTCCAGTGCCTCACAACCCTTTCAGTGAAGAAGTTCTTCCTAACATCTAACCTAAAACTCCCCTGGCTCAACTTAAGCCCATTCCCCCTCGTCCTGTCACCAGGCACGTGGGAGAACAAGCCAACCCCCACCTCGCTACAGCCTCCCTTGAGGTACCTATAAAGAGCGATAAGGTCGCCCCTGAGCCTCCTTTTCTCCAGGCTGAACAAGCCCAGCTCCCTCAGCCGCTCCTCGTAGGACTTGTTCTCCAGGCCCCTCACCAGCTTCGTCGCCCTTCTCTGCACCCGCTCAAGCACCTCCATGTCCCTCTTGTAGCGAGGGGCCCAAAACTGAACACAGGACTCGAGGTGCGGCCTCACCAGAGCTGAGTACAGGGGGACGATCACCTCCCTAGCCCTGCTGGTCACGCTGTTCCTGATACAAGCCAGGATGCCGTTGGCCTTCTTGGCCACCTGAGCACACTGCTGGCTCATATTCAGCCGACTATCCACCATCACTCCCAGGTCCTTCTCTGCCTGGCAGCTCTCCAACCATTCCTCTCCCAGCCTGTAGCTCTGCTTGGGGTTATCGCGCCCCAGGTGCAGGACCCGGCACTTGGCCTTGTTGAACTTCATGCAGTTGACCTCAGCCCACCGGTGCAGCCTATCCAGATCCTCCTGCAGGCACCCCAAACTATACACGGTACTACTCAAGGTGAGGTGGCACCAGCACGGTTTAGAGCAGGGGTTTTTGCAAGGATCTTTAAACCCTGGGCACTGCCCTGCACATTAGTACGTATTTGGTTTGCACTGGCCAGGGGAATCTCCTAGCTTTTTACTCTTCCACCTGCTACCTAGCTCTGCTTACCATTGACTGCTTTTTCCATCTAGCTCACAGGCACTGCCAATGCCTAGCCGAGGAGCTGCTACACAGCTCAGAGTAGCCTACGGGCTCCACAAGGCTCAAGGTTGCAACTGCAAGCAGCTGGGCAGCCAGCCCAAAGTTGTCCTTGTCCCTGCAGTGGCTCTGCCAGCAGTGCCCCGAGGAGCTGGGCTGCAGCTCCCTGCGAGGAGCAGCCCTGGCAGTGCTGACATCCCTCTAGCAATTGGTGCTCCTCTGCACACAGCAGCTATTCTTTGAGCGTCTTGCAGCTGGTGCACACCTCTCCTGCAGCATAATTTGGCAGGGAGCACCCTTTTTGTGGTCTGGGGCACCTGGCACATGCACCTGGGGGTGGACAGATGCTGCATCCTCCTCTCTTCCATTGCCATTTCTGTTACCCCATGTCACAGTGAATCTCTAAGCACTTCCACTGCAATCATCCAGGGAAGGCTGGAAGAGGCTCACTAGTCTTTAAATATAATCCCAGAATGTGTATCCTATTCCTTTTGCATCATGTTATGTCATTCCTATTTTTCTCTTTTTCCCACTTAAACTGAAATTTATTAAGCCAAACAAAAGATTTTTTCCTATCTGTTCCCCAACGCAAACATCTAATTTTTGAAGAAGTGGAGAAAACGACTGGTTGGCTGAACTCCCGTGGTAAGAGTCAGAGCTTCCTCTTTTACTTAGTCACACCGCTCTCTTGCCTGCTTGTGGAAGGACCAACTGGCTGTCTCTCCTATTTGTTATACATACTGCAGCAGCACGCTATGTTCTCAGCTGGGTTCAGAGCCCCACTGCTCTACCAAGAGCTGAAAGACAGTGACCTGGTCCTGAGAAAATGCAAAAGCTACCAAACAACTTCAAATCATCACAAGTGCTTGGATGGTAGACACAAATGGCCAGATTCCTGGGGAAAAAAGATGCCCAGGAGTCCTTTCACTACGAATTTTAGTGCACCTTATCTTCATTTGAGGTGCTTGTTATTAGCCTCCTGCCACTTCTCCAGCTGATAGAGACATATGGAGTAGAGGTCACTACATTCATTTCTTAGCCTGTTACGATTTCCAGCAGTTTATATTTCTGGGAGGAAATATATAGGAGGAATATATAGGAATTCTGCCAATGAGAGTGGACACTTAGCTCTGTATCCTCGTGTTTGCTGCTCCCCCTAAAATACACTCTTAAGACAAACTTACTGCTGAACTACATATGTAACAGAAAACTTTGAGTGAAGGTAAAAATGAATAAAGCATTCACAAATGACTCACATTATCTGTTTTGTGTTGCGAAATGTTAACATATTGAGGAATATGTCTGGACATTTTTATTTTTAAAGGCACATTGGTAATGCAGAACTTCTACATTAGTCTCTCTCAATTATATCTCCATTCATCATTCCCTTTCCCTTACTAACAGAGACTAAAATATTAAGTAACATGAATATTGACTAATATCAAATAATATGACTGTCTACTTACATACTGGGTTCTGCAGGCATTAATGACAACGGCAACAGAAGCAGACTTACCACTTAAACAGCAATTATTTTCGGTGTTTCTGAGAGTGAGAAGCAAAGGCCTCCCTTTCTCTCAAAAGGCAAAAAACACATTTGTGGCTGAAAAATGACTATGCCTAGTTTCTGTTCCCTGGTGAGATCTTTGGAAAGTCCAAATACTTTCCCTTCCTTCTTCTTTTCAAATGAAATAGTAATAATAATAATAAAAACATTTTGTGCTTTTCTCCTTAGATAAATACAGCTAGGACCTTAGAGTAGAAACCACTCAGATCTGAAATTTCCAGCTGGGTAGGAAAAAAAGCCTTTAATTGAGTGATCAGAGCATGATACTCATCTGTAAGAAAACATGACCTGGCCACGCTGCAAACTTCTTGGAAAGTGACTTACTACACTGAAGAGCAATTTGCTAAGCATAACACTTAATATATTAAGTATAGGCCTTTATGCATTTGAGGACCTGAGTTTTTCAGCAATGATTATCAACATTCATTCTCAGTGAATGCTAATAAAGCTGATGCTCTTTTTTTCTGAAAAATAAATTCCCTACCCCAAAGCGAGGCACTTTATCAACCTTTCATTTTCAAAGCCTTCAGAAAAAAAACCAGGACTGCCTGTTAAGGAAAAAAAAAATAAAGAAAGAAAGAAAGAAAGAAAACAGAAACACCAAAACCCACCCATCTCTTCCTCTATAACTCTAGTGATTGGCCTCTGGGAGCCTCAGGAAACACTTTCAGATTGTCAGGTCTGTACGTTTGACAACATATTTTCCACAGCCTTTACCTTCACCTTTACCAGATGTACAAAGATGAAAGACAGCCAAGTGAGGGCATCTTGTTTCCTCCTTCATGGATATAAAACAGCATTGAAAGAGTTACATTCAGGAGGGTTCTCATTGTTTTCCAGCAGAAACTGATGCCTAATGCTGCTGGTAAATAGTTTCATCTTTTGCAGCCTGGCAGCAGGAAAGGCTGCCCAGAGTTGGGCTTCTCACACAGATGCCACCATCCTCCCTTGGTTCTCTGTTTGATTTCCAGGCAGTAAGCATGCCTCAGGTCCTCCTTCTGATCTCCATTAACTGGGTCTGCCTCTGGAGTTCACGAAAGTGCCTAGCAGAAGCACAGTTATCCCAAACACCGAGTCACCTCCTCGCCCACGCATGCAAGCACTATGGCCAAATTCCACCCAACAGTGTTTCTGGTGGCAACCTGAGTCACTGCTGCCCAGTCAATACACACGTGTTATTTTCCAATATATTCTGGCATTCAACATAGACAGACAGGGCTCCTAAACACTTCCTTTGAATACAAAACAGAACACCCTGCAGCTGTTCCAAAGAAAATGGCACTTAGCAGGGAAAAAAAGAGTGTGTGGGGGGGACTAACTCACTGATAAAGCAGGATGTACAACGCACTGAAGTGAGCCAGCAGGAACCAAAAAGCATCCATTCCTCCAGCCAGGTAGGAAAGCAACAGCAAGAAGTTAATTGCAAATAGAGGGATATAGAATTGACATTTTGATCCGTCACAAAGCACCCATGCTGAGTGGTCAGAACATATTCTGTTAAGGCTTGACCCTTCAAATAAACACAAAGAAATGTTAAGATCAAAAAGGAAGTTAGCCAGTTATTACTCTCGCAAAGTGGTTTAAAGGTCTCCTTTTTTTCCTGCTTATCTGTAGTCACTAAGCCTTAAACATAATGTCAAAACCAACATCATGTCAAAAAACTGCCCAAACACATATACACAGCAGGAACCTACAGGAAAACCCACAACATCTGAGCTTGAAATTTAAACCACAAAGTTACTGACATTTCCTTACGGTATCTCCTGCTTTTACACACAAAAAATATGCTCTTAAGTACAGGACCTTGTGGGTGTTATCTCAAATCATCCAGGGCAAAACATAAACAGAAACCAATCCCCCCAAAAGCCAAAATTGTGAAAAAATATCCAAAACAGTAAAAAATGATATATCTATTTCTATAATTCTTTTTTTTTTTTCTTAACCTTTAAGTGCCTACGTTATCATGAATAGGAGTCGGAAGACTAGATTAAAGATTTCCCTTCATATATTTGTCATAGAAATACTCAATATTGTTACCAGTTCCCTGGAGTATAGTCATGATTATTTCAATCACTTGTGGTCTTTTTTTTTTTTTAATTTTATTGAAAAAATAATGGATCGTAACATGCCAAAAGCAACCGTTCACGGTTAGTACAGCAAAATAAAAGCAACTCCAAACACGCCTTCTAACTTCACATAATACTTTTTTTTGTTTAAGTGACTCATAGATGCCTAGTATGTTTTGTATTATTGTACCGCAGCTCGGCCCCACCATCCCAAGTACATACTCCCATTTTTTATTACTCTGTATTGTTGTTCAAGGCATAATAGAGAGAGAAAAACATTTGTGGGTCACTCTCACCAGCCATGGTGTGAACACATCACTACAAGACATCAACTTACAGAAGCTCCACCCTTCAGAGTTCTGAATATCTTATTTATAAGAGTTGCATAACGTGATCAGATGCTACAGCCAAAATATTAATTTATTGTTGCTTTAGATCCCCAGGCCTTGTACCCTTGAGGAGTTCACAATACAATACAATATTCTGAGAATTTTAACAAGCTGTTTTTATCACCAGGACTGCTCACAAGATGTACCAGGCTTCATTGCCTCTTGCATAATGATGAGCTGGAGTCATATAAACATTGCCGATCTGATTCTCTAAGGCCACACTTCTAAAGCTAAGTGAGGCCACCACTACTTCCATGAGAATAGTGGTAAAACCTTTCTGCAGTATAGACCTAAGCGGGGGCGACAACTATCCTGACACAAAATTGTAGTACAGACTAGGCATAACACAAAGGTTTGCACACCAGTGATTTAGGGAAAATTGACTCCTCATTCCCCACGAAGATTAAAGGCAAAAAAGACAGTTCTAATTTTTGCCTGTCAACGATATGTACTACCCCAACACTGCCCATGAAGATGTTGCCCAAAACAAGCATAGATTGTTTATTTTCAATATACAATAGCCCCACAAGTAATAGAAAAACTGGACATGACACTTTGATTATGCATTTTGAGATCCTGATCATACTTTTATTTTATTTATTTTTTTAATAAGTGAGCAGCAGTACCTGATATCACTGTACCGATGTCACTGGAAAATGCTATTGCTTATACACCATGCAATAGCTCTGCTCACAGCAAGTCTGAACCAGTAATCTTGCCAGAAGATTACTTCACGTCCTTAATGAAATTAATGCAGTAGTGATGGAAAAACAAAAAGCTTTCTGCTGCACCACCATTGAGAAGACTACAGAACAAGCAATTCTCCATGCAAAATTTACCTCCTTTTTATTGATGGTCTCCAAGATACATGTACAGTATTTCTTGGACTTCTGAGTTTTTTTGTGCTAGCTTTACAGTAAGTACTTTGTAGTACCTCAGTAAAACAAAAGCATCTACATATGACAGCGACACTGCTGCTCTCAGACCACAGTAACACAACCCACCTGCCCCTTTGTTCATCTTTATGTGTAGAACAGCAGTGCTTCCCGAAAGGTTGGGTTATTTCTCTTTACAACTAGTTTTGAAACTCTGCAAGCAACACAGTAGTGACTTATAGCTTGGGAAGAGAATGAATATTAGATGAATATTTATTTAAAAGTGTTATGATTCCTGCCCGTGTTGCTGTACTGCTACAAAGATGTGATCATTTAATAAAACATTCACTGTCACACTGGGCAGTGATCAGAAATTGCTGTACGTTATGCTGTAACATTGTATTGTTCTAATTTAACAGGGGGCCATCCAGAAGAGAAAAAATAAACTGGCAAATAACAGGATAGGTTTTGTTAACCAGTCTGTGTTTAAACACTTCATTCAAGAAAGGGCACTTCTGGACATGTTTGGGTCGGTCTTATGGGGCTCTCACCAAAGGATGTTGCCTGTTAGCTGAGCAATGCAGTGATTTTTTCCAATTGTTTGAACCACTCTAACCAACTATGTGACACCCTGAGTAATTATTTCTTTAAAATATACTATGAAAGAACTTAATACAAAAATAAAAAAGCAGGAGCAAACTCATTTTAGTTATATACGGCAAGAGACCAAAGAAAGAGTATATGTTTGCAGTTTGGGCTAGCTAAGGCCTTAATTTTTTTTTAGTTCCTTCTTTTGTTTAGGATATACATCCAGGTAACACTTCATTTATTTTATTTTATTTTATTTGCCATCTATAGTGGCCTGAGGTCCCTTAAGGCAGCTTTCATCTTCTTTTCTTGATACATGCCATCAAACTATGCTTCCAAAAAGAGTCGTCATTAGTAAGGGAACCCTCAAGGCACCAGATTATGCAGCTGCCTAGTTCGTATCAACAAGAACTGGGAAAAATATTCAACCACTTTTAAACATAGCTTTGAAAGCATGCAGTTGAGCTTGTCTATACTATTTACTTGGAGTCTTCTGTAGTCATTCCATGCAGTAGTAAAATTTACTACAACTTTCCTTCAAGGCAATAACAAGTAGAGCTTTGTAATAAGCTTTGTAATAGCATCAGGTCTCTCTTCCTTCAAAGAAGTTTTATAAAGCAGTAAAATCCTCCTATCATAAGCTGCACTTTAGACCTCTAGAAAGTCTGGAATGGTTTTAATATTTAGTCAGAACTGTAGACGTGTCTATTATTCTCCTTCCCACCCCCGCCTGGCCATTGGATTCTTAGTCTTCATTTTCTTTATAAATGCCTTTTTCCCCCCTCTCTCTTTTCTTGCAGCTCTGATATTCTTCCTCGATTCTCTTACTTATCAATTATTTGCTGGTGGGTTTAGAGGAAGACCCATACAGAAACAGGCTAGTTAGATCAGCAGCACAAGTAGCCAGCCCCTACTCCCGCATATCTCTGTACCTGTAAAGAACCCCATTGCCAGCTGTGTTACGTACCACAGCTCACTCAACACACAAAGACAGGTTCTTTCAAGAGTACACACTCTAGCAGGTCTGTGTCAAGGATGAACCTGTGGTTCATCGAACCATTACCAATATTAATTACTTCTCCCAGAAGCCATTTCCTGGCGAGTTATTTCCATACCTGAAGACTGGCACTGAGAAGCAGAGAAGGCATTATTTCCTGCTTTGGGGAAATCAGATTGCCAGACATCACAAAGAAACTCACTCAACAGTCCCCAAGCTGACTGTGAACACCATATGTTTTCTTTGTTCTGACACTGCCCCCTAAAACACACATTATCAGCAAGTGCTGGAAGAAAGGTCCTGGACTTGATGCACCAGTTCGTTGATCTGACCCAGTAAATACTCTGTTCCTCACATCACAGGTTTCTTATTCCTTATCCACCTCTGTCTTAGCTATCTTTGAGTGTTGGTAGTGTAAAAAGTAGAAAATTCCAGCTCCAAGAAGTCTATGATGGTTAAAACCCGGTCTTAGAGAGCCATACCATCCTTTCAGCTATATGGTGTTACAGTTTGGGATATTCAAATGATCTTCTTCCCCAGCTGTGCTATTGCAGCAAATTGTGTCATAGATGAGAATCAAAAGAATGGTCAATACACAATTTGTTTCTCTTTATCCAGGAATTTTATCGAATTACATAACCGTTCCTGAGACAGATAGACAGCAGCACAGTTGCATTACATATTTTAGCTTTACAGTACCCCTACGTGCAGAATAACACACCAGTAGCATACCTGATCTAAGAGGCTTCTGAGATATGTGTAACTGAGAACAGCAGAGCCAGTGAGCAGATCATTCCCGATGGGATGCATCACACCACATAAGAGAATGTGTAATAACTCTTACCTAAAGCTTTCTGGGTATTCAACAATAGCCATGTTGATAACATCCAGCGCATGCTGATAGTGCTTCTGAGCTGAAAATAAGAGGGCCAGTAGATGCAGAGAATTCATGTCATCTTTGCACAGCTGCAATGCTTCCTGAAGATGTTCTATAGCATCAGAAATCTGGGAGGAGATGGGGTAGAAATAAAAATAAAACACATTTCTCCTTCAGTCCTGCATTACCCCTCATTCCCAAAAGTAAGAACAAATATAGTCATTAGGGATTCTGAAGAAATCTTACTCAGCCATCTGATAAGACAGACTTCCATCCGAACAGTCTGCCAAAATTAACGGGCTGCATTGCTTGAAAAAACTCACTCGTTCTAAAGAAAAGAGTCTGCAGCATTACTAAATTGCTGTCTATAAACAGGAGCAGTAGTCCTGATCCAATCAATCCCCTCTTCCTTTGGCATGACGTTTCTATGCTGTAAGCAGATCCACTTGACAGGCCTGACTCTCAACTCCATTTTCTACGATGGGCAGCTGCCTCTTCACCTGGGTGAGAGCATTAAAGATCTTTGCTGCATTTTGTCTCTTGCACAGACTGTACAGGGCCTTTCATGATCAAGAACAAAAAAATAAGTATGAGTGCTCAAGGGTAAAAGAGGCAAGATCCAAACTGCTGTCAGAAAAAGAAATACCTTTCCTAGCAGCTAAGTGAAGCGCAGGCCTGACACCCAGAGCAGCAGCATGTTAATTAAAATCAAGTGCCACTTGGCAGAAAACTTAACTTCTATAAAGAATACAGGTATATCATGTGTTCTTTATGATCCAGTAACTTATTCTAAGCTATCTATTCAAAGGAGAAGTTCCTTGTAGGTTTTCTTAAGATCCTCTAGTGTTTGAAATTACTGTTATTTAAATTACTCCAGTTCTTTGTTTGGCCCTGGAAGCCTCCAACAAACAAAACAGAAAAACGTATAGTTTTCTTTTCCTCTTTTCTTCCCCTTAAGAGATGAAGAATGCCATTTCTTCTTTCCTACTGTGAGAACTTCCCACCTCTCAAAGCTCTGCAGAGGTTCTCCCGCCACGGTGTACCACCAGCGTGGAATTCCCACTGCTTCCAAAGATCCCTGGGGAAGGCAGGTTGCACGTAACAGAGCAGCAATTACACTGCCTGCAGTTACAACACAGTTTGTTGGCCATCTAGATCCCAGACATGCTTCTGGGAGCACAGTCCATATTCTACTCAACGGACAACTTCATTCTAATGCCCAGATGACTTTTCATTCTTATAGTGTATAAAACAAGCCGAAGTACTTAACTACACTATTACTTGCACGGTGACTCCATGCAAGCCTGGAGAGAAGTGATTGACCGATCCACAGATGTAACCCCCAACTGGCACCTGGCCCACTGCTTCAAAACTGCTGAGTGTCCTGGCCTAGGTTCAGATATATGACTGAGTTCCCAGCTTTAATGAATTACTGCTCGTCAGTGCAGCTACTTTAATGAGCTACATGTGTTGTTAGAGCCTACTGTAAAGGTAAACGTATTGGCCAAAATCACCAACGTTCCCTCAGCAGCTTCCTAGAACACTTTTTCATTACCATGTAAAAACAATACCAACAACAAGACTACTTGGAAACACAACAACAGACATGAGGATGCTGTAGGCTCCAATCTGCCAGCCTATGAAGTACTTCAGGAGATACACCAAAGATGTAAAAATTCAGCTTGCTAAAGCAAAACTGCTATCAAAATCACTACCTTCAGGACTAAAAACACTTCTCGGTTTTTCCATTTCTCTACCTCAGACCGGCAAAAGTAGTTATTACTAAATTCCAAGTTTGGGGAAAAACAAAATCATTAGACAAAAACAAATTTATAAACCAGACCAGAGGGGGCCTTGAGCAACCTGCTTCTTTCCAGGTGACCCTGCTTGGAGCAGGGACTGAATTGGATGGTCTCCAGAGGTCCTTTCCAAATGCAATTATTCTGATTCTACTCAGTAATTCAGAGTTTGTGAAGATTATCCTAATTTGCCAGCATGAACCAGATAAAGAGTAATACTTGCAACTATCACCTCTGTTGAGGGACCTTAGAAATTGTAAGAATACTTGACCTTACTTGCATGTGAATGTGCAAACTCAGTTACACAAAGCAGCAAAAAAGTTAGCTGCGGTTTCTCCTACAAACCTGTGCTTCCTGAACAGGCAGCCATGTATGGTTGAAATGGATGTAATCTAAAATAATTTTCCCCTGTTCTTTATCATAGGTCATGCAACAGCTACATCTCATTTCAGTGCTGGGAGACAACTCCTTCCTGTAGTACCATCCATCACAGGCAGTGGCTGGTTATGGAAGTTAACATACGCCCCTACATCTGATTGCTTAAATTCAGCCCAAAAAGATTCTTTAATACTGTAACACCATTAGTAGCCTACACAGTTTTCCTGCTGTGTAATTAGAAACAGTGGACGAAATATAGGGAAGAAAAAATACCCTTTGACATTTTCAGGAGACTCTTCCTCTACAGGAAGCATTACACAAAACAACCTGCAACGGACCAGATGCAACAAAATTCTAACTGAATTTCGAGAATAACAAAAGCAAGATATTTGGCAGCAGGCAGTGCAAACAGAGATCATCAATCCATTGGCAGATGCCACAGCTTATTTATTTACGTAACTATGTAATACGAGAAAGATGGAAGCTGGCAGCGCAGGTGGCACGCTGAAACTTCAGGGCTGTATCAGAGGCAGGCTGCCAGCTTAAATTCCCTACAAGTGCTGCGCCTTAAAGTAATCTTATTTCAGCTGGACCGCAAGTCCGAGTGGGGCCTGCAATTAGACGATGCTCCCCTTCTCTGATTCATCTTTCTGTTAATAAATATACCACACCTGTTCTGCATGGCACGTGGGTATATTCAGATCGCACCGATCAGGAAGCAATGATACTGCAGAAATAGCACCTTGCAGCACTATCGAAATAATCCCACAATGTGGATTGTCTGGGCTGTCTCTTATAATAGGATTTATTTAGGTAATGCTACACGCTTCCTTAAAAGCAATGCTGGGATGTTACAATTCCAGGTATAAAAAAGAAAACAGTATGGGTGTTAAACATAATTCACAATGGTAGAATGCACTTGCATTCTTAGAGCGGTAACTCGAACGGGATCTCATAAGCATTCGATCCAGATGAGTTTTCAGGCCTTATATTTTCAAATCAGTTGAGAGTTGCAGTTAATTAACCATTACGACTATTCCTTCTGTCTGTCATTATAGCATGGGGATTACGGAAAGGAGAAAGCTTCATTGACTGGCAACAACCTCCATTCAAAACAAACTTGCTACAGTCCACCAAGCTTCAGCAAAGCAACCACAGACAAAACGGTGAGTTAGGTTATTATTTAATTCTTACTACAAGTTGCTTTTCATCACCAGAAAAACCTAGGCCAGGACCTCAACAGAAAAACTACATGCTGCTCTACAGCAGAGGAAGCCCTTGTTGGTCTGGGAGCAACAGAGAACAGAGATAACCCCATTTGTAGCGCTGAATGGAAACAGAGCTCCTCTCCTGGGGCAAAGTAAAGACAACACTCTCACCTCCCTGAAACCAGAATAAAAACCACGGAGAAAACAGCTGAAATGTTTTCTTTGGTGTTCGTAACCAATGATTCTTATTTTTACATCCAGACACTCTGGAAGGCAGTCCATGTTTTCTGGATATTGCCACTTGAAACTTCAGGTCTGTTGGCAGCCCACAGATGAAATTGATAAGTGAGACCTCTAATTCTCAGCTGCTGGCCCCTGGCTGTCTTTGCCTTCCTATTTTCATGCAAAGAAAGGTCAAATCAAATATTAAAACGGTACGAAAACCCATATGTTGTTTTTATGTGTCCAATAATGATTTACATGGCATTCGAGGTCAAAAACGCCAACACTGCCCAAAATGAGAATGGAACCGGCACTTAAAATTAACAAGTACTGACTCTCCAGAGTCATTTCCATAGAAACTGGCCTGCTAAAAAACAAGGCAAGGCATTAAAATCAGTGAGCTTGAAAATGCTCGAGCTACCTTGTTTGTGCTGATCCAAACGCTGTTACCACAGAAACAGGAGGAGCAGTCAAACCAGCAGCCGGGAGCTGCTTTGTCCATCGGTGTGGCCAGCCCCAGCGGCCCGGCAGGTGGAGAGAACCACCACACCACGTGCTGACCCCAGCCTGATGGCACGGCCTCTCCAGGGAAAACCAGACTGAGACACTCCTCACAAAAGGGGGAGTTTACTCTGTTTTGATGAAAAGCCCGCCTTAAAATGCCACGGGGCTGACCTCAACCCTGTGAGAGCTGCTGCTGTCCACCAGTGATGCCGGTGGTCTTTAAGACAGTCACACGCACAAACACCATGCATAACATCTTTCATTTTGGTTGATGATGGCCTTCAGGCTGCCAGCTCTGTGAAGGGCTTTTTATAATCATTCCCCGTCTTGTCACGTCCTCATCACGTGTCAGAGGGAAGCTCATGCTTTTCCATTTCCCCTCTCCTGTGCCTGGCGCTGACAGAGACCAGTGCTATCGGAAACATTTCACAGAGTCTTCCAAAGAAGATAAATTGCTCAAACTCTGGCACCCTACCGGTCAAGCTGTCTCTTGCTTTGTTCCACGAAAACATTCCCTTATCGATGCAAGCTGATACCTAGATGTTTCAGTGTTGGGTAAGGTACCCCACATTTATTGACCTTGACTATGGAAACAAAAAGGTCTATTGCTGAGAATAACGTTTGGGTATTATCTTATAACCTACTGTGTGTGGTACTGCAGCATAGGCTGATGAAAGCCCTATGACATTTAATAGTTAATGCAATCTATCAAAAAAAAAAAAAAAAAAGGTATCATTTGTCTTTCAGTTAATCAGAATGAGAACATATTAGATACTTTAAATAATTAAGCATATTAAAAATGCATTACCAAATGTTTATCATTAAGTAAACTGGCAAAAGAAGAGTAGGATATTTTACAGCAGTCTAAAAATAAAGATGTCTCAGGTATCTTCTCCCTCTCCAAGCATGCGTTAAAGATTTATATCTCACTGGATGGAGAAGAGCAGGAGCAGCATAGCAGGGCTCAGGCTGACACTACATAATGCACTTAGATCACACATCTAGGGTAGCAGGGGCGACTGGCAAAATATCAAAGATGAAAATATACAAGAGAAGTAGACAAAAGGAAGTGAACATGAGGACAAGAGACTGAATGGGAAGAACAGGAGGGTAAGGGGATGATGAAATGATGCACACAAAACAGAAGCATAAAGATGGGCTACGACTGGAGAAAAAGAAAGGATAATGAGTTAAAATGCAGTACACCAGCAACAGTGAAGACAAGAAAGAAAAATTACCACACAAATCTTTTTACTTTGAATATTTGAATCTTTATTTTCAACAGCAGTTGAAAAGCTGTAATGCTTTTACTCATGGCAAGGGGCAAAAGGGGCAGCAAATCAGACAACCTCCCTAAGAGGCAGAAGCTGTGGGAGAAAGAGGGGTGGCTGGATATTTTTTAATCAAAGACCCTGAGCAAACTGCATCATAAAGCAGCCAGTAGGCTGATGACAAAGTTAAATAAGCCATTTTAATTATCCTTTCTTATTGCAGGCTTCCTCACAACACACTGCTCTCATTATGAAAGGGTTACAAAAGTGACATTATCGAGAGTGTGCTCCCTTGGAACAATTAGTTTAACCTAATGAACACGCAGCTCTCCTAATTAGCTCAAGAAAGTAAGAAGGATCCAACTGTTTGACTCCGTGGCATAGACTAAGGAGAGAAAACTGCAGCAAGCAGAAAGCCTGCCAAAGAAGGAAAAGATGATGAAATTTCAAATTTAGCTATAGAAGCATTTAATAACTAGGGACTGCTCTAATAAAGTCCTTGGCTTTTAAGAAGAAGGGACAGAGAAATAAGACAGCGCAGTGTATTTTCTGATCAGTTTGATTTTTATGAGCTAACACCCGCAGCAGTGTTCAAATGCCAACTAATCCCACTCGCTGCAGAGCTCCAGCACCCGTCAAAGCCTAACGCCGAACGTGCCCAAGTAAGGAATAAACCAGTCCCCAGCGCTGAGAATGTGAGATCTGGTGTGATACAGAACCAGGCAGTAACAAGAGAGCCTCTGGAGCAGCCTGCAGCAGGGCACAGGGACACGGCATGATACCCAGGGAACGAGAATAAATACCTCTCACCCGCCCTACCCGGACAAAGTTGCTTGGAGCAGGAACAGCACTGCTCAGAGTTAGGGCTGAAAGCACACCCTAGGGAAGGGCATTCCCCAGGGCTACATGTGCTATGGAATTACTGCTTCAAAAATAAAGTCTTAAACGTGTTCTGATTGATATTGGCTATAACGTAGGCAGGAAGGGACCCTGTTTAGCATCGTTTAATCTTGTTCAATTTTACTGCCCTTCTCCCACCCTGCTAACGCCTCAGTGGTTGGCAATTATTGCACGTACCTGTCTGACGAGAGCCAGCTGCAGTGACAAGTAGAGGATGATTTGGTGATCCTCCGGGCCCAACTCACGTGCTCTTCAAGGACGACCACACAACACAAAAAGAAGCGAGTGTTAGATTGTACTTTCCAGAACTCCTTTGCCACAAGTCACAGACACAGAGCTAAGCCCAGTCCTGTCCTACATAATTCAACAAGTAATGGGAGAGCACACTTGAGACGTGACAAAAAGCATGGTGATGCTCACTTGGATAAGGCAGGCTCACAGGAATAAATGTGAGAAACACAACTGTCAGGAACTTAAATGCTCAGTCATTAAACATCATTTAATGTTTTGGAACTTAGGTATCTGATGGACCAAATTAGCTCTTACCTTGTGACACAAACTATTTAAGCGTTATTTTAAGTAATTTGTGTGAGGGGAGATAATTGTCCAACTTGTTCCAATACTGACACTTTAAACACAATAGAGGGTTGGGTTAGCATTGTTTCTGCTATATTGTGACTATGAGCATGTGGAGGACTAAAGACCAGGAGCCTGTGATGTCAGCTAATGTCCAAACACACCAAACACCCTCCACCCTACAGCTCCTAGTCTAATTGCTGACAGCAGACTCCTGATTTGGAAAGGGAAGACACTGCAGGAGGACTAAGGATTTGATGGCAGGAGCTGAGCCTGGATGAGAACCAAATCCCTTGCTTCTCAAGCTAGGGTTTCTCCTGGTAAACCAGTTTGGACCTCTCAGACACCATCTTCTAGTCCATGCCAGGCAGAGGGGCACGCTGCACAGACTGCTTGGCTACTGAGGACTGCAGCGACTCCAGCACCAGCGTGGGCGTCCTTCACACGAGCAAGGCTGGGAGCAGGAATGGACAGCCTGGGCAGCTGGCATGAAACTGCAGCCTGCAGAGAAGCCCTTAAACAGGGCAACGTGCAGACAAGTTTTGAGGACCTAAACTAGGAGCAGCACTGGTCGCAGGCCCGTGCCATGTGGGCAGCCCAGCTCAGGACCAGTGGATCCACAGGGAGTTGCAGATGCATGGAGCTTGCTCCTGGCTCTGTCATACCGCAAAGCCATCACACACTGGGGAGGTGGGAGAGAGAAAGGACGCTCACAGCAGGCTGACATTGCCGACCTCTTTCGCAGGCTGTGGTCCCGGATGACAGGGAAGGTGGTCAAAGTCTTTATGAGGGAGAACTGACAGGCTGACAAGGCTGGAGGTCAGAAACCCTGCCAAAACTATTCATTTGCTAATTACAATCAAGCAAATAAGTCACAGAATTACTTCAGGAAACAAATCACAGACCATTTTAATGGTGGACACCTCCCAAATACCATCTTGGCCTGTGAGCAAGAACCTGTTGGAATTGACTTTTGTAACTAATGGCTCTAGAACTAATTAATTTAGCATGGACCGAATGTGCCTTACAACTCTGCAAGTCAAGATAGCACTCAGGGATTCTAAAGCAATGTCAAATACATCACAGGTGCAATTAGCACAGGCAAGTCACTTCTCTCCACTTTTTAAAAAATTTTAAATATAAGTCCGTAAGGTAGAATCCAGCTTTGCCTCAAACTGTTGGAGTAGGGTGAGCCACCTCTTTTGCAAGCAGCACCTGTGAAACCTTCAATATTCTCTCCAACAATACATAACAGGAAAGTTCACATGGGTGTATGGGAGAAGAGATTAATGATGCTTTTGGAAAGAGACAGTCATTACGTTACTGTTCTGCTTCCTCAAAAGGTATTAGAAAAATACTTGATCCAAGCCTCCAGCTCAAAAGGCCACTCATAAGGATGGCTACAGGCCAAACCACAGCCTAAGAAATCCTAGATCTACTTTAAAAAGAGGTGGAAAACAAGGGGGGGAAAATAAAAGGAAACCAAACCCAGGCATAGAGATACTAGTAGCTACTGTCACAACACCCCTGCTGGCTGAAGTTTGAATACCTCATTTCTGGCTAGAACCTTGTCTGCTTCCTAGCTAGAGCTAAGATACCATGAAAACAAGCCACAGTCAGTGGGAAAGGTCAAAGGATAAAAATAAATGTAGTTTAAAAGCACTGCAGTACTGCAATTGCAGAAAAATTGGGCAGTAGTGAAGGTATTACACTGGAGTCTGTGAACTGGTGTGACTTTAAGTATACTCCTGATCTAAATAATGTCAGTATAAATGTCTTTTTAAATACACATTTTTAAATCATTCAGATCCCCATGGGGTAAATATCCAGAATTTCATTTGTGGTTTCAGCTTGACAAAAGTAAGTTTCCACTACCAGTTGCTCCTGCAACCACTGCAAAAACAGTGCAGGAGAAACATGCAGGGCTCCCCCTTGCTCAGCATCAGAAAAGCAGCGAGGATCCAGTACCACGTTCAACCTGACAAAAAGGGTTTTTAACCTCATGCTACCAAAGGAGTTTTACTGGAGGAAGCAGTAGTTGCAGAGGAGTTTAATTCACAGGAACTTTCAGCGTGTAGCTACTGACTGAATGAGACACCCTGTGAAATACAGTGGGGAGTAACAGGAGAGTGCTGACTACTTTGTATGGCTCACTCTGTAGCTCTTTTCATACAACAGCTTGTGCAAACATTCATTAGGATTGCAATCATATGCTCCCATGGGTAGGCACGCTGATGCCAGGTGACCCCCAGCAGCCTGCACCTCGGTGGTGAAGGTATTCTCCCACCAAGAGGGATTCTTTTGTTTAGGCCTACTTCACGCAGGAACAGAAACAAAGCCAGCCTTCCACGTTCTCCTGCTGGCACCACATAATGAAGCTGCATCTCCCACCACTGTAGACCTCACTACAGCTAACTGGGACTAAGTTTATTTCTTTTAATGGCAGAACAAATACTCTCAACCTTCATATTTAACTAAATAATCAACACATTTTGCCATCACAGGAATGGTTTTGACAGACCATTGCTGAAATCTACTGAACTATTTTCAACATTTCAGACAGCATAGCCTTGCACACACACACACACACACACACAAAATAAAAATAATTTATTTTGGATTCATCCAAAGAACTACATAATGCAAGAATCAGCAAGATTCCTACTCACCTCTCCAAAGTCTGAAGTGCTTTCTTGTTGAATTCATCCTGAGTGCTCTTCAGAGTAGCTGTAGGACAATATACAATGTGATTTAAGAGCTGAATTCAATGTTTCAGATTCAATTAGAAATGTGCAGAGTATTTCAAACCAGGAGCATAAAAACTGTAGAAACCTGGTGGTGTCTATGGTCATGGATGGAAAACATACCATTTTTTTTTTTTAAAGAACAGTACAAAAACAGTATTTTAACTCAAATTCTCAATTTTATTTTTAAATAAAATTCTTCCAACTCTGCTGTCTGAAACCCTGAAGCATTTTTGTTAACATATGCCACTGAAGGGGTCTGGGAGGAGAAGGGGACGTATGCGAACGACATACAATGAGTGTGCCAGGCCGGTGTATACACTGAAGGCCTTAACTAGCAGCATTTCCAACTTTGTAGGTACAGACCGTCACCACCACCATCCTCACGTAGGTGGGTGTTACAGGTAGAACAGGGAACACCAGGAGCCAGATCTACAGCTCCATGACAAATTCCTTGGTAACACAACAAACTTTTAGGTTATTTCAGGTATGGCATTAGCCACTCAATAATGCCCTACTCGGTGCCTCTAATTGACTGACTAAGGATCCTACCCACTAGGCTCACTTTTCAGTGTGTGAATTAATTCCAGTTTCGATGAGAAGAATCATCAAGTTCTTGTTATGCCAGGGTATCATAAGATATCATTACCATCAAGAACAGAGGGAATAGAGGAAGAGCATAGAGAAACAGGACTCTTCATTGCAGAATATCTGGCAAGCTAGCAATAAAAGTTCAGAAGTATACTGACTGACTTGCTCCAGTTCTTAGTTTCCAGATTTTACATTGCAGAAGCTTCTTGTTCTACCTGTCTTGAACTTGAGAGCTTCTGATCAACAATACAAAGAAGCAATGAGTAGTTAATCCACCAAACATCCACCTATGACTATATTTCACTTCATATATCAAGTTAGTCTAAGCTACAGAATAGAAACATTGCAAAGTAGCATATATTTAGCAAAAAAAAAAAAAAAAAAGATAAAATTCAAGTAATCTTTTAAGTTAAGAGGAAAGAAAGAGTTTAATTCTTCTAAAAGTTGTACAGATGTAATCACTTTAGATTCTGCAGCACACTAGTTAGTGAAACATTGCAAATAATGTACATGTATTTTGTGTAAGCAGTTATAGTCACCAGACCTTTTTTTTTTTTTTTTTTTTTTGGTATTCCTAACTCTTTCCAATAGCTTTTCAAAACACCAGCTTCATTTGGGAAGAACAGCAGTCTTCATGATTTCCCAAATCATAAAGATCAAAAATTGCTTATGCCGTAAGATCTGCTCTACACAGTAAAAACCGAACAAAAACATTGCAGTTTAAAGAACGAATTTGAAGACATGCATTTTCATGCAAAATGCTACATTTATAAAAAGTAGAAACACTTCACTCTCAATAGCCTTAAATTCAATATTCGGGTCTACTGCCAAATACTGAAAAGTAACAGAGCTGGAGAGCTTACATAAAAAAAAATAATAAAAGAATTAATATTGACATTCACATAAAAATGCTTGTGGAGACACTGGAAAGGATTTGATTATAGCTATAAACATTCACCCAGAAAAAATACCAGATTCTGTTTCTTATGGAAACTGCAAGATTCCCTATGTAAGTAACAGCAGTTCTGGAGATGCCACACAATGACGAAGACGTCAAGACATTTGCCTCAAAAATAAATGCAAAATGGAGAAGCTAGAAGAACTTCCAGGTTCAGTCTAGTAAGATTTTTTGACTGATGACTGATCAACTTGCAGTCAGAAAGTAAGAGCACAAAACATGTTGTGGAAATGAAGTGATTATTCTTCAACACCACTCAGCTTTGACTCTGCACTGCTAGGAAGCAACACACGAGTCCCACCTCCCACAGCACGAGCTGCATATTCAGTTGTAGCTACATTGGAAATCTGGTTGTTTGTCTCTAGATTTCTGCCTGCTTTTGATAAACAAAGTTTGAGTTTTGCCATTTGTACAAAAAGGGTCTTTACACTTTGAAGAGACAAATGAGGAAAAAAAAACATGAAGAACGATTTGGGGTGGGATACAAGAGAATGCAAGCTGAGGAGACAACTGAGGAAGTTCACTGAAGTATGACTTTATTTTAACTAGAAACATAAATTGAGCTCAAAATGTGACGCTCAGGCTCTGGTGCAGCATTCCACCACAGTCTTCGTGACTGATCCCAAGCACCAACAAACACCACGTACAAAGGCCACATACAGAACGATGGAAGAAGTTAAGAGGTATCTCATGGACGGTTAAGTTACTCCCTCTCTTTTACAATGGAAAAAATCCACATTTCTGCACAAAATCTATGGCTGCCAGAGAGGCTGTGCCATTGTTTGGTACCTCAGCACTGCAAAATTTTTAAACGAAAGTACAGAAAAAATGAGAACAGAATTTGGAAGGTCAAATTTGAAGGACCCTGTACCCTTGTACATCTAACGCAGCAACTGCTGAGTGCATTTTTAGCACATTTAAGTTAGTCTTACATACATTTTATAATAGCTACGTGCTAAGAAGGTGAGCAAAACTTCCGAGTAAATTTGTACTGAAGGGCAGACAGGAGTCATAACTTTAAACATTTCATAGCCTGGAAACATGTTTACTGCAATCTTTTAGGTTCTTTCCACTGCTCCTCCCCCAAGTATTGCTAGGTCTCCATCATAGATAATATTTATATGCTTGATGAATAAATACAGTGATGATATGACTCAGTGTTTAATATTTGTGCCTCAAATTTACAAAATCTGTGCAAGTTCCTCCTACTCCCATGCCCCCCTCATGCATCTTCTTTCCATCTCCCTACCATGAATTACTTTTTTCGTAGATAGTGAGAAGTCATCATCTCTGCAACCTGCTTAGATCACCAAGAAGCTCTCACTTCAGCCAGAGAAAAGCTTGCACTAAGGGGACAGAATTAGATGACTGTAACTAGACCTCTAAAGCTGTGCTCCTTTCTCTAGGGCTGATGGCACGAACAGATTTTCAGCATCTACTCAACTTTACCCACTATGAGCATGGCTGCTACAGTTCTACTAACAAAAAGGTGGTATGATAATTATCATTTAGATCAAAGTAATAGCAGAGCAAAGCATGGTCTGACCAAAGTAAGGGAGAGAACACCAGGGAGCCTAAGTTTCTATAACAGACATTCCTGTAACACACACACCTTTTCAAATGTTACCCTAGGAGCCCAGGATTCATTCTCAGAAGCACTGTGGATTTTAAAGGAGTTTTAGCCTTACCAAAAGTCAACAGGATTTTCAACAGTTTGGTACCCAAATAAAAATAAAATACAAGCTCTAAAGTCACATTTGAAAACGGACGAAGGTAAACTCTGTGTTAGTGAGAAGATGCAGCACTGTAGGTGTGAATGCATAGAGGGAAACAATGCTGAGGATCAGCATGAACACTGCAAACATGGGGACAGGGGTCTAGTCCCAGTCTTGTCCCTTGGGCTGAACCCCCATGAGCAGCTGCCACATAATGACGTTTATTTTTGTAGCACAGTTCTATGAGAAAAGGATCCAGTTTGTGTTCTCCAAAACTGGTCTGTCACGTGAATCACAATGTTAAGAAGTGGGGATGATCGAGATTTGAACTTCAAAAATACATTTCTGATCTGAGCTAAAACACCTACATACATACAGCCTTTTGCACACACCACTGGGTTTCCAAACCATTTCCCTAAGTTAAGACAACTAATTCTGCAAGTTAAACGGTTTTAGCACCCAGAATTATAATTAATGACTGTATGTGCTGATAGTTATCTCCGGACGCAAAAATGATGGGCTTATTCACTAATGGGCAATATTTAACTTTTTGTTTTAACATTGACTGGTAATGTCAGTATGCTGATTATTTATACAATCCACAAGGACTGCTAGGAAAAGTTTCCATTTCAGTCTCTGATTTGTGGCCTTATACCGAAATCCTAAATGAAAACAGAGATGCAGAACACTCTCCTTCTCAACTCAGTATAGAGAGTGAGGGTCTGTTAACCTACAAATATTTAAAAATGAGACATGAAGTGGTGGTGTTAGATAGAGCAGCACTTGTATTTTAGAGTGCATTCTCAACTTGTCTTTCCTCTAGCCTGTGGTAAATTCATCTCACATTTCCTTGCCTTCAACGAATTCTTCATGAGACCTAGGGGAAGCAAAGTTGACACTACAGCTTATGTCAAAACAAACTATAAGAAGCAAGAAAAAGGTTTGCTGTTGAAATTGCCTCATTGGGAACACATTTGGGACACAAAAAATTTAGATAGATGGACTTGCTGTATGAACAAGAGAGTTCTGCTTTTAAGAGTGAGGCAAAAGTGGTGGTGACTTCCTCTGAGGACACATCTTTCAGCAACTTCATCGAGCCTTCTTTCAAGAAAGATGCAATTAGATACTGAGAACTTGGCAGCTACATACTGCTATGCAGCACATGTTTCAGGAAATCTTACTTCATCCAGGAGTAAATCTAATAGTTGCAAATTGACTATCAAATACTCCCACAAGTACTTTGTATTATCATCCAGTGGCGTTCGCTCTTCTCATTTCTGCAGAAAGCGCTCGATAAAGAGTAGTCACATAAGAAAGGCCTTAGTACAACTCCTCAGTGCCTTTGTCACACAGGATAATAAATATTTACTAAAATGACAAATTAAGGAGAAAAAGCCTAACCCTGGTTAGAAGGCATCTTGATAGACTGCTGTAAGCTTTATAAGGCAATTAGTTAAATGTTTCTGAAACAGCTGTCATTTAAAAGGCTGATTTGCTGAAAATCAGCTTAAGTAGAAAGTTATGGAAATCATACATAGACACAGATGTTTGCATGTCTGCACATGTCACTGTGAACTGGTATAAACACAATGATAAATGACTGACGCTATGAAGCAGGATTAATAGCAGGGTTGCTATCTTCCCTTCAACATGTTGTATTCTTGCTTCCACACTGAGATAAGCTTTTTATTAACAACACTAGTGAAAAATGTCTCATTAGTCCAAATTCGATGTTTTCTAGTAAAATGCTGTTCTATATTTGTGATCTTCGTAAGTAGGCCTTTGAAGGATGTGATCCATTTTATTAAAACATTTCACCTGAAGATGAAAATACACTCTTCAGATTTTCCTTGTGGACTGTGTGAGTGGCCCTGTTGACTTATGGGCTAGAGATATGAGGAAGAGAAGGCAGATATTCCATTGGTTCACAGCAAAATCAGATACTAATCTGGACAAAATTCCAAGGCAACTGTTATGAAGACTGTTTATTTAATATTAAAAAGGACACTTCCTATGTCTTCTGAACTAATCTCTTGAATGCTCAAGGAAGACATCTCTTTGAGAAGAAAAAAAAGTTTCCAATTTGTGTTTTGGTGCACCGAAGTATTTTTAGAGCACAACACATGCCTCTACAACTCCATTCTTTAGAAACTTTCTTCTTTCCATAGAGGATAATAAATAGATTGTAATGGGGTTAGCACACAAACCCTTCTATCTCTGAAAATAGTCTCTGGGATCTTGTATAGCTTCAGGGACAGTTTAAACAAAATCTAGGCAAAATGCCCTAAGGAATTAGGCTGTTAAGCAGAGCTCAATGTTTAACGATCTTAAAAAAAAAAAAAAAAAATCTGGCTAGGAAGGACATACGTTTCTTGATATGAACTTACTAAGGGAAACTACTCAGAATCAGAGAAATAGAGAACTGAAAGGAGCAACACTGCATGTTGCCCTCCGTGCTGGAAAGCAGTTCTCACAACACCTGATCAGATGTGCCTGAAAAAGTACACTGACTTGCACTGCTGAAATATACAAGCTGCTTCCTCAAACACATGCCTAACAAAATTTTGGTGCAATCTGCAAGACCATAGTACTTTCATGATACCATACAGGCTGTCACTGTTGCTTTGTTTCAGCCTCATTTGCTGGAAGAAGTTTGTTACTCCAGAACACATCTGACAGAAAAGCCATTGCTGGCATGTGGTGTGGACTGCTGATTTGATTAGGAAACAAACTAGCTCAGCCATTATTCAAAGAAATCATGTTAGGAGGCTTTTACCTTTGGTAGAAGTCATAGAAGAAGCAAAGCTGTACCCAGCTTTGAGCATGAAGAAGGTCAAATCTAGATCT
Source organism: Netta rufina (assembly GCF_964035555.1). Taxonomy (NCBI): domain Eukaryota; kingdom Metazoa; phylum Chordata; class Aves; order Anseriformes; family Anatidae; genus Netta; species Netta rufina. Next base: position 38,733,056 of record NC_140125.1, read on the forward strand.
CTTCCAAACACCAGGATTTTCAACCCTTCAAACTACTAAGCACCGATTCTGCAGAAGCACACTGTCTAATCACACAAAACCCAAGCAGTCAACATGAAAAAATTGAATTCTTACATTGTATCTAGTCAACATCCATAAGTACCAATGAGAAAGATATTTTTATCTTGTTTACTTCTAAGCAGAGAAAGAAACTGCATCACAGAGAGGTTGAATATCTGCGGGGAATCAGTATCACGCCAGGAACTGAAGTCAGGCATTTCTGCCTCCAGTTCTTGGATTATATTTCTTTATGTGATTTCTGAGTGGGTGACAAAAATATGAAAATAGATCAAAAGTTCAACTTTTTGTTATGCAAATAAGTGAAAGAAATGTATCGCAAAAATCCAAATAAAGCACACCAAGAATCATTGACTACAGTCAGATTAGCATCTTCTAGATAATGATGATTTTCCTCCTTTACCTAAAAACTTGATTTTTGTTACTACACAAGAAAAGTTCTCTGAGCAAGAGAACAGTCCCAATTTGTCTTGCAATTTTCTATGACCAGCCATCACTAAAAGCACAGGTTCTAATAAGTTTCCCACAGACAGGATAACTCACCATCAGTAGCTTGAAGACTGTATGAAAGACCCAGTGCCAGGTAACCCTTTGCTAGGGACTCTCCAGCATCTTCACCCAGGTCTATCACCATTTTAGCAAATCTTTCTCCTTCTTCCAGCTGCAAAAGATGACAGGTTGACAATTATATGCATTTCTGCTATACCTGCTTCATAAGGCTATCCCCTTACACGTATATCAGTTAGAGATCTGACAGCCACTCATAACAAGGCCTTCAGAGACCACAGTAAGAGCTCATAGAAAGGAGAACATAGAAGGCCACATTATCAGACCTTGATACAAATTCCCAGTTTTCTGAAAAGTTCTAGTCTTGTTTTAAGCATCCACCGTAAACTATTTTCAGTCATTTTAACCTTAACGAAGGAGAGTATTTTACTTCTGTTTCGCTCCAGAGAAATCACACAATCAAATACCAATGGGCTAACCCCTTACATACCATCCTGGCAGTACATTGAGAGGTCTAACAGATATTTTCCTTTAAATAAAGGCTATCTAGGTTTGCCGTACAATGCTTTTAAATCCTAGCAAAATTTTACTTCTTTTTAAAACTTTACAAAACACGCAAGTTCTCCACTGTAAGCTGAGTTCAGCTATCGCTTGCAGTTCTGCCACCACAATGAGGCATCAAATTCAGGACCCAAATTTGATCTGAAAGGCTGTACTACCTTACCAGCTGGTGCTGCATGCACTAGCTACATTTGGTATCATTTTGCAAAGACACAGTTCCCTTAGAGATGCATTTTAGAATCACAGAATCCTAGTATGGTTTGGGTTGGAAGGGACCTTAAAGCCCATCTAATTCCACTCCCTTGCCATGGGCAGGGACACCTCCCACCAGCCCAGGCTGCCCAAAGCCCCATCCAGCCTGGCCTTGAAAGCTTCCAGGGATGGGGCACCCACAGCTCCTCTGGGCAGCCTGTGCCAGGGCCTCACCGCCCTCATTTTATACTACAGATTCTAATGGGAAGAGAAGCATTTGTGAATGTTGTGGCATTTGTGTCTTGGCATCAACCTCCAAAACGGTGTCTTCTATTGCAGTACAGAGTGCTCCCCTCAACCTTCCTTTCCAACTGACGAGGCAGACCTAAGTCTAATAAAAATATAAAGATTCTTTAAAATCAGAGTGAATGAGAATTTTTAACCAAAAATAATTCAAGTCTTTTATGGCAGAGCAATGTTCCTCATTTCTAACCTTAAACTCTCGTTAACATCACTCACCCTTCATGCAGAAAAAGACTAAGAACTATAGACTGTACGTATCTGAAAAGATCAAGGTTAGAGAGGTACGGGTAAAAGCTCTAAGTAAGGCTTGAAAGATACAGAGCCTACAAGAACATCTCGTGTGCGTACAAGGCAGTCTGCAGATCCTGTCAGCCATGATCAGCGTGACCTTTAATCAATAACCAGACTGCTACCAAAAAAATCCTACTTTTAGAAACTTCTGTGACAAGACAACCAACTTTCTGGGATGGAATTATTCTGTCTGGAGAAAATCTTTCTTTTTTTTTTTGTTTGGAATCCAACTGTTTTAGGTACAAGTACTGCAGTTGTAACTGAAATGCAGTCTCTTAAGACTCAGCTTTGTCAGGCTACAGCACCTCACAGTTCTTTAACATCTAAAAGGCGTCACCTGTAAGGAAACCAAAAAAATGGAACAGCAGACCAGAAAATTTCCTTGTGCAGCACTGTGTTCATACATTATTTATGAACAAAATCTACTTGATATACTAGCCTGTCAAGGGGGCTCCTTGTTACACCCCTTGCAGGCATTCAGGTGATGACATTAACTAATAGCTACATAAACAGACAAGTTGGTATTTATTAGATGATATCAAACATAAGGAGGTCTTCACTGTTAATGTAAGTATGAAGAAAGGCTGAAAAGTCTGAGAGTGACGAAGCTCCACTGCTTGGGTCTTTTCCTCGCTTGTGCATCTCCCTGAGGCCACGGCACTTCAGATTAGATGTAGTCCAATAGCCTTCAAATTTCTGAAGCTTCAGACCAGCGAGCCCAATGACCAACATGTATTTTGTCAATCCTTCACTGAAATTTGGAAGCATTACAGTACTGCTGATTGCTTAGTCAACTATGAGTCTGGAAACTACTAACTGAAGTAGGGGAACCCCCCTCACAGGCATACTTGGGGCCACCAAGAAAATTGCATAGATGGATTTAATGGCAAAACCCAAAGTCTTTTGGTAACATTGGAAATAGTTCTGCTACCTTCAGTGATGCTCAAATGAGACCCTTTAAACTCCCAATCACATCAGGAAGACTGAAGTTTATTCCAAGAGACTTAATCCTCTAAGCTGCCCTACAGACTTCCCTGCCACATACTGATGCATGTTCTGGACCACTGCCTAGGACAATGGAAGAAGAAAATGTCCCGTGACTCAGCATGGAAGAAAAAAATAACGCACAAAAAACCTTCACATGAAACAATAACTGAATTCTTCAGCTCTCAGGAACTTTTATGTAAAGCATGAAATCTCTGCAGCCAGAAATTTAATTATGCACCTCTTTTGCCATCATAAACAGTAATATTCCCACTCTTTCTTCATTGTTTCTCCTCTTCTCCCCACATACACTTTCGTCCAAGAAGTCTCCATTAGACGAAGAAAAGAACTATACAAGGAATTCTAATGACTAGTGAACAAGGGTAGGAGTGGGCAGAGCGTATGAAAAAAGATATTAAATGAAAGGTTTGGAGTTGAAATGCAGACATTTAAAATTGGAGAGATTTTGCTCCATTGTTTCTCTGAATGGTCACCTGATGGTGTTTCCAGTCCCTGACTGATGGCTTACGCTGCATAAATCAGCAGCACACCATTCAGCTTTCTTGCCTGCCAGTTATCCAGGGCCACCTGTGAGTGCCAGATTAATCTATTGTATGAATAATTAAAAACGCGACTTTCCAGAATGGCTGAAGGAGCACTCCTAGCACAACCATTCTGGTAAAACATTTGTTCATACTAACGCTGACGGCGCTTTGACCAGCCACAAAGACTTTCACGATTGCAAACTTGGGGCAGCCGAAGGCTGCTTTGAAAATGAGTGGCCTCGCAAAGCCCAGCACAGCTCAGCAGCTGGTTCTGTTTGAGAACATTTACTCTTCCTCCTTGCAGCACTCAGCCACGTCCCCTGCCAGCCCTGCTGTGACTGCCATCTGCCCCCTCTCCTCCAATTCGCCTACTCTTCAATCATTCTGGGCAGGCGTGAAAAGCAAAACCTTCGGCTCACATCAGCCAGCCACTGTGCTGACTTGCCCCGTACCGGCCTGTGTTCGGGGAGAGAAATCCTCCCCTGCTCAGTGAGGGCCCAGGAGCCAGCCTGAGCTGTGATCTGCCAGCGCAGCTGTGCCCATGGGGGTCCTAAAGCATAGGAGGTGCCTCCACTTTGCTGTAGCAATAGGAAAGGGAAGGTTTAAGGCCCCCAAACAAGGCCTCGGTCCCCAGGAGGCCCACCAGGCAGGCTGTCACACGTTATGGAGCAGAAGCTACTGTCCCTTTCCCCTCTCACCACATGGTGCCAGGCATGCAAGTCTCACCCCATGGGGCTCCCAGAAGCTGCAAAGCCCAAGGGACGCAGAAGTGAGCTAAGCTGTGGAAGGTATACGAGGAAGAGATAGCCATGCCTACACTGGATGCATGGCCAGGAGCCCAGACTCAACACGAGGGAACCTAAATGGTTCGTTTGCTTCAAAGGAGGAAGCCAACTATGGAAAAAAAAGATTTCTTTGGGCTGGTAACAGCTGGAATTCAGTTTCTTTAGAATCATTACTTGTTATTCTCTCAGAAGCAAGCAAAAACAGTCTCCAAGGAGGTGCACCTCCAGTCTGGCCCTTGTTGTTATATTCTTCCACATACTTCTCCCTGCAGCCTTTTGCTCAAGAAGCAATTCAGGGAGAGTTCTCTACCTTTTGAGATCTCCATGGAAGAGAGCCCAGGAAGCAGGGTTTGGGGAAAAACAACCTGAAAGCAACTTCTTGTAATCTGAACTGAAGCCGTATAAACCTGTCAGGAGGCACTTGGAAGCACTAGTTGGGCAACCCCTCCTCGACACCAGAAAGGAAAACGCCCATGGCACCTGGAGAGAAACAGGCTGCCAAGCCATGAGCAGGCACTGGTAAGACTGTAATATTGTGGGACTGTAATATTGTGTGTTTTTTTTTTTTTTTTCTTACCCCCTTCTCACCCCCTCCATCTTCTTTGATGAAAAAGGAGCATTTGTTAGCTGCACAACCCTGGGGGATGTTCTCCCTGAAACACAGAGCGGCTGTTCCCTACCCCTGGCATCTGAGCACAGGTTTGGGTGAGCGCTTGAGCCAAGCCCGGGGGCACACTGACAAGGGAGTGGGAAACAGCAGGTGCTGGCCCCTGGCCTGTCGCCACCACCCAGCTTGTTTTTAGAAGAGCTCCGGCCCTACCCCACTGGATCAACACCCTCCAGGACCTCACGTGAGCGCTGCAGCTCCCACCAGCATGGATTTAGAACAAGTGAGGACAAGCAAGTTGATGTCGTACAGCAGCACGGAAATGGCACCTTACTGCACTGAAAGGGGGAGCACAAGGGAGGAGGCAGGAAACACGTCAATGACACTGGCCTAGGATGGCAGACAAGGTTGGTGAAACTGGGGAGTCTGGACACCAGCAAGGCTGAGAAATGCCCATGAACATAAGAGATCCAAACCCTATGGGAAGGGGATCTACACAAAGTTGCAAATGATATTAACTCGGTGGATTGGCTTCTTGGTTTTGTTATAGTGGGCTGTAGGTATGGAGACTAATACAAAGAAGAGGGGAAAAAAAAATCAATAAATAATGGGAAAATGAGGAAAAAGAGGCACAATGCATATGAAGGGAGTGTCCAGTAAGGTGCAGTGTAACAGAGAGGCCTTTGTCCCACAGCTGCTTACAGCATAAAACATAAATCATGTTACACATGTCAGGAAATAAAAATTACAATGCTTTCTATTGTTGGTCTGTTCTGCATTATCTGTGTCACCAGTGCTAAGCCTGACAATTTATTCAGCATGTAAGTTCAGCCCTCTACTCTTAGTAACATTTGGGCTTTTCCTGCACTGCATCAAGAATGGTTTGTTCACACGGAAAATGTATAGGAAGCGAAATTCTTGGTCACCTTTGACATCTGAAATCCTTGGGATTGCCCCGGTAACACTAGCCGTGATGCCAGCAAGAATCTGTTTCAGAAGATGGAGGAAATCTCTAGCAGCTTCTTACAGTTCCCTGCTTCCTCAGTAGCCTCTGGCTCACAGCAATGTCAGTCCTTCGGAGAGCCTGCTTAGCAGGTGGAATAACTCGGATAATGGGACTAGATTTGATCTCTCAATGTTATTCATACCACAGTAAAACCTAAGCACTGCCACACAACTCCAGGGCTCCTAGGTGACTGGGTACGAGCACATGCACATCATTTATCATCTGTAGTGACAGGGTCAACAACAGACAGAAGGAGAGAGAAGCGCTCTCGGATTAAGTGGTCTGTGAAAGTAATGAATGATAAGCCGTTACCTCAGAAGTATGCAGCTCTAAATCTTCATCCTGCCAACCTCCCCCCCCCTCACGTATTGACCTCATGGGACATCTTACACTCTTTAAGACTCCGTGCATGGTCTGGCCTGGCCTGACCCTGCTCTCTTCTCCCTTTACCCTGACTGATAGTATGATCTCCACCTCCCCACACTAGGATCTGTAAGTCAAACCGAGTGAAGGAAGTGGTTGTGAGGTACAGCACTACCTTGCAGTGCAATTTTTGCCATGGGATGAAGTCCCTCCTGAAGTTCATACTAGCTGATAACAGACATCACGTGACAGCACACAAGTTTACCACTACAGTCTTATTTCTGTGGTATCAATTGTGCGTCACTAAAAATAGTAAAAATATGCCTCATGTCTTCTTACTCTTGGACCAGAGTCCTTGAAGATTCGAGCCTATCCTAGGACTACAATTCATCTGTCTCCATGTGTATTTACCAAGTTCTCAATGTGCCTCCATTGAAATCAGTGGAGTAAAAGACACAAGAAAGCATTCTAGTAACCTCCAAGGCCTTTAAGTAAGGCTCATAAAATGGAGAACATCAGCATTTGACACTTGTCTTTAAGCAGATGTTGTAAAAACACCAAAACCAGAACATCTGCCAAAACAGGGTCTTAGGGGAGCTAGATTAACAGTGAAATTACCACCACTGTACTATTAAAATAACTATTAAAAGGAGGAAACTGCAGCAAGTCTTTTAATAGGTGGCACTCTGAATTGGCAGTGGACCAAGACAGGACAACTGCAGCATGGACATTCCCCTCTAAGCTACAGCAACTTTCCTATGAAAATTTAAAATGACAATGAACTTCAGTAGTTCAAAATTTCATAGCGGTTTCTGGAAAGCTAAAGGACAGCTGGCAAAACAAAAAATGGCCTTTGTGTTCCCTGGCTATAATCATTCCCATGTAAGTTCATTAAACTTTTGTGCTGAAACCCTGGCAAAGCAGAATGCCAGCCAGCATGGTGCCTCAAAAGTGATTTTGGGCTCACTACAAAGACCTTTAAAACACACCAGTGTAATGTGCTAAATACAATAAAAAAAGTTCCAACTTTGTTGAAAATTATGTGTCATGAGCTTTGTTAAGTATGGGTCTAACTGCATCTTGGCCAGACAAGCATGGTCTGTACAGGTACACTGTGCTGGAGCTTCTCTAGTCCTCTAAGACAACTGGCATAAGCTTTGGAACTAATGATGTTTGGATTTGCTGTTCAGTCTGCCTTTTTTTTCTTTTTCTCTACAATTTGCGAAAAATGGTAATTCTGAAAACAGCAACCAAAATATTCCTTACTTCACTCAGCTGCTCAATGCAGGCCAAAGCCTGGAAGCTAGTGGCCAAGCGGGCAGAGCATCTGCTGGTGTAGGCCAGCATAGTGCCAGTAATATGGCCGTGGAGCAGGCCCTATTTACATCAGCTAATAATCTGGCCATACTGTCACAACAGAAGCGGAGGACATTCAGCTATTTTCCACATCAGGCTCTGCTACGTATTGATTTGCATGGCCCAGTATGAACACACGCACACACACGTTTCTGCTTTGATTTGTTTTGCACTGAGAGATGATTTCCTAGATGTGATCTGGGCACTCTCAACATTGTAAATCACTACGGTACAATGCTATTAGTTTTTTTCTGGTTCTTTATGTGTGTGGAGATACCATGTACAGAGACGGCAAAATGAGTTAAATGACCATTAGATTAATCAGGAAAGAAACTGCTCTGTGTTCCTCATGACATTCTGCAATTATCCAGCAGCAGAAACGATGTTAGTGGTTTCTTTTATTGCTAGTAACTGAAATAAGACTAAACTACTGCTTGTCCATGGTCTATAAACAATCTGAATACACTACTGCACCAAAAGCACATAATAGGCAGATCCAGGACATATCAATATATAAAGTAGCTGTTTCATGTGTATAAACAGCGATCTGATTTCATCCTTTTCCTGCCTACCTAGCAATCAAGTACACAAATATAAAACAATTAATTTTTCAGTTGGAAAGTATATGTTCTGAAAAGCAAGATGCATTTGAGTATTTGTAACTGTTAATATTTGTCCATTAGACTGTTCCAGTGCCATGCCTACCCTTCTTTCTATTTATACTGGCATTGATCAACTTGTTCACTTCCAGTTTAAATGATTCAATTCTGTTTTGATTGCCATGTAATTTAAATGCAAATAATTACTGCAAAGATGACATTTAGAAAACCAGCTCTGCTAAGCAGGAAGGTCTTTATTAGGCAGAGGAGTTTGCCAGTAATATCAGAAGCATCCTTTTAACTGCAAAATGTGGAAACCTATCATTTCAGTTCTTTTAAAAGATACTCAGCTTTCTCTCTGACTCCCCTTAATTAAAACTATTCTGTGGTATCACTAAGGTTTGGTATCAGGGTATAGCATAGGCCACTGAGTGAAAGGAAGAGGGGAGGAGAATATTATTTGTTTTTAGTTCATATGGCTATGCTCTAGATACCCACAGGCTATACTCTAGATTACCATCTTGTGAAATTATGTTTGTATTTCAGACTGCAACCTGGTTCTGATGCAAAAACACCGAGAAGTGTTTCACGTAATCACAATGAAAAAGCAGCAGTGACAGGGGAAAAAAAAAAAAAGAAAAAAAAAACAACTCTGAAATAGTTAAAAACCAGCTCACTTCTCCCTTCTTTCTTCTGCTATTACGGTTAGATTGTTGCTTCTACACTTTTGTCACATATGAGAAATCTAGAGATACCAAACTGCCTGAGGATGGAGATGTGATTGTTGCAGTCTCACCTTTCCTCAATGCCCTTAGAGCAAAGTATTCTTTATGTGTCAGCTGTGAATCCAAAGAAATGTTGAGAGGCAACAATGAGGAGGACAAATTCTGCCTTTGCTCATTCCCTGCCATAGCAGCATCTTCAGTTTGGGCTCATAACTGGACATCCAACTCCTCTTTCCTCACAGCTGGCAGATTTCAATGGCACCCCTTGAAATTTAGTCTTCACTAGTGAGAGCTTCATGAACACCAGGGTAACACACAAAAGAGAAGGAGCCTGACATTTCTATTCTTGCATTACAGAAACCTGGTCCTTTCACCTCAACAAAAACCCGTGACTCAGTGTCTGGTAGAGTGCCTTCCCTAAAAGGCACTGCTCCTGTTAAACAGATCATCCCAGGGATCTTGATTCTAGCACAGAGCCTTACAAGGTGCATTCACTCCCCTTCTCAAAGCAGGGTTAAACAACTGAACCTCAGAAACTATTTTTAAGTTCTGAGTATCTCCAGGTATGGAGACTCCACAATCTCTCTGAGCAACCTGTTTCACTGCCTGAGCATCTTCACAGTAAAAATAAGTAAATTAAAAAAAAAAAAAAAAAAAAAAGCATAGATCAAATTTCCTGTAGTCCAAACACTCATCCTGTCACTTGGTACCACTAAGAAGAATCTATCATCTTTACTCTCTCTCCCCTCATCACGTATTATATACTTAGATAAAGATCCTCCAGAGCCCCATTCTCAAGGTGGAACACTCCCACTCTCTCAGTTTCTCCTTACATCTCAAGTGCTCCAGTCCCTTTGTGAGAAGTCATTTTTGTGGCCTTTCACTGGACTCCAGCATGTCTTTGTGCATCCTGTACCGGGGATCCCAGAACTGGACTTCAGACGCAGTCTCACCAGGGCTCGGTAAAAGAGAGGATCACTTCCTTCAACCTGCCAGCAGTATTGTCTTCCTAATGCAGCCCAAGATGCTGGTGGTCTTCATCACAAAGGCACACTGCTGATTCATGTTCTGCCTGTCTAGCAGAACCCCCAAGTCACAGAATAGTTGAGGCTGGAAGGGACTTCTGGAGATCATCCAAGCCAACTTGCCTGCCAAGCAGGGCTACCCAGAGCATATCACACAGGATGGCATCCAGGCAGGTTTTGAATATCTCCAGAGAAGGAGATTCCACAGCCTTTCTGGGCAACCTCTGGTCCTTTTCTGCAAAGCCACTTTCCAGTTAGTTGGCACGCCAGTACGTGATTATTCCTCCCCAAGTGCAGGACTTTGCATTTCCTTTTGTTGAACTTATTAAGAAGTGTTGGCCCACTTCTCCAGCTGATTTGGTCCATATGAACGGGGACCAGACTCAACTACAGGTGAGCTTTGGCTTTCCTAGCACTTGTTGGCTTTCCTTCCCACCTTGTTGGATCTGTGTTCACAGAGCAGGAAGGCAGAAGAGTAGAATAATCACTTGTAGTACAGAGATGCCAAGTTCATCTCCCATATTAAAGTTGTCTCCTAAGTAAAACCTACTCTGATCTCAGAAAGATTTGCCTTAAATTTCATGTCTGTTCTGCTGGCTTTTTTTCCTCCTGACAAGCACTGAGACAGCAGAATTGCTAGAGGAAGATGTCAGGCTGCAGGTCCCCTAGTATGGCTCTATAGGAATGCATGAATTTAGCCCATGAAGCAACTCTAACTTCAGAGGCTATACAGAGGAAAAAAAAAAAATCAATATAATTGCTTTTTTAGGCTAATAACAGCTGGATTTTGCTCTGAAAACCTCAGACATGTTAATGAGTCTTCAGCACAGCTGTAATGTCCAGCTTACATACTGTTTTAAAATCTCCAAGAATCAGAAGAAAAATGCATTTGCTTTACTGTAAATGTTGTTTTACATCGTGAATATTTTATGTCACTGAATAACATTCAGCCCTCAAAATTTACATACTGAGCTAAGGATACAAGAGAGCTAAATTGCTCTGTAAGTTAGGTAGCAAGTATTCCCTCAAGGCTCTCAGACCTGAAAGATTTTTTCCTCGAACAAGATGCTTTCTAGTTTTTGCTGACTCACATGAGTTCAACCATTACAGTTTGAGCAGTATAGTTCATTCAAAAACGTATATAACCAGGTGCCCTCACGGAGGCCCTGAACTGACACAACTCAATTAAGTTCAGCTCAATACCAATTTTTACCAGAAAGGGATTGTAGAGGCCTGGGGAAGAGGTAGAACATCTTGTCACCAAAACCCGAGCAGATTCTTCTGGTATTTTCTTTCATGCTTTCCTTTCTTGTAGCTTTGTTTAACTGGTATTAGCAATTATAATCCTTCACTGACTGTAGGGACACCTTGTGGTGAGGATAGGTGAAAACAGCAGGCTGCCATTCAATTAATTAAACCAAGCAGTAAAAGACTGACAGATGTTTCTTCTCCTTGGGATAATCAGAATTTCACAGGCACAGACTTCCACTCCCACTCCGCTTCTGAATGGGGCATACATTAACACATCCAGAACAGAAAACACTGACACAGGAACTTCAAGAACAAAAGATTGAGTCATCCAGCAGACCTCAAATATCTAGCAATCTAAGGGCCAGACCAACTTATTAACTTTTGTCTTTCAGGGGCTACCAGGGTGGCAGATTCAACTCTGGATACTCACTTGAAAAGGCAGTTCCCAGAACAACCATTATGTTTGTTTCCCCTCCTCCTTTTTATAACAGGCCAGCAAAGCTCATTTCAGTGACTTACTGCAGTATTTCTTTCTGGGATTTTTATTTTCTTTTAAACGTGCACGCATGTGTGATTTTAAACAGGGATTTCCTTTCTCACTGCAACTACCCTATGGTACTGTCACTGCAGCATTGAATACATTACATAATAAAAATTGCATCAGCTTGCTTACCCAGTGCAGTGACCCAATGCAGACCTTGGCAGCCAGAAGAGGAACGGTGGGATCTGCTGGTCGCAGTTTAGCACACTCTTTGAGCACTGATACAGCATATGCTGACTGGAGAGAGGAAGGGGAGACAGAGCAGGAAAGGAAAAAAAAAAAGGCTGATTAGACAATGCTGTTAAGAGCCCAAGCAAGGTATTTCAGTGAAATGTACAAAACAGTGATATGAAATTACAAAAAAAAAAAATCATGTCAGCAACAAGTTAGCAACTTTACTCCCACCTCCACACACACAGACACACATGTGCACACAAACACATGCTTCCCACGCTCAGAAGAAGTATGCTGAAGAACCGTCCCTGGCTGTGCACTTTACAAGAAACAGTCTTCTTCAGCTATCAACACGCTGGTTATTTTAACTCTGCCCTTCCAACTCACAGCAACTCTGCCATATAGTTCCTCTTGCATGCAGCCATCTTCCAGTAAGCCAGAGATCACAAAGAGGTTATCCTTTTGCACGTTACATTTTAGACCAACTAAAAAAACCTGTCAGACAGAGGTTTGTGTAGCTAAAGTGATCTGTTCTGTAGGCTGTTTTTTGTCTTCTCCCGGTCCGAATGTACAAGAACCCAACTGGGATCCCACCATGCAAATGGTGGGGCAGGCAGCTGCAGAGCTGTGCACCCGCTGTGCAGCGGGTGGTCTGAGAAGCATGTGGCAGACAGAAAGCCCACGGAGCTCTTCCTGGTGTAAGGTTACCATTAATAAATGGTGTTCATTAAGCTCAGCCGTCACACGGCCTTTTGGATATTCCACGTGCTCTACAAACACTGCTTTTACAGCAGTGCCATTCATGGCGGCTGCATTTCAGCAGTTTAATGGGGAATGAGGAATGCTCTGGTGTGAGATGCTGGTGACAAGGAAGGCTTGGGCAGCCCTGCCAGTTTCCTAGCCCACCCTAACCCACCTGAACCAGTTTCTTTGAAGCTTCCAACTCTCCTCATACACGACCCAGAACCCCTCAAAGCCCCATTTCTCCCAGCCGAGAGGCACGCAGGCCTCTCACTCGTATGCACCCCCAGCAGCATGTTGCGCAGCCACAACCTCTCTATATCCCAGGAGGGCAGTAAACACACTGATACAAGCTCACAGAGCCTAACTAACAACCATCCCTATCAGGTCCTGGCCCACGAGGGCCCTCCTCACTGCAGCTCCTGTGAGCACACACTAACACCATGCAGCTGGCAGCCCCGCAGGACGGTTTCACACTCCCACAGGCCATCAGCACTTCCCCTCCCTCCCGCCGCAGCAGGCTGCCTGAGCCTGCCTCCTCCTCTCTCCGCAGAGCTGAAGGTCCAGTTCTTGCTAGAGGATTCAAAGCCTGGAGAAAAATGGGCTTGGAAGGCAGCCTGGAAAAAGGGGAAAAAGCAATGCACAGCAGCCCTGCACATGACAAGGCAAAGATGAGCTTTTTAAGAGAACACACAGGCTCTGCAGCAGCACAAGGCAAAGCTTCCTGCTTGAAAACCTTGAGTACCTGCTATGTAACCTAAATAACATAGCCTAAAAAAGAGCAACAGCTTGCCCTACATTCTCCAGACTGCTCCCACCAATGCGGAGCATCAGATATCATCAATACAAGTAATGAAATTTTGCTCTGTTACAATTCCAAACACATCATTCAGCTGCTGGTCCGAAGCCAGGAAGATGCCTGTCTGGGAACAGAGATGGGAGCTTAACCTGTACCTCGCCCCGCTCAGAAATAAAGGCTTGGGTAATTCAATCCTGAAGCAGAGCAAGAAACGCATCACCGCGCTCTGCTGTTACTAGATGACTCGCATCCCTCTGAATGAACCTTCTTGACACCTATTTGTTTAGAACAAGTAATGTCTCAGGTTTTAATGGCTTCTTTTTCCTCCTTTACAGAAGGCTGCCTGTGCTGCAGGGAGCTGGTATTCCCAGTGCCACCACTCAATGTGCTTTAAGCGCTAGCATAAGCATGTAGGTGTCCTAACCTGGCACATCATCTTCCTGCCCTCTGTTCTGGCCCACACGTGTTGCAGACTAGAGAAACCCAAGCAGTACCAGAGGACCACATGCACTTTACCAGGCAGCGTATATGCAGCTGAACACCTCCAGCCCTTGTTATCCCAGCATATAAAAGTAAAATGAAAAGGCCAGGCATATACAAGACCACCTTCTGTCCTGTGTCACTGCTTTGAGAAGATGTGGACAGATCGATGGGGGGGGATTCTGTTCCCCACAGGAGGGAGCAGGAGGCACCTGGGGCTGCTGCAGCACTGCTGGCGATCACAGCTGGTGCGAGTACAGGTCAGAGCAGCGAGACGCCTGCTCAAAGTTGGGCCGCAGCCACGAGACTGTTGGGGGGCAAGGACAAAGCAGCCACTACTGAATGCAGCACAGCAGAGAAACCCACCTTGTGGCCATGCCCAAATTCCTCTCCTTCGTAGAGCCACTTGACTGCATGTGCTGAGGAGCTTCTGAACACTAATTGACCAAGTCAAAGCTATACCTTCCATGCTGCTCTCAAAACATCTACGAAGTTATGTTACTTTAGGCAAGTTTATAAAGTTTGCAATTAAACATGTACAGCAGAAATGGTTTTAGAAACATGGCAACATGAAGCCTTCCTCCCCAGCTGCATTTTAAAAATTCAAGAGATCTATAAAATTGCACCTTGAAAACTTTACTCAGCAGAAATTATATATAGATGAAAATGGTGGCCAAGGAATGACTACAGGAAGAATAACATCTCAATCCCACTGTTACTTGGTTTAGGGGACACTAGTGAGAAATATACATACCAAGGTGTAACACAGATATTCATTACAGGCATTAATTGGCAGGGAACAAACATCACCCACCCTGTATTGAATACAGATGTCATTGGTTTGTAAAAATATTTAATATGAAACAGTGTTTGTGTAACACTGAAATAATCTGATAATTAAAATGCACATATTCTTTCACTTAGCGTGGGTGGACCAGGCAGCCAAGTGCATTGTTTGTGAGACTCACTGCAAGACAATAATAATTAGATTTATTGGTGAGGCATGATTTGAGAAGAGCAGAGCTTGAACTCCAAGTGACTGCATGCTTCCTGCTCATAATTTGGAGCTTCAGTACAGCTCACATCAAATCTCAGGCCAGGGTTTAAGTTCTTTCTGTTTAGATCTCTAATTGTTGGATTATAACAACTGCACTGGAACCAGTTCTCAAGGATTTCAGAAAACAAAACAAAACAATTTGCCTCTGGGCCTCATTTGGACTCTCTCTGGGAAAAAAGGCTTGTGAGACTCCCTAAAACAGAGGAACTCATTGAAAAGACATAGCTTAAAGAAACGGCAAGCTTGCCAACAGCTGCCTCGTGGGGGGTTCCAGCTTTTTTAAATGGGAGATCTGAGTTCTCAGCCTTAGGATCCTCATCAGATTTAAGGAGATTCATGACAATTCTCCTTTTTGTTATGACAAGCAAGGCGCAGAACTCAAATCAGGATACAGAGTGAAAACACGGCCTTAAGGGACAAAACACATACAAAAAAAAGTGTAAAGGACTACAGAACCTCTCTTACCTGAGTTGGACATCTCCATCTTTCACACAACAGCTTTGTTATTTTTGCAGTGGGGACAGGTGAAGCACGTGGCACTACTGTTGCATGTTTAAGTTCAATATTTAACGAATCTGTTCTCTGTTAATTTTTTTTTTTCACCTAATCTACTTGCATACACTATTTTCCTTCTGCTGAGTTCACAAGTGTGCTCTGTAATAATTTCTGAAAAGAAAATGAGTAAAGACAGGTGCTGGGAAGCAGTGAGCAACACTCACAAAAGGCTGCTTTCAGGACAGGCTGAAAGGGCTCTGTGTGCTGCACTCAATACACAGGCGGCACCTCTCAACCTGCAGTGAGGAATCGTAAGGAAGCTACTGGGAATAAAGATGGAGAAGACACCTCTCCCTAAGTAGTTAAAGTTGTCATGGTTTTGAATCCTGTAAAACAAAGAAAAACTTCTAACCAAATACTAACCACAGCTCTCCTTCCCCATTTGCTAACTACACAATGAATGACACAAGCATATTCCTGAACAACATTTGCACATGACCAGTATACATGTAGAATGAGGAACAGGTCACTGTTAGTTTTCTTTCTTAACTTTTCCAAAAGACTCGAGAGATGAGAGATTTTGCACCATTAGTGCATTTACCTAAACGGATGGCAAAATCTCGAGTGCACTCCAATACTATTTATCATTCTTTCCTCTCCTACCACAGCGAAGCAAGGAAAGGAGGATGGCAGAGAATTCATTTCACACTTAGAAGATAAAGAGACCATAAATGTAAGTAAAAGGAAGAATTTCTAGACAGCAAATTGTGCCAAGCAGACCTGACACACCATACACAGTTGCTCTTCTCTTGCATAGGTTCCAAAAACCTTTCTACTTTTTTTTGCTTTCAGCCAGAGGGAAAACGTTCCTCAAGGTGGTGGTCTTGGTAGACAGCCTCCCTCCCAATTCACCTGGCAGTCCAGTACAGACAAATCTCCCCAAGTAGCATTGCCTGTCTTCGAGCATCATCCTGCCTGATCTTAAAAGCTGCACCATCTCAAAGGGATTGTGTCTGTGCGTGTGGCAGGAATCTTTCAACACACACGAATAAGTATTCCTGGTATCCTGGGATTCACAGCCATTTAGCTGTAAGTGACCTTGAACCAGCAAGGGAAGATGACATTAGAGGGAGCCAGCAATTGAGAAGTCAGGAATTAGCTGTTCACTGAATTTCTACATTTCTGTGAATCCCTCAGCATGGATATTATTCTCTTAAGACATTCACTTCTCTCAACATAGGGACTGCTGCTCCCCTTTTCTTTTACCCTGTGCTTAGCAAATCAGAGCACTGCAGTAAGGCAGCTTCAAACACTCACTTTTAGGAGTACCTCTTACATTCTGGGATTTAAAAGCATGACTTTGCCCATGCTAATGTGACAAACACCACCCTTCACACTTTCTGTCAAGAAAAGAGAGTTAAGCCTGAAGGCAGCTCTACAGCCCACCCAGGTATTCTGCTCCTCAGGCAGGAAGCTTTCCATTTTTAGCACCATCTACAGCACACACACGCCCTTCTCATCTCCCTTTTGCACCAAAAGAAACCAAACTACGGAATAACCCCTAGCTGGCTGACCTTTGTAACAGGATCTTTACCCAATGACTGTTCAATATTTTAACTTTCATTCCCCAGCAATGCTATTTAAGGAGCCAGCCGAGGCCTCTGCTGCTCCCAAGGTTCCTGCCTGCAATGCAAAAAGAAATGTTCCTTTTTTTTTTTTTTAAATGCCAGTTGCTTAGCAACCAGCCTAAGCTTTTGCAAGGAAACCAACAGAAGGAACAGCCTAAATCATAAAATTCGTCTGCTGTTGCTGCAGAATTATGTATCGAATGTATTTATAACTTTCCTCCTAACCTTCTGGAAAGCTGTATATCGGCATTACAGGCATGGCTGAGTCAAACTTGAAGCTCCTTGAAGCTATTACAGACATCTGCTTTTGCTGCACTGTTTTAAATAAGTGGCAGCATTCCTTTTTTGGGTGCAACACAGATAGGAGCAGCTCAGACATTAGCCTGACATTATTTGGCTATGACCAGTGCGTATCAGCAACTTGCAAAAGGCTTGAAAATCAAAGTGCACGTCTGTCTAAGGCTGGTTTCAAAACCCTAAAAATGCTGCCAGCACCAGCCCTGGGCAGGGCTGCATTATCTCCACTGCTGAGCAGCCAAGGGGAACGCAGTGACACTGCACGATTGGCTCTGCGAGAGCTGCAGCCTGCTCCCTCAGAAAAGCAGCTGAATGACAGATGCCACGGAGGATGCGATTATTTCCCTTTGTATAGCACCAGACACCTCCTGAAGTGTTACGTGATTAAGAAAATCACTCAGGTAGACAAGTGTGACTCTTTCTTCCTCTTTGCCTTGAAGATGAACAAACACAGGAAGGCTGAAAGGAGACAGGAGCATTTTGTGTAGCTGAAAGCAGATTTATCTGCCTGGCTTTGCAAGGTACCACCCTCGGAGAATAAATCCCCCTACGGCCAGCCATTCTTATTTATACAGTAACATTGGCCACTGTCCCTGGGGTGTCCTCAGCACAGGCTAGCAGGGGCTGGGCAGGACCAGCATTTGCTGAGCTAAAGGCAAGCACTGGGCTGACGGTGTTCTGCAAACCCTGGGTGAGGGTGGCTGGACAGCTGAGCACCGGGCACCCCAGGAACACATCACCTCCATCAGCAACCCCAGCACAAGGCCTGCTGAGCACAGCCCTTGCCTCCAGGTAACTGCTTCCAGCTCCAGTCTCTTCCCACTGCCCGTTCACCTGCTCCAGACCCCTTCCCTTATGCACATCTTGCTGCTCCTCATCCTCTTAATGAGCACAGGGGTGAGGGGTAAGGGCAGATTACCTCCTCAGCTGGCCGGAGACTGTACGACTCCTCGCCCCTCTAGTCAGGAAACACAAGCAACCCAACAGCTTTTAACGCAGTAAAAAAAAATAGAGCAGAAATATTAAATTTGAGCACAAAAATTATTTTATGTACTGAATACACTCATAACAACAGCTATCCACTGGACATGAGCAATGTGAGACTGCTGCAGGCTGACTGGCTCTGTTGGTGAGCCCCGAACCTGCAGGCCAAGTACCCTCATCGTTCACAATTCCACAGCCATCTCTGGCAAATCCTCCCTCACCACCCTCAGGAAAACAGCACCTCGCTGTCATTGAATACAAATCTCATCTCCTTGGATTGTTAGTTGGAAGAGCCATATAAGCATTGCTTTACACGTGCCTGTACAAGGCCCATTGTTTATCAGTTTATATTACCCTTTGGCCGTATCTCAGGTAAAAAGACACTCGAGACGCAGATCCTGTTGACCTAAGCCAGAGTCCAACCCCATGCACTTCTGAGTCTCTAATCCCAAAGAGCTCTGGTGATGCTTTGAGGCCCCCAGGCTGGGCCCCACATGGGGCAGTTAAGTGTTCAAGGGGACAGGGATCTGAAAAAGGGAGCATGTAACTGATCCAACTGGTCTGAGGCCAGGGAAATGCCTGCAAGTACACGCAGACCCTATTTCACATCCCTCGTGCCTGCAATACATCACCTAGACGCTGTGATCATTTTGCCTCCACCTGCAGGTACCTCGGCAGAGCTGCCCCAGCCTGCAGGACCGCTGTGTGCTGGTCTTCTCCACCACTTCCAGTGCAAACTGCTCAGCTGAAAAGCAGCAGCAGAGGTGGTCTGCCCCAACCAGCCATCCTTCACACAGTCTCCTACATCGTAAATAAAGATCTGCTCCTTTCCCTCCCTCTAATCCTGCTCAATACAGGTCACTTCTACTTTTCCAAAGTCTTGAGACCAGCAGATGCAACCTACTGCACTCATTTCGGCCTGGCAGCAGGGCAGTGGCTCATCCCACAGCCCGAGGACGCTGCCAGATGGCATCCGGCTCGCACACCACTGCCACTCAGGCTCCAGCCTGTCTGTGCATGGCAGACAGGGAGCTGCTGTGCCTGCTCAGCCTCTGGCTGTCGTACTACCAAATGGTGAAGGTGATGACCAGCAGAAACAACTCAAAGCATCTGCGCGGCGTTCAGCATCCAGTTTTCTAGTACCAGTGCAGAAGAACAGGTGTTCTGCATCAGGCCAATGTAAACTTCTGCCTATCCAGAATGACACACGATGACACAGGACATCTCCCACTACTCTCTTCCTACAGCAGGCATGCCTTAATGCCACTGTCTATGCTTTCCCAGCATTTCACCTAAATTTCTTCTAAAATTGTCTACAAAGTCTTTCACATTTCAGGATGGACTTCGACCATTTAAATAAACACCCTCCCTTCATTCAGAATACAAACAATTCAGTACACATGCATCCCCAAGAATAAGTTAAAAAACAAACAAACAAAAAACAACAACCAGACCATACCATCTTCTTGGCATCTTGCGTGATGAGAGCACAAGTTAAATTGCTGTCACTCCATTACTTCTGGTGTTTTAAGTGGATAGAAGAATAGGAAGGTCACGCTTCTCTGAGCTTTCTCATTCACTGTTTTATGACTCCCTAAGGCCCTGCTTGCCCTAAGGACTTTCTGAAGCAGTGTGCCTATTTTTGCTAAGACACATCCGTTTAAAAATAATGTGTAAACTCAAGCATACACACAGTAATGAGCCTAGCTGGTTGACTTGACATTCAGAGTGATCACTTGAGAAAAATGACAGCCACCATTTGGCAATTTTTTGGCTGGCAGAGGAAGAAAATAGTTTATGTTAAATTCTGACTTAATCCGAAAGAGATCAATATACAAAATAAAAGCAACACTAATCAAATGCAACACAGAACAGAGGACAAGATAGGCTTTTACAGCACTTTAAGAAGGTCAGAGTTTGCAATTCCTAAAAATATTTTAAAATAACAAGACCAAGTTTCTAGCATTTACAGGTTGATAGAGGGTTCCTGTCATACCCAAGATTTATGAGCATGATTTGCTGTACTGCAGAAGAAGTAACACTGCAGGATGCAAGATTTCGTTACCAAGAAATGAGATCAGGAATTGGCTGCGACTGAGACAGGTGAAAACAGATCTTCTACCTATAAAAGCTCAAGCGTGCTCTGCAATCTGCAGTCTAGACAAACCACACTCTTTTCTCATCAGTTCCTCCTGCTGCACTGGAGCACTTCCATTTAAACGAACGCTGTCCTGCTATCAGTATAAAAATGTATGCCACATCTCCCATTAGCGAGATGACGCATTGCAGAGTGTATGACAGGAATCCTCAGGGAATACTTTGGGATTAGAAGTGAAATGCTGCACAGATGGGATTGTTGGGTAAGGGAATCCTCACTGCCCCATATAAGGCACAGAACATTTAGAGCTTTGACAAAAACAGACGAGATCAGGCCATTTTACCTTCTAAATATTTCAAATACATGACATACTTGAAGATCTTAAAAGTTGGGACAGTTGTAGAGATACAGATACTCATGTTGCTCATTTTTAAGTACCAAATATACAGTAACCTCTAGGGGAAGCTGAAGAGATACATATACACTTAAGGAGGACAGATTTCTCATGCAAATTGTTAGAAGGTAAAGATGGTGCCCTATTTCTCTCTTCCATTCTAACTTAAGATCGAACCCCAGTTACTCTGGATACGCTGCCAACCATCAGCAGCTAATCTGCTGGGAAGCAGTTCTAGATTTTACCAGGGTTACATCATGATTTGCTGTCAAGTAACAGGTTACACAACCTGTAAAGCCACTAAACCTTCCGGACAAGTGAAATGAATTTATGGGAAGCTACTGTACCTCCCATTGCTGCCTATGTAGTCATTGTTGCCCTGAATATCAAGAGATCAGGTATCCGGAGGATTTGCAAAGGCAGGGAGGGCAGCTACGTGCTAACTCCAGCTGAATGCCAAGGGGAGCTGGGCCCGATTTTTAAAGCCCTCACCTGACATAGGCCAGCGTGAGGTATTAGCACCAAGGCAACAGGCTCACTGTTCAAGTATTCTTCCAGCTGCTTCGGGTTTCCCTATACATAACTGAGAGTCCAGCCATTGTTTTCATATCTGGAATTGGATTTTGAAATGCTTGTACTGAACTCCTACAGGAATCTGTCAGCCTCCCTCCCATTAGACATTTCCCTCCAGCCCCCCACTGTTCTTTTACCTAATGTACTTTATCAGAGTTTTGATGTCTCCTTCTGCTTATAACAGACCGAGCTGATTTATGAGATAACTGTGGAGTCCCAGTACAGACTCAGAGCTTGCTGGGTCCCACCACGTCCAGCTCCAGTGCCTTACAACGTGGTCGTGGCTGACTGGTATTTGTCCGTGGTGTTCCACAGATCCCCAGTGACGCAAGCTCTACACGAATCTCCACAGGCAGTCTTCTTCCAGCATACTGATATCCTTTTTTTTTTTTTTTTTGCCTCCTAATTGGAAACATAAACTTGGGTTGCTGCAACTGGAAGACATTATGTCTTGTCCTACCCACCACAGACAAGAGGAAACCCTTCTTCTTTGCAACAGCTCTTGAACATTTCTTTCTCTTCAAGCCCCATTCCCAACCTTTATGGGAACTTTTTTTTTTTTTTTTTGCTGGTCTTTCCAGAGTCCTATTTACTATGCTTAAATATAAGTGGCACCATCTTACATATAAGGGCACCATAGCCCTTAGCCATCCTTGATGATCTTTACTAGACTCTATTGTTGGTCTGCTATTTTCTTAACATATAGCACCCAAAAACAGTCTTCTGTATAAGGCTTTGTGCTCATAAAAATAAAGGAACACCTTCAGACATCATCTGAGCTTTACTGCCACTTACACACCACAGGAGGACAACTTCTTTACAAAAGTTTAACACTGCTTATTCATCTCGAGCTTTCACCCCAAAGCCAGTTTCCAGTTCAAGTTATAGCCATAAAAGGCCAATAGTGGTCATCATTTAACTGATGATAAATGGTTGGTGATCTCTGTCTAATTTTACTCGGACCCCCTACACTCCATGGTCACAGAATATAGGACCATGCTGTAGGCAGTCTGCTACAGCTTTAATCTGCTCACAGCTCCTAAAAGATGTAGGTGGGGATCCCCACCATGAACAAGCTAAATTTATCATCTACTTTTCCTGCGGGAAGTCTCCTCTTTTAAGCCTAATAAAGAAAAGCTCAGCTATCTTTTGCAACTAGACTTCAGGCATCTCAGTGGTCTACTGAGAACTTTCACAAATACTGTATTAATTTTAAAAAATGGTGTTAAAACACAACCGCATGCATTCACATATCCTTTGTTTTTCTACATTATCTGCTGTACCAAGATTAAAGCACTTCAAAAATACAAATCTTCACAAGCTGTCTATGAAAAAGCACAAACATTTCCTAGGATCTGATGGAGAATCACAGCTTAGAGAGAGGTTAAGTCAACTGCCCAAAGACACAGAATTGCTGACAGTTTGAGACATCAGTATCTTTCTTATGCTACACATATTTATGTTGAATCTGTATAGTATGGACAGCTATATAACACTTTTCAATCCACAGCCATACACAAGGTATGTTTTCTCCTTAATAATGAAGAGCAAGCACTACATGGGAAGATAAGTACACAATACCTCATCACAAAGAACAATCAAATGTGAGCACGGTCCTTCTACATAAGTTATTTGGTGGGACCTACCACCACAAAACACGTCTCCACACACTGAAAATGGTAAGCGAGACACATTCTGCCAGAGGAAAGTGTGCCCTTTCAGAGTCCTTTAGTTTGAACTTTACCTTTCCACAAGCCACCATGGACAGGGCAAGCTGGTACCAAAGGTGAAATTCATCAAATGCAAACTTCATGGCTCTCTCCAAGCACTGCAAAATAAACATTGGAAGAAATGTCAGGAATTGTTTTTGATATCCTTTGTCAATACTGCTGTTTGGCATGGCTCAGTAAGCAAATTAGGGCAGACGCCTTGTTGTGGAGCAAGTATGTTTTTTTTTTAAATGACAATTTTCTTCCTCTTAGTTAATGGGGCCTGCTACCATACGATACCACTTTAAATTAGGGCTGCTTTGTTCAAGAGCCTACATATGAATCAGCTTAAAGTCTCAAACAGTTCTGACCTGTGCTGCCACAGGCCTGTAGCTGTTTCTACTAATTGCCAGCTAGTGCGCTTCACCTCCCTGACCAACAGCCAACAGTTACTGAAAGGCAGGTTTTGTTTGCACATTTCAGATGGAAGTCGAGCCAGAAGGCAGAGGTACCTCAGAAAGCATGACATACTGCCCTCTTCTGCCCAGTGTGATGCTGAGAAGGTCGTAGACTGCAGAAGCATCCCGGAGGCTGACAGCCCGGTCATCCTGCTGGTCAGGGGCACGGCTGATCACTGCGTCCCGGTTTGCCTGGGGACAGACACAAACATAGCATCAGACCTCAGCAGAGCAATGAAACAAAACAAAACAACACAACTCCTCCATAGGAAGCTCTACCCATCACCCATGGTACATTGTTTACAATCGTCTCAAGATTTTATTTATTTTGTTTTTGTTGTTTTGTTTTTTAAATTAAAAATATTCCCAGATCAGCAAGGTGTTTCCATACAGAAGTAGACTTTTTTTTTTTTATCCACAGAAAGCAAACTCAAGAAGACAGCTGTACGTACAGAACAGACCTGCTGGGAATACTTCATCTGGATTTTTTTTCAGAATCAGAACATTAGGAAACTGACCTAACAGATCAGATTCCCCAAGACGTCAAAATACAAACTATCCTTAATCCATGTTCTTTATTACTTCAATTAGCTGCAACTGTGATAAAATACCAACCATGGAAGCAGCTGTCCTCTGTGCCTGCAACTGTTTTCTTCTCAATACCATGCGTTTCTCTTGTTCTTTTCTGCTACTCACTTTTTATTTTTTAATTTGAGCAGGTTGCCTGAGTAATCATATTTGCCATCAATTTAATGCAATTAGAAGCCTGGGCAATGCAATACCAAATAATTATTTGGAAAATATCTTATTTTGTAAGTATTAATTTTGCATAATCTATCAGTTCATTGCTCAGCTTAGATACATTTAAAAGAAACATTACTTTTGACAGAAAATGATCAGTCTAGCAGCTTGCTAGGATGTTGCAAAGTACCACATCCCACAGACTGAGATCTACCTCAAGATCCCAGCCTCTGTTTTCTGAGGACAAAGAGGGAAATCTTGAACCCAGAATGAAAAGAAAATTCCCTCTGGTTTCTGAACATGACTGCCTAACCTCTGAGAAAGGCAATACTGTATGCTGCTGAGCACAGTGGCATACACTGAGCACAGATACCCTGCCCTGGGCTCCTCAGCTGGATGAGGTGCAATGTAGGACATTCAGGTCTGACATCTAAGAGATCAGAAAAATTAGGAGACTGCAAACAGTTTCACCTGGGGCAAAAACAAACAAGATGTTTCCTCTCTAAAGCAGGGAGGCTACGAAATTTTTTTTATAATACTCACTACTATAATCTTACATCTATTTCTTTTTAATTGCAGGGAGCTTTTTTTTCCTAAAAAGGTTAAACACTGGAATTAAGTGTAATAAAAATTTCCAGAATATGCAGCTCCTACAGCCCACGCATATTTCAGGATGATTAAGCTGCAACTGTTTCATCATGATATTATCTGTGCAATACCCAGTTCCAAGCATTCTTCATCACAGCTGAGACAGCAAACACAATTACTGCCAACCAACCCAATCACAACCAAGAGCTAATGGCAAACGCAGCTAAAGGCAAGCTGACAGGGCAGACTCAGTCTAGTGTTTGGATTGCGTACAAAAATTTACACCACCTCTTGTAGCAAGGGAAGTGGTTTCTTTTTTTATGTAAATACAGAAGACATAATTTGTGATTTAAAAAGATAGCCCAGAACAATACATTGTATCAGAGAATAAGGGTGAGAAAATAAGAAATTCCTGCAAGCAGAGCACAGAAGCATGGCTTATCTGTCTTTATTAGCAAAACAAAGTAAATATAAATGGGAAAGAAAATGTTCAAGTTCTGTTTGGATTTAACCCAAAACTACTTCAAAAGAAAAACAAAATTGCTGTAAAAAAGAAAAAAAAGAACATATACAGTATGATTCTGAGATTACTATTTTAAAAAGAAAGTTAAAGCAGATCCAGAATGATCCTTACTGCCAGGTGAATCCTCCTAGATATATACAGTAGCAATAGCACATTTTTCCATGAGTTATATTAATTGTTTGTAGAAAATAGCTAATGAGATATCACCTGCATGCTCTGTAGTCTGATCAGCCTCCCATTACAGCCACCTATAGCCTGATGCTTTTTTTGGGTATCCATCTAGCACTGAGCTATGGCTTTTAAATTGCTGCATTAACACAGAGAAAATTAATCAGAACTAGAGAGTGCCCATTAATGTCTCCTAACAGATGTTGGTACTAGATGCAACAACATGCCCAAATTCTGCAATAAACAGGAATGAGACAATACATGTGAGAACTGCAGTCACACTGAACACGTTGTACGTATCGCACTTCACCTAGGCAGAGAGCAGTTACAAACAACATATGCACAGGCATGACTAATATTCCTTCCAAGGTCATAAACTTGCTTATTTAGCTCAATCCTTTAAATCTCAAAGCCACGGAAGGTCTTTGCAATCCATCACTCTCTGCTTCCACACATGAAAGTTGCCACTGAGCAAATACATCAAGTCACTTCTACCCCGACAGCGTGGTTTATGGTTATGTAATTACTGGCCCTATTTCCAATTGCTAATGCCAGAAATGCTCAAAAATCAAGGAGCCCTCATATTGCTACAGAGCCATAAAAAAAAAAAAAAAAAAAAAAAGACAAGATGATGCAACTCTCATAACAAACACTAGTAGCAAGAACACAGAGTGTGTCTCATACAGCACTGCAAATCATCATCCCAAGGCTCAAGGTACCAGTTACTTCTGCAGTGTTACATACAGGAGGGCAGAGGAGGGAAATGTGGATCACTTACTTGAAATCCCCTCGGGGAAACCAGAATGTTTCTAGGGACTCTCAAAAGGAAGGATATTGTGATCCAGATCACCATTAGCCAGGTTTTCTTTGTTTACCTTTGTGTACACTTCAGTGGGGCAATGAGAAATCCTGACAGTAAGTACACAGGCAAAACAGCTGCAGAGCTGGTGCAATGCTGCACATACTGGTTTTGTCCAACAGCAAGTTTTACTTACCGAAAGGTACTGACAGACTTCAGTGACCATTTGAGTCTGCATGCATTCTAAGCCATTATCTGAACATTATTCCAACACCTGTGTTTCTAATCTTTTAAGCCATTAGTTTTCCTGAATGCAACTGGAAAAAGGCCTATTCGCAGAAGGTTTGCAGAAGGCTGGCCAAACAGCTGCACCTAGGCAGCAATTCCTGCTTTGTCCCATTGCATTACTTCCTCCTCCCCTATAAGCAGCATCAAAACTGCTACAAATACGCTTCCAGCACCCCCAGTATGAGTCTTCCTTTTAAGCTGTTCCCATTGTAACACAGACGTGCCTCACTGCACACAAGTGGGATGGAGAGAGACGGTGAGTCACGCCATCAGAAGAAGAGACCCTCTGTTCAAGGCTGTTGTGTAGGATGGAGAAGGTCACTCCTGCTACCAACAGGAGTTAGTGTAATTTGCATTATTGCACGGAGGAAAACATACAGTCAAACCCTCTTTATTTGGGCTATTTCTCAGTTACAGGGCAACCCAAAGATGCATCGCATTTGCATATTTTGGGATGTGTTACAGACGCAAGCATCTCTGCAGGCAGGTGGCTCAGACATGACACCAGCCCTATTTTGGGACATAAACACATCCTGGAGTCAGCGCAGCCTGAGCAGCATGCAGGCCCACGAGCACCTTCAGCCCTTCCTCCTGGCACGATGCCCACAGGCTGCGTGCACCCCAAAGGCTCCAGCACAGACTGGTGCCCACAAGCTGCCCCAGTGCTGAAGCTTGCTGATCTCTGTGCCAGATTTTATGTACATGAACAATTTACCTAACAATCCCGCTGAGCAACAGGCAGCTTGTGTCTTCGTGTCCACATGCACAATATACTCACCTGCAGCTGAGATAAGCCCCCTAGCCACAGAGGATGTGCTGTACCTCGCTGACACTGCTATGCCTCTCACATGCTAACTACAGCTTATTTATGCTGTGTTTAGTACATGGAGCTGCAGAAAGGAAAAGAGCCACAGCAAATCCAAAGAGCCATTACTTCAGCAGATATTACGCACACAGTTACACTGCAGAAAATTAAATTTTACCACAACACAGAGATGTTCTTCTTAATAAAAGTCAAGCAATCATATGAATGACAATGGAGCATATTCCACATAGCAGCCCCTTCTCACTGCAATTAGCTATAAAGTATCCTTTAATTGCTCACTTTGAAACATGGCTCCCCCTGCTTTGTTTCAAAGAAGAAAAAGAAAGCAATTAAAATCTTTAATGAGTGCCTGCTGCCTGCGCCCTAATTCATGGGCATTCTAATGTTCAACTTGTGTCTTTTGAAAGGAGACATAATTGCCAGATCCACTGCAACCCAGCTATACAGAACAGCCGCATGTTTTACAGTGTACTGTAATAATGTAATTGGTGTGATTCAATACTAACATTAAGAGAGAAAAACAAATGCTATGTGTGGAAGATCGACAACAAGCCTTGGAAATCGTGCAATTGATGCCTCTACTGCTGAGAGGTGGGAAATACTTAGCCCACATCCTTGGGTCTCCGTTCTCTGCCATGGCACAGATCCTTTCACATCAAGAGGCTACTGAATTTCCACCTGAGGTGCTATCTCCACACAGCATGTGAAGGCTCTCCTCACCAACGTACACATAGAAAGTATTCAAGGTCGACCACAAGGCCGCTGTGAAAACAGGAAGCAGGTGGAACAAGGAGGAAATACCATACACCAACCCCTCCCAGGCCTGCTCTTACAGAAATACCACAACCTGCTCCATTTAAGAGCAGAAGCACAGAGAATGAAAACGCAGTGCCTGTATGAGTTGTCAGGCATCTGTCTCATTTCTGGAAGGCAATAGCTCCCAGGGCCTAATCTAGATGTCTGGCAAAATAGCCCATGGATACAAAGGGGCTGGAAGGCTGAACTTTTCTTACCCAAAGCACAAATGCAGCAGAGTAAAGACTTCAGTCTGTGTCAGCAGCAATTTCACTCAGGATGAGTAAGCAACTCCTTTTCTACAAGTATCAAGGAGGCACAACAGTATCATAAGCACAAAGCAAGCCAGCCAGTCACATCCCCAAAACAAATCTGTGCCTGTCTGACCTACTGAGGAGGTCTGGCTCACAAGTGAATGTTCTACATACTGCTCTTGGTCCTCTCTTCCCTCAATGTGAACGCTTTCTTCTAAGCAAAATGTGGCTTATCACAATTAGAAAGATGCCCATTACAAAAAGCCAAAGAATTACAGTCCAAAGAAGCAACAACTCTTGGCTATTTTCCACTACACCACACAGGCAGTTTGCAAAGCGTATCAGAGACTCAAATCATCCTTGGACAGCCAACAACATACGAATACTCTACTCAATTTTTCCTTTTGGTCTGGCATTTAGTTATAAAATATGACTGTCATCTCCTTCACCAGGTGTATTTCAATACCTACTCTTGTAGCAGACCTAATTCTGGAAATACCACTGAAAGCAAGAGAGACATGACTCCTGGCCAAAACAGCCCCACTTCCCTATCCAGAAGGAGAGGAGGAGAAAAAGTAGATGGGAAAAAGTAATGCAACAAAGGCAGCTTTATGTATGGGTACTGTCTTGGGTACCAAAGTCATGTATCTGCTATCAATAATCTGCATTTAGAGTTATCTTCCAAGAATTTACATCCTCCCTGCAAGTTTGGAAATAAGACTGTCTACTGCAAAGCAAAAGAAGAAAAAGCTGGCTAGCCCATCTTCTGGGGCTTGCAGTTGAACTGTTCATTCACAAGGAAATTCACAGGGGCGGTATATTTCCCACTAGAAACATCCTGCAATTTATCTTCACAGGTCCCAAATGCACACACAGCTTTGCCTTGCAGACCAGTGATTTGGCAGGAACCAACAGAACAGGCAATCCTGTCCCCAGCTGTCTCCTTAGGCTGCCTTAGTCCCCTAGCCCTCAAAGAAACACTCGTGACAGTCGTCCAGCTGTGTCATTCAAAAAAAAAAACCACACCGTAAAAGCAACAAGAATTTCTGCTCTTTCACCAACCCATTTGTTGGCCAGGATTACTGTATAAAGCTAGGAACTGCAGAGTTAATGTGTTTTAATTATTTCTGTGTTTAAAAATAAACAGGCTAAGCCTTATTCCCTCACAGGCATGCTCAAAGCCACAAGTTTTTACTCTCACCAGTAAAAAGATCAGGGCCAGTCCCAGTATCTTACTTCCCCCCTCACCATCTGTTCTGCGCTCTCAGGCTCTGCAAGGTCAAATCGCCTTTAGGGATTCAAGTCAGAGATAAGATGGGGATGACATTTCTAATCTTTGTTACCCAGGCACAGAATTTATTAGTTTTGGACACAAGGAGCTTCATTTCCACTAGTACTGGAGTGACCACGGAATCACCAAGGTGACCCATGCTACCTGGGACATTTGCTGGACCACAGCGAGGGATCCTGGCTGGTGTAAGAGCCAGCATTCCCAAGGGCTGAGCTAAAGATTTTAGGCTATGTTTTAGACCTTGGATTCAAAAAGGGAAAGCTTATAAGTGCAAATAAAGAACTTTCACTTCAAAAGTACACACCACAAGTCATAGAAAGTTTCCAATCCTTGCCCTGAGAAACTTCTGGCTGATTTTAAGGGGCAGCAGAGTCAACTCAGCAAATATTCCTGGGGGCAGTTATTAAAACAAACAAATCTGCAGTTCAGGATTAGTGCTGCCAAACCTCCCCCGCCTACTCGCAGCCACACAACAGGCCCAGAGCCTCTGACAGCAGAAGCAGTGCCACGGTGCAGAGAAAGCACACGCAGCAAGCCTCCGCATACTCGGCTCGCCCCAAAGACAGTGCTGTTGGTCTTGATGAGTTAAATATAGACAGAAGCAGGACTAGCCATTTAAAAATAGGCTGGCCCATCTTTCCAGTGCTCAACAGGAACACATCTTTCTACTGCAGCCTGAGCTTGCGAAGGCTGGCACAAGCTGGCCTCCTCCCGGGTGAGAGGGAGAACATTTTTCTCTTCTTATGACCAGCCTGTCCATCCTGCAACTCAGGCTGTGTGTATGGAAGGAGAATTTCACCCAAAAACCTCCAAACCCCCTGAAGAAGACAGCCCTAACTGTGGTAATCTTCAGGCTGCCTGATTTGTTTCACTACACTCCTCCACGAGAGCTCCACAGCCAGCCATGGGAGCTAAATAACAACTGGCACCACAGGCGAGAGCTTGCCAAACCCCAGAGCCAGGGTGCTCTTCATTGCCTGCAGAGATGCCTTGGCTTAGGAAGACAGGTTCCCATTTTCAACAAGGACAGAACAAATACAAGAGGCAACTCAGGAGAGGGCCGTAAGGAAACGAGCTGTTACTCTAAGTGTTAATATACCCACAGAAGCATTTCCAAAGCTATGACAAAGTCTACCATGCTGCTTGGTTTTTATATACTTAGGCTCCAAAGCAGAGTGAGTGAAATACTGAAGGAATGCTTAATTACCAATTTAGAAGATATTCCCATTCCGTTCCACCAGAACATGCAAAGCTGCTACCTTCAAAAGCAAAAGAAATGGGGTAAGAAAAGCACAGACAGCATCTGGAGGCAGAACCCTGCGCCACTGGGAGTCAGAGGAAGTTTGCTGGGATGTAGGATGAGGCTCACAACAACTTACATGTGGTTTCTTTTTTCCCCTTAGCCCCTGCAGGTAGGAGTCCTGTAGCACTAGTAACTTTTTTCTGGGGAGTCACACAGATCCTTGTGAGGTAGGCGTTAGCTACACCTTATGAAGGTGAGACAAGCAGAAGAACAGAATGCATTTCAGCTGGTGCAGCAAACTGCCTAGCAATGATTTACTCCCTCCTTGTATGGCTAGGAGAATTAAAAGGTGTTCAAGATGTGTATTGCTAAAAAAAAACACAACAACTTACCATGCCCTGTATCTCCTTCAGCCAATTTCTCACATATTTATGGTTCTCTGATATCTACACTCTTGCCCAGAACATGTCTTTATGTCCCCTCTTTGTGCTGACAATTCTCCTGTCCCCAAATCCTTCCCCCCCACCACCAGTTTTGTCCCATGTCAGCTCATTTTGGAATGGCTAAAGTCAGAAACAGGCAGGTGGAGCAGCTGTTTGGTTTTACAGTCCTGCAAAAGAATTAGAGCAGCAAGGTTGCTATTTTTTCTCTTTAAAAATCAGACAGGGAAAGTACTGTTCTGGTGAGTTTTGCTCTGACAGAGCAGTCAAAGTGTCAGATTCTGGATAGCTCCAAACAAGTCAACTTAACCGTAGCTGAGGGGTAGTTAAGGGGTTCTTAATCAGAGTACTGAAGATACTCCCAACCCAGCCAATATCTGGGATCACCAACCATGTTGCTTGCTGGCCTACAGAAACATATCACTATTACTTGCCACCAACACTCTCTCCAAGAAGGAACGTGTGTTATCCAGCCAGCGTCACATCATGAGGGAGACTGCAACTGCAAATCTGCTTTTTGTTAACTTATGTTCCACAAGGCTCAGCAAATTTTAAAAAACAGCAAAACAACCCACACATCTCCAAATGAACAGCAAACCCGTACATGAGAAGACTCACTGGCTTACAACAAACAGCTGTAATAGATCTCTCGTTGTATCAAAAATTAAGCAAAATTTCCTCTTCCTAATACTACAGCAGCAGAACCGCAGGTAAATATTTATGCCATGCAAACAGATATAAGAATCAGATTGCTCCTTCTGTTCTCTCACTCAGAAAGCACGTTCCTGTCACTGCTATGTGTATTTCTATACACAGCTGTACTTCTATACACTTGTCCTGTAGTTTTGTTAAAACAGTAAACAAATGGCAAGCCTACTGCTAACGCGAGAGGAAAGCAAAGGCTCAGGTGCTCCATTCCCCCCACAGTGGAGTCTGTTATGGTTCCTGCAGAACTCCACTACAGGACCTCTGCTTATTTAAGTACTTTACGCACAGCAGATCAAAATGCCTTGCACCTACCTCCAGACAGTTCCTCTATATAAGAGACAGCACTCAAACACACACATACTTAGTTAATATTGAAGTCAGCCCAGCAGTCCAGCTCCTATCAGTATCATTTTCACACTGCTTCATCCACAACAGTTACAGGAGCAGTTTGCCATTTTACATGCTCCTGGATGAAATGGTAGCTTTCATTCCCCTCAGCAGAATAAGACTACAGTGTTCAAGGTCCCGTAAGGCCTTTTCAGCTGAGGTCAGCCCCAGAGAAGGCTGGAGCAGTCAGTACTCCCGCTGCTCCAGATCCCTCCTCACACATGGATCAGCCCAGACAAGCCACACTGATACAAATTCTTCCGATACATCTGCATTCATCACACTACAAGTCCCTACTCCAGGAGGCTCCACTTCTAATTACAAAAGGGCCTTGAAAACACAATACAGATATACTGCAGAGATTTAAATTAGAAATCACCAAGAAGTCTTTAGTGTTATACTGCTCACGTAATATTTTAAGTCATTTCAGGTTCTACCTCCTAACTTTTGCCTCACATTCTAAAAGCAAACAATATTATGACGGTGTGTTCAGAATTTTGCAAGAAAGGGGAGACTTGAGCTAGCAGGTATTTCCTTTTAACGACTCCCCAAATCCTTCACTGAAGTTTCACCTAATAAAAGTGGTGTCACCAAGAGAAAGAAATAGCATTTCCTGTTCATGAGAAGAATCTTTGCTTATGTAGGGAAGATTCTGTAAGCAAAACCAACCAGAGGACTCGACATAGAAATACTCCTTTTTTTGCTATTAATATTACAAACTCATTTTTGGCTTACCATGGATTCACTGATTAAGAGGAGAAGAAGAGCTTCTTCTACGTTGTCCCGAGGGCAGTAAACGCTGAAAGACAGAACACAATTTTCTGAGGAAGGTCAAGAATTATCCCATCCGCCTCTTTCTCATTTCACAAGAAGAGCAGTAACTTGAAACATCTCATACATAATTCATTTGCTAGGTAATACCTGCTTTTTCAGGTTCACACAATTAAAAGCTCTGAAACATATCCTAGATGAGCTATTCTGAACTATAAATAGATTATTTCTATTTCATAGCAAAGACAGCTATTTGGTTGGATTTTCTTCCTTCCTGGAGGGAAAAAACATCAAAACACTCAAGGTTTAATGCTTTACTCTTCCCAGCAGGCCTTTTGATGAGAAGTCAAAACCAAGAACACACAAAACTAGCACATCAATCAGTGACATAATTAGCAGTACTGAAGAGCATTCAAACACTCTCCTTCCTTCTGTCAATAACCCAAAATAAAAAAAGAACGCTTACTTCTCTTCTGTGTATAGCTCGGGCTTCCGACAAAGAAGATTGCTAACGTAAGACTGATCTTCCTTGTTCATGAACTCAGGAAGAGGATCAGATAAAGGGCTCCAGTAACAGTCTTCGCTTAAGGAGTGGAGAAGTACTTGGGCTAGCTGCTTGGCTGCGGTCTAGAGATCAGAGAACAGTACAGAGAAAGATGCATCAGTGAAGCCTTCTCAAACACACGCAGACACACAAAATATCCCTTCCTATGTCTCACCTTGGGAAGCAGACATACTGATACAAATATACGTTACAGTACCTCTTTTCAGAGTAGCTAAAGCTGCTGCTACAAAGTCTGCCACAGTGGCTGTTGCTTCTCTCCTCCAAAAAGCCCACCCTTCTGCATTTACATGGTCTTGCTGCAATGCAATAGTTAAAAAACAGCCTGACAGGAAGGGACACATTAGTGAATGAAACCAGCTGATTGCCACCTGGACTTTTGAGACAATCTCACAAGTGTTTCTATTTCAGAGTATGATGACACTCCACTGCTTTCTCAGCCTCAAAACTTTGGATGCAGGTTACAGCCCAGAGATGACTTCTGCCTCAGGTTTAAAAGCACAGCCCTGTAGCTGTTAATGTTGTCTCCAACCACAGCTTTTTACAACTTCTTCTCTGTATTACTTCTGTGTTTTTTTTTTTTTTTTTTTTTTTTTTTTTGTTGTTGCTATAATAATAATAGAGGAAAGAGAGAAGAGGGTTAGAACTTCATGTTGAGACAACAACATCGCATGCCCTTTCTGACCATTGAGCGCCCTTAAGTACTCGCTTTCCAGTTCCTATCCATAGCTGGCAAGCTGGGCCCAAAAGACACCAAGCTAAGTTGATTTTGCAAAGCTATCCTTGGCATTTGTCTCTGTTTAGACTCACATAATAAATCTCTAGCTTTTTGCATTGTAAACAGAGCAACATGCAAACAAGCAGAGGGAAATCAAAGCAGGGGCTATCTGCTGGGAATTCTCAGCAGCGCACTACTCTATGCTGCAAAACAAACATAGCACAGCACAGAAGCAGAATGAAACTTCAGCCCCTCTGTCCTAATGCCTGCAAATATTTTTGAACTTCTCTGACTACTGCATATGGATTTTATGTGCGATTCATGCGTTATGATAAGGTACGAGGCTGCCAAGAGGCACTCTCTTAAACACCAGGGTAGGTACGATTGATGAACTGAACCACTACGACACTCGAGGTGTGACATCTGTGGGACCACACAAATCACACTGAGGTTTAAGAAAATTCAGGTCATCGGATGCAGAAAAACAACCTCTTTTAATACAAGATTCTGTATTGTCACCTACCTGAGCACACACAAAGTCACTGAGTTAGCCTAAAATGCAGCCACACTAGCGTGTGTGTGCTCTCTCTGTTTCTTCAGCACCAGAAAGGGAGGTTTCATAGCTACACCTAGCAAATGGCAAGCTGATTTGAATGTATGGCAAAGAAATCAAAGAAATATTGTCACATACAACCCCCTGGAAACCCCAAGACCTTCCCTGCGCTTCTACTGACAAGTTACAGAAAGCCTTCTGTATCTAATGATGCTTTCCTATGCTTTTTATAGCAACTAACCATGAGCAAAATGGCCTAGGGCACCGTGACATTAGCCAGCATCATTTTACCATCTCGGTGTGTAATTATTTAGTCAGTTTTACCCTAAGGAGCCAACTCTCCTATATTTTTTTCCTACAGCTTTAGAGGGGAGGGAAGAATATTATGCTAGCAACAGAAAGATCTTTACTGTTTCACACAAAAGTAGGAGTACAGTTTGTGATAAGCCTTTCAAAAAGCAAGAACCAAACACTCGCAATGCCTTCGATTTTAACATACAGTACAGTAGCTGTGTAAATTAGCTTCACTCTTGTTTTGAATAAGACCAAACAAACCAGAACAGGCCAAGACTGTGATTTATGTTATTACTGCCTTTGGCTAAAAAAAGCATCATTATGCTTGGAGAACACTGCGATCCCACAAATTAGGAAGAAGAAAATTGCGTGTTTCACTTTCATGCTTGAAAAACTTGTTTAATTAAGCACGTTCCTCCCTTTGCCCTCTTGACAGCTCTTTAAAAATAAAGAAAATGAAAACACAACTTCCAGTAAAAGAGAAGTCCCAGGAAAAACTACTGGATGAACACCTTCAAGTTTCCCCTTAGGAGTAAACCCCCCAGGGGTATTGGATAGCTCTCCCCAGCTGCGTAGGGACAGGAGCATTCAAGTGCCACATTCTGCCATGGTACAGGAACAGCAGATGGTTACACTCATTTCAGCAGAACAATAAAACAGATGAGCAAGAAAATCCCCTGAGTCCTGATCTCAATCTGGGAAAGGATATGACCATTTGAGTGTGACAATTATTTAAGTCACCTCTTCTAATTCCCTGCACGTTATTCCACATGCATGTGTATTCTCCACTAGGCATAGGTGATCCCTGGACAACAAGAAGATTCATTTCAAGAACAGAAGTTCCAAAACATATAAATGTGAGAAACCTAGGCAAAAAATTTACCCAGGTTGCCCCTTCTGCTCATGCTTTCATTGTATTTCTGCATTTGCATATGAAATAGAGACACAGATCAGTCCATCCATTGGAACCCAGCACTCTCCATCTTCAAAACACTAAGCAAAACCATGTCCACCTCTTCTTCAAACTTCTCTGGAATTACACAAAACACAAAGATAGCTAAACTTGTTTCATATTTAGTTCAGATCCATGTCAACACTTTTCAGGCTGCAGAGTTTTCATTCATGTTCTCAAGACTACTCTTCTCCTTGCTGTTGATCTTGTCGCATCCTGAGTAACCTCAGCACAAGATCTCTTCAAGAGGAGGTAAGGAAGGACCATCTAAGTTAAACTACACAGTTAAAGAGACACAAATAAGTTTCCCCATGATTTCTTTACCAGAGGCACTCAGAACGGGAAGCAGAATGCAAATACAAAAGAAAAATCACTCTGTGCTACACTGTATTGAAAAGAGTTTTACATGAATACTGAAGCACTTGAACCTAAAAAAAGCCGCGTTTGTTGCAAGCACCAGAAGTACTTTATGTTGCTACATGCAAAAGTGAAGAGGTACATATGGACACATTGAAAAGCAAGCAAGAAAGCAAGGCATTATCACCTGGGATAGCACTATCAAACTCCATACATCTCCATTTATACCAGAGTTAGATAATGCACTGAAAAAAAAATAGATAAAAGTATCCCATATGCCCAGAGCTGAAGGCTCAGAGGTTTCAACTGGATAGCTCTCTGAATTAAGTGCATCACTAGACACGTCGCTTCCAGAAGTATTAAAAAAACAAACACAACAACAAGCAATCAACCGAGGAAAAATTTGTCCAAACGCCATGGTTAAGGAACAGAGAGAAATCCATCACAGCAGATGACCCCCACCTTCCCAGCTCCCACTCATTCCCCTTACCATTTTGAAGGTCTGAGTAGCTTTCGTTTCCACAGTCCGTAGTATTTCTCGCAGACTCCTCATTCCTTTCACAATATTGCTAAGGGGAGACCAGGAAAAAAAAAAAATCATAAAAAAAAAGCAAAAGAAAATGAGCACATTAGACAGGAAATATTTTCATGGTGCACCAAAGCTGGGCAACAGACTTGGCATTCGAGCAAGCCAACAAAACCACCACTGAGAGCAGAAGCGAGACGAGTCACTCCGAGGCAGACAGGACAATGGCACCGAGAGAGGCAGCGACTGTA
This sequence comes from Netta rufina, assembly GCF_964035555.1. NCBI lineage: Eukaryota > Metazoa > Chordata > Aves > Anseriformes > Anatidae > Netta > Netta rufina. The sequence continues at coordinate 38,770,676 of NC_140125.1, forward strand.
GCATGCCTACTCCAGATGGCTTCCTAGGAGAAGATCACATTCACATTTGAGGAACAGAGGGGACATTTGGAAGCTTTTCATAGTTCATATTTATAAAGCAGATGCTTCTTCTTAAAAGCATCCACATCTCCTCTTCGTACACACAGACTGCACTGGTTTGAATTATAGCGAGCTGATGGGGTGCTTTTACGTGACGATTCCTTTTAGGTGGTGCTTAAATGCCTGGGGTCTGATGGTCCAAACACATGATGAAATTACAGTGGTTGAAACAGTTTACAGTTGGGCACCTAAAGTTGCAGGAACTGTCTGCAAGCACAGCTTAACCTACAATGAAAGTGGGTTAGGCTGAAAGAAATAAATCACATTCTGTGTACGCGATGAGCAATTAAAGCAGTCTCGTTGCCAAACGGTATCTTAACCCTGTGTCTGAGCACTACAAGAGATGGAGAGAGGAGAGGTTATACACCAGACATACTAGTTAGCACACTGGCAGTTTGTAAGGTTCTTCCAGGTTAAGAGCAAAGCTCTAACACCACAGTAACTCCAGAATAGTCTAGCTCACTTCCATCAAAGGGTGGAAGCTACCCGAAGAATTACAAGTCACGATGCAGGTGTACAGTCTTTATTCCAACCAAGACTCATCTCAAAACTCTAAACTTGGAGTAGAGAATTCTCATCATTACCTGACTGGTGGTAACCTACAGACAAGCATCCAAGTATGGCAAGATAAAAACACTGGTGATCCGCTCCTCTAGAGAAAGCCTGATGCTGTCTTTTTTTTTTTCCCCTTGCACTTTCTCCTAGGTAAAGGATGCACTCATAATTTATCCAGGAAAAAAATATTGAGGGAAATTTTGTAAGCTGGACTTTAACACTTCAGCAAGCGCTTCACTTACATGGCCTGGTGCATTTTTGTGGGTCTAGAAAAGAATATACACACAGGTATGCAGTTCTGGACCTTAAGCTGAGGAAAGCAATTAGGCACATGGTGGTATTTACACACACGAGTAGTCACACCAAAGCCAACAGAACTATTCACAGACTGTTTAGTGCCAAATACTCCAAAACAAGCAATTCCCCCAGCTGCACAAAGAGCATCTGCCCACTGGCTCCCCTCAGTTACTTAATGAGTGCCAGCACGTCCTGTACTTCCTTGGGCTCCCCAAGAGGCTGGGTAGAAGAGTTGTGCTGTACAACAGCTCCACAACATTTTCAGAAATGCACGTTCCCATTTCTTGTTATGATAACAGTATTTTTTTTTCTCCAAGTGACAATGGATCCATTCACTAGCAACAGAAAGATCAGTGGCTATTTGCAAAGCCAGTTAATGCCACATTTGGCATATACTTAGAGACAAAAAAAAAAAAAAAAAAATAGAGAATGTACTAAAAAAGACCATTTTATTCCCAGGACACTGGAGAACCATTTCAGTTTTGCTTTTTAGACAAGGCCATAAACCAAGTCAACACTTCATAGGAGAACCACTGTGCTCCAGAAGGACGGGGAGAGGAAAAGGAAGGATTATGAACCACTGAGGTGAAGGGAAGAATCAATAGCAAGCTGCTGCCCTTCTGCAAGTAGTCAGGGTTGAACATGAACCACAGGCCAAACACCTAGATCACCTTCAGCAGAAGGCAGCAGTGCCCAGCAGGCAGGCAGGAGGAGCACCCAGCGCCTCCCTGACAGGCTCTTGTGTGCTCAGGCTCTCCCAGAGGGCACTCGCTCCAGGCCCTGAGCTCTTAAGTCGGAAACATGCGAAGCATCTGACAGCAATACCAGTTCCACAGGACCGAGGATTTGCTTTGGCAGCCCGTATGTTTTGAACGTTATTGAACATTATTGAGCTGTCACAGGAGACAGTACACCTGCCAGCAGCTGGCAAACACACCCCGCTGCAGGAGTTTGCCTTTCCACTCAGTGCTCCAAGGCACTGGAAGGCCAAAGAGCACACACACACTTCATTTTGAGCGTATGAATGCTACTCATGATTACAATGGACTTACTGTTCCACATTAACAGATGCCCTTCACATATTAAACATGCACTTGACGAGGTTTCTGAAAATAGAACCTGAAGAAAGCAAAAATAAAAGCAGGTCTTTGAACAGAAATAAGCGTGTGTTGATAAGCAGATGAGGATGTAAACACAAAACCCTTGGCAATCCACGGTGAATCCGTTTGATCTTGTCTAGATCAGGAATTAAGCAATTCTGAGCCTCCCCAAGATCGGGACAGAAGACTACCTGGAAATCCAAGGTACTGCTGGCTCAAGTCAGGCAGAAGCAAACATTAGGTCATGGAAATTACATGAGCTGAAAGACCCCATAGGCCCCTACTGCACTGCTGAGATGCCAGAGAAAGAAGTGAGGAGGAACAGGAAGAAAAAAGCACGTGGTCATTAAATGAACTGCCTTGGTTTTAACCACAAAGGTAGCAAGAGAAGTATTTTAAAAGCCATGATGAAATGTGGTTCAGGATTCAATTACATTTAATTTAATATAGAGGAACAGAAAATCATGAGTACTAACTGTGACAGACAGCATCATGAGTGGCTCAGTCCAGCTTGGCATGAAAATACTGGTTTTTTTTCCACAGGTACCCCCCCTATAAAGGGTAATTGATTACCAAACTACTAATTAGTCACACCACATTTATGTCATACTGTTTGACTACTACTACACAAGATTTTAAGATAAGACCATTAAGAAATACACTGTTTTCTGTGCAAATTGATGGGAAAGAAATACAGATACTAAGCCAAAGCGGACCCAAAAGTAAGCATCAGAAGATCGTGTTCTCATCCCCATTCATTAACTGTAAAAACCTAGGCACTAACAGGTGGAAGAGATCATCTTCGGATGACCGCGTGGCAATTTGCAGAGCCAACTCTCTGGGGGAAAGCACACAAACAGCAGCAACACCGTTGCCTCTGCACAGCTCCTTTTGAATCTCTCACAGGTTTCTAAAAATTCATACTCTCTCCTTCAACAGCGGTTCATGTGGGTAAAAAGCACCCACAGACAACAACCCTGGATTCTTATGAAAGATGCAAGACGAGTAACTACAAAGAACACAACATTTTCCCAGTGGCACCCTAGCAAGTATGACCAAAAAAAAGACCACCAAAACAACAATAAAAGCTTAGCATTTATCTAGTTTCATCCAGTAGACAGGAAGACTCAAAATTAATAACTACCTTTACTAGGTGCTAGACTGGGAGGACTGAGGAGGGGATGAAGGGCAAGCAAGCCCATATAAATTCCTCAGAAAAGATTAGTATTCTGGCAGAGACAGTCCTACCTTTCTAGATTAGATTCCACTGTAAAAATAACACATACATGAAGTTCCTCTTTCAAAGTGCCTTTCAACAGAAGCCTATAAAATTTCAAAAAGGGAACTGAGAGCGCTAAAAAAATATGACAGGAGGAAGGAAGAAAAGAACTGTGTAAGCTTGCCCTCGTAGGCAATTTCATCAGGGTTTTCCAAAGTAATTCAGGTCCCTGACTTGAAGGCTCATAAGGAAATCAGATTTTTACTGAGTGTTTAATGCTTATTTTTTCAGAAAATCTTTTTCTTCAGAAGTGTCTAGAGCTGCCAAAACCAACAGCATCCTCTGGAAAGCCCTGACATTTTTATTTATTTTGCCTTTGCTACTCCACACAAACTTCAAATGTCATTAAAAGAGCAGCACAGAAATAACCATTATCCTGCACAGGTGAAGCCTATTTGCTCTAAGCAAATAAGAGCATTTAGACCAAGCCCCTACAGCACTATAAAATAATAATACCCATTCAATACGAACTAAAGGCAGTCAAGGATGAGCCTAACCTTCACAGAGAAGTCACTCAGAAAATCAGAAGCAAACGTTAACATGAAAGGCAACAGGCTGCATCCTCCAGTACGTCTGCCTGCCTATCTTCTGTATCCACAGCACCAACGCCGGACAAACAGAAGAAAGCTTCCTCAGGATGCAGAAGGGCAAACTGCAGAAGTGTGCTTTCAGCAATGCAGTGTTGTTTAAGTAAATATCTCTTAACAGCATCAGGGGCTGGCACAGCTGCAGGACTTGCTGGTCCTTACAGCATGCACCTTTGCTTTGTAGGGGTGCGCATGAGCGAGGGAGGTGCCTTCTTTCCACCACCACACACTACAAGAGGGAAGGGCATCCCTGATCACACTCCAGGATGTTGGCAGCAGGAACAAACACAAGCTGGACAACACCTCTCCCATCTCTCAGCTCACCTGTCCAAGGAGACGTCAGCCCTCCTAAAGGAAATAAAGCATTTGCTATTCATTCTCTACACAAGGGCCACTGGGAAAGGACCTCCTTTCCTAGGACCTATCCCCCATCAGCCTGGGAGATCAAAGGCCTATTTCCTACCTGGACAAGCTGAAACCAACAACGTTTCTTTGAGCCTCTGGATATTGTGTGGAGAGATTCATTATATACAGGAAAAACCTTCTCCCCTCACCCAACCCCCCTTTCTTAATACATCCCAATGCTGCTTATGCCCTCTCGTGGCAGAAAATGCACACTAACACAAGCAGAAGGTACAGAAACAAGCTGGGGATTCCTGTTTGTCTTATTTTCCCATTGGCCCTTTAATTTCACTGGATCTTGCTTCTGATTTGCACTGACAAGGTGCAAAGCAAATGGAGCTTTGTTCCTGCCACAGTCAAGCCAGCTCTGAGGCTGTTCTTCCATCAGGAGACAGCCACAGAGAACATTTTGCTGCTTGTGCAGCAATTCAGCTTATAATCAAAGCAGTGCTTGATTCACGCACGTATTTTATTTCCAAATTGTTTTCTAGTAGTTTTTTTTTTCTTTTTTAAAAGGCTATCATTAAAATAACGTGGGGAGGGAGCAAGTGGGGCTCCCAGTAACAGCTGAAACAACCCACTAGATATACTGAACTGATGAATACTGAATTTAAAATGCTGCTGAATAAAAGGAACATGAGTGAGTTTGTTATTCAAAAGGTGCCTAGAGGACATCAGTGCCATATGTTCTAAATGAGATTTTATTTTATTACATAGTTAATGAGCTTACTGGCAAGTCCTGAGCTTTTGTTTCACCACCAGACCAGTAAAGGGCTAATAAAGCCTACTCTTTGTGCTACAGCTGGACAACTACCACCTCACATGGGAAAACCACCTACCTCTCCCAGATTACTGAGATGATGCTGAGAATATGCCTCATACTTATAACCTCATACTTCTTTACACATAAACTCGTACCCAGTTGACTACACGGATCATTCCATGATATCTGGGCTTGTGAATAAAGCCTTTGGGTTAAAGAAGACTTACCTGAAGGCACCTACCATGGACATGCTTGCAAGTACAACTTCACTGTACGTGCAGGTTTTCAACCCTGACTTCACATGAAACAATGTAGAACACCAAGGATACTCATAGTATAGGATATTCATATCACAGCTGCATTTAAATAGTTATTAGGGGAAAAAATGTAAGAAAAACCTGAACAGAAACTGTCCTTCCTCAAACAGAGGCAAGAGGTATCTTTTTTTTTTTTTTTTTTTTTTTTTTTGCTATTTACCTCCCTAGTTTTCTTTCTTTTCCTTCTCCCCATATTTTTTATTTTCCCCTTCCTTCTCCATTTCACTCTGAAGGAAGAGTGAAGAAAAGGAGATAAAATATCTTTAGGAGCGAAGGTAAAAAAAAACAAAAAAACAACCAACCAAGATGAAATACTTTGAAAAGGTGGTTTGCTTAAGGAAGTTTACAGAACTTTGACCAGTGATACTACACAGAGCAGTGAGAAATTCAGTATGTGATTCCTTAAAAACAAATGCGATAATATGCTACAAACACAGGAGCAGGGAAGGAAGAACTCTTACAAGTATTGTTTACAAGTGGTGAACAGATTGTCCCCACATGGCAATCCTTCCATCAACTAAATGGAGTTTGAAGATACTGCCTGTTTTAGGGGTCACCATGCTCTCATCTACAGCTTCTGAGGGTGGGCACTCTCTAGTAAAACCACACAGAACTGGTGTTTTGATCAGGACATTAAGACCTTAAAAGAATAAACAACCCTTACGACTTGACTGAGCTGTAAACCAGGTCTTGTGGCTGAGCATTTAAAAAGAACTCAGCAGTGTTTAAATTCCACTCACTCTCTATGGTCAGACTCCCCTCATCTCCACAGGGAGCAAAGCTGAGTCAAGACAACAAAACTGTTCTACTCCACCCTACTTGTGGGTCCGGAAAACTGAGAATTAGGATAGGGTGTGGGGAAGGGAGAGCGCGAAGAAAACCTGAAGCGAGCCAGCAGCAGAAAAAAGTCACAACAGAACATATGAAGAAAGAAGCTTTCATCTGTTCTGAGACAAAACATGCAGTACTATCTATTTTTATGAACATCTGCATCCACCTACCCCTTCTTTAAATGAGTCACGTAGGCACTCTGTAGAGCTGCTTCCAGGAAGTAGGACAGTTCAAACTCAGAGTACGTCATGTTGCTGCCCTTTATACTCCTTGAATGTGTGCTGTTTAAGGTCTGCAAGAAAAAGAAACCAGTGGGATTACAGACAACTCTTTGAACGAGCCATTTCCTCATAAGCCAGAGATATTGCCAGTAACAAAATGTTAGCTTCAACCTTCAGATTCCTCCTCAGAGGACTTGAAATCTTACCTTCATCAGCTATTCAAAAAACCTTCCAAAGGCAACTTTAAAATGAACTATACAGTGATTTCCATGAAACATCCTGTGTGCAATGCAAGTTTTGAAGCACCACCCCTTACTACTTTACACCTTCAATAAAGCGAAAAGCTACACATTAATATCGAGGGCTTCAGAAATACTACTCCAACCACACAGATCCAGCATCTTGCACAGAAATATAAACACAATGTTTAAGTGAGTATATCCAGCTTAACATAATGTAAATATTTGTAAGAGTTAGTAAACTCTAAGGAGTATCAATGGAAGAATCTTAGTCTTTGCTCTTTTAGCCTTACCAAACCTCTCTTGCTTTGGCTTCCTTAAAAACTGTCTCTTCCAGTAGGGCTAACAAACAGCTTTCATTGCTGTAAGCTGCACTGTGTAGACTCTCCAAAACAGGAATGAAAAGGACCTATGGACTTTGAGTATATGAATCCTGCATCCCTCTGAGTCCAGAAGATGAATGAATTGCTATTCAAACTCTTTCTCTTCTTGGCATACATAAATTGTCAGTAAAAACATTTACAGTGCCCAGTACTGGCAGGAACTGGTCCTTCTGCAAGAAGAGGGCAGTACTTAATTTTAAATAAAAAGACAAGTAGCTTTTTCCTTACAAAAAACAGACCAAATAAATTGTTATCTGGCTTTCTTCATGGATTTTTGTGTGTGTTCCAAGCTTATTTTTCTTGTTTTAATGCAATTTAAAATAAGATCTGGAACAAACACACCGTTGCCACTGAGAAGAGCAGAAATATCAGGTCAGAGAGTAAAAGGCAGTTAAGTTACAGAACAATAGGCAACATTCATTGCCTCAGTGATGCTCGTGTCAAACATAATGTGTGGCAGAGGACAGGGTGTGAAAACTTACGGTGTGCCCCTGCTAAATGCAAGTAGGCAAAGTAGCAGATACAGAGATCTCTAAGCATGTGCCCAGTAAATCAGTGGCATGGATTACAGCTCAGTGCAGAGCTCACAGTACCCAGCATCCTAGCCAGCCACTGACTAAGCAGTTAATTGATACTGATCCAGGTTCCTCCAGTTTCACCTGGAAAAGGCGAAGCACGAGCAATTAAATTGCTATCGTCGACCCAAAAGGTTACTTTGAGCTCATGAGGGATCTCGATATCCAATGCTGTGTATCACTTACATGGCAGATACGTAAAACATCTCGGGTTCCTTCATGGTGGCACTTGCTATGCAAAGCCTGTCATCCCTCCTTAGTAAGAGCTAAACTTGAGATAAAGACTCGAGCATATCTGAAGTATTCAAAGCTTTACCGCAGGCAAAACTGGTTTCCACACGTCATGCTCAAAAGAAACTGGCAGAGACCAGATAAACAGCTGTTTTGCAACTGCTTATACTGAAAAACTCAGCCCACAGAAATGCTAAGGCACTTCATTCTTTCGGGCTTGTTCTCATGTTCCTCGTCTATCACTTGACCTTTCCGCCACCAGTTCTGCTGTCAAAATCCCTCGATGTCCCACCCAGGTCACCAGGTAACACCCTGAGCACACTTCTTACCTTTTCAAGCTCCTGCAAGTACACTTGGGCAACGACACACGCAGTCTCGAAACAAGCCATGACCTCCTCCTCCCTCTCACACAGGCGAGCGCGTGAGGCGATTGAGTTGGTTGAGCGCTCCAGCGACAGACCTGCAAAATAGCAGCACCTTCCTGAACCTCAGCCCCCAACAGCAGCAGAGCCATGCTATACTTTCGTTTACCAGCTGACAGGAAGGCTTTTCCATACGTAGGCTTCTCCCTAGTTTTAGGGACTTTTAGGAAAAGACCCAAGGAAAATAAAATTCCTACACATGCAAGGCGTTTTTTTGTCATGCTGCTCTAAGCTATGGTACCACTGCATGCTTCTACGGTGCCTTTCAAAGATTTTATGAAGAAAGGACATACAGTCCCCCTGGCAGGGACAAGCAAGCAGAGAAATTATGGCCTGTATTTCCAAAAATGGCTATAGATTTTGGGTGCTTCAACACAAGTGCTATTTCAGAAACACCCTGGCACTGGATTTGAGGGTTTCTAAGTGTCCACTATTCCAAGTGAAGCCTTCAATGGCAGCAGTTTTGAGGAACAAACTTGGAAAAAGATAAAACGGAGTTGGAAAATCTGAAGCCTCTTGTGGAAAGTCTAAGCACATGCAAATTACACGCGGACACACAGCAAGCTCTTGACAAGACATAAGAGACTCTTCAACTACACGATCACCCTCCTTTCCAAAGAAAAAAGTAATTGTTTTTTGTACTACTCAAACTCTTCCTTGTGTCACCAACCAACCCCTCTCATAAATATACAGCACGTTAATTGGAGACCCACAGCTACTGCCCCTACAGCAGAACTATTTATTATTTGATCCTTGTCTAGCATCCTACTACTATATCCTTTATATATCTAGGTCTACTTGGAGAGGCTGCTTATCTGCACACTTTTTACTCTGATCTACGTAGATTCTTATATTCTTATGCCACAGCACATCTCCACAACACATCACTGTTTGGCAGCTTAGGCCTTCTACACCAAAGCAACTGCAGGGATGCCTAGTAGCCCACGCAAGTCGTAAACTGTTCAATACACATTTCCCAATAAGTTTTATGTATAACACTCCCTAATAATAATGAAAAACTTGTAACGCAAACTCCTGGCCTTCCTGACAGAAATTCATGGAGGTATGAAAGACGAGCTGCCTGCCAGGCTCTCCAGAGAAGCAATTTGGACCATTGCAGCATGCAGCAAAGGCCTCTGCCCCACATGAGGAGCTACAACACGTACACCAGGAACCACACACTCTCCTTGTCTCACACAATCCTCGGCACCTCAGCACAGCTCGCTTTGGGAGTCTTGTGGCAAACCGCTGTGAGGAGGCCATGGGGACTACCCCGCGGTGAACGCTGTGGTAGGAGCACTCGAGCTGTGGAGCCTGAGGTTCCTAGGCAGCCTCAGCGTTGTTTACTTCCCACATTCAGAGTTTCTGTTTTGTCCCCTTGGTAACTGTACTATGAGTTTCCTTATCTCATGCTTTGCAATTGAGCCAGACGCGAGCAGTCAGTTCAGTGGGTGCAGAAGAGAAGATATCCCACAGATCTAAGTTCAGGAGGTGGCTCCCCACTGCCCTCTCCCAATTCAGGGGTGCACAGCCCACTCCAGAAGGAGCTGTCTAGTGGAAACACTCATCTGTACCTTGCACCTTTGAAAATCCTGACCAGACCAGAGCAGGGGAAGTAGATTTACAGAATCACAGAACAGTTTGGGTTAGAAGAGTCCTTAAAGATCACCTAATTCCAACCTCCTGCCATGGGCAGAGACACCTCCCACCACCCCAGGCTGCCCAAAGCCCCATCCAGCCTGGCCTTGAGCACCTCCAGGGATGGGGCATCCACTGCTTCTCTCATTCACCACCTGTTACAGTGCCTCACCACCCTCACAGTAAAAAAATTCCTTCCTTATATCTAATCTAAATCTACTTTTTAAATCTACTTCAAACTGACAGTGTTTGGGGGACAATAATTATTTTGCTGTTCTTCACTAGCACCCATTCTGTGGTGTCTCTTTTCTACAGACATCCATCTTGTGTTGGAGAAGCAGCATCCCATAGATTTTGTCTTCCAGTCCATTTCTGAAGTCTATGGCTTTTTATCATGGGGTTCCCCCACCCCGTATGTCAAAGTTCCTACTTCCTTACCCTGTCACTATGTAATGAAGGGGAAAAGAGGAAATTAACTCTCTATACAAAAAGAGAAAACATTCAGCAGAGAAAACATTACATCAACTTATTCTTCTCAGATCCATCTCATTTTTATCTACCTATGAATATCCAGACATTCCCCTTAACAGAAAATAAATTCAAAAAAAAAAAAGCAGCGTTGCATTTCAGAGGCACTGTCCCATGAAGCACAAATTAGGGATGAGGACCCTGAAAGAAGCCCAGTACAACCCACTGACATTCATGCAGCATCTAATCAGGCTGCAAGAGCCATCCTAGCACAGCCTGCATGGGGGCGGTTATCGTGGGAGATGTCACACAGAGAGAACAGGCTGATAAAAGCTATTTACATGCATGTTACAGCCCACTGCAAGGAGCTACTATGTCTAAGCTCTGATGTGGGGGAGGAAAACAAGCAGCCTCTGCCAGCACCGAGTACTGACAACAAACATGCCATCCATGCAGGCAGAAAAACAGAGGTGGGGCCGATCAGAGACAGGGTAATAAAATTCCTTGCCACAGTAAATAGAGAGCCATATATGATGCATTAAAAGGAGACAGTATGCTACATTGCACACATTTTTGCACTTATAAAGGGCAAGAGGGAAAACTGACCCACATGATGCGAAATTAGTCATAGTGCTTTCTGCTCATACCGTCTGTGCTGACCTGATGCCACCAGCATGCAAGATCCTCTACGGAACCTGAACAAGGCTGTTCGTCCCTACCACAGAAACACGAGAAGAAAAATCAGAGCAAGCAGGCTGCAAATCCAGCAGATAAAACGAAGAACAGAAGAATGAGAGCTCCCTAACCCTGCAGCCACCGGTTCAGTTCCCACAGTGCAAAGCCCCAACAACCGCAGGTTTCCTTGAGTTGCAGCTGCGTGTGGACAGCACTACTTACAAGCCCTCCAGCCCTGAGGGCATAAATTCCACGAACTCTGCTCCGCTCCTCAGCTATCAGCACAGAAAGACCTTTGCAGCATAACATACATTTTTAATTCAACTCAGTTCCCAAAAAGCTTCAGAAAAATCACAGAGTGCATGGTACCGCCACATGGGATTTAGTAAGAAAGCGTGGCTCTTACTCAGAATTAACTTCCAAGTAAAGTATAAAGTTATATACTTTCTTGGTAGCTGGTTAAGGTAAACAGATGTAGGTATTTTGTTAGAACAGTTATGTTAAGACAGTAACAACTTAGAACTTACCTATGCTAAGATTTTTCTCATACAAATCAAGGGCCCCAATTTAAACACACACACATGCTTATATATGGAAGATACAGCTTTCAAATGGGGTATGCCTCAGGCTGAATATTTAAAGAGAGACTTGCTTCCAAATCATCTTTTATAAAAGAAAAAACTCTTCCCACCCACTTCAGAGGCAGTAGCTTTCCATGTATAGAAACACATTTTTTCCTTCCTGAATAAAGAAAAGGCTCCCATCCACTTCTAGTTTCCCCAAAAATTCATCTCTGGCTCTTGATCTCTCTAATCTTTGCTTCTTCTTTTCCCTTCTAAAGCTAATTTGCATTTATGTCAGTAAAACACACACCATAAGGCTTGTAAGAGGTGTCACGGACTGAACAAATTTCTTCCTAGAGTTGAAGTGCACTGCTTTTCACGGAAACCTGAAAGGGGACATTCTGTGAAGGCTTATTTCCACTTTCATCTCACCCAGTCCTTGCCAAGGGAAGAAAGCATATCATGTGGCTGCAGTGCTCTGAAACATTATTACCAGAACTGGAAAAATACATGTGCAAGTGGACTTGAGAGCTTCGATTCTCAGAGACAGAGATCACAGGAAAATTCAGGTTGGAAGGGGTCTTGGGAGGACTGTAGTCCAACTTCTTGCTCAAAGCAGGGTCAGCTCAGGCTCATCAGGGTTTTATCCAGTCTGGTTTTGAAAGCCTCAGCGCACAGATGGTGACTGCACAACTGCTAGTGAGAAGAGAAGGCTAAAGCAGCTTGCTTCTTTTCTTCCAATTCATGAACTAGTTCCCCAAATAGCAGCAGTGCTCCAGCTCAGTAGGAAGGACATACCAATCCACTCACGGGTTCTTATTTTCCTTTTAACGCAGACCTCCATGCATTTGGATGAGTTAACACAGCTGGGAAACAGAGTGTTTACTGGTAGAAGAACTCAGGGTCAGCAGCAGCACACTACTTTAAACCCCTTTTGCCAAGCGCTAGCCTGTGGCTGCTAAAGCCCTGCAGCAGGGGCAATTTAATGAAGGAATTAAAGAAAGACCACAGTGCACAGAGCATGAAGCCTACCTGTTGTTACACCTGTGTCAAACACAGCTACAGGAACTCAAAGCAAAAAAGAGCTTAGGGTGGAAGTTACAGCCCTGCCAACAGCACCAGTCCCAGCCTGCAAGGCAAGGACCTGTGCTCATATGCCCTGCAGAAAGGCTACCCTGGCCAGAAGCCAGCGTGCCATCAAGCTGAGGACACGCAAAGGTGTTACAACAGGACCACAAATAATTTGTCTTGAGGTAAGGTGGTGGGCAAGCACATCACAAGGCACTCAGCCTGCTGCAGTCTGGATTAGCTTGACCTAGGGCAAGACCCAGTGGTGTGTGTTATTTCTACCACAGTTCACAGCAGTTTCAATAATTCACATCATGGGTCTTGATGCTCCTTTCCTCAGCAATTAGGTTTGGCCGAGCTCTAGCTGACTGTTAAAATGAGGAAAAAACTTCTTGACTGGATTACCTGCGAAGCCAGAAGGTGGCAAGCATGTCTGAGATGCCACCTCAGTCACCTGCCCCTGATCAGTTCCATGTAGGCTGTGCATACCTCGCTGCATCAGCCACCTTAATCCAAGGGTGCTGACTCTGCTGATACATCAAAAGGCACTGCCCAGCAGCTGGTGGCTCTTCACGGCAGATCTTTGAACCCAGACTTCAACCTACAACAAGGCAGTCTGCAGCCTTTTTGCTCACACACTCCTAATAGCAAGAATTTTATTGAGCACGCAGCCCCAACATACGTATTTTTAAATTATATACACGCTGCTGTACATAGTACATTATAAAACACAAAAATACAAACGAGAAGAATGAAAAAGAAAAGTTACACTGTTCAATTTCATGAACTGTACAAAACTTTGTTCTCACTAGAGAAATATTAATATGCTTGATTATGGTTACTTTTGAAAATAAATCTTGATTTAATGCAGATACATTGACAGGAAGGTCTGGTTCTAGGGTAAGATTATCTTAATACCTGGCTTTAATGGCTGTCAGTGCTAGCAAAGATATGTAGATCCAAAGAGAAGTGTGTCATTAGCTGCACCTACTCAATTTGTATTTATTTTTGTAATTCTCTAGTATATTTACATCTTCCTTGGTGTCAGCCAGTTGTTCTTACAAACAGATTTATTAAGAAATGGGTTCCAAACCCAATGAAACGTATTTGGACAGACTACAAACAGGTAACAAACTGTATACATGAGAGTTGTAGGTGACTTTCTGCACACACACAAAAAAAAAATAAAAATCACACCGACTTGGAAACGTTTCCAAACATCTGTTCTAAAACCAGATGCCATTACTTCTTCAGTTGTTAAAACATCATCTTTAGCTTGAAGGGACAGACAAAACGTGTTGTTTCCATTTTAAAAATACCTGCAAGGTAGCATAAAACTGACAGATGCTTATCATAATAGAAAAGATCTGCAAATTTCTAACATTTATCTTTGCAAAAACAAGCGTATAAATCATCTTTAACTTCAACAACTCCTAAGCACTTTGCCATGAGACCACCAGTGAGCTTCTGTGCGGCACAAAAGATGTTCAGGGTCACTCCCCACCGCTTCTTTAAGTATTAGAGAGATTCTACTGTTTAAAGGTCTTGTGTTTAAAGGAAATAAGCCACACTGATACAGTCCTGTATTAGTCTGCACATTTCTTGGCCTCACTTCTTTTCAGCAACAGCTTACTTACAAACAGTGATGAATGAATTTCATGTGATGCTACTTCTGTAACCTAACACTAGAATTCCTTTTTATTTTATTACCAAAGCAGCTACTACATTAGTGATTAAACTTGCACAGCTTTTTAACAAACATTTTTATTAAGTAATTTAGTTTTTAGTATATTTCACTACTGAACCAGAATCTAACAAATACATTAAGCTATGCCATGTTGGAAACATCTGTACTTTCACCAAACTGCATAGCAAGTTTCCCACATCATGTTGTTTGTTCTAATACTTGTTTCTTCACATCTTCAGTGTCTTCTATGTGTCTCTCAACACTATGGGCTGACAAAGGAACACATTTTAGTTTGTCACCATATTGTCTTCCATGTATTATTTTAGCTGTTTACCACTGTGGGAAGAACAAATGCTTCCCCAATGGTATGTGATTTCATCTTTTGCTATTGAGGAAGAAAGCTCAAAAGAGGCTTCTACAAATTTATCATGAAGTTCAGTGAAATATTGGAGGTATTGAACCGAGTATTGCTGGACTTCAAACATCACTGATGAGATCTGATTACAAGGTAAAAGCAGTGATTGTCTAATGTGGCTGATGAAGAGCTCTTATTAGAAGTGTCAGCTCTGCTTTTTTTTTTTTTTTTTTTTTTAGGAGATAGAAGTCAATAAAAAAGTCTAGTATTTTCCTCCTATACCCCAACAGATCATTTTGTGCATGACATGTCATCCATGACATGCACATCCCACTTCACAGACCACTGCTGTAACACACGAGTTGTCCTGGTACCAGAGGCCACCTCCATTCCGTGATGCATCCGATGGCAGTGAGGGAGGTATCTCTATTGGGGTGATGCTCTGAGACACAGCAAAGAGGTGAGAGCAGCATTCTCTCACAGCCTCAAAGGACTTGGTCAACACCATCCACATACTCCCATGGCATGCCATGAGAATTACATTTTTTCCCTGGTCACAGGGAGCAGCCACTGAACTAGACTAGCCCACTTTCATGAGTGCTTTGGGAGCAGGACAGAGAAAATAGGAGGGTAAGCAGATGGAAACCCTCCCAGAGCCACTGCCACACAGCACACTGCACGGAGTGGTGCACAGCCACAGAGAAAAGCTTGCCAGTGCCCACAGCACTTCATGGTGGGACGTAAAGCATCAGCCTCAGCTGCTGTGACCGCTCAGTGACTCCCAAAGCGAGTGTCAGTAACACCCAGTGTGTGCACACACTGCCTGCTACACAGCACAGCAGGAGAATGGCATCAGAGCCAGCTGACAGCTACCTGTGGCTCAGCCACCTCGGAGCACACTTGCACTCCTCAGGAAAGCACACTGCAGCTATTCCTGCACCTCCTGATGCTGCTGCCCCACTGGCTTTAGGGAGCTAAGTCACAGCGCAGCAGGGAGGTGGGGTTTTGTGCACACACGTGCAGCCAGCACAAGCTCATCACATGCTTGTGTGGGAAGAAGGGAGTGGAAGAATAACGTGATAAAACCTTAGAAACCACAGACAGCAAGTCACATTAATGAAACCCAGGAGGGTGTTTATCTTTTTCTTCTTTCCAAAGCGGAGTTATCCACATCTGGTTGCCTATAGGTATCTCCTTCCTCAGAAGCCCAAAACCATGCTGCATTTGTGCACAGCAGATTGTACAAAACTACTGCCAAAGCACAGAAGAAGACCTCAGCTAGCCTGTCTGACAGCAGAGAAGAGCTGACAGGGCACGGCTGTGAAACCAGCTTCCCTGGCCACCACAGGCAGCCTACACACAGCGAGAAGGCCAGGGCTGGGCCAGGCACACCGCTCACAGCAGAGCTGGGAAGCAGGGGCACACAACTTCCCAGCACACAGCAGCTTCAACACCACTGCTCTGGCAGGCTAAGAGCAGCTCAACTCCCCCCTTAACACCCAAATAGGACGTAGCAGTACTCAGCCCTTTTATTAAGACAGCAGCATCTACAAACAGGAGCTTTTGCCCATCAGACAGCTACTCCGGTGGCAGCACAAGCAAACAGCATGCTTCCTGGCTGGCTGGCGTGATTGCAAACAGCAGCGCTTTGAAGATATACAAGGTGTAGAACAAAGTCTCTCTCCCTCTGATGTGAATTAGCATTTAAAAGCTGCAGTTTTTGTCAAGCAAAAGTGAAAACAAGTTCTGTCAACAAAGCGTCTTACTTGCAGGGAGGCGGTTTTCAATGCCAGAGTGTACCATAGGTTCTTGTGGCTGGGAGGCAATTTTCCCAGTGGTCAGGCACAAAAACTCACTACATTATTTAAGCTCTGTGTCGAAGAGCCCATCTCCCCACAGATCCTAATGCCCAGAGATGAGTACCACCCATTTTTAGTCATCGGATGACTCCACCATAGAGGAGTGTGTCCTGCCTGCCCCCCACCCCCTTTTTTCCCCCCTTTTGAAAGGATGAGAAAGCAAATTATTTTTCCTCCACAGCAATCCTACGTTGTTGCAGCAGCTGCAAATACTGACCAAAGCAACATTAGTAGCAGCTGCCAATAGAAGAGCAAGCAGTTAAGGAATAGGAGAAGACTATTGCATGCCCCTATTTCATCTCAAAAGCAACATACAGGTTAACAGAGCTGCATGCTGCCACCTGTCATCCTCACAAGGCCCATTACTACCTAAGCATCATATGCCTGTACTAAAAACGCAAAAGAAAATTGAGTTAGTTTTTCCCCCAACTTTAACCCCAATCTGTGCTTCTCTCTTCTTAACTTTGCACCCAGTATAATTTTGGCTCTTCAACAAGCTTTCCTAAAGACTATGAGCAAGGACCAGCAGTGGTATCTTCAGGAGAGCCTTGACCCCGAGCACTACCAGGAATTCAAATGCATCAGCCAACGCTGTCATTTGCAAGGTTGCCATCAATGGTTTTACATCAATACTGCACTAATGGGGGAGAGGTAGTGAGGGAATTCCAGCTCTCAGGATTCTCCTTGCCCCTTACAACCTACCACCCACTTCTGCTGTATGGTGCATCCCAGCAAGCTGTCCCCATGTCAGCCAGAAGCAGCAATGCAGGCAGAATGCATGCTCATGTGTGGGGCAGTGCTGGAAGGAGAGAGGAAGAGCTGCATTCCCTCTTTTTGCCACTGGCAGGACTGGAAGCCTTCCTAACAGTCAAGAGGCTACTGAGCAATAATACAGAAATGGATTATCTTTATCTTGACATGTGCAATTACAGCATGATTTTTACTTTCCTCTATTAGTGCCCAGAAAGGACATAAAGAATTATTTATTTGAACATGGAAAAAATGTCATCAGCCTTCCAATAATCCCCTTCCTACATCTGTCTCACTTGACAAGACAAGGCATTTCCTTACATAGTAAAAAGAGAGCATGTGGGGATCTACAGCAAAGCTTTTCTTAGAGGACTTCAAGAACACTTAAGATCAGTCTATGAAAAGATCCCCAGGAACAAGAATATGCATAACCATAAGGTTTTGGTGGTGTTTGTGTTTGATTTTATTTTTTTCTCCCCATCCAGTCAGGATATTCTAAACGTTAGTCTAGGAAAGGAAAAGTACACCTTGCAAAACAGTATGTCCTCTAAAAGCAGGCTCAAAAAGCATACATATGGCCTGAAACATGCTTTTAAATCATGACCTGGATTAAACATGCTTCTAACAATGAAATTAAAAGTGTAAATTCACTTTTACCAAGTGAATTTTTTACCAAAATACCAAGTGAAATTCATTTAACTGAAAATGTTTTAATTTTTTTAAACAGAGTAAAAAAGTGGATTTATCAGAACTCCGCTTTGCAATAAAACAATTTTAATTTATGCTAATTAACAAAAAATGCAGCTGAATACAAATCTCACCTAGAAGATCAGTCATCCTGTAGAAAACAGTATTAGAAAATGATGAATGACACACAAGCAAATGTCAAAATTAGAGACTTCATTGAACTGTATGAACAAATGGACAAAGTATCTCATGATTAGCTAGGAAACAAACAATTTAATTGCCAGGCTTATGTCTACTGAATGCAATTTACTGAATGTTTTTAATAGTTCTGCAAACCAACAAAAATACCTTAAAAAATAAATTACGATGCACAAGCACCAAGGAAGTTTAATGTAGATGATTTTCAAAAAGTTGAAGCATAAGTTGACTGATTTAAAATCATAATTAGAATCAAGTGTTTAAATCAGCTGAGCAAGAGATCTTTTAGGAAATAATGAACAGAAAGATGGATTAGTTTTTCCTGTTTATTATTGTGCAATACCACCATTTTCCATCCACAACACTATTATAACCTGCAAGACATCACTTCCAGTATTACAAATCCAAGATAGATGGGGATAAAGCAGAACAGTATCCTTCTAAGCAATACTGAGCTCCTCACAGAGGTTTGAAAAGATACAACCCTAACAGAAAAACGTGAGACCAGCAGTTTCTCCTCAAAGTGAATAAATAGAAAACCCCAAAAAACACAGTGAGCTGAACCAGAACCCTAGACGTACACACTTGGTTGCTCAGCATTGTGAAGCGCAGGAAAAATCCTCACGTGTTTGATTCACAGTTCTGCTTTCAGCAGTATCACAGCTCTTTGAATGGTGCTTGGCTTGAAGTTCACTTCACAATGCAGCAGAGTTAGCATGGTGACCTTACAGGTCTTCAGAAGTACCACATTTACAGCTCTTAAACATCTTCAAATTACTAAAGCGGGCTAAAGAACAACATAAAGGATGCATCAAGCCACTAAGAAAAAAACAAAAACAAAAAAACCTTAGCTGCCTTGCACATGTGACTTGTGGTTAGACTTGTTAAAACAAAACGCAAACTATGATCAAGGCTTCTCACAGTCACAATATCGGCTAATGGCCTCTTCGACATGTTTTTTCCTGAGCTCTAAAAAGGCTGAGCTTACACCGCAGCCTTTTGATAGAACAGATCTCTCTTATAAAGCTTCAAAAAAACCCCTAACCTTCAGAAACAAGTTTACTAGGGATTCATCTCGCCCATCTTTGGACACCCACAACCTGTTACTCCACAGCCCCCTTGCAGTCAGCAGAGCAGAGGCAGCACCGTATGAGGCCACACGCTCCAGCCCTATCAGACAGGGGCAGTGGGACTACCAAAGCCCCACTCTCCATGAAAGCAGCTAGAAGCCCTTTGCAGTCCTGTGCTGCTGCTGATTTGACCGGGGCTCTGCTGGATGCAGGGGCTCCCCTCCGTGGGGCTGACTCATCCCGCAGCAGCTGTGGCACCACACGCCCTGACGAGCTGAAGGCGCTGCCAGCCCTGACAGAGCCGGGCCCGCAGGCCACGTCAGCCCTCCCTGGGCCAGCATGACTCAGGCTGGCAGCGGCCTTCTGCTACAGCAGCCCTCTGCACGCTCCCACACAGCACAGCAAGAAGGGCCGTGCACCAAACGGCTCCGTAACGGAGGAAACTCCTCTGACCTACCTGCGTACCACCTCCTGTCTTCATACTGAGTACTTGGGCAGTAAGAGAGAACCAAGCACAACTCCGCTAAGGCTAATCCAAAAGGTTTTAAAAAGTAACAAAACCACCACAAGAATGTTGTTCACATTATCTTTTCTGCATATATATATACACACACACACACATATAATTTTATCTTTCTGTATTTATATAGGCATAGAAGAGCTTACACTGGTTGTAACGCTACAGAAAAGGACTGAGCCAAGAGACAAGTTATCCATGGGAGATCTTCCTTCCTTGCTTTCTTCAGTTTTGGCCCTGACTCACAATGACTGAACACAACTTGCTTCGGTACTCTATGCCTCAAACTTCGCATCCGTATGAGTAGCTTAAGCTTTATGTATTTCATTGGCATTCACATGACATTATTTCAATCACACTTTAAACAGCCAAATACCAGAGGCAGCAATATCACCAGAACAAGTACACCATTTGCATTTCTGCAGGGATTGGTGAGGTCAGCTGGGGAGTGGAAACCCCCAGAACACCAAGCAAAGATAGGTACCTGTAACCCTACATGATGGAAATACATTTGGTTCTGAACATCATAACTACAAAAACTCATTTATTTACAGAGCGAATCTATACCCTGGGTGTTTAGATGAGCTGAAGTCCTGGCTGCTGATGCACTTTGCTTTGCAAAGAGTTAGGTTATGTCCAACCCTACTATACCAGAAAGATTTATTCACTGGGAGCAGCCAGGGGTCTCCGCAGAGTGCATGCAGTAAGTGCAGCAGAGGCCAAGTGGCAGTTATGTGTGCTGTTCAGTAGCTCTGCTCATTTCAGATGGACAATGCCAGGTAACAAAGCCACAATGTGTCCCAAGTGAATATGCAAGCAAGTTTTATTACTCAATACTGTTTCCTGCAATAGACACAAAGACAAAATGAACTGTTTGCATCAGAGAGCCAAGCATAAGTTTTTAAGGAGGAATTGACCTCCTGGAGAATGGGGAGAAAGGACGGAGACATGCACAGCCAAGCCACCTATCAAATAACCACAGAGGTTAACCACTGCTAAGAATCAAACTGTTGTTAGCACTTCACTCACTGTCCACAGGAGTATGACATGATGCTCTTCTCCCCACAATGTGGGGATTTAGAAACAGGATAAGCAGGAGCAGTCAGCTGAGACATTGGAAGAATCTCACCCTCACCACCATTTCTCCTGTAACTTGCCAGCCGCTCAAGCTCTAGCATTTATAAAGAAAAACTTTAGTGTTTACTGCCTGACAGTTACTTTGGTAAAAGACTACTGAGCAAGAAAAGCAAGAAAACTTTTTCCCCATTTGACTTCTATACTCCAATGACAAGGCTACAAATCCATATTACTTCTTGCCATAATATCATCTATCACATGCTAGGGGCCTTCAGAGGAGCCCCCACAGCTCAATGCCCAGCCACCAGCATCACAGAATTCAAAAGGCACTCTAGCCCACTTTCCATTTCTACCACATGCCCTGCCTGCACAGCTCCTCCCAATGTACCCCATCTCCTTCTCATTACTGTTTAGTTTCTTTCCAACAGTAAAATGGTAACACAAATGCCTTTGATTTGGCTTTCTTTCTGCCATGACCCTTCCTGCATGATCCTGAACACCTGCATGGCCATTCTGAATATATGCACAACCCAACAGCACTAGCTACACAAAATCAAGCTCGTTTCAGGTTTGTACTTGAACTGATATAAAGTTCTAGCGTGTTACTGAGTGAACATGGGCATTCTGACCACCTCCTTGTATTACTGAACATCTGAGTAAGAAATTAAGCACAGAGAACTGATGCTCCTGGAATAAAGATGGAACACAGAGACAGGCTTTTCTGGATTGCTGTATAAACAATCCATGAAGAAATGTTTCGAGTGATGTTCGAGAGTGTCTTTATAGAAGGCTTCAGTTTGTATAAGCTAACAGTAATTCAATCAGAAGCAATAATGCAGTACAGATCAAGAAAATCTACACAGATACCAAGAGGAAAACAAAAAAAAAAAAAAAAAAACAAAAAAAAACAGAAATCAAGAGAGTCTTTATACTAATAACTAAGTTTTAAGTAATTTAAATCCATGCTCTGTTACTTATCTTGCAGAGGTAGCCTGGGCAGACACATTTTGAAGTGAAGATTTAAATCTACACTGCTATTTCCTCATCCAAACTTCTAACATTTAAAGGCTTATTTCTGTAAAAGTGAGAGGTTGCACATAAAAAAAAAGAGATAAACTAATCCTAGCAGCAAGTGTTCTCTCCAAACTCAGTTGGAGAAGCTCCACTCTGATGGACTTTTCTGACGCAAGCTTTGTTAGAATACCAAGTGACTTTGTATATCCTTCATATCTTGGTTAATCTGAAAATAATCATCACTGAGGATAAAAGCTGTGGAACAGGAATAGCACAGAGGTAACTCTGCAATGGCAGAGACTACTTACGGTTTACATGCACAGAGGCAAAAGAACACTTATATTCCATGCTAAGCTATATTTAAAAAAAAAAAAAAAAAAAAAAAAAAAAAGGTCTGATCCTGTGAGGCAAACACCTCCGCCCCCTTTATCTTCATATGGAGGTGAGATAGCTGCCATGGAAGAAGTCTTACAAGTGCAGTGTTATTTCACCAGCATTCACGCATACCTTATATTCATGTCCCACCTAGGACCAATTCCCAGCAAGGTTAAGACTCTTGAGTACACCGTTAGTCTCAAAAAACACACACAAAAACACCTGCAATAAATGCTTGCTCCTCTGCACATGCAAACATTAGTACAAGTTACAAGTAAATTAGTCCTACACCACAAAACCTCATTAATGCAGCAGATTCAACCAGAGCCATAGGAAACACAACCAAAGCAAGCAAAGCAGCAAAAACAGGTTTAAAAAAAAAAAAAAAAAAGCAGAATGACTGTGTGAGATCATGAAACACCCAAATTATCGTCAGTAATACTAGCAGCCCAGTCAAACAGTATTTGGGGTTGATTTGGTATCACTCTTTTACATACCATTTGAAGGTATCTGATCATCACAGAGTTCTCATTCACCTAATTAGCTGGTGGACATGCTGAAAAGAGTAGAAAGCAGTAGATAGGTAGCAGTACTTGAGCAACATTTATAAAGGAACTGAAAGCAAATGAAGGAGAAGATTACTGATCTTTTTCCCCCCACCAAGTCAGTAACTGATTAGGGTCTTCCTTTCCCCCACACAAAACTGAAATGCAATTCCACTACCCTTAGAAGCAATTTCCATTAGGATCTCTCAGCGCAACATTTGTAGAATTAAAGGGGGGAGGAGACTCCTTTTTGTACTGATACAACATGACATGCATCGCAAAAATACACAACCTGCTTTGAAAGCGTATATTGTGGTAGTCCAGAGTTTAAAACTTGGGAACTCCATCTATGCTCATTTCACAGAAATCAGATAAAATTTCAAGTGGACGAACTCTAATAGAAAGTACAGGCCCCAATTCAGAGCGATTGATTTAGATTTTCCCAAAACGTATACGCAGGCACAGGTGCATTGCTGACTTACAGCCAAGAGTTAGCACACGACTTCCAGCATCAACCTTTCTTTTACAAGTCAGCCAAGTTTAAAAATCATGGACCAAGACTGCACGACGCCTTTAATTTTAAACTGTACAGATCATACCCAGTAGGACTTTAGAAAGTCAACAAAAAGTCAACAACGCTGCCAATCTGATCTTATCAAGCCACTTGGAGAAATACCTTCAACTTTCTACCTACACAGCATACTTCAAATATATATATGTGATTCTTTACCTTTAATAACGAAGGCTTCAGTCACCAAACGCAGCATGTACAGGGGTTCATCTTTTGTAGAGATGTCATCGATCCCTGCTTTTGCATACATGCTGATGGCATCTCTGTAGGATCCCTCTACGTAATGAAGCTTCCCTAGGATCAGCATAGCTTCTACCATATACTTGGGCTGAAACAGAAGTGAGGGGAAAAGAGCGTTTACACAGTAAAATACCAAAGGGCACAAGTGAGGTACTTCAGCGCAAATTAAGAAGATTCAAAATGTTTTGTTCTTAACCTCGTCAACTACACAGGTTGGAGAAGTAAGGATTTAAGCGTCTAGAGATCTTAGCACTGTGCTTATGAGAGCAGCAAGCCACAAAGGTCAAGGAATTACTTTGGAGCTCAGTTTGGCAACACACAGCTTACAA
Organism: Netta rufina; assembly: GCF_964035555.1. Classification (NCBI taxonomy): domain Eukaryota; kingdom Metazoa; phylum Chordata; class Aves; order Anseriformes; family Anatidae; genus Netta; species Netta rufina. The sequence continues at coordinate 38,794,663 of NC_140125.1, forward strand.
GTCACCTCTTCCCTTGCCACTGACCTATTCTATTGATTCACCAGCCATGGGTATCACTAAAGCCTGTCACTATCATAACTAGACACACACACCAAGGAAATCCCCTGCTTTTAAGCTGTATAGAAAACATTTTTCAGTCATTCAGTTACTGGTCCCCTCTGCTCTGTACATTTAATTAAAAAACAGGAAAGTTCCCAAGTTTTCTTAAGTTCTCAAAACATTTTCAGGCAAAAGTAGAGGCAGAAGGCATGCCTGCCATTTCTAGAATTTGTTTACTCCTTAAGGAGTACTGAAAATGTGTATACAAATGCGTGCAAAAAACCCTACACTCATTAAAAGACAAACATTTGGGCCCTTTCTAATGTTTCAGAAAGCAGAAAAGGTTCCTAATCCTTCACCCTCATTTTTTAAACACATTCAGTCAACACAGGTTCATGAATAGCCTGGAAGTAACCAACATGAGTAGCCAAATCACCGCTACAAAGAAACAGTAATGGCAATTCACTAAACCAAACCTAACACCTAGACCTGGAAACAAACAAACAAACCAAAAAAAAAAAACAAACAAGAACAGTGTTTTTGGCTGTTACTGGGGTTAAACTATAAAGAAAAAGGGTTGAATGAATCCTCCTTCCTACCCCATCTTTTTATTTAAATACACTGACTTTTGAGAAGATACAAACAAGGAACTGCCCCACATTAAAAAAAAAAAAAAAAAAAAAAAAGCTGAACACGGGCTCTGTTGCAAGTAACACGATCAAAGTATAACATCCACTTGCAAGCTTGTTACCCTGTAAGTTTCAGGACCAGGCCCAGTACAAGCCTAGAACTTCAGACTTGTAATTTGGAGTCCTATTAAAGCTACACTGTCCAAGGTCAACAGTAACCATTGAGGCAGTGTCTTGAAACTCTCCTAAAGCCCTCTGCAGCTTAGCTAATGGGCAGCTATGAACCACGCACTCAGAACATGAAACAAAACTGAGACTAAGTTGGCATAACTTATCTGTCACTGACTGAAAGCAATGCAAGGCAGTAACCTTGGACTTGCACTATGACCTCAATGGCCCAGCAGCAGCGTGAAGGACATTTTACCTCTGTCCTGGTGTTGACCAGGTGCAATTCCCCCAGCCCCAGAGCGGCAGGAGGTTCCTCAGCTGGGCAAGCCCTGCAGCACCATTAGAAGGCCCTGCACCACAGCTGCAGAGAGCTCCTACGTACTCAGCCCACGTCTTTGTAATTAAAAAGAAGGATATATTTGTAATACCTAACCTGTTTGGATGTGAAAAAGCAGTTTCCCAACAGAAGACACTGCAGAGGGGCATTAAATTACCAGGACATTAGTAATACCTATAAAACACAGCACTGTACGTAGAGAGACGTGATAAGGCAATGTCACCACCTTGTATCAGGCTAACAATCACGTGAAAAAAAGCATCAGGTTATCAGCAGTTACAGTGACAGAGCCCACTTACCCGCAGCTTTCCTCTGCTTAAGACGTTGGTCAGGTACCGCTTAGCCTCACTCAGTTTGGGCTCATTCTTCTCTGTCAGGGGGATGGAGTCCTTCAGTTTGGCAAAGTTTTCCTGCAAGCATTCTTCCAGCAGGGTTTCGGCAAGCAGCATGCTCCCATAGTCCTCTGAAAGCATATCCCACCCAAGCAGAAACATCACTGAGCATTTCTGAATGCTATTATCAGCGCTGCTTTATTTAAGTAGCATTACATTAACATTTCAATGGGATTAAGAGAAAACTCATCATCTGTGAGACACATAAATAGTAACTCCGAGGGCTGAGAGTAACTAGCGGAGGAAAAAAGGAAGTTGTGTTAACTCGGGGATATCGGGAACGTTGTTAGCTATGAAAAATAAAGTGAGGTTTCCTTTTAATTAAAAGGATTTTTGCCAGATGGGATTGTTTCATTTTGACAGCACAGCTCAGCCTTGTATTGTCACTAGCGTAACAATTAAGAGTTGGAAAGCGGGCTTTGGGATGAAAAAGCGTCAGATTTATCAAGCATTTGAGCACATGCTTAAGATTTGTAAGTGTACGTGAATACAAGTTTGCTGCAGATTTGGTACAAGGCACGAAGTTAGCTTACTGCAGAACAGCAACCGCATCAGCAGCTTAAACATTTCGCTTTAAAGAACCGTCCTCTGGGAACCGTAAGACGTACGTCCTGTTAGAAGACCCCACCGGCCAGCCACGCTGCGGCTGCAGGTTGCGTTCATTGCGGAGGAGCACCTCACACCGCTGCGGGCGCGCTGAGCGTCCCAGGGTAAGCGCATCTCCGCACACCCCCCGGCACACCCTGCCTGCCCCACAGCCCTCGGCGCCGGCCCCCTCGCCCCGCGGGCACCCACGCGGGCAGCGCCCGCGCAGGACGCGCCCCGCGGCTCCCCCAACCGCCGCTCCACACAACCGGCACCCGGGGGGGGGCTCCCCCTTCCGTCACCCCCTCACCGGCTTCCTCGGCGCCCGCCGCCGCCTTGCGCGGGGCCCTGCCGTGCGGCAGCAGCTGGTGGCGCAGCAGCAGCTGGAGCTGCTCCCAGTGCCGCTCGGCCCGGCAGCGCTCCAGCTCCCCCGACAGCTTCGCGTGCCACAGCGCCGCCATCTTAGCGCCCCGCCGAGGGCGGCGCCGCGGCGAGACCGCCCCGGCACAAGCCCCGCCCGCCGAGGGCGAGGCCACGCCCACCGATCCGCGAGGCCACGCCCCCCCTCCCCCGCCGCACCTGCAAGGTGCAGCCGCGGGGCGGGGCGCTGAGGGGAGGGGAGGGGCGGGGAGCGGGGCGGGGCGGGGCGGGCGCATGCGCAGTGGGCTGAGATCAGGGCCCCGCTGCACCTGGGGGCCAGGGCCGCCATCGCGCGGCGGTTGAACGGCCGGGCGCTGCTCGTCGCTCCGCGCTCCGTTTGTTTTTTCCTCTCCGCAGGAGGCTCGCCATGGCCCCGAGGGGTGCGGCAGCGGCTCTGCTGTGCTGCTGCCTGGCCGCCTGCCTCCTGGGCGCCCCGGCGGAGGAGAGCCAGCCCGCGGGTATCCGCCTGGACAAGAGCCTGGTGCAGGACAAGGAGTACGTGTGGGGCAGCCCGGGGCCGAGGCGGCAGGTGCCGGACCTGCGAGGGGCTGGGGAGCCGTCAGCACAGCTCGCACCAGCGGTTCCTTAGCTCCCTAGTTGAGGCGTGAGGGTAAACGCGCTGCCTGCAGTCCCTTCGCGTTGGGGAACAGCCCAAAGGAGGCTCTGAGGGCTGCTTGGGGTGTTTTGATAAGCAGCTCGGTAGGCCAGGAGAAAGAGGAATAGCTACCTGAGACACTAGAGGCCACTGCAGCACCTGTAAGGACCAACCGCTGTGCCTGCCTCGTTTCAGTGTAAAACTGTCAGCTGTCCTGCTTGCCCAGGGTGCTTTTAGAGACACGGTGCTTCCTGGGCACTTGGCTGCTTGATCAAAGACTGATGTCAACAGAGAATTAAATATTAACTAACTGGCTTGTCACTTGTTGTTTGTTGTGTTTTCTTTTTCTTAGCCACATCATGGAACATTTGGAAGGTGTTATCGAAAAACCAGAATCTGAGATGTCTCCGCAAGAGCTGCAGCTTCATTACTTCAAAATGCATGATTATGATGGCAATAATTTGCTAGATGGGCTAGAGCTCGCTACCGCTATATCACATGTCCACAAAGAGGTAGGTGGTATATTGTAATGGCTTGTGCATTTGCAAGCAGTTCTGACTTTCTTAAATCAGCATTGTCACAACACACCTTCAGTTACAGTAGAACAGTTTTGTGTGAAAACAAGACTGTTCCCCCTTTGGCTTGATTTATAAACGTACTAACTTTACCATAGTTTTTTCGTGACACATCACAGTTTTAAGGAGACTCCCCTGTAGTTTAAGCTTGACTGTGAGTGAAGACTGCAAATAATTTGACAAAGGGGATAAGCAGGGATGAGGAGAGGAGAAAGGGAAATTGTCCATAATGGAATTAGATTGATGTGTGATTATAGAAGTAGCACGTGACACAATGCTGCTGCAGGTTCTAAGCCAACTGTTTTCAGGCCCAAACTACCACTACCATGGATACACCAAACGTAAGAGACCTCTTGCACAAACTCAGCTTAGAAGAACCAGTCATGGTCTACCTTTGTTTTCTTTACCATTTCTAAACACGTTTTCCTCCCAGCTACAAATGTTTAAGAACAAAAGCAAGTATGATCCTTAGGAAGACAACGCTTACAGAAAATCATGTACTGACCTTTCAGAAATTACAACTCAAAATAGGATAATTTTATATATACCTCTGGGGAAAAAAACAAAAAAAACTTGTCAAGAACACAATAATGGCTTGCTGTTTCTTGTGCAAGGGCACTTCTTCTCATTCCCGTTTGTTCCTAAGAGGTGATACTAAGAATTTTACTATCTTTAAGCTACAACAATGTATTGAACGTGCTGTTTTTTTTAATTTCTCACTGTTCCTGCGAACTCCATATGTTACAAATTCATGTTACAAACATGAAACATGTTACAAACATGTACATGTTACAAACATATGAAACATGTTATATGAAATATGTTACAAAACATATGTTACAAACTCCATATGTTACAAAGGATGATGTTTCTATACAGTAAAGAAACTATGTCTGTGCAACATAAAGATTCAAATTAAGAATATGCCTACTAGGTTAGTCTATTGTTGTACACTGCGCTATTTAGCTTTTAGATCTCTTGGCTAAGAATATAAACTGGATATAATGGATACAAAGTGCTTGTTTTGAAGTACAGAGAACTTGGACTTAATAGCTTGCATCTGGTAAAAGTTCCATGTATTGGAATAAATGATTATATAAAACTTAGAACCACTTTAAACATCAAACATGAACTGCTTAACAAAAATTAGTTGTCAGTAATCTGTCACATGTGCCACTAGATGGGAAACACTGCTAAACTTGTTTTTTTGTTGTTTTTTTTTGTTTGTTTGTTTGTTTGTTTGTTTTTTGTAGGAAGGTGGTGAGCATACCCAGGCAATGAAAGAAGAAGAGCTAATTAGTCTAATAGATGATGTCTTGCGAGATGATGATAAGAATAATGATGGGTACATTGACTATGCAGAATTTGCAAAATCACTGGAATAAGGTGTTGCAGGGGGCTTGTTTCTCCCAGCTAAATGGAAATGTGACCTGGTATAATGTGATTTATTACTCCTGTTGATCTTTGTGCTGCAGTGTTAGTGAGGAGAGGTGTACCAGTTGCAGCTGAATTTCCTTGAAAAGTGTACCTGTTAAGGGGCTGGCTAATGCAGACTGATAGCTGTGTTTGACTAAATGGTTGAATCTTGAAGCACAGAAGCATCATCAGTATTCTCAAATTCCAATTTTTGACTATTGGGTTAAATAGTACTTGTTTGCTTACATCTTAAAATTATTTTTTCTTACATCTTAAAATTATAAACTACCTAGAAAGCAAGAAAAGATAACTGCGTGTGTCAAGGAGATGACCGTATATCAAGGAGGAATTTCCTTACCTTCCCACTAATTTCAAAGGAAACTTGCATACAAGTACAGGTGCTTAAAACAGCAATTGTAGAGGAAAAGTGTTTGAAAGTGACTCGTGTTGGAGGTCCCCATGACATCATGTGGGCTTTTAACACTATGTTGCAAGAAATTGATTATTTTTAAATAGATGTATATCCTAGTATACCCTCAAATGTTATATATAAATATGTATACGCGATTTTCAATTTATTCTCATCCTTCACAAATTTACTTTTTATATTGCATTTTACTAAATTTTTCTCTACCTTCCCTGGTCTCTTCTTACAAAAATGAAAGTATTTTATTACATGTATAATGTTGTATTAATGCTGCGTAACATTTACTAGAGTAGCTTCTGCTATCTCGTTTTGAAGGTCATGTTAACAGTAAACCAATTTAATATAAAAGTTTCAGTTCAATTTGATTCTTACAGTATTAGCCAGCAGGATAATCTGTGAGCAAGTAATGCTGCCTTGTTGAAGTTCAAGTTTATTTTCCTTGATGCTTAAATTATGGTGTTAATTTCAGGAGGTAGTTCATAACTAACAGTTTGAAGATACTTGAATGTATGTGAATAAACATGGTTCTAGGAATGTCTTGAGTCAATAATTGGTAAGTCAAGCAGTGTAAGGATATGAAACAAGTGGTGTATTGCTGCTTTGTTGGTATTTGGTAACTATAAAGCATAGCAGAAGTCTTAAATTGCATTCAATCATTACCCATGAATAGAGAATCTAAATGTTAGCATTTCTCTAAAATGTATAAAGAGCTATTTTCTGTACAAATTTATTCTTATACAAAGAAACACATTTGTAAAAGAAATTACTTCCTTTGTTTAAATGTTTGAGCAACAAATGAATGAGTGTTGGACTTTTTTTTTCTTACAATAACCACTTATTTGGATGCATTTGTAGCCAGGGTTGTGCTGGTTGTGCAAGCAATAAAAATAATTTGGGGTTCTAGCACTTTGGAGCTGGACATGCAAGGTGGGAAGTCTCTGTTGGCCTTTTTAAGGCCATCTCTATTGCTAGCAGCTATATTAAAAACAAAGTTCTTTTTTTACAGCACAATTAATTTGGAGTGAATGTTGAATCTGAAGGAAGTACAGAACATGTTTATGGGTAGGAAGGGAGGGGGGACAAGAGGAAATGAAGATTATCATCTTTGGACACTTAAAGGAGGTTGCTCATAGACCTAGCAACTCTTACATGCTTATACCATAAGCTCCTGTTCTTAAAAATCATTGTTTACTTATCAAGTACAGTGGTCTTAGATGGAGCTATAAATCCTTAAGCTTAGTACAGCAACCACCTGTGTGGCACATATGCATATAAATTACATTATTTATATAACTATTTCACATCTATTAACAGCAATCTTATGTGGCAAGTTACATACACAATGGAAGCTTGATATCAGAAACAATTACGATAAACATAGGTAATGTGAACAACATTTCTTACTAAATAATTTTATTTTAAGGTGTCATAAGCATATACCGAATTGAGAAACTACTTACCAAAAATGGAGAGCAAAGATAGCACTTTTCTTCGTGATGTCTGAAGAAAGAACAATATTCCTGCTTTCCTAGAAAGACGGAACAGTTCTAAAGATGCTATCTAAGCTAAAACCCTGCAACACGATGTCTTTACTCAGCCTCCTAAAACAAATACACACATTTAATTAAGTGCACTTGAAGATAAATGGTTTAACAGCTGTCTAGGGAGATTTCTCCGTTAATAAGTAGGAAAGTGCAAAATTGCTGAGGCAGAGGGTGAGTCAGAGTTCTTAAAAAATAAAAAGAATTTGTGTGCTAGTTGTAGCTTGTGCATTACCTGAAATGTACAAGTCCTATATACAGGTAGTATATTCCATTTCATATGTGTATATAGATACAACATAGAAAGTAAGGCCTTTACAACAGGAGTGCTCACCAACTAAAAAGCTGAGTAAGCTGTTGAGGAACAGTACTATCTCCCTTTCACATCTCAGTAACAGATAATAAAGCCAGAGGGGTGTATGATTTGTTGAAGGTTAACAACATCCCTGTCAGAAACAGAAAACTAGGAGAAGCCTGTGTATCATCTTCACCTCTTCCTAGTCTGTGATCTCAGGGAACTAGAATTAGTTTTCCCCATGGGAGAACACAGCTGGCTTTGCATTACTGTATGCTATATTTATAGTTGAGATAAAGTATCTAGATTGTCCGCTTTGACCTTACAAAATGCTGCCTAATCTAGCAGGTAAAGAGAATGCTTAAACTGGTTCTTGAGCCGCTCATAAACTGAGCTGTTGGTTGTTAGTCCATCTAGAGACCACAGTTTGAATACAAAGGAGAAAAATCTTAACTGCTTATCCAGTACGTGCCAGAATATTAAAGACAGAAATGCCTACAGCAACAGTTTTGTTTGCAAACTCACACAAACTTTAGTACCTTCTTTTGGTTAGTCATCCATAACCTCTGAAAGTCTTGGATTCATTACAAAGTTATTACGGATTTACAAATCCTGATCTCATCTAAACCCAGACATGAGTACAGACTGGGTGGAGAACTCGGTGAGAGCAGAGCAGCCCTGCAGAAAAGGGCTGCTGGGAGTTTCAGTGGACAAAAGGCTTGACACGAGCCAGCAGTGCGCTTGCAGCCCAGAAGGCCAACTGCATCCTGGGCTGCACCACCAGAGGAGTGGGCAGCAGGTCAAGGCAGGGATTGTCCCCCTCTGCTCTGCCCTTGTGAGGCCCCAGCTGGAGTGCTGCATCCAGCTCCGGGGCCTCCAGCACAAGGAGGACATGGGTCTGTTAGAGAGGGTCATGAAGTTGATCAAGGGGCTGGAGCACCTCTCCTAGGAAGAAAGGCTGAGAGAGCTGGGGCTGTTCAGCCTAGGAAGAGAGGGCTCTGGGGTGACCTCGTTGTGGCCTTTCAATATTTAGTGCTTATAAAAAAGATGGAGAGCAACTTTTTGCTCAGGCAGACAATGACAGGACAAGGAGGAATGGTTTTAAACTAAAAGAGAGGATTTAGATTAGAGGTTAGGAGGGAATTCTTCGCTCAGAGGGTGGTGAGGCATGTACAGGGTGCCCAGAGAAGCTGTGGATGCCCCATCCCTGGAGGTGTTCAAGGCCAGGTTGGATGAGGCCCTGGGCAACCTGATCTAGTGGGTGGCATCCCTGCCCGTGACGGAGGGGTTGGAACTAAGTGCTCTTTAAGGTCACTTCCAACCCAAGGCATTCTATGGATCTATTTATATATATAGTATATATATATCTACAGATATATATATAAATAGAACCACAGAATAATATTTGTATATACATGTGCACACTAACAATTCACAAGCACAGTAATCCAGGACTCATGTCATCACCAATACAGCCACTAGATAGCGTATCGACACCGCACATTGGCTCTCTACTTACTCCAGCATGTAAATTGGAGAGATTGGGATGTGGATTTCACCGTAACACCAACCCCTACCCCGATTACAGGCACGGCCTGCTCCTCTGCCTTCCAGCAGCACGCTGCCAGTATGATGCTCACAGTTTTATTACTTTGCAGCTGTCATAAAAATTGATCATAGCCGGGACTGGGTACTGGTAATTCATTTTCATTGTTTAGGGAGTCAAGTCTACTTGAGGTGACAGTAAAACAACTCGCATTGCAATATTGTCAGTTAATAAATAAATAAATAACCAGAAGGCTTTCTAATGTGAGCACCAGGCCTGGCCTGACTTCTTGACCATCACTAGCTGACCTGTGAGAGGGTCCATCGAGGTTTCAACCAACGCTGAAGGAGGTCATGGGGTTTTAGCAGAACCTGGAATCTTACTGGTTTTGCATTTGATGCTAGTAGAAACTGGTGTTGTTTCAAGGCATGGTTCCAATGTGGTCTGTCACATACTTCCACTTAAGATAAAGTTCACTGCTTTCTTCTCTGTCTCCCCCGTGACAGTGTCACTGTCTGCTTACTGCACCATGAAACAGTTGCGTAACATTCAAAGTTTTCAGCCAGCAAATTAGAGCGAGGATCATTGCATATCTTGGTCTGCATTATATATCCTCACAAAGAATTTGTGTTCTAAATGTTTCATCAGCACAGATAACTGTGTTGAGTGAGATTTGTCACAAGGGCAGTTATTACTGCTGCACAGAATGTTTAAGTTACTTTTTTCTTCCTGTTCTTCATGCTAAATTCTGAACTGCATACTAAATTTTAAGAGCTAATATGTATTAAAATTGTCACTACCTTCCACAGCAGAGCAGCAGTTCTGCAGCTAGGTAGGGGGCAGTGTAACATGACTCAAAGCGTACTGCCAAATATGACATCTTTTAAGAGAAATCAGTACTGCAGTGAACATAGTGTCAACTTCTGCCACTTAATCCAACTCAATGACTGACAGCACTAGGTTTCAAGAAGGCAGATATCAATAAACTCAGAGAGTGCGTAAGGGAGGTCTCATACGAGGAAAATCTAGGGGAAACACAAATTATGGAGAGCTGTCAGTTCCTTCAAGAAATGCTAATAAGAAACCAAGCGCACACTATACCAGTTTGGAGGAAAGTAATGAAATTCAGTGCAAGTCAGCCAATTCGTAACATTTTAATTGACCGCAAGCATGAGGGAGATAAATCTGTAAAGTGGAAACTAGGTCAGCTGTTTGAGAACCCAGCACAATACACCATTCATAGGTGCGTGTGTGTGCGTGTCTGCACAGGCAGTAAAGACAAAGCACAAAAGATGCAACTAGCAAAACATATCAAAATAGAAAGTTCACGAGTAAGGTTGTAAGAAAAAAAGGAAAGTTTGGACCACAGCTCAAAGACAGGGGATGCTATCAGCAGAGGATGTTAAGGAAGCCAAAGAGTTTAATGTATTTTTTCCCGCTTTTACTGAAAAGGTCAACAGCAAGCAGACAGTGCAATGAGTACCAGGAATAAAGTGGTAAAATCTCAGCCTGAAATATTAGAAACCTGCTTAGAAAATAACCAGATAAATTAGATGTTTTCGTATTGCCTGGGCTTAATCAACTTCATTCTAGGAGTCTTAAAGGAAGGGTAAAGTAATGGTTATAGATGTCATATAGCTATTTTATTTCATTTCATTTCATTTCATTTTCATTTCATTTTATTTATTTTTTTTGCAAGGCCTTTAGCACTATTTCCTCATAAACAGCTGTGTTCAAGATTGAAATTCTGCCGGAAGGGGCAGGAGATCAAGTCTGGTAGGGCAGTTGTATCCACAACAAAATTGAATCAAAGCCTATCAAAATACATGTGTTTTGCAAGGTATTCTGTGGGGCTTGGTCCCTTCTCAAGTTTTATCTGATGTTTTCATTGAAGGCATAGAAGATGGATGTGTGGAGAAGTTTAATAGAAGTATGATTATTAAACTTGCAGGGAGCCAGGAAGGACTGCAGATATTATGGATGACAGAATCAGGTTTTTAAATATCTTGATACATTTAGAGAAGTCATCTAAAATGGATGTTTTTTCATGCCTAAGCAGAAATACTCATCTATCCAGTTAACAATTCACAAGAGAACGAATGTATTGACTATGGTGGAATGCAAGTTGAACATGAGCAGCAAAGCCATGTTTTTACATAAAACACCGACATTGCATTGGGATGTCCAAAGAGTCTTTACAACAACTGAAAGAGTCCTTGTGGTCTAATCCCCACTGTTAACGACTCACACAGAAGATGGTGTTCTGTTCTGTGTGCTGCGCTCCAAGAGAGATGTGAACTAGCTATCAAGAGACCAGAGGAGACCAATAAAAATGGACCAGAAGTCCAGAAAACGCCAGAAAAAAAAAAATCAAGAACCATTTTTTATTTGTTTGATTGGTTGGTTGGCTTTTGCCTAAAGAAGTGACATTTGAAAAGAAAGAAGGTGAGTAGTCTTCATCTAAAAAGAGTAGCGTCAGTCAGTTCTTCAGTCCCGGAGAACTACCGGGGAGGACAGACCTGCTGCACTGAGTTCCCGTGCTGTGTGCCAGAGCAGTCTGAAACCAGGAATCTCCTGCTCAGTCCTTTCAGTGTACACCCACTGCCACAGAGGCGAAGTACAAACCCCTACCAAGTTTCTACTGAGCACGTTCAAAGTGTGATTGCCAAGAGCTAGAAGCGAACAGTTTGACCCAGAAATGGAGGGGTAAAGCTTATCCCTGGCTCCAAGATAATGTTTCACTTTGGATTCAAGTCCTAGCTCCAAAGCACAAAGATATCAAGGCTGCTTCTTCAAAAAGGAAAAAAATAATAAAGAAAAATAATTTTAAAAAGACTATTAAGAGTTTTAAAATGACAAAGTTAATTCCTAGCCCAGTTTTCAGCAAATAATAAACTATTTTTGTTGGTGCTGGGAATATAGTGTAAGAACATCCACAGTTAGTTAAAGCAAAAGTCCATCTAGCCCAACAGATCGTCTCAAATAGTGGCAAAGAACAGATGCTGATGGAATAATAATATGGAGAAAGTATTATTACGGATAAATGGATATATATATGGATGCTGTAGTGATCCCAGAGAACAACATGAATGCAGTGGTGTAGCACAGCTGTACTGTTTCTAGACATCACATGCTTCTTATCTAATGGGAGGCTTTCAAAATTGTCTAATGGTTCTGTTCACCTCTGGCTGTGGTCACACTTCAAGAATCACCGTTAAAAATTACACAATTTTGAGAAAGCAAAAGCACATATTTTGAAATAAATCCTCTTTAAGAAGAGCAACATTACGCCTCAGAACTTATTTTGTCATAAAACAGAAATAAGTCACACAAAAAAATATTGACTTAAGTGTCATCATCTGTGGCTCGCAGCCACTGGAGACTGACATATTGGCACAAATCATGACAGGTATGATTTCTTGATCCAGGAAAGAGAACTGAGATGAGTAGAATGACATTTGAATGCTGGTCCCTTGGGGAGATATTTTCAGGGACTTTGCAGAAGTGACTGTAAAACCGTGCTATCAGCCTCAGCGTGGATTGGAGTAGGAGTCAGGAAACACGCGGGTGAGGATTTTAGACAGCAGCACACGTGTATAGGACTGGTCTAGGAGAAGGAATGCATATGTTTAAGATACATGCAGAGTTGTTTAGAAACCTTACATATGCCATCATAAATTTATGAACACGTTGGCACTGACTAGCAAAGTAAAGATCTCCAAAGAACACATAACACATATACATACACCGAGGCAGAAACCACTTTCAGTAACCAAATAATTCTGTCACCAGACAGCCTAAAACTACTCAAAGACACCATTTCTAGCCAAGACCAACAGATTTTAAATATTTTTTTGAATCTAGGCAAATGAATTTTCAGGATATGACAAGCCAAAAAGTCTTTAGGAAAATCTCCAAGCAGATGATCTCATTTTTATCCATCATATCTCTTAAACACCTTGACCAGTTTCCTTCAGCTCTTCCAAAAAATCTGTCCCAGAATAAGATTATGCCTGTGAAGTTGTAGGTGTATAGGGCTAATTTTGGCAGAGAGAGAAATCGGAATAAAATCAAGTTTACAATGGAAACTTAAGGACATCTGCAGTTCACTGAATACTGTTCGGTGTGATCTATCTAATGCAAAATCTTTCCATTGTAGCAAAAAAAAATAAAGCGCTTTTATTATCGACAAGGGAAAAGGCTATTTCCCCCATATGAAGTTCTACCTCTGAGATGAAAAGTCCTGGCAGGTCACACAAATATTTTTGCTTCCTCCCACTAAAATGTTTATAGGATCCAGATTCATTTCCTAAGGTCTGGCTTGAGGATTTCTGCAGAGCATTACACCATGTTGGCTGTGCAGAATTACGACTATTTCTGACTGCAGATGTGTCTCTACCACAGCCCTTATTAAAACTGCAGCACGGCATTGACATACCCAACTAGCTTGAAATTAGCCTGATCAGGTACTGCAAACATCACACCAACACCCCTGCAGAACACAGCACAACTGCAAAACCCACTATAAAAGCTGAGTACAGTAAACAGATATATTTTGCAGGCCATTCTGAACACCGTGTTCCTGGAATAATGTTACTCACTGAACACAAGCTAGCTAGTTTAATGGTGATTTAGGTATGTCTAAGCAAGCTCTAAATCATCTGAAGCCCCTCTAGCATGACTAGTTAAACGAGAACATCCTGGGTGCTTGTAAAGTCTGTCTCTAGATTGTTCCTAGCCAATAGCTCCTACAATTCACGTTGATGCCCAGTTTGGGAAAACAGCACAGGCACACGGATTTTACTGAGATCTGGAAATTTTCTGGCTTGTGCAATGGTTAAGGGAAAACTCCTCTAGGGAGTTTAACGCAAGCCTTCACAGACTCCTGTGGCATTTGGAGGTCTTTTCATTTTAAAGCTCCCTCCAATAAAAATATCCGTAGGAAAAGGGAGAGGGCTATGCAGGCTGCAGATCAGACAGGACATTTCCTCCAGCATGCAGCTGAGCTGCCTTCTGTGGATACTACTCCCAGAAACAACACTTCATCCTCAAAATTACTTTGTGTCCGCTAAACCCCATGCCGCTCCCGACCTGCACCAATGCCACTCGTTAGCAAACAGCTTTCCAACACAAGCACCTCTTGATCTTGCAGGGGGGAAATGGTCTCAGTGGACCAGAGGAAAGTCTTCCTAAAAGCCAAACTCACTCGTCTCCAGAGTTAGCAACTTCAGACTGGTGCTCAGACCAGCATGGAGATCTGAAAACCTGGTCCTGATACCATCTGACAGGGAATGTTGGTCAGGAACACAACGAATGGACAACAGTGGAGAAGCTAAAGGGTAAACTAAGGAGAGCTATAAGCAGTCATACCTACCCAAACCCAAGATGTGCTCCACCACAAGCCATTAGATGCCACCCTCCCAAATTCTGCTCCCTGATAGTGTAATCTCAGTCTGTTTAAACAACTTCTATCAACAACATGAGCTTCAATACAGGACCAAGTATACCGGGAGACCAAAGTACAGCCTCACGACATTTGGGAAAAGGTTAAAACTGTCAAGAATATCTACCAAGTTGAGAGTCCTGGACATGGAACCCCTTGTACCTGCACTGTTTAGCTGCAACTCCATCTTCTGCTTGAGCACTGACCACTGGGGAGCATCTAACTCCAGATGCTTTTCCTGCTCTCTCAAGAAAGGAGAAAGGTACAGTTAGTCTCTGAAAATTTGTATTTAAGTGACTTTTTCACTGATACATGAGCTTAGAAATGCCATGAATATCCATTTAGGCCCTTCCACACACAAAAATTCAGTTTGTGGTGACATATGGCAAGGGAAATTTCAGCTCAAGGAGTTGAAGCCTGGCAAAATTATAAACAATCAGAAATGAGGCCTTCTAATGGAAACTGTTAGACAGCCTTAGCTATTGGGCCACTGTCATCTTCACAGCCAGAGAGTGATTTAATCTGTCAGTTATGTGAGCACTAGGAGTGATGAATAGGTCTTTGTATTCATTCACAGCAAGTACGTTCCCAGAATGACATATGATGTGGAGGGTTTTTTGCCTCAAAGTCCACTGGATCTTTAAAGAGTCAGGAGTCCGCTCAACACTGCTTTCCAAAGCAGCACTACAAAGGACACCATCCACATTCAGAAAGATGGATTCCCAAAGTGACTGAATTGCGTCCCTCCTCCCCAGCTTCACTTGCCTGTTGTTACACAGGCAACTTATGAGACCTGTGACAACGAGGGAGCCCAGTTTTGCCCTGACATCCCTGACAGTCACACTTCTTATAATCAGGGTGGCACAGGAACACAAACACAGCTTATCCATGGCTGCCAGCACAAGATAGCACAGCCACAGGGCTCCTCCGCGGAGCAAAGCCACTCAGACCTACCAGGGCCACGCTGGCAGCCCACACTTTTGGGACAACTCCACTCCCAAGGGTGCCCTGCTGTGCTGGCAGCACAGGGAGCAGAGCAGGGATACAGGGCTGCCCAAGAAAGGTGACTTCTTTGCAGAAACACTTCTCCACACTATCAGTGAGCACAATTTTCTAACACCGTTTATTGCTGCAGCAGCACAAGAAGATGGGAAGAGGGCCAGACACTAGTGTTATATTTTTACCTGGTATAACTAAGAACCAAATATTCTCTATCATATGTTCAAGACAAATCTTTTAATAAAGCTGGTTACAGCTCTGCCAAGGTCTGGTGGATGCAGTAGACCACCCTCCCCCTGGCAGGTTCCTGGGCTGGAAACTGGCTGGCTTTAATCCCCTGTGGAACAGAGGCACAGGGTGGGAAAGAGTGAGGTTTGACATCTAGTCAAGGTCATTTATTAACTTGGCTTTCCTAATACTAGGGAAGCCAGTGGCAACTAGTCCTAAGCCAAACAGCTTTTTCATTGCCATAGATACAAAAGATAATGCACGCTGATTCAAGCAAAATGAGATGATTGTAAGGCTTCCAAGGATACTTCCAAATGCCAGCCAAAAACTCTGTGAAAAGTCTCAACTGGAGATAGATTACTACATGCTACCTCTCCAACAACCTCTCCTCTCAGAACAGGTACAACTTCTAAATTCATCTGTTTTGCAACTCACACGAAGAAAATGGAGTCTAAAACTGGCCATACCTTGACATGTCCCATTTCATTTTGGCACCACTTTCAAGGACAATTTCTACCATTCAGATGAATATGGCCTATTTTCTCTTATTCTCGTGATCAGTAATTTATTAGCTCATAATCCCAGTATGGACGAAGTGCTCAGACTTCAGTCAGAACTTAAACAGTATGAATGATGTTTTTCCTCTCTCTTTTCATTTCCTGAGCTGTTCTTAAACATACATATTCTTGACTTTCAAGGGTGAGCTGATCCTGAGAGGAGATACAGCAGGGAACAGATTTGTGTGGGTGACTGTGATGGTGGTAAAGGATTTGGAAGGGATAGGGCACAGCTGACTCCACCAGGTTTGTGTTGGAGAAGTGAGATTTTATGGCCATAGCACAAAGGTACCACTCCTTGCTGTGCTGCTGGTGTCCCTGGTGTCCTACACCAGCAGAGTGAGGTGTCACAGGCAGAGAAAGTAAGGAAATCTTTCCCTCTCCCCTTTACTTATAGGTCACAGGTAGGTTTCTGGGGAACACCATTCCTCCATCCCTGGTGAGCATCTGGGCCCAGGGCTCTGTCCACCTCTACTCTGAAGTATCATGAAAGGTTTGAACAGTGTTGCTCATCACTATCCAAAAGCACACCATACAGCCAGGCGCAGGACTGTCATGGATGGTTCCTTTTATCTTATCCAGCCACTGTCCAAGAAACTGTTGAGGTGCTAGAAAGCCACAGACTACAAGTAGGCTCTTAAATCCATCCCTGTTCAATGAAGTGACAGGAATGAACTGATCAGAGCTAAGTGCATGCTTAAGTGCTTCACTGAAGGGCATAAACCTTGAACTGAGGCAGTTGTCCGAGGACAGCAGATAAGGAGTGAGGGAACATTCACCTACAGGCAGTATTCTGAAGGCACAGGATGGGGTTTGCTGTCCAACATGAGTGAAGCCAGCTGCATTTGGGAACTAGCAGTCCTAGAGAAGCTAGACTGGAACTATTCACAGGGGTCACATTTGCCATTTAAATAGTGCAGAGAAAGATCACACAGTACGGTACCTGTGAAGATGCAAGTCACTTCAAGTGGTTAATAGGTTCATTGAACAACGATCAACCCAGATAATTAGAGAGAAAGTACCAGCTTCTCAGTGTATTCTCTCCTTTTGATAGACAGCTCCCAGAAGTCAGGCATGATTTTCATAAGGCGAGATAATAAGCTGTCAGTTGTACGAAGCCTAGAGTGAACCACACAGAAAAATCAACACAGTCTGAAAACAAGAAACATGTCAAAATGCAAAAACAGTTTCTTTCTTTAAAAATAAAATGGGAGTGTGATTTGAACAAGCAAGCTTTGGCTTACAAGTACTATTCTAGTCATCAACAAAATAGGGAAAAAATGATAGGAAACATTCTGAAATTAACTCTTGCTATGATTTTGCCCAGTGTCATCGCTTGCTTTCCATACTGTGATTTCATCCACACACAGCTCCTCTTCCTAGTAGACATCAACTTAAAGAGGAGAAGAAAGAGAAAGGGAGATCACAGGATGATGAGAGGGGAGGAAACCGCAGAGGAACAGTACATAATGCTTGTGTATGTTACATCCCATATACCATACACGTTTTGACTCTTAATCAATATGCTTAGTTACTTGCATACTTACATAAGTGACAGGGAAGACTTAGACTGTCATCAGGTTGTGTGAGCGCAGGACGTCATCTCAAACAGCACACACATGAGAAAGCTCATGTAGCCCATGGCCACTGCCAGGGCACCGGGTAGGCCACGGGGACAGGGATGGGCCAAGGCTGGGCCAGGCTGTGGGGAGCTGGATCCCAGCCCTGCTGGATCCCAGTCCTTGTTGGGGCAGGGGCTGACGGCCCCAGGGCTGAGGTGGGCTCCTGGGTGGGTGGGTGAGCCCCACTGAGTAGACAGCAACATCAGGGGCTGGTAGGGCTCTTGGGGTGCTGGCACTCATAGCCCAAAGGCCAACATGAAGAGACACGCTGTGTAGAGGCAGAGGTAAGCTGTGCTACCTCCAGCTGTTCTGGGGCAAATCCATCCGTGCTGGTGCGGGGAGGATGTAAACTCCCCTGATCCACACGATGCAGTTGTCCCAAGCAGGGAGCTGTTGTTACCCATGAAGAACCCCAGCACGTCCACTCCTAGCAATGGAACAGTTTATGCACAACAGCCTCAACCTGAGTTGGGCGCTGTCCTCATCCTGCACTGCTTCACTCCCACCTCACTCTGGGGCTGCCTGTGACAGGGAAAGGAGAAGGTTGGACAACTGAGGCTATAGCTGCCTTCTCAGCAAAGCATTTGCCTCAGAGAGGACCAGAAATGTGGGTTTATTCAGGTGGAATACTCTGCATGAGGCCTTTATGTTATACTTTTTTTTCAGCAGTGAGAGTCAAGAAATTGTCAGCAAGTGACAGTTTGGGTTGCTGGGCTTTATTGGTTTTTATTTTTCTCCCCTCAGTGATTTGTGCCAACTGTTACTTCATGCATATGGAATACACAACTTCTAGCCTTTCCTCACTGGTGTGAAGTAAGAGTTTGGCACATGTTGAAAACAACAAGCAGAAATTAACTTGCTCTCTCCCATCTTTAATGTCAATAACCGCCAGTAATTATTTGGAGTATTAAACACAGTCATCTTGCCGTCACCTTAATTCTTCACATTAAAAAGGGATTATATAACAAATTAGCCTGATTTAGTCTATCTTCAAGGGACTTACCCAGTGGTTCGCTCTTCTTTATTAAATTAGCAGTCGAAGAAGCTTTTGGCTTGCAGACATGTTATGAAATCCTGCCCAAGTTCAGACCACCGGTGTTAACAATTGCTCAAGTGCTTACTGCTCTGGAACCACCTCCTCAGTATTTGCAGGGCCTGAACTCCAGCTGACCCACCGCACAGGGAAAACACGCTGGTAGACACTTGTAATCTGATCGTCTGACATTTGCCTTCCAGTTTAGAACAACTGATCCCCAGTTCACCGGGGTCATGGAGTCTCTCGACTCTTTCCTGTGCTTGTTTAAATATAACCCAGCATTCAGATTTGGGTATGTGACAACGAGGTCTCTGCTAATTCTCTCTCTTGTGATGACTTAGCGGGAAGGAACAGTTGCCGAGCACAGCTAGGTGCCTTTCCACCGGCTGTGAGGGAACATCTCTGTTGCTTTCAGTGCTGAGGATGTCTGCTCGCCAGAAGGGTAAGTTGCAAACACACGGAGCATCTTATTCCTCCTCGGCTGACTGTATGCCAGAGAACTAACACTTCTTTCATACAGAATTATACAGAATGAAGTCTGCTGATAGCTAGTCATGTGAAGGCCTGACGCAATGCCCACTGAAGCCAAAGGCTGTTTTTCTTCTGCCTTTATAGGCTTTGGATCATCGCCTTACTCAAAACACTAAACCTGTGAGAATTTCAAGCTTTATAGTCAAAATCCATTATTTTCTGTATTCTTTGCTTCTAGCTGTAACAAGTCCATGTCACCACCATAATGCTAAATTTGATGGTAAGCAGACCTGTGAATCAGTACAGAAAACCATTTACTCCTGTTTTTTTTCCCTTCTCTTTCTTTGTCTTCTGCCTTGAGGGTACAAAACCAACTGTTCCAAACAGATCCCTCTCATATTTATTGGAATAGCAATCCATGCCTGTCCTCACTGTGTCTGAAGTACTCACCTGAAGAAGTCCTAAAGGACTGATTGCTGATGACAGCCTTGAGTGCTGCCCACCCTTGGGGATTTCACAGTGCAGACATGCACTTGTGGGTACTTCATGTAGGACTATATTTGGTGATCAGGTGACCACAGCCTTTGGCAACCACTGTTGGAAGCGATGGACAGGCCAGAGATGGAGGTCCCTGTGCTCAGTATACTAACAATCCACTTCCCATTCAGTAGACAAAACAATTTGAAGAAGAAAATACAACCTCTTGTTTTCAGAGTTACTGGTACTTACAACTACCGATTGCAAAAAATAAACGTTCTAGTTGAATCTGGCTTATACTACTGGGAACAGTTCTTAACTGGCAAATTTGAAAAGGACCACAGTTGCTTTAAAAACCCTCCTTAGTGTTGATTTCCATTATTTTCTTATTTAGGCTATCTTTTTTTTTTTTTTTTTTTTTTGCACATGCAGTTACCTCATGACCTGTTAACCCACATTGCTTTGGGAAAGCTTAGTTAGGGAAAATAAAGTCACTTTTTCTTCCAGTAGTACCAGTTCCCTCATGATCTGCCTACCACAGTTGTAAAAGTATTGACTTTATCCACCTGCCCAAATGATCAGTGATATTCAACTGACATTGGTGTTTCCCTTTAAAAAGTCTTTATGAGGGGTGTTTTTTGGATGTGTTTTGTGTGTTTTGTTTCTTTTTTTTTTTTTAATTTTTATGAAAACCCGATTCTGTGAAATGCTTTGTTATATTCCTAACAACCTCTGACTTCAGAACAGCTGAACATTCTCATGGGAGGAACATATTGTACTATGCCTCAATATTCATCACTCAAAGTAATTAAAGTCACCCAAAGAGAAATTAATTGGTCCTACAATTGCATAAAATTATTGAACAATTAAGTAATAATTCATCTGAAGTTGTTCATAGTAAGAAAAGCTATGTGCAAGCACGCAATCTAAGATAGAAACTCAATGTACTTGCCTAAGGAGTGATGGTTTACAGAAGATAGGCTGGAAAAATCAAAAAGCCAACCCAACCCTCAAGTGACAAACCACATGGAGATCAATAGCAGTTCATGCTGCCTTTGGGGATCTTCACACCCAGAAATGGAAGAATTTGCAGTAATTGTCCTTCCAACCACGCTATTATGTGCAGTGTGGAAACAGCTTCTTTCAAAACCTTTCAAACAAAAAAATATAATTTCTACCCGCTCAGAGTGAGTATTGAAAATAAACAGGATATCTTATAGAAATGGACAGGATTAAAGAATCTACTTATATTGGAAAGGATTTTGAAAGATAATAAACTGACGATTCTATATTTTAATAGTGTATTTTTTCCCCTAATTTTTACAGTTTCAGGATTTTACAATGCTGTTTTAAACACCTCCAATTCTGCAGACTGGTTTAACGTGACCTATATGTAAAACGTCCCACTGGTGATGTGAAGCACATGCTCCCCTGTGCCAACATGCACAGCTTTAGTTCAAAGTGCAGCAGCTTGTACTTTTCTGTCTAGTACTTTTGCTTTGGTCCCTGTTGTCAGGCAGTATTATAGTACTGAAATGTAATATTGCAAATATATTTAAAATGTCTTCTGTTCTATAAAATGCGCTAGCCCTGCAAAGTGAAATTCTGTTGGAATCCTGATAATGGGGCAAAATAACCAGACATTGGCAGTTTTTGTAGGATATTTGTGACTTTCATTTTTAGTCCAGCAGCATGGACAGGGTGGAATTACTTTGGCAAGCCCACATACTCACCAAAAAACTTCAGCCCCCTGGTACAGTCATATGGGATTCAAAACATCGCAAAATACTTCTGACCTCTCTGAGCAGTGATCACCCCTAGTCATGGCATTCTTCAAACTGGAAAAACAAAGAGCAACTTGAGATTTTTTTATTTCTTATTTTTTCTTACATAACAAAAGACAAACAAAACAAAAACATTTCGAAGGGAGAGACTGAGCCAAGAAGCTACGCATTAATATGTCTCCTCAGAGAGATTTCCCACTCCTCCTCTCCCCCCCCAAAAAAACCCAAACCACAATCAAACTATGCGTATTTATCCACTTGAATTTCTTTTCTGCTATGTTTTGCCTTAAAAAACTACAGAGGAAGGGAAAGAGAGGAAAGAAAAAAGGAATAGGAGACAAAAAAGGAAGAGGAAAATCTCATCCTAAAGCTTTGAGGGACATACATGTATTATTCAGTGAGGAATGTATTCAAAGAAGCTTTGTGGTGTTCCTCACATTAATCCTATTGGCAAATAGTGGGATTTGTGTTGCAGAGCTCCTAAGCTTTCTACAGGATTGCTACAAAACACAAGCAATGGCAGTACTAAGAATAGAACAACTCTAGAAGTGCAGAGGAATGAAACTTAAGAGACTGATTATCAGTTTTAAGAGTAACATATTCGGGAAGAAGACAAAGTCAGTGAAAAACGGAAGTACAAAACACCTCCAAAGCCATCAAATGCTAAAAGATTCATTCAAAAGTGTCTCTTCCACAGTAAAATATTCCTGTTGCCTAACTTCATTGACAGCACCATTTCCACAGGGACTGGAATCTGATCTAACATCTAATTTACAGAAGCTTATAACATTTCTTTACTGTAACAGCTCACAAACAATAACGTATTATGGATTTTACATGGGTATTTTATTTTCCCGCAGAAGTCAATAAAGTCGTGCCAGCAGAAATCTTGGCTTTACATTCACATAAAATATTTTATCTCAAAGAGCAATAGAAACCCTAATCAGACTGCATCAGTCTATATTGTTACAAACTGCAATTAATCTGCTCAGACTGAAAAAACATACCAGTTTTTGACTGAAAGGCATGTCATTAAGTTTCTGAGTTGTTTACATGTAATGCAACATGACAGGAATTTGTGCAGAGATGAGAGAAAATGAGCTATTTGAAATTAACTGTTTGGAATCCTGTCTATAGCTGTTTGCAGTCTGCAGTGAATTGGCAGGGCTGACTACAGGGATTTGTGTGGGTTTTGTGAGAGGGTTTCTCATACTGAGTCGTTCTTTAAGAAATGCTTGGTAAAAACTCACTGCGCCTTTGGGTGTTCAGGCCTAGGAAGAGAGGAAGTATGCACTAACACCCTTGGTTTATAGCAAGAGTAAGTAGTAAATCTAAAATAAGGAAATATACGGAATATATAAACCAGGAGATCACACAAATAACATGATTTGTACCTTATATGTGAAGTGTGGCACTTACCTCCCCCAGTTCCCGTACAACAGGATGCTGAGGCAGCTGATGGAGCCTGCAAGAATGGTTTGGCAAAGAGCAGCAGTTAGGCACAACGGAACCACACCTGTGACCACTGGAGACGCTGTGCAGAAAGGTAGGAAGGAGAAGATTAGACAAATACAGAGGAAGATCTGAAAACTTGCCTGTACAGTGGCTTGTTGGTATTAGTTTGGATGTAGAGAGTCAAGGTAAGCACAGGACCCAGGCTCTGTGCTCAGGCCTGGGCTGAATTAATGCAGATATATCCCACTTGGGCAAGCTCCCGCAGTGGAGCAGTGTTTTACCTCCTTACCCTAGTAGGTTAGTTCAGTAGGGAGGCAGGCAAGAAGTCTTCACTCTTCAAAATACAGGAACGATTAGATTTCCATGCGATTATGCTTGAAAACATGAACCATGACAGTTCAGAAAGCAGGAAGCAATTTGAAAGATCCAAGTATTTATTTATTTGTTTGTTTTAAACCTCATACTTGGCACCTTGGCAACCTTCTGATCTGGGGCAGAATTTTGTGAACAAGGTTTTTGAATGTAAGAAATAAGGTTTGGGCCAAAAATGAGTGATCTTGCATGCCAATTTAGGATACCTCAAATAAATAGCATCAGGGATCAGGGGACAGGTACACAGCATTTTCTGTCACTTTATAACATTTCAAACTTATTGCTTGAAATATTGAGGACCCCTAGATCACCACACACTTTGGAAGTCTTGATTTAAAACCTTTTCTGTGTCAGAAAAGAACCTTCTTCTTCCAGAAGAGAACCTCCCCATCATCTGGGAAAGTACGTTTGATGAGGAGGAAAATTAATTAGACTAAATAGCAACTTGAAAAATTGAATTACTTCTCAAAGAATTAATATGCTTATGGAAAACCGGCTGAAAGTTAGGGCTTCGAATCAAATTTATTTTTTTTTAAGAGGAAGAAATTAAATTGCTGGTGTTAAAAAGACAAGTCTTGAGATAGATGTTGTCATTTCTTCCACTGGGGAAGAGCTGGTGCTGGTCCCTGATGAGAGCAGTTACCCTTGGTGGGTCCCAGTCCAGTGGAAAATTTTGTGACCGCTGCTGGGCACACAAGGATGCTGCGGTTGGGCAGACAAGGATGCCGCTGCCTCCCCTAGCACCCTGACTACCTTTCACACAGGTGCTGTGCTGACCCCCAGCTGCTGGTGGCCTGTGCCTGGTCTCTTCCCGTCTCACCATATATCCAAAATGGCTGAAATCCAATAGCTTCTGAAAATATATCCTCTAAAATAGCGCTTCCTTAAAAAAAAAATCAACAGAAAACAAACTTGGACCAAACATAATGCTATGAAAAGCCTTCTCTCTAAATAGTTCCTCTGACGAATACAGTAATGGAAAGAAACAGAGAACATTGAAGCAAATCTATCCCATGTTAATTATGTTGCTTTTTCCCTTGGGAGACAGTGTTGGATATATGGCAGAACACAAACTGCTGAAAAATAAAATGTGCTGCAGAACTGGAATCTCATTAGTCTCTGCTTAATGTTTAGCCTTTCACTCGCAAGCTGGGAGAGATGGCAGTTCGTGTAGGAAACACCGTGCCTCTGCCAGGCTGTGCACAACAGGGGTAATCAAACAGTCTGCAAGCACTGCACACACATGCACTTGTTCATGCCAAGACCAAAAAAAAAGTGTTTTGGGGGCACAAACATACAAGCAGCTGCTGCAGCGATTTGAGGTGCTGTTGTTACTACCTCCAAGCCTCTTTCTAAGTTATCAAGTCATACAGTGATTCACAGAATCACAGAAAGGACAAATAAAACCTCATGAAATGCTGTATTTAGAGTACAACTGAGATATGGACTTTTGTCCAAATCCAGGTACGTTTGCCCCCACTGCTAGTGGCACTTGCCCAAATAGCTAATGAGACATCTACTTCTTATTCTTTAGTTATAGGAAGCTGTTGTATGTATGTTTTATGGCTAACAAAACACCTCTACAACTAAACTTAACACTTGAAGCTGCTGCTCTCAATTTTGAAACGCTGTGTAACACACCAGAGTCCCAGTCACAACACAGTATGAACAGTGGGCATCAGTGACTATGTTCCCATATAAAGCTGATGAAATACCAGAGCTGACCCTTATTTTGCACTCCAGCAGAGAATATTGATGTAAACAGCAATCCAGCAGCTCATCCACTACAGCCTAGAGCCTACCATTGCAATGAAGAACCAACAGACAACGTTGTGCCCAGCTCTTCCCTCAAGAGCAGGCTGTAGCCCAGAGCAGTCACTTTGATCCACCTGGCTGCCATCTGCTTGAAGTTTTCCCTTGCATGCCAAGGTTCAGCTAGGGAATGGGAGATTTGAGAGTCTGGGTCAGAGCTTGTCTGGAAAAGCAGTTTTCAAGGGAACTAATCTCTGACTCTGGTCCAAAGCATCATGAAAGTGTCAAAGGGATCAGGTACCAGTACTGGGCAGGATAAATATACCAGCATTTATTAGTGATATGAGTCAGCAAATCATTCCTTGCCTTGAAGAGTCAACAAGTTTGCAGCTTTCAGACTCCGTGTAAAATTTAACGTACAGTCATGAAATGCACTGAATTCTTCAGTGACTCCAGTCATGAGTCAGAGGCTCACACTGCCCCATCCTCAAGCACGATAGCCATGGTCCTTTCATCACCAGCTGTAGGATCTGGCTCAGAATCACAGAATAACCCATGCTGGAAGGGACCTCTGCAGGTTATCTGGGGACAACCACTTGCCTGCTTAGGTCACATTTGTTCAGGGCCTCATCCAGTCAAGATTTGGGGCTCTCCAAGGTTAAAGAACCTACAAACTCTCTGGGCAGCTGTTCCACTGCTGCACTACCCTCAGAATGAGAAAAAAAAAATAATCCTAATAACTAAGAGTTTTTATCATTGCGACCTGTTCTTGCTGCCTCTTGTCCTGTCACTGTGCTCCTCTCAGAAGAATCTGGCTCCACCTTTATACATGGGCTCGTTCCTCTTGCTGCCTATTTCCCCTCCAAATACCCTCACATTCTCCATCCTCAGACAAACTAATCCATCTCCCAAAGAACTAAGTCAGGATGACCAAGTTCATCCTTGCTACCATCCTCCTTCATGATTTGCAGTCTTCCCTCATTGTAGCCACGCTCACTTCACCACCTTGATCACAGAAGTGTTTAAGTTCACCCCTGAAACAGCCTTCACTTTTTTTTTTTTTTTTTTTAATCAAGACAGGCAATCAGCAGTGGACAGGACAGTGCCCTACAACTGGACAAGCTTTCCTGGAGTCAACACAAGTGACGAGGCATTTGGGTAACAGGATCCAAAGTTCCTCAAGCCAGAAAGTTCAGGCCAAACTCAATTAAGCCTTCAGCAGAAGAGGGCATATTTTCCTCTTCATATTCTTTCCTCCAGACATTTCAAATTCCCTTTTTTGTCTCTTGCTCTTTCTGTAATCTGTTCCTCAGCCTGTGTTTCCTAGGCAGCTCAAGCTGGTGGGAGTCATTTCTGCGATGCCAGTGTTCCTTTCACGAGTCTGCCTTAGCTCAAGACAAAGAGCGTGAGCCTATTTGAGACTGAAATGCTATTCTGCACCACGTTGGATCAACAAGGTACAAATATTCTCATGTTTTCTTGTCTTTCAGCATAGCACAAGAGTCCTACCCATTTCATCCTGTTACAAAAAGCATACATGCAGGGAAGCAAAAGCATGCCCGGCACTATCAAAATGAAAGAGCATTCTCACTTACTGCTTATTGACACTCCAGTCACGATCAGTTTTTGATATGTGCAATGAGGAATTCATATATATCAGGAAAATCTTTATATGACAAAGTTAGTAGGTTGAAGTTTGTATGTCCTGAGGTTAAAAAAAAAAAAAAAAAAACTACTGCAGTAACCTACTCTGAGACCAAAGGATCACACAGGACATGTTCAGGCCTAGTGCAGACCCCAGAACAGCGTGAGATAAAAAAATACCTAAAGTGCTGCTGCAGATCACTATGTCACAGGCATGTTCCATGTTTCTGAGCCACTAAGACTATGTCCACTTTTCCTATCAAATTTTAAACAGTGACTTTAGATTTTTTAAACATATTTTCAGTGTCTGAACCTAGAATTTTCCACACTTGGGTTTTCAGAACTGTCCTAACCCATATTTTGATCCCAGAATGGAAAAGTTTATTCACTTTCTTTCCTTTCATTACTTAAATAGTTGAAATATATTTTTCTTTCTTTGTCATTCCTTGCAGTTGATGGCAGTAATCAATCAGCTTATTATTATTGGAAATAATCTTGGCTATAAGCCAAACCCTACATTACAGCCTTGAGGATGTTTGCATGCAGCATAAGATCTGGAAAGCATTCGTGTGGCTTAGCAGGATTTCCACACAGCTCCAGAGAGCAGATATTATGGAAACTCTGCAACCTTATGAACATAGCATGTTCTTCTTTTTTGGCATTTCAAACCTGTGAGGCTTCATGATCAAAGCCTTAGCACACCCCAAATAATAAAGGAATCACCGAACACTCTACCTTGATGTCAGGCTCCTGTTTCCCACGTAATTTTTGGCTGATGACTGGGGTGGAGACACAGGGGTAAAGCAACACTTTATGAGCATTGCAGAAGTCTAGACTGAAGTTTTTCATACTTCAGTGAAGTCCAAGGCCGTTTATGTGCTTTGCTGAACACGCTAACTTCAGAGACGTTAGACTGGGAAGTACATGGAAACCAGCAGGACCCAAAGCATCAGCTCACAATAACCAACCACTGAGAAGCTCACAAAGGATTGGGGCTCACAGACTGTGTCTAGCACCTGCTAGAGTGTTCCCAGGGTTGCAGTGAAGATGAAGATCTCCAGCACTTGATGGCCAGATCTTCTCAGCCTCAGCTCAGGCTTAGTTCAGTCTGAGCCTGAGCAGGAAATGCCAGAACCCATTGGCAAGGCCCAAGATCTGTGCAAGGTGAGATCTGAGTGATTCTTTCTGCCAGACATTGTCACCACAAGACCAAGGAGAATAGCTGGAAACTGT
The DNA here is from genome assembly GCF_964035555.1 of Netta rufina. Taxonomy (NCBI): domain Eukaryota; kingdom Metazoa; phylum Chordata; class Aves; order Anseriformes; family Anatidae; genus Netta; species Netta rufina. The sequence continues at coordinate 38,822,701 of NC_140125.1, forward strand.
ACAAAGTACCAGGACCTCGTCATGCCTCATGGTAAGCCTGCTCTGGGAGGACCCTATGCAGTAGGCTCACCCACCTATTTCTTCAAAGAATATCCACCAGTTAGCATGCAGTTACTGGTAAGGATCCTATCGTTGAGAAACACAGACGGCCACTCAGCCTCGTGGCACCCTGGGTGAACTTCACAGAGCAATGTGAACAAGCTATTGAGTCCGTGCTCTATGACGGGCACAATGCCCAGAAAGATTTGTGATTTTCTGCTCCAGCTCCGCTTTACAGCCAGGTAGTTTTCTTCCTCCTGTTACTCCTACTGGTTGTAGATTGCCATTGCTTTGACAATTAGAAAATTTTTCTAATTGCCAATGTAAATGTATTCTGTTTGGTTTAATGCCCTTTGCTTAAAAAAGGTCTTTTTCCCCTTCAGATATTAGCCCTCTAATGTTCTCCTAAAGAGTGTCTGACCTTGAGCTGGGCAGCTAGCCTCATTCTTCTCACTCTGCTGGAGACAGACTAGGAATACCCCCATTTTCCCATGTTTTCCTTGATCCCTGATATTGATTCTGGCTCTGACTGCTGTCCTCCCCAGAGGAGGCATCCCTCCAGGAAAAAGAGATTCAAAGGAAAAGGTCACAGTGTTAGCAAAGGCCATGGTCTTCCTGTCCACCGACCCCATTAGGCTGAGATGCTCATAACAGTGCTGTGATGTTGCCCCTGTGACACTTCTCCCCCTCACTGGGGAGCACTGTTTCTCCTTGGATTCTTTCTTCTTGCCTAAAAGGAAGATGCATCACTAATTGTTGTGACATATTCAGGGAAAATTATTATTATTCCTTTTGTATGAAACAGATCAATATACCACAGACTTGTAGCAACCAGATTAGAAAGTAATAGAACAAACTTAGGAAGATGAAGAGGAAAAACCCGCAGATTATAAATGAAACAAGCCCTGCCTCCAACCTTATATTTAAGCCAACAAATATATTAAAACATGTTTTTAACTGCTAAGTATTGGCAAGCATAGCCAATCCTAGAGCAATCACACAGCAATAAAATAGCAGCCATAAAAAACAGATTGGATACTATGAGATAAACTGCAGCACATCAATTTACACAATTAATAACTGCCAGAATAATTGCAATTCATTTAGGAGTTGGAATCAAATCATAAATCAGTCCCAGAAACGTGTTAAATAACAAATACCAATTTTAATACAGAATTGCTGAGTATGGCATTAGTAATTGTAAGGAGTGTTGTAAGTACAGATGCTTATCCCCTAGTGTTGCTCACAGTATTATTTACACATTTTGCACTAACATTTTGTCCCCACTGGTGTCACACACAACAGTATTTATTCCCAAAGTGCTGTATTATTACTTTTGGATTTCCATGTACCTACTTTGCCTATTGTTCAATGGACTACGGCCATATCTTTTGCCCAGCAGTCATGCTTAGCAGCCCTTCTTTGATTCATGTCAGAAAAAACAAGGATTTTCTAGGCTGCAGCAATGAGTTTCTGTGATGGTAGAACTGTTCCCAAATACCACTGATTATTATAACCACAAAGCAAAACACATGATTCCTGTTTGTAAACTATTATTACAGGGCCTTAATATGTGTAGCTGTAAAGCTCGACCTTGATTAAAGGTTTAATTTGCAGTGCAATACGTTGTGCTCACAGCTTGTTCCAGAAGAGAGGGAACAAGTTGCATCCAAGACAGACATGCGGTTGCTGACTGCCTGTGATGGCTCATTTCTCGTGAGCAGGCATGGTAAGGGTGAGGCAAAGGGGCATACCTGTCTCCCTCTATTCTTCTTCTATTCTTCTGTTCTTGCTTTTCGCAAGTCCGGCATAATGGCACCCTATCTTCTTCATATCTCGGTACTCAATGTAGAAGCCTTCCTGCTTCTCTGTCCCCTTGGATATAACTCTGGAGAATAATCCAGAAATCAAATTTGTCATCACATTCACTTTGAGAGGAAAAGCACCTTCCTACCTCTTCTCCTACGTAACCCTCATGCAGAACAAGGCTGAGGTTTAGGGGAATTGTTGTGCCTCTGCATTTGAGATAATTGTGCTTCAGAAAGTCCCATAACACATGCAATATTCATGCACTGTGGGAGATTTTCTTAAGCTTCACTGAGCTTTGGATCAAGCTTCATATCACCTTAAACTTCCCACAGCCTCAGCCTGCATCATTACTGGCCTCTCTACAAGCCTGCAAGGGACCCAGCAGCCCCCCCCCAGCAGGATTTCAATTAGCTCCATCTCCATCTTAATTCACCAGTTGATCTAATGATGTTTTGAGTGAGGCCTGTTCCACATTTGCTCATCAATACTACATCTCAGCCTTTCTATATTTATCTTCCCTGGGATTACAGGGAGGACAGAAGGAGACTGTAAATAGTTTGCACCATTCTTCTTGCCTTATCAAGGGCTTCTGGTATGGAAAAGAGTGCTGGTTGTTTTGAAACCAAATTGCAAAACAAGCACACTTACCAACAGCTACACCATGTTTCAATACAGTATAATATATAATATAATAAATATAATATGGCTGAAATATGTTTCACTTACATGTGTTTATCTGTTTCATAATTGTAAGATTCTTGTCCATGGCAAAGCAGGAAGCATATTTCTATAACAATTTCCTGATGAAAGTAGGTAGGTACATCTTCAGAGCACACCTACAAAGAGAAAAGCTTTATGCACGCCACACAACAGATCTGTATTTCAGGTGAAATCCATAGGGTGCAGCTGAGGGCTTGAAACACTTACTCCACCTCCCTTTCCTTTGGCATCATTCTAGATTATGCTATCTTGTTATTTTGCCTTTATATGATACAATTTTTAAGCGCTTATTTGGACAGCTATCAAGTATCCTTAAAGACTCCCACAGATGGAGAAGCAGATGCACTGTAACCATCTGGGGCCAGAACTATGATTAACTTTCAAGTTAATGTGCCTGTAAGAATGGACTGCGTATTAGAAATGTTTCTTCCATTTCAACCAGGAAAAACAAAACAAGGTTTAAAAGTAGCCTCTAGATTTGGGTGCCTACCATGAGATTATTTTTTTTTCAGTCTTTTTCATGCAAAATCAGCAACACGCCTGAAATGCTGGAAGCTGGTGGTCTCCTGTCCTTCAGCCAAGAGAGATCCTCCCTCTTCTGCGCTGGTGACTTGAGATGCATTTACGACTCCTACAGAAATGCCTCAAAGGAATTGTGTCCAGAATCACACTGGCCTTTCATAATGCTATAACATACCTTCCCAGCAGAATCACAGAATCACAGAATTTTCTAGGTTGGAAGAGACCTCAAGGTCATCGAGTCCAACCTCTGACCTAACGCTAACAGTCCCCACTAAACCATTTCCCTAAGCTCTACATCTAAATGTCTTTTAAAGACCTCCAGGGATGGTGACTCCACCACTTCCCTGGGCAGCCTGTTCCAATGCCTCACAACCCTTTCAGTGAAGAAGTTCTTCCTAACATCCAGCCTAAAACTCCCCTGGCTCAACTTAAGCCCATTCCCCCTCATACTGTCACCAGGCACGTGGGAGAACAGACCAACCCCCACCTCGCTACAGCCTCCCTTGAGGTACCTATAGAGAGCGATAAGGTCACCCCTGAGCCTCCTCTTCTCCAGGCTGAACAAGCCCAGCTCCCTCAGCCTCTCCTCGTAGGACTTGTTCTCCAGGCCCCTCACCAGCTTTGTCGCCCTTCTCTGCACCCGCTCAAGCACCTCCATGTCCTTCTTGTAGCGAGGGGCCCAAAACTGAACACAGTACTCGAGCAGGAAGAGGAATGGCTATTTTTGGTACCACTAACCTGCAGTTTTCATTTTCATTAATTTTATCTGCTGTTTCTGTTTATGAAAGCATGAAACCAAAACAGGCAGCTCAGCCAGTTGGAAAGATTGGGATGGGTGATTGTTCCTCATCTACCCATGAACTTCTTCAGATGTTTTCACCACACTATATTCTATGATTCTATGATATGAATGCCTATAGGATGATTATCTAGATCTGCAAGCATTACTGATCCCATAAGCCAACAACTCTCTGACCCCAAGAAAATATGATTTCTTCTTTGCTGGGCAGAGAGCCTCTCTTACAGTAGCACCCTACATCCCCTTTTACCCTAGAACACACTACCAGCTTACACCTCACACACATCCCTCTGGGCCTACAAGCATGCTACTTACTTCCACCATCAGCAACCATATCCATTTTAGCTTTAGCATTAAAGGAATCTCCTTATCTCCTTACCCTGCCTGATTATTGTGTTTGGTTATATTATGGCTTTCTGGTTCATGCCAGATGAACATAAGCTTCACAGATGGGTGGTGAAGAGTCTATAAATGAAATTATAGGTTGGGCAAAGTCAAAGATAGACTGGCCCAAAGAAGAAAAACTTTCATAAGTGACTTCATATACAGCTGGTCATGCTTAGCTTGGGAATAGCCTCCGTGCTTCAAGAAATGTGAGAGACTGTATCTGATGTATCCCCTTCCAATTGCTCTGAACTCTGTCCTTTCTCTCTTGAGCCCAGTTTCAGTCAGATTACTCATGTGCCAACTTGGACTGAGTGCAATAGTAGGTCAGGAGAGGGTGTGAAGAAACAATGCAACAACACAAATGGCCCGGTCATGGGGCTAACAGGGGAAACAAGGACTGTACAGGCCAGGCCGGATGAGATGTTGGTGGACATATGCCCCTGGCAGCTAAGGCTGCTCCACCTTGGTGCAAACAGCAGGGCTGAAGGTGGGACATTGCTGCCTCATGTTGCATCAAAGGACAAAGAGATGTGAGAGCATGTTGCACCTTTGCCTCAAAAGCCCATGCAAACCTTTGGAGGGAATTTGGCTCAGCACTTTCAGAGCCCACGTGCTATGTAAATGGTAGCAGGTGTCTACAAAGCTGAAAATAAGCTGGTATTTTTCATACTCTTGTATGCCCAAAGCTCCAACAAGAAGCACATCTGCTGTGGGGATGAAAGGACCCCTTTTAGCCACACGGGTGCCATGCACGCAGTGAGGGTCACAGGATGAGGTGGCTGTGTCAGCTACAACAAGCCTCAGCCAGCCACATACTTATGCCTCTTACCGACATCAGGAGCACAACATCCTAAGGCAAGCTTCCCAAAACTTTGAAGATACTTAGACTAAGGAAGAGGGGATGACAGTTTGTTTGGGCTGTCTCTGATATGAATTTGGATGAAGAACTTCAGGTAACACCAAGCACACCAGCTTGTACAAGCATAACTTCTTTTATAGAGATTCCTGCAAAAAATCAGAGGATGTAAAGCATCGTTATTACTTAGAGATAGCATTTTCAGACAAAAAATGTCACAATGCTTTGTTATCTTTAACTAATTAACCTGAATTATTCCTGTGAAGTAGAAAGGCAATGTGGATATGGCTCACTTCACCCCAGCCCTGAAGTGTAGTCATCACCAGCGTGCAGAACGTCAGCTGCATCATAGCACGCAGAGATCTCACTCCCAACAACGAAGTGAAGACTATCATCTCTAGTTAAATTTCACGAGGAGCCTGGGAGGTCAGGAAGCTGTGTGCATAAACTCAGACTGGACCTGGCAAGGCTAAGATCTGCTTACAAGACAGCTGTCACTCTGTCACAACAACATTTCTCAGGACTGCTGGCGGTCAGGGCAGCAAGGCAGGTCAGAGTCCACGCATTGCAAGAGCTTTGGTTTCTCAGTCAACAGCTGGATCAGCCTGGAAATAGATCTCAAGGAAAAATCCTCAGCACCCTGCCAGGCTGCTGACAGCCCACATGGGATGGAGCAGTGCCTGTTTGCATCATGCTCCCTCCCCGCCAGCACAGCCACACACGCTCTCAGGGTAGGAGCTCTCTCTGCTAAGTCCTTCCCTATTTAGGGCAGGATTTAAGCTTGCACTCACCTGGAAGTAAGGGCACGCTTGTTCCAATGCTTCCCCATCTCTGGTCAACAAGTTCTGCAACAGCAACAGACACAAAAGGCATTAATGAAATCAGCAGTGCCTCACATGATTGCGAACAATTCCGCATCAACAGCCAGCAGGTGAGGAAATGCAGCAATAAAATTCTTCTGCCTATGCAAAGCCAGCATACAACAACTCCTGCCTGAAGAAGAGAACATATGAACTGAATCCATTCATTTCCATGAAAGGAAGGCAGAAGGGAAAGTGTTAATTATTCTTTGTGGGATGAATGAAATGCACTGTACAATTAGCACCTTCTGTGCTCCCGCCTAATGACAGGCTTAACTTAAGAGAATTCTCCATACTGTCCTACGTATCACCTTTCCTTTGACATTATCTTCCTTTTCTTGGCTCTCCACATAGAATTTTAATGAGATCTTAATTGTTTTTCCATCAGCTGCAAGGATTTCAAACCCAAGTCATATGCTGGTTGTCATTTTGCAGAAGGTGGTACGGGGAGCTGTAGAGATGTTCTCTTGCTAAAAAGGAGCAGGAGGCAGCCCCCACACCTCCCACTGCATCCCGGGGAAGGGCTGTCTCTGTATTTCCAGTGCAGGCCTAGAGACTACAGCTCGGTGTTTTTTCACTTGCACAAGGAAGACTGGAAAAATCTGTCACGCACGTGACCGTCACCACCTCCCTGCGACTCCGCTGGCTGCAAGGAGGCTCGAGGCTGGTTTCTGTGCCTGCCTTGCTAGGCTGGCTGAGCAGCACGCAGCCAGGGGGCTCATTGTGCTGAATGAGCTGTACATCAGCCTCCTTTCTGTCTTTCACCATCTACTAGTCACTTGCACACTCTCTTCCTTCATCATTCAAGTCATTTTTGGCGAGGCAACATATTTCAAGCATAGATATACTTACTTCTCTTGAACCTTTTCAAGGGCACTTCTGGAGCTGTCGCAGGCTCCCTGAAGCATCAAGGGAAATTGCAAGCATGACTGGAAGGAGCTCACCATCTGTCCTGACCCCAGGGGGTGACAGGGCACCCATGGTGCAGCACTAGTAAGCGGAGAGATGCTACACATCAGGATTACCCTTTATGGTCGTTGGACCACGTTAATTTATTGCAGAGTGGTTAGTCCAGAGCTTGCTACCAAGGTGTTTCAGCAGATCATGCTGCCTGTGGGAGCCTGGCACTAGGTGTGAATGCAGAGGCAGAAGACAGCTGGACGAGGAGCAGCAGCGCTGTCCCCTGAGCACCGAGGCTTGCCTGAGGCTGGCAGGGCACATCCAGACACAGAAAGGGACAACAGTCTGGGGGTTATGTCAGCCAACAGCAGCATTTTAGAGATTTGGAAGCTGAAGCACGTATTGCTGGCCCACAGGGCATGGAATCAGTGGAAAATACAACTCGCTGAGGTTTTAGAGAAAACTGGTTTCAGGGCTAGGAAAAAAACCTCCGCTTCCCACTCTGAGTCCTGTGGTTCTCAACTGGACAGTGCTGCACAGACTAGCCAGTTGTGTTTAACTAACACTTAGATATTTTTGTCATTTGTCCATGCACTTAATGTTTATTAAAATATTTCTAACAGCCTTTTTCCTGCTCCATTTCAGTGCATGGAGCATACAGTGACAGCTTCCACGTAGCTGTCTCCCAGAATCACATCTTCTGCCCTCCCAAAATATCTCTCTCCCTGATGGGAAGGAGTATGGAGGTAATAGCATCTTTTATGACATAGCTGCTGCGTGACAACTATGTGGTTTCCATCTACACCTTACTCTCGTTACAGACATTCACTTTTTGACAGCTAGATTCTTCCCTGTTGGGCTTCAGTGCCAATCCAAATCTCAACAAAGTATAAGAAAACAAATTAATTAGTAGTCACTGGAGAGTCTGAACATTGCCCGGAGATATACATTGAGAACTAAATAAGAGAAGCCTCTAATGCTTATTAAGGATTTGAGCTTGCCTGGTTTTTATTTGCAAAGACATGCCTCCTGCGACCAGGGACTGTGGGCGGCTCTGCAACTGGAAACCCGGTCAGGGCTCAGTAATGAGAAGGGCCAGGTTTCCCACATTAATATCCGAGGGTACAAGCAGTGAAATCCCTGTAGGGACAGACCGCGACCCGTTCTGCCATCCTTAGAGCATCACAGCCATTCATACAAGAATGTTGGTTTTGTCCACAAATAGGAAGGCATCAAATAAACTGATGGAGCCTGGGAAACTTGCCTTGCTCCTTCTTTCTTGGGCTACATTTTATTAGCCATGACAAATATTTAAATTAAAGCAAACACTGCAGATGTGAGTGGATTTTTAATTCAGTGACAAGACACACTGCCTTCAGGACCTCTTTCATGTCCATTATAAATAGAAAACCATAGCACTACAAAACTAAAATCAGTGCTGACAGTCCAGCTCTTGCCTTCTTTCAGGAACTTGCCAAAATGTGCAAAAATTTAAACATTCAGAGAGATAACACGCTGCTCACTCAGTGCACCTCATCTGTAATTTACAGATTGTTATTGCTAGCAACATTTGAATACTCCTTACTTGCTTAAAAATGTGTCCCATTGCCTAAAGCTTTCGGCAGATCATCCAATTTCCTAACAAGCCAGTAATGTGCTATTGAGTGCTGCCACTGGAGCAGAACAAACTAGGTTCCCGTTGTATCCTAAGTGTGGGGCTGCTCAGTCTGGAGCTGAAATGTAAAGGTCCGTGCAGGGTTGATGCATCTGTCATTCCTTACGTATCCAGGTGAACTCCTCTTTCAAAGCATAACCATACTTCTGAGTGTGGGAGATGGACACTTTCCTCCCTCCTTCTGCTAGGAAAAATGTGATACTTGACATACAAAGCAAAAGCCCAAATATTTCAATTTGGAAATTCCTCTGAAAGTCTTATGACAATTGTGGTTTGGGTCCCTCATGCTCCCCATTCCCCTTTGCTCACCTGCCTCCCTCTCCGAGCTGCGTTTTCTGGTCCTGTGTACCTGACAGCCAGAGGAAAGGACGTTCAATTTTGTCTACACCAAAAATCTTTCAACAGCCTTCTGAAAGCAAAAGCCTTTCACAAACAACCCCAAATTACACTGAAAAATAGTCTCACTTGAAAAGTAAGCAAACAAACAAAAATCCATAAAAGTCCCTGAACAAGCCCTATCTTGTGAAAGAATGACCCTGCATGATTAAGCAGTGATATCCCCAGGGACTGGACAGCTTCCCAAGGGATTAAAAGCCCTTTCAACATAATTCCCTTGGTGACCAAAACCAAAATGTGAACCTAGCTCTTTGGAAGTGAAACTCTAGCCTGTTCACCCCGGTGACCCCGCAGCGAGGCACCGCGTGAAGCGCTTGGATTTCCAGCCGACAACTTTCTCCGTCCCTTGGCAGAGAGCTGTGGCGCTGGGGGTGGCTGCGCAGAGGAACCTGCAGGGTCCCAGCCCGGCTGCCTGCTTTCCTCCTCCCGGGAGGTCATTTGTGAAGCTCATTACCAAATGGAGCACGTAGCTGCAGACGTGGTTCGTGGGGGTATTCTTCTACGTGCACACAAAACGTGCAGGGCTCGCAGGGTGTGCGTGTGCCTGCACTGGCTGTAGGAAAGGCTGCATGGGGTCAGCTTGGGAAAGCGCCTCAGATCCTCAACTTCAAAGGCAGGGAGAAAATCTCCAGCAGATCTGGGACTTTGAAAAGCTGCTAGACCCACCCAAAACAAGGCAAAGAAAGAACATCTTGAGACCCTGAGCATCGTACATTTTTTCCATTATTTCTGAAAATGATAACATGCCTTTGCCTGCGCTGCAGAAACCTCTGAGACAGATCTGTCCTCAGGTCAGAGGAAGTGGTGACATAGCAGCGAAAAATGTCAGCTTTCCATTCAGTTCACATCTGTGCGGTTCCCACTGCTAAGGCCAAGATTTTTATTTTTTTATATATTTTTTTGAGCCTTTAATTTTAATCATGCATGCAGAAAATGAAAACTATGTAGCACACTCCCAGCAAGCCAGAGCGACAGACGCCGTGTCTCCTCGCTCCTACCACTGGTCTTTGGGGCCACACCACTCCTGCCTGTTCAAGAGCACGGCTTTACTGGCAGGGTACACAACTTGACAAGTAACAAGTACGACATGGCGAAGGAATTTTCTTCTGTCTCTCTTTTCTTCTTTTTAGTTGTACTGAATGTATATAAACAAATTATATTTCTGACCTTGCCAGCAGATGAGCTTTTCCATCTGGGAATAATATTCCATTTAAACCAAGGGGTTGGAAACCCTTTGCAAGAGACATGCAAACCTAGCATGGACACAGCATTCTCATACGTATTGTAAAGAGAGAGAGAGAAAAGAGAGAGAAAGACCAAGGAACCTACAAGGGCTTTTCCATCTCTAGCTGCTTTAGGCTTTCTTGGAGAGAAAGCAGTTGCCTTCTCCCTGAAGTGATGAAAGCCTGGCTTCTCCGCCCTGGCATAGCTTGGTGCTGGGAGAAATTGGAGGGGCAAAGCAACTCAGAACAAGCACTGGTTCCTCCTCCCCCTTACTTTGAGGAAGATGCTTCCACCACGAGGAGATGTGGGGAAGATGTGTCCCCTCCCTGCCTCAGGAAATAGATGCTTCACCACCATTTCAACATACCAACAGAACTGCCCACCCAGGCAGAACACACCGTACCTTTTAGATGCTCCCCGAACTAGTCATCTTCCTTGGATTTTACTTTTTGGCTTTGGAATGACACCATCAACTACAGGCAAAGCCACTTTTTTCTTTTTTTTTTTTTTTTTTTTTTCTATTCTTGCTGGAGGAGTCCTTACTTCAGTGCACCCCCATCACAAACCCTTCATAAACCCTGTGGTGTAAACCCCTGAAAATCGTTCTCTGTTGTTTCGTAACGATGACATAAAACTAGGGCACAGCACAATTGGTAAGAAACCACAGGTGTTAAGCCTCCCAAGGTAACCACGTTTATGACTTGTGGCAAGTTCCCAGAGATAACACTCACAAACCCACTGCAGAGCCCCTCTGCATCTGTAGGGGTGCCGTAGCCCCACAGTCAGGCATGGGCCACCTTGGGCTGTCCACAGAGAGGGGAAAAAAGGAGGTTACAAGCCAAGATGTCTGTCTGTCTGGCTGTCTTTCTTTCTCTTCCTTTCTTTTCTCTCCAAGATCCACAGACTAAATAATCTCATCTTGTTGGAATTACCTTGATAATGAATAATCTATGCTGCTCTTGCTTCATAGGATATTGTTCCCTTGCACAGCACACACATCTATTAAACAATTTTTTGTTGAGATAAACTTCCAGCAAAGTTCAGAAAAAAAAAAAAATCATGTCAGGGCCAATCAGTGCCCTGGGGACAGGGGGAAGGGGTGTGCATTTTTTCCCCAGCTAAGTACTTTGTATAAATTCAGCAAAAAAAATTCACTTTACTTTCAGTCAATATACAAGTTCTTTGTATGTTTTTGTTTGGGGGGGGGGGGGAGGAGGACTGAAATTGCTTAATTTCACTGAATCAATCCATCTTCTGCCAGTCAACAAGAGCTTTCAGCTCAGACAAAGACTGAAATAAAGCATACCAAATAAAACCCATGGACATATAATTGTCATTTCCCAAAAGCTTCTTTCAGTCCCAGCTTCTCAGAAAACTAACCAAGCATTAAAGCTGCTGCCTCTCAGGGAAACTAATTATAACTCAAAAAAAAAAAAAAAAAAAAAAAGAGAGGGAAAAAAAACCAACCCACACATCTAACTGAAAATATGAAGGATAATTATGTCATTAAAACTAACAACATTTCAGATGGCAAAAGAATCACAAGGCAAGAATGGATGTGTTGGACACCATCAGGCTCCCATCAGATTATTCACAATAAAACTGCAGCCGTCACCAGAAGAACCTAATCCGTGTGTGCTTCCACTGATCGGGCTCAGATGTGTGCGCTCATATTCTTTAGCCCCAGCAGAGCCAAAAGTGTCAGCAGTTCATTGTTTGTCTGGACCAAATCGACTCTTCGAGCTCCTTAATGACCCACGCTGAGCGCCATCCCAGCGAGGACGAGCTCTCGCAGCGCTGCAGAGAAGGCTCCTCCTCACGCCGGACGAGGAGCTGCTCACAAAGCCCCTGTTTGACCAGCGCAGCTCCATCACAGCGGTGTGGGCACAGCAGAACAATCGTCCTTTTCAGAAAAATGAAGCCCTGGAAGGGACGGAGAGCAATGGGTGCTGCGAGGACCGCCAGACGGCAGGAGGTCGGTATGTTTTCTGGCCATAATGTGTCCTGAACCACAGCAGCCATCTCCGTCAGCACAATTGCACAGCCCCACAGGAATCACGGGAGCATCTTTTCTGAGTAACTTTAATCATTCCCTGTTCTAACCTTGCCAGCAAAGGACTTGATAAAGCAAGTTGTTCTGCGAGCAGCTGCACTAACAGAACTCAGTTTCCTGCGGATCGCTGCTCTGCCCCTTGCACTACCACTGATGTTAGCCCCGCTTTCTTCCCACCATCTCCTCCCTGCTTCAGCTTCGGGGTCACTCCGCACCCCTCAGCCCTCACCGCCACATTCCCAGTTTTCCTGAGGTTTGCTCCTCCTTCAGACTGGTTTCCCAGGGACGTGGCTCTCAGCACTCAATACCTACCAGATCCCTCCCTTGCTGCCATCACCTCTTCACTGCAGTGGTCCCACTTCCTTCTATTTCCCACCCAACACCCCACAGCTCCCCTCCCGTCCCTGACACGTCTCCAGTGACATCTCCCACAAAATCTCCACTCGTCTAAAGCCACTCGCAACAACGGGGCAGATGGTTTCTGTACACCGACTACTCGGGGCAAGCAGAAAGGGCAGTGGCTGAGCGATCACAGCTTTACCTCGAGGGGACGTTAATCGAGCCTTTGGGAAATTTCCAGCAGCCCTCATGAAATTCATAAAAATCGCGATGTCTCTGAGGCGCTTCCCTGCCTTGCCAGATTGGCTAAAATTTGCTGACAGTTTGGAAGTTACAGGGAGGAGCGGGGGGAGGACCGACAGATGGACAGACAGCCACGGAGACCGTATAAGCCTCATTTCCCTAGAAAAGCAGCCTAAAAATAGAAGAACACAGGGGCTGGCGGGCTCAATTAACACAAGCAGGCAAGGTTTTTGACTGCCAGGGCTGGCCCGTGAACCTGATTACTGGCCTTGCTGCTGCACAAGAGGTTCAGGTCCCCCTTCTGCATCATGGCTGCAGGAGCCCGCAGCCTCTCACTTCCTAGACTCATTAAATTCACTCGGAGTGGCAACTAATTGGGCTTCAAAACCCTCGGTGGGTGTCAGAGCATCTCCTGTGGCTGAGGGCCACTCAGCCCAGGGGGAAGCTAGGATGTCTGCCCGAATGCTGCCTTGGGTTTCTCACACCCCAGCCTCGGGTCAGATGCAGCTTCCCTCAGTAACACAGCACACGGCCTCTCGGGCACTGCCGCGGGAGGGATCTGTCCACGCCAAGTGGAATTTACCCAGTGGAAAAAGCCAGCACAAAGTGCCATCTGAAATTCGCCACAAAATGTCCCTGCTAAGCGGTGACCAAGCCTTGTTTGTGCATGGGCCTGGATTTAATTCCATATAAATATCAGAGGTGCTCATCCTGCGGACTCCTGACACATCTCCCACCCACAGACCTAGCAATTTTCGGGTGAACCATTATTAACCTCTCTGGCTCTGCGATGGCAGCAGGGCAGTGGAGAGACCGCACGGAGAAGTGCGGCAGTGTGCAAGGACAGCAGAAACTGAAATCACTATATTTCATTTCAAAGTGCTTAATCTTCTGCCCGAGGAAATTAATGTCACAGAAAAAGATGATCTGAGATAGCAAACTGCTGGGAGAGCTCAAATCTTTTTTGATCTGCTGCACTGCTCCAGGCGGGCTTTTTTTTTTTTCCAGGCCATGCCGTGCAATCACACTGGGGCGTTCGTGAACTTTTGGTGACCCTAAAATTGCCCTATTTAATTGTTTTGCAGACTCAACCACCTTACAAGGGCCTGAACCTTCCCCAGGGGTCTGGGCAGACCTCAGAGCCCTACAGAGGCTGTGAGACTCACCCTTGCAGCCCCCCGGTGGGGTTAGTGCCCTGCCAGGTGCCCCAGAAGCCAGGAGCCACCTCCTGCTCTCCTTCCCCAGCACCTCCAAGCAGCCCCAGTGCTCCAAGTGCCTGCTCGCACCCCTCCGAGCAGCTCCTCAAAGCTTCCTCCCTGCTGCTGCTCCTGCAGAACATTACCTACGGGGAAGGAAGGGGCAGATGTCGAGCTCAGACCAGCAGCCAAGAGCCCAAATTTCTCCTGCTGCTGTTATGGTTGCTTCAGCTTTTCCATAGCTGTTAGTGTCACTGTCTGCTGCGCCTTGTCACCTTGGGAGCTGCTGCCAGTGTTAGCAGGGGCTCGTGGGGCAAAGAGATGAGCAATGGCATGGGGAACAGACCAGCGGCCACGTCAGAGACAGGGGGCTGGTGGGGAACTGAGCCCGCATGAGATAGGAGAGAAATTCAGGTTCTTGCAGAGATCTCTGCGGTGATAAATAAATCCCGCCTCAGCAAAACTGCCTTCTGCTGTGGGTATTTCAATGGCACAATAGCTTGGGAAAGGATTTTTGCTTTTCTCTTCTCCTTTGATATTTTTCCCACCAACTCGATATAAAACTTCATTACGATAAACGAATTGATGCAGGCAGGAAGAAAGCACAAGCACCTTAGCTTCTTGTGAGATCTGCCTGGGGGATGAGACGAAGGGAAACCAGGAGCTAAACTTAGCTAGGGAAAAGGAAGCAGGCTATAAAAACTCTTGTCAGGTGCAGAGGAACCTCTTGGGAGCTCCAAGGGTTTTGTCTTTCTAAAAGGAGAAGCGCAAGCAATTAGAAAAATGGTCACAACATTATCTGTTCTCAGGGAAACGGATGAATCCTCAGCTTTCCAGGTGGCGGAGAGCTGTGAAGACGACAGCTGCACTTTTTTAGAAGTTGAGTTTGGGTAGTTATGCACCGGGGAAAGCTGCTTTCTTCTGACCCCATGAGTATACCACAAGCACTCATTTTTCGTGGGCATCAATGACAAGAATCTCAATACCTCCTCCTCCTTAGCATGCTCCCTGGGCCAGAAATAGTGGGGACAGCCATTTGGGAGCATCGTGGGGACAGCAGGCAAGTCTGTGTAGTAGCAGCTGGGAATTTCTGGTCGTTCAGAAGGAACCCAAGTCTACCTGGAAGGCACCCAGATGCAGTGAAGGAAAGCAAGATGTGTCGGCATGCTAGCAGGGAACCGGTGCTCCCAAGGGTGTCCCACCCCAAAAGTATCCTGACAAAATTCCCTAATGACTCAAGAGCCAGAAAATGCCCCAGCTGGGTGAAAAGCCAAGGCAGAAGAGGGCATGGGGGAAGGAGACATTTCTGCAGCACGCAAGTGCACACTGGATGAACATTTCACCAGAAACCTCACTACATCTCCTCTTGCTGAATGCTCAGATCAGCCCCACAGGAAAGGCTGAGGAAATTTTCATCTTCAGAGACAGCCAGGAACAGGAGTTCCAGAAAAACCAGGCCAGAAGCAGTTCCCTCATAAATAGCAATAATATCAGAAAGTCTCCCGCACCTCAAAGAGAAACCAGTGGGCCAAGGATCTGGCCGCTGGGCTGCACCGGTCCAGGGGATTGCAGCTCAGGATATGAATCATGGAAGCAAGGCAGTCACATCCTGCCATGCGAGCGCTGTTTGTTTTTCCTGCTCCTTCAGCCCTGGGCCTCTGTGCCATGCCTGCCACCGAGGCTGCCAGCTGCGGGGGCTGCAAGGTGGACGCCTGTCAGCAGGAACGGGGCCACGCTCACCAGCTCACTTCTCTGCGACTCCTGAGGTGGCACTGTGGTCATGCAGCAGTCAGCAACCTGCAGGACAGAAACCTCTCCAGCTGCTGGCTGCTTTTCTGGAGAAGAGAGGGCAAAGCACGGGGACGCACTGCTCCCATTTGGGAAGCTCTCCGTGGCCACCAGCCTTACCTCCAGGTGAATGGTTGGCCAAAACCTGCCGCTGAAGAAAACCAAGCTCCCAACCAAAGACTGAACGAGGAAGCCCTGGCTAGCTTCAGCACCTCAGGAACTTTACTAGTGCCTTCCTCGGGACGGAGCTTTCCTCACAGGGCTGCACTAACACCTTCCCAACCACTGCAGCTTTGCAGGGAGCCAGCAGACCCAACACGGGTGAGGCTGATTTTCCAATGAGTGCCCTTATTAACTGCGACACCGCAGCTCGGCCAGGCAACACAGCTGTGCAAAGGTCACCTTGAAAGGAATTGTACAGAAGATCCCAGCTATAAGATACAATTAAAAATATATTACTTTAAATAACTCCCAAGGCTGTGTCCTCACTGCTGCAGGAAGGCAGGCATTTAGGACTCTCGCTTCTTTGTCAAGATCTTAAAAAATCCTATTAATGCTTAAAAAGCTCTCCTTTGTGAAATCAGCCATTTAGAGCAGAAAGGTAGCGGGAAGTGCACAAGCAGGAAAGCTCCATCAAAAGCAAGCCTTAGGTTAATTGGCACACACAGCAGAGACTGGATAAGGCCCAGGTTTCTGTAAGGAGACAACGGTGCAAGGTCTCCACTCCCAGACACATTAAGGCCCAGCCTCCCCACCATGCACAGAACTTCCCCTGACCTCAGCAGGGCTGAGCCCAGAGCACGCACCCCTTGCAAAGCCCTTCTGCTGTCCTCAGTGAGAGTTTTCTAGCCCGGTCTGCACTGCATCAAAAAATCTCAACGAATTGTGTCAGGTCACCTGCAAGTCACTGGCACGGCTGGCCCAGGGTGGTGTGAGACACTGCCACTCCCCAGGCACTGAGCACCGGCCCAGCCATTACCAAATTCAGGGTCACGACCCCGTGTGGGTTGCAGGAATTGTGAGAATACTTACAAGGCTGAGTAAAATTCGTTTTCATCCAATATCTATGTTAGTGCTGCAAATCCACAGAGCTATCCGCCCACACCAGGAAACTTCAGCTCCCCATCCCACTGCAGCAGTGTTCCCTCCTCTCCTAGGGTCCTCTTGTTGCTCTTTAAGCAAGATGCAGAGGCAGGCAGAGCAACGCAGCACTTCCAGTATCTATTTCTCTAAAAGTGTGTTGCTATAAAAAAACTCCCCAAAGTTACTCCAGATTCACACCCGTGTTTCATCTCAGCAAGTGGTTTACCTAAGCAAAGAGAGTGAATACGAGAAAATTTGGCTCCCCTGGTACTGTTATCATAGTTGAAGAATTTGGAAAAATATTACCCACATAAACGGCTTTAGAGGTAAAACAATCTCCCGTGAACAAACTACATGGGGCATAGATGTCACTAAAAACAAACATATAACTTCCCTACCAAGGAGCTGCAGAACTCCCCTACGAAGCAGCTATCGAGGGCCATATGACAGCAATCTCCTTGCATACCAGCAATATGCTCTGCTAAGGAGAAGGTAAAACAAACACTACATAAAGGATTAACATCTCCCTGCAGGAATGTATTGACTCAGCCAGAAATTCTTGATGTACCAGGCCTGTTAGGAAAACACTCTTTTTAAAAAAAAAAAAAAAAATCTACCCTGATACAGCTTAACATTAAATAATCCCAAAGCTTGTAGGTCTGCCTCTTACTCTCGGGTTTGCCTTGGTAAAGTCTCAGCATTCAGTTTGCTCAGTAGAGGTGGATGGTACAGAGAAAAGAGAAAATGGAAAACCAATAGATAAAACAGGGATGAAAAAGATATTTATGCCAGAGGGCTCTCTTGTTCCCTAGGAGTATGGGAACAGAAGCACTCCAGGAACAGCAACAACAAGACCCCATATCCTTCTTGGTTTTGCTGAGCATTTCAAAAACTTGTCTTGAACAGCAGCTCTAAATTTTTGCAAATAAAATCTAACCCCAAAGTGTTCACCTACTTTTCTATGTCAATTATATGGCTGGATGCTAGTTAGTTCTTCTCACAGAAGGATCTCCCTGCAAGAGAAGTAAGCGTGATTATACTCGTTTCATGGATAACCCAAACCATCAGGATGTTTCCGTGTGATCCTGCTAAAAATAGCTGAAATAGTTCACAGCAAATTATAAATCTTAGACAGTTTCCTCTGTGCTCGTCATTTTAAATCACTTCAAGCATGTAAATAATTGACATTGATTCAGAGAAGGGCTGACTGCTACAGTGGAAGAAAGGCTCATGCTACTCAAACAGGCGAGAACCACCCTCACCAGCAGCACCAGCTCCAAGTGAGACACTCAGTGCCTCACCTGCCACAGACACAGATTCAACATGAGTTTAGGATGAGTACATGGGGCTCAATGTGTACACAAGGTCCAGGAACAACTCTACTGTCTCTCTGGGGTTTAAAACTCACTCACGAGGGGGCAAGACAGATGTGGGACCATGGCCTCTTCTAGAAGATGTAGAAAAGAGCCCTACCCAGATTTCACTGGAGACAACAAGCTGCTGCATACCAAGCCAGGACAGGCAAGAGGTTAATGGTACTAAGTGGTCCAAAAAGGAAAATACTGAACATACAAATCAAAGACCAGTGACAGCTTTGGAAATCAGCTAGTCCATTGCATCCTGCCAGCCTGAAAATCTGCATCTCCTCAAACCCAGAACTGTCAAAGCCACTAGAGAAAAACTAAGGAGAGCAAAATATTGACTTCAAGCCCTTCATGCTCATAAATCAGAGTTTTCATTTTCCAAGCTGCAACAGTTTTCTTGCTTATGTGAGTGCAGGAAGTATTTCCCCACCAGTTGGTTCATACCAGCAATCATTCTGGTGGCCATACAAAGTACCCCTGTTGTATAACATTCCTTTGGAGGAAAAAAAAAATCTTAATTCAAACAGTCATCTTCCCCTTCATTTCATTTCATTCTGGTCTTCACAAATAAAATGAACAGCTGACAATGAACTGTTTAAAATCTAGGATCGCACGAACACCGGTGTAAATCTCAGGCCCGAAGGCTGAAGCATTTCTCCAGCAAAAGCCTCCTGGGCGTCTGTTACTGGTTTGAACTTCAACCCGCGGCACAAGGATGACAGCATTACCAATGTAGGCTTGGACAAAATCTATCTGTGAGGAAGCACAGATGTAATTCTGCTGATGTAAACAGATCTTTATGTATTAATGGCAAATTTAATCCATGATACTGATTACATTCCCCTTGGAGGTCCAGATAAACATCTGGTATAAATCAGTCTGGTTCTTTTGACTTCAGTAGGATTACAATGCTCAAAGCCAGTTAAAGATCTCACCCAGTGTCTAAGGAATATTTACAGATTTTCGCTTAAACCTGGCAAATACTATCAGCTTTAAGTTTCCAACCAAAGGCAGAAGGGATCAGAATGTGTTCAGTCAGAATAAAAATGATTTTTTTAAACAATGCAAAAAAGGAAAAGCAGACATTATTTCAGTGCAGCCAGCCTGAAACATTTAGTTCAAAGTAAAAGGGTTAGAATTACAAATGCTTTTAAGTCTCCTTAAAAAAAAAAAAAAAAAAAAAAAAAGGCAAATCTTTATGCTTAACAGTACTGTGTCAAAACAGAAAGGTAAAGTTTTGTTTTGAAAACACTGAAATGAGTTATTCCATTTTTCATTTGGGAACAACAAAGAAAAATTACTTTCTTTTTTCTTTTTTTTTCTTTTTTTTTTTTTTTTAAAGAACAAGAGGGCCTGTTCTGCTCTATGCAGAAATATTTTTTGAAAAAAACATTTTTTTTTGTAGTTCTTCAAAAACTCACCTTTTTTCAGGCAAGCTACGAACTGGGGAGCGTGGAAGCACATTCTTTCAAACAGGAGCATTTTTGGGGATAACGATAACAGCAGTAAGAGAACTTCACAATCCCGCTCATCTCCATTGCTCTCCCTTCTGAGGCTGTCTGGTACCTTTGATCACTTGGTAGCAATAGTCTTGTAGCAAGCTAATGTTAGCAAATCTGGTAACTCAGAGAGAACCTGGTTTCCCCCACAGCTGAGCTGTGTTTAGTAGAGACACAAAAGAGCCCCTATCACACCTGCAATTACATACGAGTGTCTGTGCTCACCTGGAGGTGTGGGTCCAGCAAGCACCCAAACACTGAATTCTTAGGGTTCAGCAGCATCAGGAACAGACCTGTGAGCTAAAGTCTCAGAAAGGGTCCTGCTTTCTCCTCTCCCTTGTACCACTGCCAGCATAGCACATCACGCCCATGCTGCCTTAATCCCCATGTGTCTCTCAGGCCACAGACAGATGCTTCTGCTCAAAACCAGCTCCTGCCTGCTGCCTATCCCTCCTCTTCCCTGCTCCTTGCCCCACCAGCTAATCCCCAAAGAACAGCATATCCCTGTACATCATGCTTAAAGCATTTTGTCCATACATAAGAGTAACAACCGCAGGTATTTAAAATGTGGTGCAATCTAGATAAAGCAACCTCTCACCTTCTAGAGACCGCCATGCATTCTCTCATAGAGTTGTGAGCTCTTGGCGTTATGGAAAATGTTTCCAGTGCCCAGGTGACAATTGGCTGCTCCTTGGTATTGCTTGACAAAGTTTTCAACATCTAAAAAAATAACATTTCTTTTGGTGTGTGCTAGATGCTCTAGTGGCAAGCAGGAGGAGCATACTCGTACCAGTAGCTATGTGCAGACCCTGGACATGTATGGCCCTTAAAACCAGTTGAGTGCACCAGAGATACAACCCCTAAATTCAGCAGTAGCAGGCTGGCATTGCCTATTTCTTTTTAAAAGCAGACTTTTTTACCTCCTCACAGCTGGTGCTTGCGTGGTATCAGCCATCTGGAAGTTGAGCTTCTTTCTAGGAACCTCATTTCACTAGATACATTTTCATCTGCTCTTCAGAGAGAGAAAGTAAGCAGAAACCAAGAGTGAAGCCTGCTGCAGGATCCTCTGAACGCCGCTTTGCACTTCACTGCAACCCTCTCTTGCCTACATTTGTTGCCAGGTGTTTATATTCTTTAAAACAGATTGATTTGCCATTGACTTTCCAGAGCTGCTTTCAGACAAGGAACTCTAGTTTGAAGTGACTTGTGCAGTCCTGATCCTTAGAAGTGCTGAGCATGGCTGCAGTCAGCTCTCCTGTAAGAACAAGACCATCATTTTTAATCTGTGAGGAGGGCAAAACCAAAAGCAACAGCCATTTGACCCCAAGAGATTGTTATTTCAGTAAAGAAAACAAGTAAATCTTGGCATCGGCTTTGGGGCATAAAAGAAACATTTAATCATTTCTTAAACACATTGCACATTAAACTAAATGTGAATCACCCAATCCAAGGAGAACAGATTTCTGTTAGCTGGACAGTCAGGACAGCCTTTTTTTTTTTTTTTTTTTAAATCAACAAACTTCAGAGAATGACTCAGCTGTGACCCAAGCTATTTTATGATTATTTTCCAACACAAAGAGATATTCTAGGTCCCAAATGTGGGGACTGGAAGGGAAAGGAAAAATTACAGAGCTTTTGGAGAGTACTAGAACAAAAGAGCTGAGAGGGTTATCACCCTCCAAAGCTTTCAGATAGATAAACAGTCTTCAAAAGCAATATAGATCAGCTGTTCTGGCTCCATAAAATATTCCTGGGCTGGGAGCATCAGTTTTATGACCCAGTGTTCAGACATGGGTGGCCATTCCATCAGAGTGCAAAGGTGACCTGGCAAATGCCTGCATGACTGAGGAACAACATCCTCCAGTACACGCGGTCGCTGCGAGCCTCACACATCAGATGCCGAAGGGCCGCAGAATCGATCCTTTTCCAAGAGGTTGGAGCAATGGAAATCACTGCTTTGCTGTTGTTTCTGCACAGATCCCATGTCTGTAGTATGTCTGGTCTTTTTTCACCGCAGTCTTACACTTTGCTTCTCCTGTGAAGATTGCCTTGTATGTTCTCTTACCACCCTCTTTCCACACATTTATGCAAAGGGAGGCAAATGACATTTACTTGCGGTTTGCATAATCTCATCTGTATTTATAGCCACAGGAATTTTGATGCAAATCTTTCCTTTTCCTTCTCCCTTTTCCTTTCCCTTTCCCAGTACAAAGACCCTTCAAGGAAAAGAGTTCCACAGAAAATCTGAAAATTCATAATAGTGACTCACATTTATTATGCCCCATCCAGACTTATATAAGGCTGAGTCACTCATTAGCTGAACCTTTGCAAAGAAAGAAGAAAATTTGATTTTTTTTTCAACATTTGTTCAGGTCTCAGTTTTCTCAGTTACAGCAATGCAGGTTATAGCTTCACCAGAATCATCCTGATTTAATTCTCTGTGACTTCTCTCTCTCTCTCTTTTTTTTTTTTTTTTTTTTTTTTTTTACTTAATTGGAAATTGCTAACCTGTAAGACCCACAACAGAAGGGCTCTGCCCAAACAGAGGCAGCAGTGATCTGGTTTGGCTTTTGGGCTGTTACCTGGTACGATTTTAGGTGAAACTGGTTCTCTTGCAACACCTTCTTCCATTTCACATGCTCTGGACATTTCATATTTATTTTCCAAAGCCCCCACAACACATATGTCACGGAGATATATTCGTCTCCCTGTGCATGTAAGTTGTGTTGTTTGAGAGTTTATTGCTAGTTTGGACCTCTGACTTGCCCTGCCTCGTATATAGCCATCACCCCATTAGCTGCCTAGCCTGCCCAATTTGGGGAAACACAGTGGGTTTGTGCATCTGCTGGTTTGCTCTGAACCTGAACAAGCCTCTCGAGGGCTGCCATTCCAGCAACGCTTCTTTCCAAACCTTTCCTGCCACGCTCTATGAATGCAACACATTTCACCTTTGTTTTTCATCAACCCTTTTTGTGGCCAATCATTTAATGTGGAATTCGAGGAAATTATAATCTTCATGGTACCCTTAATATTTTTTTTCACCTTTAGGTACAAATCACACATTTTCTTGTCATGCTGCACGTCGTAGTGCCCTAGGTTTCATTGTCAAAGCTTGTTTATGATGTCGGTGGGTATTGTCTAAATGGCAAAACAAACAGATTTACCAGATTTTCCCAAGAAGAAGGTTTAGGAATCCATGCGGCTTCAACAACCGATGGAAAGATGATCAAGAAAAATAACCTGCTCTGGACTTCTTAATTATATAGGAATAACCAGTGCAATGTCTTTGTCCAGTGGGAAAACAAAGTGAGCATTTAAAGATGTGCTGGTTGGGTGACTGGCAATTAAATCACATGCAGAGCAGTGAAAAGTAATTTCTATCTTGCAAGGATTTCGTGCTTGTGTTTGGATGTGTATGCTCCATCGCTGCTCAGTAGACAGCAGCATAACCCTGTGCAAGCTTCAGTGTGTTGCAGCTGCCAACGCACTTCACATCTGTTTGGAGGGGAAGGTCTCCGGGGTTAGGCAGAGAGTTCAAGCCCCACGCTTAGTTTGAAACTCATCCTGCAGCTGGCTCCCACACCTCTGAGATTCCTATCACTGTGTCCCTGGACAAAAAGCTGTCCCAAAGTGGCAAATCACTGTCACATCTGCTCTCTATCAAAAGCCAGTCAGCAATTACATACACCTAACTCATTTAGACACTTGCATCAAGTAGCTACGTTGATACAAACAGACAGGCACCAAATATTTGGCTCTAAATGAGGAGATGCTTCAGGCAGAAATGCTCACAGTGAGGCCATGATTTCAGAGAGATGTTTAGCCAGGATGGGACAGTAGTCCCATCCTGCCCTTACCTGCCCTTTTGCTGGCGTCAGCTCAAGCATTTGTGCAGCCTCATGGTCCACAGGGTGAAAGAAATGACCCAGTGAAAGACAGCCTGTCATCAGCAAAAAATAAAGGTAAGTCTCAGCACAGAGAGATGGCCTAACCCCCACCAGCATGTCCACGGCCACCATGGAGGAGGTGGCAAAGCCCCCAGAGAGTCAGGAGACCACCAGCCAGAGGACACACCAAGATGAGATCTCCGAGGTCCAAGCACACGTTCATGTTTTTTCCACCTAAGTTGCAGTTGGACTTGATGATCTTTGTGGGTCCCTTCCATCTGAATTATTCCATTCTCACGTAAATACCTCTGACTGTTTTGCCTAGTGAGTACATTGTAAATAAATAATTGGGATTGCATTTTACCTTAACCTAACTGAAGTATCAGTGACTCACAGTAACTTGCATACGTTTCTTGTCCAAAGGGTGCAGGGGAAGTGCAGTGAATCTGCACACCAGAGCTCTAGGTCACCATAAGCAGTGCCCAAGCCTTGCAGGGCACTTTCCAGAGCACCCAGAGGGTAAAGAAGCATACCACAAATAAGTTGCATAAGACAGTGTGAGAAATGGCGCTGGGGGCCAGAAGAAAAAGAAATGTGTGCCACCTACCCCAGAAAACATGACTTGACAATTTCTTACACAGAGGCAAGCCGCAGGAACAGGGATTTCAGCCTCTTAGCATCAACACATTGAGTTGAGCTGAAAACAGGAATAATATGCCAAACGTTTATTCTGAAAATGAAAATTGATCTGCTCACAGCCAGTTCTGCACTTTGCTTTTCTGTTGACACAAAAGGGTCAATATTTGCTATTCTCTGGCTCCTATGGGCTTGCCACCAATACGTATTTGCATGGAGCTTAGCACTACCCAGGTTTCTTGACAGTAAGCCAGAAGGGCACAAATGTACTCAGAGGTTTTATAAATGACTAGGAAATCCCTCTCCAAAGTACTAATTCTCACAGACAAGTGTTTTGAAGTACTCACCTCATTTAGGTACAGTGTAAATATGACTTTCAAGAAAAAAAATGCCCTGTTTTAGCTGTAGATCAGCTTGAGTGTCAAAATGAACTTCTGAGTAGATCCTCCTGCACCACATTCTGCCAAGCAGCGTTAGTGTTGCGGGCCAAGATCAATTGAATAAATGTGAATCGCATCTACCTCATTGAATCCTGTTATCATTATTACTTCCCAGCTCATTTTTCCTTCCCAGCACAAGGCTTTCTGAGCACAGGAGTTCACTGAGCTCCTGGTAACTTGCCATGCACACTGACAGAGCTGGCATTTATCAGGCTTTGTTAGAGGGACGTTGAAGCTTCCGTGCTTGCAGTCCCTGTTCGCACACGCTACCTCTGTGTGATGTTAGTGTGTCATTGAGCAGTCCAGCTTCTTGAAAGCTGCACCAGCAGCCTCTTTGGTTCGTTTTTTCCATTTATGAAATATATAGTTTTAAAAGGTTGTATTATCACAGGTTCTTGTTGTTAGCAGCACTTCTAATTCCACTGAGATCGCATTTGTTTGGGATGTGGCTGCCCACCATGGAGTTTGCTAATTCTTTTATTTTCTTCTAGTAGTATTAATGAGCTAATGGCTCACCTTCATGTTTTTGGTGCCTTTGCATTAGCATACTTTGGAATGAACTACATAGCTCAAAAAAAAAAAAAAAAAAAGTGCTAAAGAGACTTAAATTAGTCATAAAAGGGACTACACATTCAAAATAAAATTATTCTTTCATTTGTCTCCTTAGGAGCTTCTTTGACAACATCTGAAGACAAGGCAACGCCTCCCACTAACTTGTGACACGTTGACTTTCATTTTTAGGCACCAAATATTGGAGAATGAACACTCAAAACTACTGTGTCCTGCTGCTCAGCTTCCCTGTTCACATCTACAGACGAGTGAAGTGTGGGCAAGGACAATAACTATTAATATAGCTGATTTTATACAAGGATTAACTAATTCTCAGGTGAGTAAAACCTGACTCCAAAGAGGAACTGTTCCCAAATTTTCATGCATATGTTAAATGAGGAATGAGCAACACAGGTAGGGAGAGAAAAGGGCTCTTCTCTTTGTCCCCAGTTCTGCCCCTCATTAAAGCAGTATTTCTGAGGATGCTCACAGTGCAAGTCCCTGCCCAATCCAGCATTTTGGGGATGCG
The DNA here is from genome assembly GCF_964035555.1 of Netta rufina. Lineage (NCBI taxonomy): Eukaryota > Metazoa > Chordata > Aves > Anseriformes > Anatidae > Netta > Netta rufina. The sequence goes on from NC_140125.1 coordinate 38,848,494, forward strand.
CTGGCAGCCTCTGTGCTCCTCTCACTGGCGGAGGCCTGGACCACTGGCAGCGTGGAGTGCAGCTCTGAGTTCAGCCAGGGGAAGCTGTCATAAGTATGGCAAAGAACAAGCTGGTTTTAGCCTAATAGGCACTATCAGAGCCTAAGGTATCCAGAAAAGATTTTTAAATCTTTTTCAAGCAACAGAGTACTTATGAAATATCAAAGTGCATCTCCAACCCACTGAGCAAGCCTACCTCAGTATATACCCTTCCAACAAGAACAGCATTTATTCTGAGAACTGGAAATTTCTTTTAGACTTTTACCCTTCATAGACTGCCATGATTTTAAGTTTCTCTTTTCATCACGAACTTGACTTTCTCATTAAGCCACTCATATACTTGAAGTATCTGTCAGGGACACTGGGTGAAGTAATGCTGATGACTACATGTTCCCAGTAATCAATACCTAGCATGTATGTGATTTTACAAAGACAGAAGAAAAAAAAAAAAAAAAAAAAAAAAAAAAAAAAGAGAGAGAGAGAGAGAGAGAAAGAAACACTACTATAATTAGGGCCATAAGTTTTGGGGGAATTTGCCCATGCTCTGTGGTAGGTTAACCAGTTTCAGGTTGAAGAACTTCAAGAAAGCAGTCTACATCCAGCCTGACATTTTTATGACATGTTTAACTGAGGAGCTTATAATTAACTTCCGAGGCACATTGTTCATTTCAGGAATGACTGGCCATCTCTCCCACCCATCCCTGCCTTTGCCCACTTTACAGCCTGTGACTGGAAAAGCTGAAGTTATAACAAACCTTCTGCTGGAAAGGCAGATGACTAAATTGGACTTAAGGGGAGAAATTTAATACAATACTGTTAACTCTGACAGTCATTTTGTAACACCAAAGCTGGAAAACAGTGCTCTCAGCTCTCTGATGTTCAGATTTCTCCCTCTGTAAAATGGGATTAATAGTACTTACCTATTCCACAGACATGTTGAGACAATTTGTCTACCACAATTTGAAGTCCTCATCTGAGAGATGCTTCAACAAAGCAGATTATTATTAAAATCACAGTCCTTTTGGAAAAGCAGTTAAAAATAATACTTTGTATGTTCAAGTGCATGCTCTAGTCTTTTTTCCACTGCTGGTCTTCATTGTATATTTGTTGTGTATTTTAAGAATGGCATGGCTGCAAACAAATAACATCTGCCTGAGAAGTTTTCTTTCAAACAATACCAAAAAAAATGGGCAGATGAAATGGAGGGAGCTCTTTGCCATCTCTTGGGTCTTTCCTTTCTCACCAGGTACAAGGCTAGAAAACAATAAAGTGGAGCACCATAAATGACAGAAATCTGCATGCCATTGTCTCATTTGATGCTTACTGCAGAGAACATGCATTTTACGGTTTTCAGTCATCATCTTTGCATGAGTAATGATCCATTTTGTTGCTAAGGATCTCTACTGGTGGCAAATTAATATGTGTGGATTCATTAAGCATGTTTTCCCTTGAATGTGTGATTGTTTCGCTTCCCCCTCCTCAGAATACAAACAAATGCTGCTGTGCCTCACCGCGGTGTGAATCAGTAGGATCTTCCAGTTTCGCAGGCACAACCAGAAAACAAAAAATGACACATTTTTCACACAAGTTAAAAATATCTCAAAACAAACCTCTTTGTCACACAGGGCTGGATTCTGATCTTAGAAAATGCATGAAATAGGAGTAGATCCATGGAAGAGAAAGAAATTATTCTGTACTTCCCCTAGAACTGAGGATTTTGGTCCTCTGAAGATGTGAAATATGTACAAGCTCCCTCAGCTTCCATCTTCTCCCTGCACTACCCCACCAACAGCCCGGGTCCCAGGAGCTCCTGCTTCTTACTTTTCCAAACCACATTTGGCATCTTTTCACCTCACTTTCCCTGGCCACACAAACACACTTAGTTAGGGAGAGTCTACTTGATGTTATACAACTGCAAGATGTCTGTCCTTCAAAGGAAATTATGTAGGTATATTTGAACAACAATTAAACAACATTTCATATTTGAAATGTCTTTCAAATAACCTTAAGCTATAAGCCAAAGAAACCGCTCCCAAGCAATTGCAAGTTCCTGTGTGGCTGACATGGATTTTACCTTTTCAAGTGGAAAGGCACACCAGGCCAATGAGCTGATAACGCATGGTCAAGCATAGTTTTGAATTTCCTCATAAATCTGGCATCATAAATTTGGTACTTGTGTAAACAAAAGGGAAGAAAAAGAAAAAAGGATAAACATTCCTATAAATCTTAGAGTACTTACCCTGAAGATCAGAACAGTTCCTTGAGTAAATATGTAATTAGAAAGTGTTACAAAGTGCATTTAATTTACTTCAGAGATGAGAGTAACTCCGCTGGAGCCTTTCTGGTCCTTCAACTGCATAAATACCTACAATTAGATTTATTTTACTTTATTTTTTACTAGACAAGACATGCTATGAATCCACTGGAAAAGAGCAATCCCAGCGCTAGCTATATATTCATTTAATGCTTATGTAGCATTTCATTAATATTTTGAAATTATTGGATTTCAGACCTTGTTATGAAGAAAAGACAAATGACATCTCCCCATCAGAACCAACCTGAGACATCAAGCTTCTTAAACCGCGTTATTCCCCCATCCTCCATTTCTTAGAATATCTGAACAGCCACTGAACCGATACATTTAAAATTACTAGGGAAAAATGATTTCTCGGCTGTCACTTTGCCAAGTTTCACTATGAAATGTGTTTTTGTATCTCCATTATGAAACTCTGCAAGTAGGGAGCAAAGACCGAGCAGCATTGGGAGGGATACTGAGCTGCAGTCACAGCGAAGCAAAGCAGCCCACTGTGGATCATTCATCCAAGCCTGCACCCATCCATGTGCGAGCTGAAATACCAGGTGAGGAGCACTGAGGAGGCTTTTGTGGCTGACCGGAGCATCTGTGTGTGTCTGCCTGGGCTTTGCAGCTCCAGCAAACACCTTGAACAGCAGCAATTGCAATTTTGTGATAGTGCTCAATGGCATAGCCATTTTCTTTCACGCTAAATATGATCTGAGGTAAGGTGCTGAAGAGTCGGCAACTATGACATTGAGTGAGTCTCAAGTCATATGCGTGGTTTTACCAACGTCACCATCACTTGCTTTTTCCTGATTCCACATATGCATTAGTAAAAAGTAAAGCATTTTACTATGAAAACCATCTTGACACTGCTGGATCTCAGATCTTTTTATGGACATACGACAAATGACATCTCCCCATCAGTAGCCAGAAAGGCCACTGTTTGCCTCAACTCTGTTATTTTTAACTTTAAAGTTCAAAAACCAGTTTGCTGTCTTTGAATCCGATTGACGTGTTACAATGAAATGCACAAGCAGTTATGAAAAACTTACCGTTTCTTGCTATATATCATTGCTTCATTACTTCTAGCTGTTGAACTTGGATCGACTTGGTGGCATGAACAGATTTTCCAACAGGTAATCGACTTCAAGAGAACGCCTGGAATAATTTTCGCTGGCTGTTACACTGAGAATGAGTCTCCTTCCATTAATTAATCACTTTGGGGGAAATGTTTCTTTCTGAATAAACTCATTATTTTTAAACACATGACATTTGGCTGTATAAATAAGCTCTAGAACTGTGATTTAAAACGTGTGCTTACTGTAGGCATGGTATGCCATGGATAGCAGAGCCTCCTCTGCATTTTCTGAAATGACTTCATCTTCTGATTACAAAGAAAAGGAGGCAGGGAAATGAACTGACTTGTGATTTCACCCACTTATTATCAGGATTTAATACTTGCGTGACTTTTGAATCTAAAGATGCCCACAAGGGGACATCAACTGTGTACCCAGAGAGACTGAAGCATACTCACAGAAAGCAAAAGCACATCTAAAGATGACAGAACCCAACCAAACCCAAACCAAGATGCAACAAATTAGTCTTTGCTAACACAGAGATACTCCCTCAGGCTCCACTGCACCAGTTCAGTGACAGTCATTCAAAACTTGCTTCATTTTAAGATGGTTTTCACACGATGAGGCTTAGGCAGATGTTCTCTTCCAAATCTGGTTTTACCATCTGAGGATATTACTACCCACATTGCTAACGAAAGGTTACAATCTCCCAGCTAATTTTATCTCAAGTGCATTGAGATTTCTCATCAGCAGAGCTGGGTGGAAGTCTGCCTCCAATACAGAAGCCGAGTTAACAACACCAATTAACAAAAATAATAATAATCTCGCTAGCAAAAACGCAGAGTGCCTAGTAACAATTTCTGGCTGCAAGTCTAAAAAAGCCAAAGAAAATAATTTTCCTTGTAATGAATTACTAGATGTGCAACTACTTGACTAGGGGAATGGAGTTAGTCCTGGTACTCATTGCCACAAAATGCTGTGGTTTGCAAAAAGTTTACGTTGATTTCAGGAGATGAAATATGTTGATAAAGGGTAGGGCCATTGTTTGCTGGACCACGATGGTCTGGATGCTGAGGTTAAAACCTCTGACAATCAGAAGGATGTATACCACCTTCTGTAAGAATTTGCTGCTAGCCATAGATACCTATGCCTGACCCAGAAGGGCCGTTTTTATCCTGACAGAGTTGCTCTGCTTTAGTTTTTCAGAAGTACCTGTAAGGGAACAGTGGCTTCAAACTCAGTCTGGACCACTTGACTTTTGTCTTTTCTCTGCCTGCTTTTTCCTAGCATTCATACAAAGGAGGACTTCACACCACAACAGCCCCCAGCCCATCCAGGCTGAATTCAACTCAAAGTACTCTCCTCCAAAAACCCATCCCTGCCACTTCCACCAGAGGAGGCATGCCAGCAGTGACAGAAGTACTAGCATTTCACTGGAAGCATCAGAAGCCAGACTTTCCATGCCAGGTATGCTAGCCCACACTGGACAGTAGTTCACACGGGTGGGTACAAATCCAGCCCCTTTAGGGACAGGCAGAGCTCTTGACCTATTGGCTGCATGGGTCATTAAGATATTAAAAAGAGAAAAACAAACCAAGATTAAAAAAAAAAAAAAAAAAAAAAAAGAACAATCTTTGCTTCTCCAAGTATTAACATGATGCTCCAGAGCGTGCAATTGGAGCAAACACTCTGATAATGATGGTTTTTAAGGGTCCCAACTAAAAGAAGCATTTTTCTAGCCACACCACTCAAGCATCTCCCTCACTTGGTCTTGCCCTGGCCCCAGGCCAGCAGCAACAAGGGAGCAGGAGCCGTCCTGCCTGGCAGCCCCGGCAGCCTGCGCCCTCAGCTCCCACCAGCCCGTTGAGCAACGCGGACAGGAAGGGAGCTGCAGCTGCAGCTTTGGCTGCACTTCACTCAGAAGGTATGCAGCCACAACTCCAAAACGCCGAGCGCTTTACTGACCTTCTTAGAGCACTAGCTAAAACAGGAGGAAAAAAAATAAATAAAAATAAAAAATAAACTAAAATTTGTTAAATTCATTTAAACTTTTTTTTTTTTTTCAGTCATTTGGGAAGCTCCAGTCTGCATGATGACTACAAAGCAATGCATCCGACAGACTTGCCACATAATTTGAATGTGTCTGCGCAAGATGAAAATTCAAACCTTCCCTACTTAAGCTATCAATCAAAGTGAAGCTAAAATTACAGCTTAACGAGCAGGTATACATGTTTTAGTTAGCAAATGAGGCAAGCAGGGCACAGTATTTTTAGATGCAGTTATGAGGAAAAGGGTGAAAAATAGAAGGAGGAAGGAAGGAAAAATTGTGTCTCTTAGCTTGGCTCAGGCTTCTGAAGTTTCAGCTAACATTGGCGATGTTTGGGTATGATGCTTCTCCTAATGGCATTCAAGAAGTCTCTCGGACTATTGGTGTGCATGTAATTATACTGCAATTTTAAAATATATATATATGAGCTAGAAAAGAGTGACTGAAACCTCCCCAAAACTTACAAATTACTTATGAGCTGCTTTATTAGGTGAGCCCAGAGGGTCAGGATGATCATAAAACACTGCTTTTCAAGCAGATGCTCACCAAAATCCAACGCACATCAAGTTGATGTGCCTTCCAGCTGAACCCACAGAGAACTTTGGGATTACTAAATCTGTATCAACATTGAGCTGCTTTTCTCTCTCAAACTATGGAAACGATTTGCCCAAACATAGCCATCATTCATCTCCCCTAACACCACACAATAACATGCCAGTCGCAGCGCTGCTGATCTGACTCTAGTCTGGGTTGTTGGACCCGCAGCCAGCCAAGTTTCCATTCCCTGCATTGTATCAGCGAAACTGCTTCCCGTAACGCTGGGTGATGGAAGGGGACATCTAATTTATCTTGCAGGTGCGCTGAACTCGTTGCCGAGCATATTAATGAGAGTGACAAATAGGCTACGGCCTACCACAAAAGCTTTGTGGGTCTGGAACCACTTGCATGCTTGAAAGAGAACTCACAGCAAAGCACCCGTGTGCTCGCTGATGGAAGCCACAGCTCCAGCAGAGGCATTGCTGCTGCTGCTCACATCTTTCCCCAAGGCTGATGGACAAAAGTGCTCACCCCCACAGATATAACCCTGCCCATGATGTGACTACATGTACTTGTGCTTGTCCTACCTCTGCTGCATACCTGTAGGTGCTGCCTACTTCTGCTCCAGAGCAGAACAGTAGGAGGAGGCATCTTTTGCTTTGCTGCCAGCATCTCAGAGAGTTTTTCAGGTACCCAGGAAGCAAGTAGGTCCTCATTCCCCAGGCCTCGTGGCCTTGTGTTCCTCCTTGTTCCCCTCTGGTTCCCAAGGTGGGGGCTGTGGTGGGTGCTCCCATGGGGCTCACGGTTTCTGGTCAGCTCTGGGGCAGCCTCAGGACCCTCACCCTGCCTTGCCTTGTCCCAGCAGTACCTACACAGCTCCTGCTGCTCAGCTGTGGTCCTCTCAGCTGCCTCACAAGGTTCAGTCACTGCCTTCTGGAGGCCCAGATCTTCAGAGACAGAAGATACGAGGCCTCATCTTCGGGGTCAGGATCAGCAGTTTTGGCTACAGCATTCCTAGAAACACTCATAAGTAGACCTTCCAGGTATGTCCTGGATGTTAATTTGGGGCTTAATTCAGAAACAAAAGGAATTTTCCCTAGCTTTATTACATGCAAACACACACAAACACAAGCGCAGTCACAATTGCATTAGGAGTAAATGAGTTCATCCTGGCACCCCTTGCAATGAAGAAAACCACAACGGAGGATGCCAGAACTCTGCCCTGTCCTCATCTTTTGGCACATTTTGCTCCTGATTCCCAATCTTCTGCCTTGGCTAAAGCATATCCACCCATGGCAGCATTGAATTCAGGTCACAGAAGCTGGAGGTTTTTGCTAGAATTTGATTTAAACTGGACCTGTCCTGGTAAACTGCTTATCAGAAATAACATAAGACTGTCTTCTCAAAAAAATGTTGCAAAAACCTGTTTGCAAAAGACAGAAAGTCAGCCGTGAAAAGCTAGCTGTTTTTCATAGCAGAACAGTTTATTTGCTAATGTCTAGTGGAAATGGAAGAAAAAAACCTCAAGGGTGCTGCTTGATTCATTTTCAAAATAATCAGCCAAAGTTTGAAGCAAAGGCTAGCTGGTTTCATGATACCAGAATCTGCTGAATGCTATTCTTGTTGGTTGGATGAATATGGGGAGTGGGGTTCTCTGTTTCTTTTCACATGTCTTTCTCCAAAAGGAATCATTTCATCCTAAATGGCAGCTAGTAACCCGCTGAAGAGGGAAAATAGACCAGCTGGTAGTGAAGAGTCAACTGTCTGGCCCCAGCTGGGGACTGAAACAAGAAGCCTTTTTGTATTACTCTTTAGCCCATCCTGGGGTGTGACTCATTAGTGTCTTCATGTCTCATCGAGATGTTTTGGTCAGTCTTTTAATTTTAAGAACAGTCTGATCTGTTTTTCCTTTTCTTTCGGGGTGCACGCTGTGTTTTCTTGCAGCTTCTACACTCTCCTGTCTGCTGGAGCCGCTTCAGGTTCAAGACTGCAATTAGGAGGAAGAAAGGCTGCTGAGCCAAACAAAAGACCTGTGGTGAGCTTTTGTCCTCCACCAGCAATTAGCTCAAAGTTAAAGCAGAAGTTGGAACCTCTGAGCTGCTGCAGTCCCACAGCTGTGAGCAGGCTGAGCAGGGCACAAGGACCTCACTCAGGAGGGCCTGGGCTGGTGCCCTGAGCTCAGGACAGGGCCTGCACAGGATGGAAACACAGGGAGGCTGAATCTCTGCTTCAACAAGAAATTTTGCTGAAGTGCAGTGCGTGCAGGAGAGTCAGGGACAAGCTAAGGCAGCTGTGCTTATTGATTTTGACAG